>NC_088102.1:49261372-49898295 GCF_036370855.1 Dromaius novaehollandiae | reverse complement strand
CCTTCCCATAAATTTGTGCCTCTTCTTCTCCACCTGGTATTTTCTATAGTAAATCCCGATTCTGCTCCATAATGAAAATACAGTGAATTCCCCTGGGTGAAATGGAGGTGACTCTGTGGGTTAGAACTCCCAAATTATGCAAATTTATGGATTTATTGGGCATAAAATTCTATAGGCTATTAAACAATTTCAAAGTTTGTCCATTTCTTGTGCAAGCTTTTGTTATTCACTGTCAAATATATTTCTATCTTTCCTTGGATTACCTGCCTCTGGATGAAATTGATGTGATAATCTTAGGCACTGATAAGAATAAAGATGCATTTCGTAAGGGAACTGTTTATAAAAATTCTCATAAAATTCCAGATAAAGTTCTCCTTTAAATATGCCTTTCCTCTGTCATTGCTTATAGATGATGCAGAGATGGGACATAAAAACCTATCCTGCTTATGTTCAATACAGTAAAAGTAATAACGATTTTTTATGAATTTCCACAGAAGCAAATAATTAGTAACACCCACTCTTTACTGCTGGCTGAATAATGTTTACACTTAGCCAGGGCCCTATTGTTGGACTTCAGGGAGAGGCTGGTTCACTGAAAAGAGCTTCTTGGACAGGTTTCTTGAACAGCCATGATTTACATCGTAACAACTTGTCAAGGACACTGCAACTTACTATTGCACTGTCATTAGCTACTATGTGATTTCTGGTGAAGGTTTGCTTTATCTCACAAACTACCAAAGAACTTTAAATTTAAAATATTAACAGATCTGATAATTTACAGCAAAGTAATGATAAATGAAGTGTTCAGTTCTCCATGAGAAGTTAATACTGCTATAAATAACAACTTTATACAGATCTGGTTGTTACACTACTGGTATGGACAGGAAAAAACCACCACTCTCAAGGCCATCTCTAGGGGTCATGAATCAGTTTACTCAATTTGTTCAGGAACACATAGTATTCAAGGGCAAAACAAACCAAACTGTGAACAGATTACAAGTCAAAAATTTAAAAGCCTTTGAAATTCTAAAGTCCATATATACTACAAAAACTGAACTTTTCCTTACAGAGCCAGAGCCAACTTACTTTATGCCTCTAAGGCAGGTTTTGTAAAAAAAAAAAAAATGAAATGAAATGAAGTTGAGAAGTACTTTCAAGATTTTGCTCATACCTGCTAATGGAGAATGTAGCCAAGTCATTCTACAAAGTGGCTTACTGTTCAACAGCTCAGTCTGCAATTAGGTATTCAGCAAAGCGGAGAACATCTTTCGCTGAAATACTGCATGTCTGGCTTTTTGATACTGATTAATTTGAACAATGAAAACAGAATTAGGACTTTGACAAAGAGCCTACCACTCTGGCTTTCAGCCAAAAGTGTACGGTTACTACAGACGGGCACTGAAATCCAACAAATGGTCTGGAGATGAAAGTCTTCTCAAACACTGTTGTGCACCCCCAGCAAGCTAAGGAAGTAGCTGAACTGGGAGGAAGATTCAACTTGCAAATGAATCTGGATGCTGCTGCTGCTTCTATAAGAAACATCATTAAGATACATTACTCAAGATGTTAAATTAATTAGCAAGAAGGAGAATTTTGTCATTTGAGCCACTCCTATCTCCAGTCTGAATTACCCAAGCGTTGCCCTTTCTCTTAACTCTCTTAGGTACATATTGTACGCCTTTGAATCTGTATCACATGGAGACTTTACTGTCAAAATAGAAGTTTAAGAAACCTGAGGGTAAATATCAGACTGAAAGGTTCTGGTGGACACTATGAAGCAACACAGATAAAAGTTAATCTATCATTAAAGTGAATGAATTTGAAAAAGCATTCTCTTTTGAGACAATGGTAGTAGCAACCATGGCTCACTTCAAGTGCACACCATCTAAACACAAGAATATGCTTAATGCTGAGCTGTGGTTTAAGATTCAAGCTTCTGAATGGTGGAATTTGAAGGAAAGTGGGGAGCTATGTTTTCCTTCCACAGTGAGTATGTACTGACTCCAGGCTCTGATGAGCAGTATAAGTGTGAAGCAGAGAGGCAAAAACCTATTTTTTTTTTACTGGGTACCAGCGTAGGGCCTGTAGTTTCTGTATATAGTTGAACACTGAGGTTTTAGCTACATCATCCAAAGGAGCAACAGCACTAATTAAATTAATTTAAATTAGAAAAATGAGACGAATAAGAGAAGCTTACTCATTATAATAATTTCGGACAAGCTTGGACAGGAGTACCTGGGCTGATATGAAGCATGAATATGGTTTAGCTAGACGGATTGGAAGGCCTGATCCTGTTCTTATTGGAAGTTTCAGGTGTTCTGTGTGACATTCCTGCTGACTAAATATAACTAGCTCATGCTTTATAGCTTCAGATAAAGAGCCAACAGTTTCAGAAAGGGACAACAGATCAGAAACTGCTATGCCAATGAATCCATAATTGTCCCATTGTATAGCAGGTAGTATGGGACCAAATAAAACCTTCCCAATGGTACCCTTAGGGATCTTCAACATATTCCTTTTCCTTTTCTCCTCTAGCTTGTTTTCAATATTTAAAACTTATTTGAATTGTTGTTACTAATTTTTCTTATTGCTCTAATTTATTATAGGAAGCTTGAAAATAATAATTCACACACACACATACACATACATAGACACCAGAAAGAATATACAGTACCTTCAGTAAAAGAATGCATATATTTAAGAGAGAGTTCATGAGGTATCCTCTACCGCTGGTTTCACAGTTTTAGTAATTAGCAGCAAGACCTTGAAAATTATCTTTCTCCTCCATCTTTGAAGGGTCAAAAGCTTCAGGTATCTTTCTGCCTGAGGGTCTTCTACATTCCACATGTAAAATGAAAGCAAAGGGAAACTTTTCATGAACGACACCGATTTCACCATTGAGAAATCTCTGGTGGGTGTATTTGACACACCTGGCCTATAAAAACAGCCATAATGTAATTAATATTTCTTCTAAGTGCTTTAAGGGCATGTCTGTCTTCGGTGCTGAAAGAAGTCCCCCAGAGCCTTCACAACTCATCTGGCTCCTGCCTCTTAAAAAGAGAATATAAAAGGTAGTAAGTATACAGCTGTACAGATTTATTTCAGGAGGATGTAGTCTATTGATATGACAGCCCTTAATGTTCAGTTTTTGGTAACAGCTAAACAGGGTTAGGGTTAAAATTTCTAATGAAAGTTTCAATATTTTAATATTGAGTAGCAACTTTTGCTCTAAGAGAAAAAGAAAAAAATCTAGTGATGCCATCGAGAAGGGTGGAATATATTGTGAAAACTGCCTGATTTCAACTAAAAGATTTGCATTAACTGATTTATTCTGTGAAAAATAGAACTTGAATTCTCACCACCAAACCATAAGAGCTTCTATTCAAGAGAAATGTCTTCAGACAACCCTCACTTTCAAAGCTGAATAGGGAGTGTCAAGGATGAAACTGTATAAATGTACTGCTGAAAAATAGATTCCATTGTTGTGATGTACATTCATTACTTGATAATAGGAAAAATATGGACTGAAAGCTCAAAGAAATTGATAAAAAACCTTTATTTTTTCATTTTCATTCCTTTGGAATTGTCGGTCTTGAATAGTTTTGTGTTCTTGTGTGTGTTAGTGCATCAAGTTGGGAAAAAGAAAAGATTTGGCATTATTTCTTGTGCTCAGAATTCTTTTTGGTAAGTTTGTGTATTTACAAACTGAATAACCTATATGTCTACAATTACAAAAAGAAACAGAAGTCTATAGAATAATATTACTCTCAAATACAGATCATACAAAGACAGTACATCTATGAATACTGACTTGAGAGCTTTAAATCTGCCAGTATGTTGCCAAAATAATCACATTGCCTCTTCTGCTAATGCAGTGGAACCATGTTATGGCTTTGCAAGGTAGATTCTCCACTGTGTTGAAGCTATGCAGTTACAGTGCAGTAACGCACTGTCAAAAACGAGGCTGCTGCAGCTTCAGATCCTCTGTCTTCTTCCCAGATATGATAATTACCTGTCAGACTTTGCACCTATACAGCATACGATGTTCACAGTCAGATCTCTGTACACTGATCCCCACTACTGATTTACCTTTATCCTGAAAGCAGATACTGACATTTATATAAAGCCCGAACTGAAAAAATTAATGGATGAACACTGTAGTCAGGGCTGTTGGAACATGGAAGCGCCTTTGACATCAACAGACAGGGGAGACCAGAAAGGCCTGTATAACAGCAGCAGCAGTCTTCATTTTCCAGGTACAAAAAAGATGGATTTGTTGTTTTAAAACTCTATTTCAGATGCAATGTGATATACATTTTAGTAGCTTGCCCGTACAACAAATCTAGCATTATATTTTGAACTAGAAAATTTAGTGTAGGAAAGCTGCATGCTTGAAGTACAAAATCATATAATCAAAAGCTTCAATTAGGCTTCAAAAGTTTTGCCAAATGTCTATTTTTAAAAATGAATAAATTGGTGTGGTTGAAATTTAAGTGAATGAGCAGAAACCATCTTCTAAATCCTCTCTTACTTTTCTTGGAAGACTCTGATCCCCACTTCTTTGAAGACTCACACTACAGGACTTTATCTTACACCTGCAACATTAGCACTGAAGATAGCAACTTTCATCCTTTAAGTAAACATATACTCATGTGCGCTGCAAGCATGAGCCTCCAGAATGCCTATGTGTTGATATTCAACCTGGTATGGCATTCAAGAAAGATCCCTTGCAAAAGAAGGCTCCAGAGACAAACAAAGAATTTGAGAATCTAACTTACAGAAGGATACGAAAATGTCTGGCTCGTTTAGTCTAGAAAGAGGAGAGGGGCATTTATCGATATCTGTCATTTCATCAAGAGAATAAACATGAGCAAAAGCAAAGGCCTACTAAAAAGCTTAAGGACAATTTTGGCAAAAGAATAAATGAGTATAAATAGACTATGAATAAATTTAAGGTAGTTATCAGAAGACGTTTTCTAGCCATTAAGGGAGTGATGTTCTGAAAAAGCTTTCGATTAGGAATAACTGAGGAAAAAAATGTAATTAGTTTTAAGAAGGAGTTAGTTCCTCTACTGCCTGCAATTTCCAAAGACTGCAATGATGACTCAGAATTTCTCTTCTCGCTCTGGGCCTCCTCCTTGTTCTCTACGTGCTACAGAAAATGTATGCTTCACACATACTGTGAGCTCGGCTCACATGCAGGTCTCAGACCTTCCCTTGAACTGTTACAAAAGATTTGCAGGCACACGTAAACTTGAGGATAGCATGCGCTCTTCTGTAACTAGGACTTACTGTTTCTCAGTCTTTGTGTAGAAATTCACCTATTGTTACAGTGATGCATGCCTCTGTCTTATCTGCCAATACTACAGCTGATAAACCGCTGTATTCACACTGGAAACACCTTTAAAGTTCATGCTTACAAGGGGAAATTATTTTAAGAACTTCTAGATCCATTGGGATATAGTTTAGCCTAGAGACTATTGCTAACTGCCATCAGAAACCTGAGGATGCCTATAGCATTTTCTATTAAAACAGATACAGGACAAATCAGCTGGTCTCACAAAAGCCTCCAGCTCTGCAGAGAAAGAGGTGGGAATTACATATAGCATTCTTCTCACAGGGAAAGTGCACAAACATATTGTGGTAGAGAGAAAGAATTAAGCAGCGTGTAAATTTAGGTTTGAAGAGAAAACTGCACAGACCAAACTTGGACAAAACCAAGAGCCCTTGAAGCCCAACACTTTCTCTTCTCCCCAAGAAACTGTGTATAGCTTGAATATTGCAGTAGTGACATACTGAAACATTTTCTATACACAGAAGCAATAAAGTGAGAATGAAACTAATGTCTGAGTGGATACTTAACATAGACGCATGGAAATATCGGGAAAAACAAAACAAAGTTATTCCAGAAATGAACACTGGAGAAAGGAGTTATGGCTGAATATAAGAAATGGCAAGGCAATATATTTCTGTGAGTGCCAGAAAAAAAGTTTATAAACAGGATGATGTTCCAGCAAATGACACTACAGAAATATAGGTATCTAAGAGAAAACCACACAGCTTAGAAAGCTTAGAAGATAGCACATTGAACAAGTATTTCTGCCATGAATAGTTCTGACAAATGCTAACCAACATTAGCTTTGCTGACCTTATGAAAATCTATTGTGACCCTTGGGAATAAGGGCATAAAGAAAGATAAAGCATAGCACACCAGAGATTGAGACTATTAGTGAAACTTGATGAAAACATTGACTGCTGCGTAGGAATGAACCAAAGAAAGAAATGGATGTTTTGAATTAGTGACAAACATAAAACGAGTATTAAACTGGAAACCAAAAGAGTAAACAGGTGATGGAAAATAAAAACTCTTTAACAGTAAAGCTATAAGAAAGTGAGCTGGGAATCACCTAGGAAGATGAAGCAGAGTAAGTCAGGATCAGATATTTTCAGGATGTCTGCTTGCCTACATGTCACAGAAACAAGGAGCAAAATTGTGAGTGCTGGCACACAGACACAAGAAAACACCTACGTTATATTCAAGATTATAAGCTGAACAAGTACCATAATTAAAATTAATGGAGAAAACACAAGAGCAAATTGAATTAAGGAAAACCGTATGGGATAGTAAATCCATTGTTACAAGACTTTTTAAATACAACGTTTTAGAAGTCCGTCCTTATTTTGGTAAAATTCTTCAATTGATCCTCGAGAATGATCACTTTCCTGTGTCAAGAGCACTGAAAACACAATTTCAGGCATATTGCATTTATGTTTCTTCTTTGTCAGTAGCCCAATACAAGTCACTGCTGGTGTGCTGAGAGAGCAGGATGAAGCTGGCAGCTGAAGAGCAGTGACTGCCCATGTAACTCTTGAGAGAATAACTTATTATGCCCATTGTCAGTCATGCACTTTGGGTCATTTGAAATACATACTCCCTCCAGGCTTGTCATCTTTGCATTACTCTCCTCAACAGAGCACAGCAAGAGCAATTCAATTAGGTTCAGAGACCCAAGTAAAATTAAATGCATGCAGTGCCAAAGCACAGTACAAAATGACATAGGCCAAGTTAAACCCCCATGCAGCATATGCAGGACTCACCCCCCAGTGAAGATCTCTGCCCACAGAAGCAGTGTGTGATCTGAGTCTTGCTGAACGTGTTATTCATAACAACACACAATATTGCTTTCAGCTCACCAGGAAACTGAGCCCTTTGCTTTCAGGTGAGATCTGCTTCCGAGTTTCTCTCACTTTTAAGTGTGATTTGAAGCTTAACACGGTGCCTATGGAGGTAGACTGCAAGCGAAGCTATTGCTAGTGCATGGGAACACCAGTGCCAGGCAATGCAGCCAGTGGAAAAACAGGTGCAGAGCTTGGCAAAGATCACATGATGCTTGAACTAGAATAATCCACTTATATTTTCCAAATTAACAATGTTGCAGCCAAATTGGGACCACTGTCAGGTCTTTCAGTGTAAGCGAGAAAGGCATTGAATAATGCAAAACTTCTACACCTGTAGTTCCCCTTAGGCCACCAATAAAAACACGTGGCTTGGTGTCCAGTGTTTAAAGCCATTTCCTTTGGCTATTTCCCCATAGCTTTTCTGAGTATTTCAGATAAACTTCTGGAATATGTATACTATTAAGAGCTAGACTGAACCTTAAGTGTCAGCCCTGGCAAGCGGAAGAGTCACTTCATTGTGCTGCTCCAGGGGCAGATTTGATAATGAGTTAGCTCCTTTAGCTTTTCAATATTGCCTTCCAAGACCAGGACACAACTTATTCCCTAATGATTTGTTTTCATCTTGGTTTTTAAAATAATTAAATTTTAAAAAAGTGAAAATGCATAACTTTCCTCTGGTAATTGAGAAAACTGCTTAATTGGTATATTTATCTCCAAGAAAGGATATGTCATATTAGAAAGAAAATTTGCATGGAATGATCTTATATCCAACATTATAGAGAAAACCAAGAAGATTCATTTAGAAATTATATACATAAGAGAAATTGAAATAAATGCTTTTTAAAATAGTCATGTCTGGAAGGTTAGAGATGTCTAAAAAGAGAAGATTCAGAGCTCAAACCACCAAAAGTCGAGAGTAAAATAAGCAAATATGATTGGAAATTGGATAAGCAATAACAACATCTCTGTTGCTTTAAGAAGTTCCCTGAAGATTAACTAGAGCTAATATTTGACATGGGTAGGAACTGCAAAGCCTATTAAACATCATTTACCAGAAAATAACTTAGTTATGTTCACTGCAAGAACCATTTGTGCTGCAAGAATGGTATAAAGGAGACTTGAAGTAAAGCACAAGAAGTTCTGCTGTATTTTCAGGACTACTGCAACATTTCTATTATGCAAGAAAGGAAGACAGGAAAAGCTAGAAAAGAAATATAGTAGGGAAAGGAAAATCCAGTGGGCTACAGACTTTTCTATACATGTAATCTATTCACCACATCCTTACGAAATCTACACACTCTGAGCCACTGTTGCTTCTGCTTTAGTGAAGTTTTAAATTCACCTGCAGTGATCATATTTGCTCATGACAAAAGGCCTAGTCAGACTTAAGTCCTAAACTGAAGGCTTAAATACTTGCTAAATCTCCTGTGGCTTTATGCTTTTGGCAAGAACTTTATTCAAAATCTATCCACAAGCAACTTGATAAACATTTCACAGATCATCCTCATTAATACAGCAAACTGGTAACTTGGGAGCAGTGTAAGAAAGAGGAGTAGAAACCTAGAAATGGTAGAAGAGACTGCATGCTTCAGAGACAGCAGTTACTATTCTGCTTTGCTGCTTTAAATCAGATGTTAGCTTAAACACTACTGGAAGTCTCACCATCACTGAGTCAAGGTGTATCTCCAGACATCACCTATTGCACGTTATGAATGCAGAATTTCCTTGCAATAACCTACCGCTGAAAATTCAATCAGACAACATCTAGACTCTCTTCACGCTACATGACTCCAAAACACTTTTATCAGTCATGGGTTCAGATGCCTCTTCAGTGGTACTAATAACTCTATAGCATTTTTCTGAGAGATGTGAACAGAAAAATACCTTGAGGAAAGGATTGCTTCAGGGCATCTGCAAAATAAAGAGACCAGAGGAAGTATTTACTCCTGTACTATATGTAATAATATATTTTTCTCCTTCCTGTAGTTCTTCAACCACAGTCTCATATGTAGGAATATTTAATAAGTCCTACATGCTTTCTCTACTCACTTTGATCACCAGAAGACTAAGAGCTTCACTTGCACTTTCATATACAAGAAGAAAAGAACAGCCACATTATTCCTGGTATAAATAAGCCTCTCTCTGTCTGCAATCCCTGCTGTATCAAAGGGTGAAAAGGGAATGCACCACCTTGGGAAGGTATAAATACCTGGTGGGGTGGAAAACTGGGAGGCTGGTTGGGGCTGGTCAGGAATTATTGGGTCATCAGGTCAAGTTATCAAAGTCACCTGTGCTGCTGGAGCTGGAGAAGAGTGCAGCTCAGCAATGCTGCAGAGCTCATCCCCTCCTGAGTGGGGCTGCCTGGCCAGCAAAGACTTTGGGTGCCGTATTAGGGTGATGAACGCATTAATGCTTAACTGAACAGCTTCTTAAATTATTAAATAATTATTAATTATTATTAAATCCTATCTTCTGCATGTGTTATCCAATAAATAACTGCTTCATGTGTTCTGCTAGCACAGTCTCTTTGCACTCGGCTAAAGATGTTCAAACAAACTGACCCAAAAGGGGAGAGCTAGCACTAGCAAGTTTTCCTGTGACCTACCACCTCTGTTGCACTCATGAAAGCAGCAGCCATCATTCAGTTCTGTCTGTACTCACAAAACACTAGAGTGTATTCAGAACTGGGTGGAAGATGGCAGATGTTTAATACCTCCTATGACTTGCAATAGGGACTGCATTTGGAGAGAAAGTGAAGATTATTATTCCCAGTTGGAGGTTCAAGAAGAATTTTGTATAAAGCATAAAGTAAGTATCCTCATCAGAATTTGTTCAAGGGGACACAGTAGTTAGTAACACTTCTATTCTTCTGAAGAGTGCCAATTTTTTTCCATTAATTTTCACTACTTTACATAAGAGAGTTTCTGTTTTGAGACAAACAGTTGATTATAAGATGTTCAGAAGTACTGGGACAAAGAAGAATGCAACCATGTTATTGCTACAGCAAACAAACAGAACTCTTTCTCCATAATCATCATCTCACTTTCGCTGGCCCACAACCCCCCCCCCCCCCCAAACCACTGGCAGAAAGGCTTTGAAACTTTCGCAAATTCCAAGAATTTCTTGCTTCTCTGTTGGGAGGGGGTAGTTTGAAACAATGCATAAACTCACATTTCCAGCTATGCTATGTTAAACTGCCCACAATAAATGTAGCCCAAATGTTTCACTAGGGTATCTATTACGAATGTACTCCAGCTCACGATTAAACTACACTGTGGCTGCTGAATGTAAATGTCTACCAGCACTGTCATGCACATACCAGACTTCCACTTACCAAAATTTGGCTGCATCAGAGGTAAGTATTGTTTTTATTGCGTACAGAACATCTAAGGTTTAGCTGATAGATAGGAAATCTGACATACACCACTTTTTCTTGAGTTTATTTCAGCGCTGCAACAAATAAAACCAGAAAGATAAACGTAAGAAGGGAAATAAAATATATTATCTGCAAAGTTTTGATGCAGAAGAAAGCAGCCCATATGTTCTCCTTTTCTTTCTCAAAACCGCACTGCTCATTTCTAAAAACAACCATTTCTTTGGTTAGAGTTACTGCAGGTCTAAAGGCTCACTGTTTTTTTCTTATGAAAATTATGATTATCTCTTTTTTGTATATTTGAGAGAGAAACTTACTGTCTCCTGCTCTTGTTCGTTTAAACCTTTAAAACCTTTTACCTTATTCAGTCTTTGAATGTATCCTGTTTGAAAATGCCACTATTATATTATACTAAGTAAACAACAGTTCTTCATGAATAGCACTTTGCATGTTCAAAGCTCTGCGTAAACATTCACTGCTGAAATTACAGAAATTAGGGTTGGAAGGAGCACTCTCGGTTTTTTTCCTATAGCTATTTTCTTCAATTAGGTGCCATTTTAACCTATTTAGAAAACTCGTCTCTTTGTGACAACCAGTCTCAGCAGCCTCTCAAAATGAGCCAGCTTAATATAAAATAGAAATCCATTTAATACCTGACCTTGTTGCATGGATACCATTTCAACAAGCCTGTTCCTTTAAGAGGCAGCTGCCAAGGACAGGAGGGAACAGAGTTGTAGCTGTAGACAGGAGGTGTTTATTTAGCTGTTTCGTTTCTCTCAGCGACTCAGCTTTCAGTTGCATTTGACTCCAGAACAATGAAAAGTTAGTTTTTTAAACCTATGAAAATTACAACTTCTACTGTATACCTAGAGAAGGGTCTTTTATACATTTTTGTAAGTGCAGTGGTACATCTTTCACTTGATGTATGATTTTCTTTTTTTAAGCAACAAATGCACTTAGTGGTGGTAAGAAGTAATCGAGAGATAGGCCAGTAGGAAAGAGGCCGTGCTGTTTAGGAGGCGTACAACACAGTTAATGGTAATCCATACACAGTTCCTTCCATAATCGCTATGGAAGTTGCTTAGTAGTATTATGGCAGGATTTCCTTCAGGAGAAGAGATTAACCCACTGTCTGTATGCAGTCACACCTCACTATGCTTTGGGAGTTAGCAGTAGCCTCTGCATGCTACACAACGGCTGTTCCTCTTCTGGAAAGACAGAACTGCCGTTATCACTTTGATGTCTCATCCACCCCGTGTATTTCAGTAGCATGACAATGACAGTAGTATGATAGTCAGTAATAACGATCTTAACTTCTGAAACTTTCAAAGAAAATTGATGAATTACTCAGTAGTTATTATTGAAAAATAGCAAAAAAAAAAAGAATATAAAAATTGGCATACTTCTCTGGCAAAACTGTGAAATGTTTGAAAACTTCCACACCCAGAAGCCCTTAGACCATCAAACAGCCATCAGCCAATTTCTTAAATCAAACAAAATTAAACACATGAACGCTCTGACACTTTCTTCTCATTCACCCTCTGAAAAAATCATATTGAGTCCAGTGAGTGTTTTATGCTTCTGTAGTTAGTCTGACTGACCTGTTTCAGTGGGCTTTTTCTTGTACTGTGCATGAAAACTACTGTGTGTTGATTAAGCTGAGGATCACATATAAATTAGAGCTTCTTTGGACTTCTCTTCTTTATTTCATTTTCACTCCATAAATACCATCCAAGCACTTCTGAGAATGTGTCGGTGATGCTTCAGGTGACACATTAAGAAAATTCTTTCACTGATACCCTCTCTTCCCCCAGTGGACCTAATACATAGCTGATTTTGACTTTGCCATGTATTGAATTTCTTGTGTACAATTTCGAGGCAAGCTACTGCAGTTCAGGTGTAATTGAGACGCACACAGAGTGAACTGGAATCACTCACAAGTATATAAATTCAGCATGTGCACAGGGGCCTTCAGTCACCTCTGAAGTCTGTTCAAATAGTCTTCAGATTTGATAGCAGGCTGTAGCCTGGCTGCTATCTTTAGACTGACTTTGCCACAGTACCTGCTGCCGCTCCTGCTTACACAGCTAGAAGAGAAGCACCGTGTCCCCTCTTATGGAAGCAGAATCCGCTGCAGTCAGATTGCCTTTCTTTCTGCTTTTTCATATAAGCATCCAACTGGTGATTTTTTTTTTTTTTTTTATGAGCTTGTATAACTCCAGACCATTGTTACAAGATTTAAATGCTAACATATATCTTCTAGCTTGCATAGGGCTAGAACAGCAGTTTCTAGCACTAGCACAAACCAATTTGTCTGACAAATGTTCTAAGGTGATGTGGCATTATTTTTAGAAATCAGGTCAGTGGACGATTATGGAAGAAAAAAAGCCAGTCTTATCCATGTTAGCTTGCTTCAGATGTTTTCTCAGAGTTGGTTGCAAAATCTTTAAAACGCTAATAGGAATTCAACACTTCAATAAATAAATAAAATGAAAAAAATGAAGTATGAAGGGAAGAAAGAGTGAGCTCTTTTGCTTCAAGGGATTTATATTTTAGTCTCTTCCATTGTGACGAGGAATTCTCTAATGTTTTGTACCAGAATCTAAATTACCTTTCTTACAGATGTATATATTTTAACTCTATGAAGAAACCAAGATAATGAAAGAAAAGGATTTTCTTTAAGTAGGAAAATCCATATATCTTAATTGAGTAAAGAATCTTGTCAATCTCCCTTGAAAACATTAAAATATAGCCCAGCATTTAGGATCCTCAGACGAGAAAGAATGTTTTCTTAGGATGAGATGGCTGGTCTAAGGATTGCAATATTCCTTGCCCCATATAAGGTCCAGGAGCAGTCTATGTCTCTATTTGCTGAATTCATCAACTACAATAACCATACGCAGATGATGAGCTGATCTGTGCTTCTATAATGCTTGAACATATTGTCAGCAGAAGAACTGTCACTGCTTCTGATGCAAGAAGAGGCTATATCATATATATACACATGTATATTCAGATAAACTGCTACATGTGGCCCTAATCCCACAAGCTGTCCATGAACCTCACACCTGCACATTAGTACACTGACTTAAGGGCATACTGCTGCATGGAGTACCAGTACTGCTTGCAGAGTCAGGCCCTATGCTTGGATAATTCAGAGCAGCTACTCAAGTATAACCTCTGGAATCATCCCCACTGAATTCTATGCAACACTTTCCAGACTAAATAACACAATGCCAGTTGATTTTTTTTTTTATTCTAAACACTTCATAAAATGTCACAGTTCTTTAATCTTTATATATCCTTCGAAAAGACATCAGGTCAGGTCCTTGTGAATCTGAAACAGTTTTACACTATTCTGGCAGGATCCATTAAAGACGATGTGGATGTAATCCAGATTCCCTTTATCCTTCCAGAACAAGGTGAAGAACCTGTGGTCTTAATGAGAGTCAGAGCCTTCAAATTTTATTCCATTTTTAATGTGACAGTGTAAAAATTAGTAATGCCCTATGTGTGCCCTGAAAAGCCTTCTAGGAAGTGGGCCAGTTCACTGGCATATTAACAAGGGTAAGTGAACAGCCATGTTCCCATCATGTGCTTAATCCTTCTCCCCTTTGGCTGGCAGCCCAAGGTTGTCCACTTTACTGACTTGATTCCATTTAAAAGCCTGTTGCTCCAAATGGAAATTTAAGGAGAAGCCTAAAGGTGAAGGCAGCTATTAACTATTCCCTTGGTTTAGGAACAAGTATGTTCTGTAACATTATAATGTTTTCTTATCACTGCAAAAGCAACTTGTTCCTGGTTAAGCAATGTCAGAAAATGAAACCATGTAGAAATAGGATACAAAGGGCAGCAGGACTGGAGAACAGTTCTTTCCAAGAGGTGGGCTCCTACACAGGGAGTTTCAACAGCTTGCTTTCCTTACTATGTTGCACGTAGATTGGTGTTTTAGTTAGGATGACAAATGTGCTTCTGAAGTGAATCTTGCCGTTGCCACCACTTCACACACTTTGATTTGCATTTCAGAGCAGTCTGAGCTGGATTACTTTTGATAAAACTAAACAGACAGATAGGCCCCAGCAGCCAGTGGTCTTTTAGTCTGACACACCTGTGTAATGGTAGTCCAAAGGAAATTCCCCCTCGTGCCCTCTGCTTCTAGGGTGCACGCTGGGGCCTCAGCTTCAATCCTTTCACTCTACAGATCTTTGCTGTTGTGCCAGACTGCTTGCTAATGCAGACATAGCCTTAGTTATCTCTTGTGAACACCAGGGTTTAAGACTACAGGTTCAAAGACACTATTACAGAGAACCAAGCCTGAGGAATGTATTTGTCACTTCATTTTTCCTCCGGAGGAAATACTGGTTGATGGCTTCCCTTACCGCTACCTCAAATACTGACCTGAATGTTATCTGGGTATCAAACTGCCTTCCGCAATAGGCAGAATTTTTCATTCAGAAGATTAAACAAGTTCAAATGAAATAACTGATTTTCTGGTAATGAGGAAAAGCTGTATTATATCAGAAGTGATTGAACTTCCAAAGTCATGTCATATGTGAGGCAGCAGAAATCTGCTAGAGATTCTTTGGAGAAACTGTCTTCTCCAGTTGTTTCCAAATTCTGATTATAAGTTTGGAGAAGATATTCACTTACACAGCAGTAACCATGACGGAAATGATCTGTCCAAGGCAGGCCAAAAAAAAAAAAAAAAAAAAAAAAAAATCCATGATCGTCAATATGAAAATTTGTTGTTTGTCTGCCCACAGATACCTTTGTATTAGGTCCATCATCTTTTTTGTTCCGTTGCCTTATCTGGAAAACTGGGAGAACCAGCCATCTCCTAGGTTGGAATCCCAGCCTAATTTTTAAAATGTTTTATAAAGGGTAAAGGGTGATATGAAAAGTAAAGTATTACTCCTTATGGGAATATTTGAAGTTAGAAAATGCATTGCCTACTTTAAGTCATGCTGTCTTGTTGAAATTCTTAAAGAGACAGGTGGAATTAAACCAAAAATACCCATTAATTCTAAAGATAGTCAGGATCCTATGGGAAAAGAAAGGTAAGAGGTATAGGTACCAGTGCCACTCACCTTTTCCCATTTACTCTATGGTACAGGTTACTTAAAGCGCACAGAATGTATCTGGTGTCCCCACTGAGTGAAAGGGTTATTTGTGTATGAGTGGAGAAAGCAGGTGGTTTATTTCATTTGTGAAAACTCCTTTTCATTCTCAGCTGGAAATGCTGAAAAGCTGGGAAAAAAGTGTCAGTTTTGCTTTTGGTACAAAAAAAATCTCATTGCTCTTGGCAGTGACCTTAGATTCCAAGAAGAGGTGTTAGCCTTGCATCATTTCACAGCACTGGCTGATCAGGAGTGGCATTAACCTAACTTTAGTAGAAGCTCATTTTAGCTCTCTCCACCAGAAAAGAGTCAAAGTGACATGACACATATGAATGGTACAACAATGGAAAGGTTACATAAAAGGAAAAAAAGAAAGAAAAATGCTAGACCTTCATGAAGGCTCAGGTCAGAATATATACAGATGGAATATTAACTGCAGCACTTCAAATTATGTGCCTGCTTCAGTTCTTCTTGAAATTAATGCACAGTTTGAGACCTTAATACTGTAGTACAGTGGTATCAGCCCGGATCTATAAGTGATTAATAATCATAGCTGCTTCAACACAGTACAATAATAAGCAACATCCTGTCCCAGATAGGATTTTTTTTAACTGAAAATTTCAGGCTTTACTGTATAGGCAAAAGAAAAAGAAAGTAATCTGATGCGGCAGTAGTTTTTGAAAATTTGAAGAAAGTGTTTTTCTTCATGAATGGTGCATTATTGAAAAGTACTCAGATTTTATGTGTTTTCAGGCACACTGAATTTTGCATTCACTCTGATCTTTTGCGTTCAATAGTTGCATGTAAAATTAAATATCTTGAACAAACTCTTCAACATTTATATAGTTACTTGGTTGTATCTAATTGATCTTACCAAAAAGCATTCAGGACAAATTAAAATGCTGTATCTTGAACATAGATACTTATTTTATATTCAAAAATGTATCTGAATGTGAAATTCTAGATGAAATATCTTACCAGAATGAAACATCATGACTGATTTTTTTTCCCAAAATTTTATATCTTCAGGAAAAAAAACCACAACTCTCTTTTCATTCTGACTTGCTACACAATAAATGTTACAATTTTGCGCTTTTCAGCAGATTCCCTTTGATGAACAATAATGCAATAGGTAGCATTAACACAAACAATCCAAAGCAGTGCGCAAACAGTTCTATCCTGTATGGACTGTAATGATGAAATTGTATCTGTGAATATACATACTCTATCACTGCAGTAAGTGTGTGATATGTATAGTGACACATTTCTTGGTGTCATTATATATATTATACTGCCATACCAGACATTAGGTGGAGGTATAGTGCTATTCTACCTATTTATATTGTGCAGTCAAACTATATAGGTATCGGGAATCAACAGAGCAAGAGACATGGCTGAGAAGCTTTCTGAAGAAGCGGACAGCTGCATATTGAGGTGACCCGAATGATTGGAACCGTCACTGAATACCTGATTCCATGAGGTCTTCCAATTTATTACACAGACCTTTGCATTTCTAGTTAAGAAAAATATAGGCATACATCTGTATTTTAGCTGGTTTATGCTCTTTATCTTTGCATTTTACTTTGTGTTTTAACACAGTCAATATTTAACACTGCATTTAAAATTTTTTATTTTATTGAATTCCTTCCTTAATGTACATGGTTGAAATAGCTGGATTATGAGAGTACACAGAATAAACTAGAGATAGAAAGCCTCTTGCTTGATATTTAATGAGATAAGGTTTCTATTTCATTACATTAAAGATTGTTGGCAGCACGGATTATATAGTGACTCTGTTAATGCTCTTAACTTACAAATAGCAGTTGTTTCAGCTCTTGCTAATTCCTCTTTTAATCCTCTTTCTTCATAACACAATTTTGAATAAACTTTGCATGTAGTCTTGCAACGTCTATTAGGATAGTCTTTACAGATTTCTTTCCTGTGTAAGAATTCTGTTTCATTTCTAGAAATAATTACGGACTCGCTGCAAAAAGGTGCTACTGAAAGGCTATTCTGTGTGCGTTGCATAGGCAACAATCACAAGGTAAAGGAAGTGTGTAGATGTAGTACTCTGCCGTCTCTGATTAAAGCTCTGATTTGAGAGGTGCTGAATACAAGCAACTTCTGTCAGACTTCTGTGGGCGCTGCCAATACTCAGTAGTTTAAAAAATAAACCAGATCTTTTAGATTCTTAACAGTAAGAGAGACCTGTGAATGGGTCTTTGCAAGTAGCACTGGACAAATTTCAGTGGATAGTAGATTCCCTGGAAATGTTATTTTGGTGGTTCTGAAATTGTTCTCAGAACTGAGCTGAATTTAGTTCTAGTTGAAAAAAATCTCTCAGAATAAGTAGATTCACAACAGGTTACTCAATGGTTAGAGCAGGTACTTTGTTAGAGCACTTGGAGAATTTTTAAAGAATTCCTGCATCTACTTGAGGTTTGAACAATATTAAAGAAAAATGCCTTCACCACCAGATTACAAAATGTTTTCACTTACTCTCACAGAGGAATTTACATATGAATAAAGATCTTCACTGACGCTAGAGACACATAGTCCCACTAGGTCAATATGTTCTACCAGACTAGAGAGACAATCTCAATGACCTTTACCAAGTGCAAAACAGTACACTTTCTGCAAAATCATGTTCAAAGAACTATGATTACGTGAGTCCATTCAGAGGTAGGACATGTCTTCAAATATCCTTATGCACAGGAAAGAATGGCCAACTCTGAATGATAATTTTGTCAATGTAATCCTTCCTACCTGGCTTCCTGCCCTCCCCTTTCTCCCTTCAAACTTCTCCACCAAACACACTTGTAAAAATAATCACTCAGAATGAAACCTCCATCTGCATCTGCTGAAATATTTCATTTTGATCACTGGGAACACTTCATGAAACAGCCATATTTGAAAGAAGCAAGTATTTAGTTCCACCCAGATAGACCTTTTAAGCTACTATTATTATTCAATTCTGTTACCAATCAATAAATGCATTAAAACACCTATTGTTTGGGCTGACCTACCTACAATTTTTATTCAGAAATACAGATGGAAGAGATTTTATCAGGAAAGTCTTATAATTATGAGCTTTCCTAGTTTTAAATTAGGGTAAAAAGAGATACCTTGTTCACTATTCTTTGACCAATATCAAAAGTACACAGGAAAACAAAACATTTTTCCAGTTTCGACTTGACATTTGGGAAAAAGTCATGAAACCTCCTTTTAAATCGTTACCCATTCCTATGATATTTTTTATGCAGTTTATTTTCCTGCATCTATCCATTATTTTTTGTTTACTTCTTTCAACAGCAGTAATATGATATATGAAAAAGTTCACATAATTTAATTATATTTGTGTATAGACTTCGCAAAATAAATAGAAGTATTTTCCATATTTTAGTGCTTTATCCATCATAATGTCAATTTGTACAATGCTAAATTTAGAGTGCTGTGGAAGATTTCTTATTTTTAACTTGGACATAATGAATGATGAGTAAGTATATATGATCATATGCTCCAGGGTTTATCACTTGCATCATCCTAATCAGTACTGGAGAAAGAGATCCTTAAAAACAGTAAAAATTGAAAGCAAAATTATAAGGGCAGTGAATGCTAAGTAATAAATGAACCAAGTGAAAATGCGGAACAATCCCAGCTGTCTCAGCCTCTCCTCATATAGCAGATGCTCCAAGCCCTTAATCTTCTTCTTCATGGGTCTTTGCTACACTCACTTCAGTATGTCCATACCTCTCTTGTACTGGGGAGCCCAGAACCGGACTCAGCATGCCAGATGTGTCTCACCAGTGTTGAGTAGAGGGGAAGGATCACCTCCCTTGACCTGCTGGGGACACTCCTCCTGATGCAGCCCAGGAGACCATTGGCCTTCCTTGCTGCAAGGGTGTGCTGCTGGCTCAAGGTCAACTTGCTGTCCACCAGGACCCCAGAGCCTTTTCTGCAAAGCTGCTTTGTGTCCAGTTGGCCGTTGGTCCAGTACAGCCTGTACTAGTGTATGGGTTTATTCCTCCCCAGGTGTAGGACTTCGCATCGCCATTTGCTGAACTTCACGAGATTGCTGTCAGCCCATTTCTCCAGCCTGTCATCCCTCTGAATGGCAGCACAGCCATCTGGGGTATCAACCTCTTCCCAGTTTTGTATTATCTGCAGACTTCCTGAGGGTGCACGCTCTCCCATCATCCAGGTCATTAATGAAGATATTAAACAGTACTGGCCCCCATATTGACCCTTAGGGTGCGCCAGTGGTGTTTAACATCTTCAGCCAATACTTTTTAACATCTTTGAGCATGGCAGTTCAGCTAGTTTTCAATCCACCTCACTCTCTGGTTATCTAGTCCATATTTCATCAGTTTGTCTATGAGGATATAAGAGACAGCATCAAAATGCTTATTAAAGTAAAGAAACTTGACTGCTCTCTTCTCATCCACATCAAGCCAGTCATCTCATCATAAAAGGCTACCAGGTTGATCAAGCAAGATTTCTGTGACTTCTTTCTGAAATCCCTAGGAGAACCATCATCAATTTCATTGGAAACTAGAGAGAATCCCAAGTGAGGGAAACCTCAGGAGATCTTATTACATGCATGCTCTTCTGCAAAGATGAGATGTCTTTCAAGATTGAAGTCTGAAGATGTCTTTAATCAGTTTATATTGTAACTTAAAGGATATATTATTTCCTTAAGTACTTTCAGTCCATGGTCCTTTCTCCCTTTCTAACTGGGCTCTTTTTTTCAGAGAAAAGCACACTGCACATACAAAGACATCCAGAAATAAAGAGGTATACAGCCTATTTGACTGAGAAAGACAAGAAATGTTTTAGTGTTGCACTTCTTTTGCAGCAGATGATGTAGTTTCAGTCAAGCTGACCAAAAAAAAAAAAAAAAAAAAAAGCATACAAAAGGCTCCCATTTAAATTGCATAGAAAAAGAGTTTGTTTAACAAGACTGTAATAAAACACATTTATTTGTGCCTAAATTCAGTTTAGTAATAGTCTCTAGTGAACAATTCAGTAATGGTCAACAGAGTACGCACCTCGGAAAAGCATATCAATAAGAAATAGAGATGTCATCTGATATTTTACTTCTTCCGCAATTCATTTAATTCTTTTTCAAACCACCACTTTCTTTCTTGTGAGGTATCAGTCTTTCAAATATGTGGATTTTGCACCAGCATTGGGAAATAAATTAATTCTCATTTAAAGAGAGAGAAACCAAGGAGTTCAGTATCTGCTCCCAGGGAAAAAAGATGGTATACTTCTATACCTTAGTTACTTTGGCTAGATATTTCTATTTCCCTTTATCTGTGGCAAGCACAACTGACTCAGAGGATCATGAAGATGATAACACATGCCATAGCATTCAAGATAAAGTCCATGATCTGAACTGAATATTCTGTCAAACACCATGTAAGGCTGGTGTGGTATTGGTGAGATAGGCTTTCAGCGACTAGTTCCTCTCAAAGGATAGACTACTATGTGCTAATACTATGTATATTAGTTGGGATTTCTTAGACCTTGTTTTCTTACTAACTCTTCAGTGGTAAGGCTAGTCAAGACTTTCTAAGAAAACTGTTTCTCCTCCTAAACATGCGTTTGATAAAATGAAAGTAATGTGGAAACGGTTATTCCTAGCCTGCAAAATATTTCAAAATTCTAAAAATAGTCCATTTCAGTGTTTTGTAAGTTAAAGGTTTTAGTCTTTTATTACGAAATGATTTTTCATTTTGGAAATTTATTTTATCCTAAGAAAAGCAAAAAATAAACAGATAACAGGGCATTATCAGAATACTTTGTTGACTCAGAATGTTTGGTTTGTCACTTTGAAAAATTCTGAGATTTGTATGTTTTGTCTCATTTCAGTAAAAGATACTATTATTATTATTATTATTATTATGATTATTATTTTATTTCTGTGTTTGTTTTTATTTTGAAATTTCAGACTGGAAGGAAAAGCTATTTATCATTCAACCCTGGTGTCAAGCTAAGACAGAAGTCATCTGATTCAGTAAAAAAGAACAGTCAGATTGCTTTTAGTCAAGAATAGATATTACTGCAGTTTCACTGTCAAGAAACCAGAGGGAATCTTGAAATATTCTGAGGCCAAGCACTCAGCATATTTATGATAATCAAAGCACAGATGCCTTTGACTAAGATGTAGTGGTTAGAAAGCTCTTGAAGTATTTATCTTTTTCAGTAATGACTAGTAAAGACATCTTCCAGCTGTGAATTATGTCGGACAACTTAGCTTGTGTCCAAAAATGCTAAAGAGGTGATGGGACAACTGTGACCACTGAAGGACCTCACGAAAAGGACACTTGAAATGAAAAGCCATTTTTGGATCAGTATTTGTTTGGAATTGTAAGGAATGAGAAATAGTGACTAAAAAAAAAATCATTCCTACTTGCAGCTGTTTTGTGAGCCCAGAGAAATGAATTGGTAGTTTCATTATTGAACTTCCACACCACAAAGATCCTGGTCATCAGATTCTGAGACATTTGGTGATCTCAGCAAATACCTCCTCTGGATTTTGCATATTCATAATAGTACGGCTATTTTCATCACAAGTTGTGACATCAGAAATAAAGGACTAATTTCAAAATTCAGATCTTGAGTCAGATTGTAAAAGCCCAGCAACAATGAGAAGTCACATAAAATATTTTAATTTGTGCTTATGTCTGACTGTGAGCTAAAACTCAAGTGGGGCCTAGTGGTTACTAAGCCATATAAACATAAACCAGAATGAAGGCTGGCATGAAACTGATGGACATTCAAAGCATTTTGGGTGCAATGCTGTGCAAAGTCAACTCTTCAAAAGCCAGGGGAAAACTTGTTTCTACAACTTTGGACAGCAGTCTATAGTTTTTCAGGAGGGATGACAGTGGCTTTGTTAAGGATGAATTTCTGTATATTTAGTTTCCTTTCACTGAGTTCAAAAGGGTTTGTTCTGGCATGGGAAGCTGGCAGAGCAGAAGCCCAACTAAATGCACTGTTTGGCAGTTTGTTTACTGCTTGCTCCTGCTTATGAATAAAATTCCTGTAATATATGTGATAGTGACTACACAGTCTATAATGCCTTTCGAAGAAGAAATTGAGACAAGCTGGGGATAAATCAACAGTGTTCATAAAGGTATGTGTCACGTCAGACTTGTCTTTTTCATATCAAAATACCAGCCTTATTATAAAAGTCCTCAAACAAAGGCTATGGCTGTTCTCTGTAACACACGGGGCTGAAAAGCTTTCCCAGCTTTCAGATGGGGCTCAGTGAGCCTGGAGAATTATTTCCATCAGCATGTCCTGTACATCGACCTCAGAAAATGAAAAGCAATCACCTGTTCAATTCACATCTCTGTTTCCTCAATGAAGCTTTTCATAAGCTAGGAAGTTAGGTAGTGATATACTTCTGTGTGCATTGTAAAAAGGGATGAGCAGTGCTGGGCAAAATCCTGCTGGACAAATCTTTTTCTTAATCTGTAGGACCTCATGGGGAACAACAGGAATTTCCCATTTTGCTCACTTTTTGTGAACGCTTGGACATCATCACTTTCAAGCCCGCAGAGTTGAGTATGTACGATCCCTAGTCAATGGCAAATGTTATTTCCAGGATAGCTGGGTCTCCTTCCCTTGGATGAGGACAAGAAATCAAACTGAAGTTACTTGCGTTGTGCTGCAGAGTGTTAATCACCACAGGGAAGTCAAAGAGTCTTTCACTGTAGGTCTTGATGTTCTTGAGAATCCTCTCTTTAGTGGCATTTGTAAATATATTGTAAAGTTTAATGAGCCAGGCTCTGCTGAGAGCTTGTCACTGTGATGTTTCTCTCAGATGATAAAAGCAGATTAAAGCTAATAGGTTTATGATTGCATCTCATGTAATATAAAAAGCATGTCATATTTAACAGTGAATGTTGTCTCTCTCTTTCCTCATGTATTTTTGTTGGTAAATTGTGACTGCTCACACCTGGGACAACTTTGGGATTTGTAACTGGAAATAATTTTGTTTTTCTCACTTCAGCAGTTCAAATAGCACAATCAAATTCATATCATAGTCTCCAAATTGCTGTGTATCTTGATGACACAAAAAGAAGGACAGATCTACTATTAATAGATTATACATCTCTGCTTCAGCTGTGTAACCTTGCCTCCAGGGGACCAAATATTCACCTCAGAAAAGAGCAATAAGCACTACCACTACAAGCTCCTAAGGGTTTATGAGAGACAACTTGATTTTAAAAGCAGAACTCACAAGTACCCTGCCTGCAGAAGCTGCTCAGTGCAAATGAATTATAGCAATATAATCTTTATCAAGATAGCACTATAACCTTTATCAAGATGCTGTCCTGCTTTGGGTAGGCCTGGCACACCATATACTTTGACACCATATAAGTATGATGTCATGTATAATTAAGGCAACAAATAAAATCTATTTGTTGCCACCAGTTCTTCCTACTGGCAAATTTTAAATGATGCTGGCTCCGTCTGGAGGTTTGTCTGGGTTTCCTTGGTAGATGGCTACTGCTGAAGCTGGTCCATTCAGTTTCACTACCCTGATTTTCAGAAGCAAGGAAGTGCCCAAGCCCAAAGATCCCTCACAATTCTTTGTGCTCAACAGGAAACAATTGAATCTTGTTTATAGAGCGGCTATGTGTACATGCAACAAAAGCAGAAAGACAGTAAGCTGAATGGTACGAGGTCTGAACCAGTGCAGAGAAACATAGAAAAAAAACAAAATATGAGCCAAGGATTCCACTTGCAAAGAAATGCACTAAAATAATAGAAGGGGGAAAGAAGTATTTTTAAGAAGTGATAAGGAGCTAGAACTGTTATTCAGATGAACATTACTCATTGTTTCCCATGAGTTGTGGAGTACTCTTTAATTTATCATCTTAACCCTGGTGTACGACGTAAGTTAAAAATTTAGAGGAAATGTACTTAGAGAGTTGTCATTTTATTACTGTTAAAAATAGAACCTCATTTGGAAGATTCTGTATTTCTAAATATTTCATGGGGTTTGATGGTGTGCTAGAATGAAAACAGAACAAAGCCTTAGGGTCACAGTCAACCCCAAAGGTACCTCTCTGCATTAGCAAAGGCTATTCCACCAGGGGAAATATTCCTTTCCGAAACCTAGACTGAGAAAGCAGCTGTAAGTTTGGCTTTCTGAAGGGTACTGCTGACAAAGGCAATAGTAGAGATACACTGAATTTCAATCTTCCAATTGCTACGTTTGCTAACTAGCCTCAGCACATATCACTCATTTTTTGATTCCGTTCCTCCCTCTCTCCCTTCTTGAGGGAATAGTACACAGGCAATTAGTATCCCCACTGCTATGCCATAGCCTGCCACAACCTTTCAAACCCATGGTCCATAAATTATGATATTTGCAAGATACTGGCCAGGCTAACCCTAACTAGCCTTTGCTTAAGCCCAAGGATGCTGTCCTAGAGTGAATATTTCCGAATATGCCTTTTTTGTCCTGAGAGAACTGTGCAATAGTTTTCTAAATTCCCCTTTCTAAACTTTTATCAAACAATATATTTAAATTATGCTGCATATAAGGTAAGTTTTCTCTTTTTCTCTCATTCTCTTTACAATTCCCCCATGGGAAAAACATAGTTTGCAATCACTGCAGAGAAATGAGAGCTCCCTTCTGGCCTTTTGATTTTTATTATTTTATACCAGCAATGAATAATTCCCAATGTGACAAGAAGCCTGTGTGTAGGGGGAAGGGAAATACGATCTTTCACCTCATTCACATGCAGAATCACTAAAGCACTGCTTTATTAGTTGTCAACCATATCAGCTTTAATTAGATTCAAAGGTCCAAAATATCCCTTCATAAGACAATTGAAATGTGAGAAAGAGAGAAAGAGGTGGCCGTAAATGATTTTCTGTGGTACAGAGCATTTCATGAATTACCCAGCTATTGTTGGGAATTCTTTCTGATGTCATGAAGGAGACACATCACTCATGTATTTAATAAAAAAAAGGCTCAGATTCTATAAGGCTGGTATCAGGGAGATTTAATTTATCTATTTATTATCATGAGTCTACCAGTCTTCATTAGGGTTATACTTTTTCTTCCGAAATAGTTAAACCGGTATCACTGCAGAAGTGGAACCAACTATAAAGTACAAAGCTGCTTTATACCAATATGCGTGCCTGTGAGTGTGGTATGTATGCCTTTTTATGTGTGTGTGCATGTGCACACAAGCACCTATATTTGCTCACATGAAGAAAGCAATATATTTGTTCCCTTAGGAAACTACAGTAGTTTAGTGACAATGTTACAGGCTGTGCGTAGAGAACAAAGCCTTGTTTGATTTTTCTGAAAATTTTTGTTATTTAAAGGCAATTTTATTTTCCAGTAGGTCCAATCCAAACCTAGCATCGAAGAATTTTGTTTAAATTTATTGAAAACAAATTTTAATCTTTTTGCTGACTTGAACACCTTAGGTCCCAGGCGGTGCCACTTAGAGCATCCAGTAGTTTTTTCTCTAAATGCAAAATATTTGAAAGAGATCCTTATCTGATCACATGTCTCTGCAGTGTCCTTTCCTAATGCCTGCAAAGCTCAGTCTCTTAAAGGTATGATTTCCAGTGAAACCCACCATATTCTATGCTGCTAGAAATCTGTTTTTTCATAAACATTAGTCACCCATGGGGTATTAGTAATTTTCCCTGTGTTTAATGGCTAGGAAATGGATTTTGTAGATGATTTTAATGGAACTGTACTTGACTGCAGGGTCTGCACTACCATTGTCACTCTTAAGACCAGACTCTAAGCTAAGTCTTGTAACTGATTTTTCTAGATCAGTGCTAGACAATAATATTCTTGCATCTGCTGACCTGCTTTCACAGGGACCGGATAAAGTCTGACCATTTCAGAACCTGCTCAGCTTCACCGCGTGGAGTAGCAGGCTCTAAGCCGTGGCTACAGCTGAGTGATGCCGCAGATGAGCAGAACCTGCCATCCTGGTCACACGCCAGGAACTTTCTGTCCTCCCTCATTCTTACGAAGTTTAGATTTTGAGCAAGTAACACTAAATAATATATCAATGGTAACCAAAAGTGATATATTGTACCCTTCTTATTCCAATAGCACGTTGCACTGTATTGCCATATATTACAATAATTTATGAGTAAACATTAAGCTAAATGCTAGGAAATTATATCCTATTGCTTTGCTAATTATTCAAAGTATTTATCTAGCTGAAAGGGAGCTCCTGAAATGTAATATTTTATTCACAAATTTATCTTGTCAGGCAATGCTGTTTTAGCAAGAAAAATCTCCTTTGTCAGTCTTCATTCCTCAAGCCTAAATTCAGGTTATATATCTCTTACTCTTACTTAGTTTTAATCTCTTACTGGATTAAAAAAAAAGGTTTTTATGGACAACACAAAATTGGTTAACAATGGTTACCAATAGTCAAAACTGGTCAATAAACACCATAATCCCATCAGATTTCACTGACCCTACAAGGTGAGTACTTAAAAGTCAAAATCTCCAAAAGGAGAAAACCAAACCAAACCAAAAAATGTTGTATCCCAGGAAGTAGTACTAAAAGAGTCAGGAGGTGGCACTGTTTTCTTTGAGCTAGTGTATCAGAAAGGAACTTCAGAGCTGTTTGATTCACTGTTTATTCTCCCTTGGTACAACTTCTGATCTTTCCTTCCTTTTATTTTTGCATCTGATGGCAAGTAGCCTATGGACATCCTGATTCATCATTCCAAGTACTTAGAGTTAACTTCCTTCCTGATTATTTTTGTGAAGCTTTTGAAAAAAAAAATCTTTAGCTTATATATGGCCAAATTTAGTCTGCGTTAAAGTCACTGATAAGTCCACCTACCAATCCTGCTTTTAAAAAAATATTATTTTCCCACTGAATCTACCAAACAGTGCAATATTTTTTCATCCAAGTGGTTTATAAATGCTCCCTTCAGCTAGTCTCACAGAATAAAATTCATGCATTATGTCTTTTTTCTCATGAGCCATGGTATGTCCTCTGCTTCCTGAAGACTTAATTTTTTTTATCTAGGAGAATAAAGATATTATAGTGTGGAGCTCAAATCCTCACACCACCTATTATTCCTTCCAGTTTCATCCAAACACTAGGACTGCCTGAATTTTTATTGGGAATAACAAATGATAACATAAGGAACCAAAACTAGGCAACAAATATTTTTTACTGTTCTTACTTTATTGGTGCTAGTCAACCATTCTAATTAAAGTGATGCAGACAAAGTCACATTATATTATGACTCTCCAGGTGTTTTTCAGATGTGCTTGGTTTTGCCTTGAAAACAAACTGACAGTTTATTTTCCACCTCTTCATGATGTGCTCAATTTAAAAAAAATCCCGCAGTTCAAAAACATGATGGAAGTTGAAGAGGGCTTACTGTGAGATAGTTTCCAAAGTCAAGAACAGCGTTAGCTCGGGAAGAGATTCACATTGACAGATTACTGGGGAAACACATCCGGAACAGTCAGAGGGACATGACAGGGCAGTCAGAAGGACAGTCATCGGGCATGACAGAGGCCTGGGATTCAGGACACCTTGTTGTGTATTCAGATGCACACTTAACTTGCTTTTTGGCATAAGACAAGGTACTTAATTTATTTGTTTGTTGATTTTCCTGTTTGTATCTCATCAGTAGCTGGATCAAATGCTAGAATATATCTGTCTTCCAACCTATTCATTGTGTGTGTATCCACCAATTCACAGTGTGATTGTGCACGATTCACCATACATTTCTGGTTATTCCCTCTCTCACAAGGGAGCCCATGAGGATTTATTACCCGAGCATAGTTTTGAGCATGATGCAGATTTGAAATGACCTTTCATGGATATGGTGCGGCTGAACTATTGAAAGTTTACAAACGGCAATTGAATCCATGGTTAAGTCAAGATATAGAAAAAGAAAAAAAAAAGGGATTTTGCTCTCCCTTAACACTTTGTGATAACTTCTACTAGATATGATTAAAGGTTATGACTTAAAGTAAATGCACTCCAGTGTTAGCGATCACTGCTAACTAGTCATCTTTACTAACCAGAAACAGCAGAAAAAAATAGCTGGACTTCAACGCCTAGCTTTCAGATCATATAATGTGCTGATGTGATGATATAATGTGCTTAACCTCCTCGCAGCTTTTCTCCTTTTAGCACTCAAATGCAGGCCACCTAAAGTTTCAAAATGAAATTGGCTGATTGGGACACAATAATAACTGCTGGCAGCAGAGAAACAGTCTCTTTTAAAGGATTTATAGATTTCACAGAGCGCTATCTGGACTGCCACCCCTGCCCACATCACTGATTCATGAGTTCATCTCTAGTAAGACAGCAACAGAATTATTTTGCTATAGAGAAGTGATAACATCTTGGTGGAGAAGAGGGTCACACTGTCACTTGGTGAATATCATACAACATAAAACTCAAATACTGTAACACAGTAAAAACTCATCAAGTATTTCTGAAAAAGAGGGCCTTGCTGCTGGGATTCTGTCAGGCAGCAATTTTTACTTTGATTACCTAAAGTCACTTCATCTGTCTCTCAGCCTTGCACCGTCTATAACTTCTCCCTCTTTCTCAAAACATTATTGGATGGTATTGTCAATCTTTCTCTAAGATTTGTTGTCCTATACTATATGCATAACCTTAAAAAAATGTCCTGTTATTTTACATTCCAAATTCCAGTAAAGTTTTCTGGAAAAAAAAGCTGTAAGAAATCTATGTTAATCAGTCTCCAAAATAATATTGACCTCTGCATGTACTTTTAAGTGCAAGACATTGCTTGGTGCTCAGTTTTTCACCATTGCATTTTTTACTTCTATTGGACTTTTTTTTCCCAAGTACCAGACAATATCACAGACAAGACCTTGTGTTAAGGCCAGTATTTTTATGTTATGAACCTACCTCACAGGAAAGGTGGACGACTATACAAAAAGTTCAAGTGGTTTCTCACAGAAGAAGAGCAAGCGAAAGAAAGATTTAGGGCTAGAAGAGGTATTTCAAGAGAGTACGCTTAAATGCAACCATGTCTTTTGAAAAATAGGTATATGGTTTATTTCTGAAATCTTGTTTCACTATATTGCCAATGATCAGCATTTCTTCATACCAGGCATGAAAATGTTGCATTTTACATTATTAAACTCATATGTCTGTTGCTGGAAAATGGTTCCTACTGCTGTTCGTATGCACTGATTTAGTGCTGATTTATTGACCATTATTCTGGTGTTTAATAAAATCGGTAAGTATTTTTAATGCCTTTTTTTTATATTTAAATTCCTGTTCAGGCATTAGCTGGTTATTGAAAACAACAGTCGCAATGCTATTATTCCCATTTCACAGACAAACAGATACATAGAAGAAGACTGATATGTCCAAGGTCACAGACTGAATCAGTAGCAATACTGGTATTAGTGGGTTTAATATATAAATCACTTTAAAAGATTTAAGAGTGAGAAAGCTTAAATGTGTGGCATTTAAGAAACAAAGCCATTTTTATCTCCTTAAAGATGTTTGTGCATAAATTGCTTTAAGGATTAAAAGCAGCTTAAGTACTAAAGCCCCTTTAAAACCTTAAGCTCTTAAAATGTTTTACAAACATGGAGATGATGGGTCACCCTGAGAATATAGAAATGGACTTTGATTTGATAACAGACCTTGGTTCTGTAAAGAGAGAGCTTGTTCTAAAAACAGTCAAAGCCTGATCCTGAAAATCTGGCTGGTGGCTTTGGGATTCTGCCAAAAATTCTGTCCTGGTCTGGATCTCTTGACTATAGGTTTTTCTTGCATGAAAGGTCCTACAAAGAGGTGTTTCCAGACTGCTGACCATTATGGAGATACCAGTTGGACTGGTTGGGGGACCATCAACAGTGGAAGCAAAGAAAAGAGGAAAAAGGTTGAGCTTGGTGCTGGAAGCTGTCATTGATGGCACCAGTAAGAAAGAGTTGCACTAGGTTGGCTCTGCTTGCGAGATGGATTTTGCTGAGTGGAGTTACTCCAGAAACAGGGTTTCGGACCTGCACCAAACTGGGGTTCGGGGAATGATGTTAAAAGTCAGCTGAATTGATTTTGCGTTATTCAATGCAGATAACACAGAAGTAATATCCAAGGGCGAACAGTATGTACGTGTTCCCTCATATGGGAATGGCTTTAGGCACTCTAACCCCAGCCCACCTTGCTGTTAACCATTGCCTGAGGAATTTCAAGTTGCCCAGGGTCCTCAGGCTCCTCATCTGAGGAACCTGCCACAGAGCCTCCTCAGCAGCTGAGGGAGCTTCTTTGACATTAATCTGCACACATCTCCCGTGTAACAGGAGTTTGTTTAAAAACAAGATTGAAAAAAGATTGAAAATCTGTTTAAAATCAAAGCAGCAGCTTGCATACTGTATTTCATTTGAACACAGCTGAGCAGAAGCATATACTGAGGATGTTTCCTCTTTTCTCAGTTACAGGACTACCACCCCCCTCCATGTATTTGGAAAGCAAGTTCTTGTTTTGAACATCCTTAGCTAGACATCCATCCTTATAATGCTGTACTCACAGAAACAGCTCTTTGCCTGTAGCTGCTTATTAACTCCCCTATTCAGAGCATTCTTCCCGTTTTTAAAAACAAGCTTTTACAGATAAAACCCTCAGCACGAGTTTTTTTTTTCTACGATGCTAAGAAGATAAGGTTGTTTAGAAATGCTCAGAGGCTATGTTTCAAAGCCCTAATCCCACAACAGCATATTACAGATCATCACGTTTGCCTTCATCAGTTTATTTAATTGTCTTTTCAAAGTCTTTTCGTTGTTTTTTTTCCTTTCCATTAAATAAAAATTAGGGACAGACCCCAGTCTTGGTGGTATTACTGGCGTCCCCAGGTAGCCACCACTGTGCTTGATTCAAGAAGGACATTGTATTTACAGAAATTACTTTTATACTTCATTGTTTTCACTGCATCTAAGATAAATATTGGCAATAATAGTTGAAAGTTTACCAGTACTGTTATTTGAGATTGCTTAAGAAATATAACAATGAAAAACGGTTTCTAACTAATGAGAAATTAGTCTAATTTTATTTAAAGATCATGATCATAACAGTCAGCTAAGTTGGTAATTCTATTTGCAATTTTAAATAAATGGAGGGCAGGGGTGGGAGGCAAGGGAAGAAGCTACCCATGGAGAAAAAGAGGAGGTTTCTTTTATCTTTTCTCTTTTTTTAAAATGTAACATATTTCATTTAAAAAAAAATCCAAGCTTTCAAAGATGTGTAGCACATGATAGATGCTTTTGTTGCTATCAACCTAAAGAATGTTTTTTTCCTCAGTAGATAAATAAATAAATTGTAGGCACCATAATGCACTGATAAACAAGAGAAATATACACACTCAAGCTGCTTCTAGTAAGCTATTTAAATTGCTTCTACTGCAAGATAACTACTTTTCAGTTTTTCTAAAGTTGCATATTTTGGATAGCTAAACTGATGATATTTTAGCAGGATTTAAAATTAATTCTTTTTGTCATTACTTCTTTGCACACAGTCTGTTTAAAGGAAAAAAAGTAACCTTTCAAGCTGTTGAAAGATTACTTTCATTTTAAATTGTCATACAGTGCTTCCAAAAGGTAATGTCAAACTCCTCTGCATGTGAAGAACTAAGGAAGCTATCGCAGCTTCAAAATGCCACTGTCTGATAGGAATGCTTTCTCCTACCCAGTTGTATCCATAAATTCTGCGGGAATGTGTCTGTGTGTGTGTGTGTGCAGAGCAAAAGGAAAATAATTAGTGATTATGGTATTTTCAGAAAGAGAACTGCGTTTGATTTTGTTTCAAATGACCTAGAACAATTTAGTCATCCCACAGCAACAGAAAGTCACTCTTACTAGTGCTATTAATCACACAAAATGATTCTGTAGGCTTGTCTGCAGCTAGAAGAGACCTTACATATTTACTGGAATGGGCTCAAGGCAGACAGCATCCTCCTTTTCTTAGAAAGGTCTTTATCTGCTTGAATAAACATCTAGAAGTCAGCATGGTCCAGTGTATAGTGTAAAGGACTGGATGACAGGAAACCTATTTACTAGGTTTGTCACTGATTCACTTTTGGTGGAATTTTAGCATCTGTGCACACAAATAAGTTTCTATGAGGGTAAATAAGACAGGAACTTAAAGAATGTCAGCTGTTCCGTGGTATTTGCTTATACATATTCTCCTTCACTGTTAAAGGTTAGATGTATAATAGGAAGAGGAGCCTGGATGACCTATTTCAGACCATTTGTTTGTATATCTTTTTATTCTTAATTTCTTCTCCAAAGTAAATCTTCAGTCATTCTTGTTGCCTGTGTTTCTGAAATCTTTCTAGCTCTGCTACATTTTTAGCGTATGTACGTGTGTGTGGTAAAATTGCCAGAACTCACACTAGATTTCCAGATTCCAGTGAGGACATATTAGATATCCATAGCGCTATGTTTTAATGTTCTCCAGGTTATTAATTAGTGAACCCTAACATTCCCTGCTTTTCCTAAAATCAAGGAGTGTTATCATTGAGCTTTCCATATTTGGGTCATAGCTTTGAGACTCTGGTAAAGGAAATCATGTAATGGTCCCTAGCAAAATGTGGCATGCAAAAAGACATGGAGAGATTGAAGCAGGAAAGGCTGCAAGCTTGGAGATGGCAGGATATATGATTTAGTGGCAACAGCACTAGAATAAAATGAGAGCAACAGATTCATGAATTCAGCCACTCCGGGTAGGCTTTTGGACAAGTCGGAAGGATTAATCCTCTAATGCAATAACAGCACGATACTCAGTCATACTGACTGACGTGTTCTTCAATAGTGTTCTGTGTTTTCTGAATGTTACTTACTTAGAATGTCCGCAGTGGTAGAGATTCATGCGCTTGCTTGTTCCATGAATATCAGTCATTTTTTGTCCCAGTATATCAACACCCACTTCCTTTCCAGAAATCTTGGTAGTTTGACCACAGCAGCAGCATCTTCTTTGTCAAGATGTTCACAGTATAACTTGGGATGCTCACGCCTCCTCAGGACACGTTGCCTCAGCTGGTCCTTGCAGTAGTGCTGAAAGCATGCTCGTCTTTCTCTAGATCCAAACAAAGCAAGGCAGAGGTCATGTCTCTGCATGTTACAAGATAAAAGAGAAGAGTTTTTGACTGAGGTCCACGAGAAACTGTACTTATTTTTCCAAAGGAACTGTTGTCAAAGGAGGCAATAGGTCTTTCCTGCTTCAACATGACCTGTTCTCTAATATACCAGGTAAGAAGCATTCCCCCTAGAGCTGGGTTTGTCACTGAAAGTCCTACTGCTTGGGGCTGACAGAAAAGTCCTCTTTCTTAACATTTCCGTAGCCAAAAGAACTGCCACCACTGTGTTCGTTGAACCATGTTATGTGTTACCTATCGAGCAGTTCCCTGCCTACCAATGGGGTCTATAACTTTGGTTCAGAGGGAGGAATCACTTTTGAATGAGAAAAAACTGGGGAACTAGAAGAAGGGGTGTATTAGAAAGGAAGGCAAATCAGGACTGAAATTAAGGATACAAGTTTCTGTTTTCATTTATTAACAAAGTTAAACTTAAGCTATAGATGAATTTTAGCCTCCATACCTGTGTTACTCATATACTTAGAATATGAAAACCATGGCCTTGACCTCATTATTCATGACTTTTTTGTCTCTATTACTCAGTCTTCATTTTTTCCTTTGATTAGTCTGTACTTTCTGGCTTTTTGACATATTATTTTACCTTCTTATTCTCCTCTGTATCCAGCCACTTAGCTCATTCCAGCAAAAATAAATTGCAGTAAACTGGAGGTGCAGGTAAATAGATTGCTAGGAGCAACAAAATTACCGGAATTAGAGAATGACTACCCAGTGAATTTTCCCACACATCTTATTCCCTCAACTGTTTGACATGAGAATTGAGAGCAGGAACAGCGAGTGCCTGTTTCAGTAGAGAATTCATTTCAAAATAAAGCTCCTATGATAGTGAGAGACAGGAAGAGCGGTTGAAGTTTCTGAAAAGTGGCTGCTTCAATTAGGGCAGGCAAAACAGTGAGCCTTTCTGTGCAGAAAAGCATTTTACTGCTGCAATTTTTATAGAACATGTTCAGAATCAGTTGAGAATGATATTTTTTCTCTTCTGAAGCAGCTTATGGGAGGTCACCCGGTCTAGTATCTTTACAGTAAAGTATTTTCTAGTGCTACAAGCAAAGCATTTAGAGCCATTACTATCTACTTGAGTACTTTTCTTTTCAAGCATACATTTAGCAAAAGCAGAACCTCAGTGCAGTAAGTTTTGCATTGTTCAGACTACTTCCAATTACCTCCTATCAGGCAGTAAAAAGCAAGCAATGGAATTGTTCGTAATTCTTCTTGTTTGAGTAACCTTTCCCTGAGGCCAAAGAAATGGATTGCAAAACCATTTGATTCTGAGGAGCAAGGATGTATTGCTATAGGGGTTACTTGAAAAATGTGATCAAAGAGAACTATTCAGGTGGCAACAATAACAACAGAAAACCTGTTCACTTCCTACAGAAGCTACCTATGTTGAGTCTATTCAGTAATCATTCTTAGGGACCCGTGGAAAATAAAAAGAAAAACCTTCCAGCTGTTGCTTACGTACCCTAAGCAAATCATCAGGAAATACTAAAATGGTTGTATTTGCAGTGGCCATTCATTTTACAGACTCCAAAAGGATTAGATAAACTGACGTAAGAAATCTTACTACTTAGAAGGGATCTTCTGTTAGGCACTAGATACTGTTTGACTCTATAAGAATGGCAAAAAATATGCAATTATTAATTTCAGACCAGAGTTATCACTCCTTGAATGAAGTCTGAAATGACACTGAATTTGTAAATGATGGACATTTTAAGTGATCACTGCATGCCGCAGATTTGTAAACTTAATCTGTTAATGAGTTTTAATACCAGTGGATATTTTTTGCATTCCAAATAGTTTGCTTAAAATCACAGTTTTCAGCCAGCCTATTCTGTAGCAAGAAGAATTCAGAAATTCCCTTCCACTTCTAGCTTCACTCACACATAGCTCAACAGTTTAAGATTTTGGGTAAGAAATATGCAGGCATTTGTGCACACACAGTGCAAAAGAAGAGTTTTCTTACATCGCATGCAAATACGCAGACTTGTCATAAATTTAAAAAAACATGTTTTGCAAAAAACTGTTGAAATTTTAACTTAGATTCTTTCCCAAACTTAATTCTGAATTTCTGATTTCTCAGTGTACTTTCTCATATATTCTAATAAATTCATCTTCTGCTGATTTTCTTTTTCCACCTTAGGAAATCTACATAGTCTTTCTGGTCCAGCACAGAATGCCTCTTAGGCAAATCATTCTTCTTTTTTTGGAATCAATTTTTTTTCATTCTTTGTACTAACTTAAAATTGTGTGGAGTGACTGGACTATTATTATCTCTTCAAATATCCTAGGCTGGGGACAATTTATGTAATACCAAGTACTCCTGTGGGTATCCTCTGCATCTACAACAATGCGCACAAATTCACAGAGGCTTTTTTGCATTTCTTGGATAGAAAAAAAGCTTCATTTGCTTTCCTATAATGTAAAAACACTTTGAGAGTATTAAAATGAGGGAGAATTATGCAAAGACACTAAGAATCTTGACTTCACCATGCCTACATCCAGTCTTATTACTGACCCACTGAAGGAACCTGATCATATCATAGTCTCACATAAAAATATTTTACCACATGTGAAAATATTTACTTGACTGAGTGGAATGTTGTTAAGCTTAATTAATGGACTGTGAATTTCTTAGATAACAAGTGCTACACAAAAGTACAAAACTGTTTACTAGGAACCCTCAGCAGGAAAGTTAGCATTTTTTAAAGATTTTATGAAATTGGATGGTGCAGAATTTAATAAAACTTTGAGATTTTAAACTGATTCTTCCTTAAAACATTTTCACCATAGAATACATAGAGGCAGTATTTTCAACTATTGTAGAGGCAGCCACAGAGATTCGCAGAACTAATCAAGAAGAGATGCAAAGATGAGAAATCTAAGGGTTTTAATTTATAAGTATCAAAAAAGAATTACACCTTTTGCTATTAGCCCACAGCAGCACTTTCTAGTTAGACTTCTATCTCATTTCCTCTCTGATATGATTAAAATGTAGAACCAAATTCCTTTAAACTCAATGAATCTGTAGAGATGTATTTGGCATATAAAGGATGTACAGGTTCTACAGGGCCATATATTAATATTGTAAAATGTGAAATGAATGTAATAGCCACAGTGAAGAATCTGAAAAAAACCACAGAGGAATTTTGTTTATGAAGTGGAAGCATGCAAAACTGTTATGTATTTGGCAAGCTCTTTTATTTCTCTGTTTTGGCTTAGTGCTACATCAATTTTCTGTTTTTTTTCTTCCTGATGACAAATAACACATTGTTTAATGGAGAGTCTTAAGATTTTTGTTTGTTTTGGCATCATAATTATCATGTGTTACCTGATATGTAAACCCAAAATATGGGACCCTCTGTCTGACTTGAGCAGCAGAATGGTTCTCTCCCTTCCTTCACAACAGGTCATAAACTCCCTTTTCTACAGAAAGAGCTCCTGTTGGTAAATCAAGACACTTCCACTAGAGTGGCTCACACTTGAGGAACTGTCCTACTACAGCACTTTAAAGATATTTGGCGATATTACTTGTTCAGGTTATTTTCTCAGGGGGCTGCTATTACACTTTCAGATTAAAGATTTTTACCCTAAAAGGATAGGTGATATAGTTAAAGTAAAAATATATTGGGATGAACTGTTTGGGAGACATACAGAATATCAGTTTTTGCCAGTAAAAAGGCTGCACTGGATCTGAAGAGACTGAACACTTCAGACAACTTGTTTCCGTTTATTTGTTCTCTGTGGAACTGAGATGCCTATGGATTGCCTAATTTAAAGGTGCACAACTGTAATCTTCTCTCCTGATGCTGGAAGGCTATGTAACTTTTTTCATAGGAGGGCAAATTTCAGGAAGCTAATTGCAATAATTAGTTCAGAGATTTCCTGTGACAGAGCCACTGTTCTAGCTGATTTTGAGCATGGCAAGATTCACACATGCAAACTAATTTTGCTGCCATTCAAGTAACTAGCAGATAAAGAATAGTCAGTAAATGTGGGAAGATGTCACCTGACAAAAGAGTCTATAGTAACTAATTAACTCCATAGATAGAGGAATAACGATGCTGAGTAAAGTACATTCTGGATCTCTTTCATATCTGCTGCTGTTTCAGTGATTAATTTCTAGTAATTGCTTTGAAGTCTGAATTTAATAAACATATACAGAAGAAACATTCTATGGCTTATTGTGATTACTTTTCAGTATTTAAGAAAATAACTTGGTCATCGCCTTGTCATTAGCTCATAGTAACAGGCAATCAGAACTTTGACTTTATATTTGTCCATGATTTTGCTTTGTTTTCTGCCTGAATCTGTCAGAGGCATATAAATCTACAGAACAAAAAAGTAAGAAAGTTCAGAGTTCCAGATTTGGAATTTGCCTGAGGTTAATTTTTCTGCCTCAGTAGCTTTTCCAAAATTAGCTTGAAAATGTCATAAATACAGACTTTTACTGCATCATTTATAGCTCTCGGCTAGTTGCAGTAAACTGCAACTTACAGTCATAAAGCAAAGGAAGAGGAAAATTCCACCAGCCAGTGCTGATGCGATGTCACAGATCTGTTGGAGAAGATGGTAGGTTAGGGCTTTAGTTTGTATTTAATTGCTAATCTGCTATTGACTTGCCATTAGAAAAATAAGAAAATACTCCCTGCCCCAAACAAGTAAGTGATAAATACATTTGAGACTGATGTACCGTAAAGAACGTTTTGTGTTGTGTAGGCTTGAACTAAGTCTTACCTACAGTTAGTCTTACAAGCAGCATGACTCACAGCTGAGGCTCTCCGCTACGTTTTTCGATGTGTGTCTGCTAGCAGTTTAAATGGGTCAGACAAAGAGCTCCCTTTCAAACTGAAAAATGAAAACAAACCAGGCTGTCTCAGAACACTAACCCTGAGATCTCTTCAGGGTTTCAGGATTCAGTGCAGGGCCTGTGTATCTTAAAGGACTTTTACAGTTTGAGTAGAAGATGAATTTAGGCTTCAAGTCCTGCCTTGAATATGCATCGTAAACATGACGTCTTATGCACAGAGTTCTTTGGTCATCAGGATTCCAGCAAAGGAAAGACGATGATAAAACAGCAATTTAGAGTACTGATATAGCAGTTGACTGTACAGATCCTTTGAAGTCAAGACTGATCAAGCAAAAGATTTGCTGCACACAGTTCGTCACATCTGCCAGGCAATAAATGCTGCTTCAGTCTCACCGTCATCCCTAACACTCACTAGACAAGTCAGCCAACTGGTGAGTGTGACATGAACATGGGATGCATTGAGCACTGCATCATAAGGAAAAGAATGAAGAACATTGTATTACTGTAGTACTAAACACTTTAAATACAAATGTAAGAAAAAAGAAATTGTTAGCATTTACAGTGTATAATAGATTTTTCCTGCTGCTAATATTCTCGTCATGTCATTTATGGAAATGAACAAACTATAGTGGAAAAAACATACGAGAGAAAAATCAGATGTGTTCAACTATCTTCATCCTAGAATACAGCCTTGCAGAGAAGTTCCTCTCTTATCTGAACTGTTTTATATTGTTGGAGTTGAAATTTTCTACATGTATTCTCCATGCCATGTGTTATAGAACATAATAGGTATTATATAGCATATAAGGGAAAAATAGGAAACAATGTGATTTTAAGATCTGTAGTAGACAGATTTGAAAGTGTGCTGCTAAACTCTTTACTCGAGCTCAGTTATCTCTTGATATCATTAGAGCTATGTTTGAGAGGGCGTGTTAATGAGCATGCCCTCAGCATATTTGTTTTTCTCAAGTTTGCTATTAACTATATCAACTAAATTTATTCTTTTTTTAGACAACTGCTGCACTCTCATAAAGTATTTTACCTTATATTACTGATATGAACTATATCTGATTTAATCTAAGCATCTTTTATGTGAGAGACATAATAAAAATAGAAAGTCAAAAAGACTTCAGTTATTGCAACTGCAGTTTGTATGCCCAAGCATTTGGGACACTGTATACAGATTTGAAGCCACTCGAATTTTCCTAAATATCAGAAAGGTATTTTTCAGCACTTGCTCACATCTATACTAAGGATAACTGTGTCTGCACATACTGCATCCACGCTTATTTGTAGGCTCACTACAGACACAAAATATGAAATTGAGTTATGGCCTCTCTAAAAACTAGCAGCACAATATACATGCTCAGATGCTAGGGAGATGAGTGTTACAAGGCACCTAGGATAGACAAGATGGATAATTTCCAAGATTTTAGAATTAATTTGTCACCCATCAGGCACTATAGAATCTATCCCAGAGTAGGAAGATAAACAGAAAATTTTAAGCAGCATTAATAATCTATATTTTAGCTGTGTCTTTAGTCTTTTCAGATAAATGGCTCAGCTAGCTGCTTAAAATTTTATTAATAGACGTAATGTGATGAAATGCTACCAAGAAGGCTTATTAACTGTCCCTAAGATTAAGCTTATTGTTGAATAGATTAAAATAAAAAAGATCACCATCTGAGGCAAGTGCCACCCTGAACCAGTAACTGCAATCATTTAAATCATGGAAGCGAGCCAGAAAATAACATTGAGCTTGTCTACAATAAGCTAAAGTAAAGGCCATCAACACTTGATATCGTATACTCAATGACTTTGGTATCCGAACCCATGATGGAGATTTTCAGGGGTAGATGGTGTCCATACTTCTGTTCTGTTGCATATAGGATGAAGAGATGCTGTTACCTACAGGAAGACACAAAACAAACAGATGACTTTCAACAGCGGACTGACTTCAGGCTCAGGGAAGCAGCAGGTTTGAAGCCAACTTGTAGGTGCAAATGTGAACAACTAACTTATCTGAGCATCCCCAGCCCTGCTGCATGTGTCTCACAACTGTCTGTACTAAGGCAGTACTTGCTTAACCTTTTGTGGTCAGGCTTTTCCTACTCCAGACAAGAAGCGACAAAAGCGTGCACAACCAAGGCCACATTCAGAATGAAAATAGTAACTATTACTCAAGGTTATTATGCCAGAGCTTTCACACCACAGTGGAAACCAGCAATGTCCCTAAGCTCGAGCCTGGCATGACCAGTAGGGAGAGTTTCTGCAGTGAAAGGAAACTGCACAGTGCACACCCAGTGCTGCTCCCACCCTAATGACAACCAATCTCTCTCTATCTTCCTTTCATTGTATTACAGATAATATTCTTAATCCAATAGCTGGCTCAGGAAGCCAAATATTGTACTATTCTGATGACATAGCTCATGAAAGAAACCAAAATGAAAAATTCAGTAATTAAAATGTAGACCTGATCACCTGATTTAAATGCTGTTTCGGAAGTAGGATTTTATACCTTTTCAAGGGTAAATTGGTATGCCTCTGTGAAATTAATGTAATTATATCAGTTCTCAGATCAGCTGAGAATATTGCTCAATTCATCCAGAACAGCTGCCTTTCACGTCTGAATTTCAGCTCTGGCAGGGCAGCCTTATCACACTAGAGACACTAAGGAACAGTCTCAGAAATGGAACTAGTTACATAACCCTAAAATGATAAAATTATTTCAATATGTAAGGTCTGACTATCAACTTACTGAAATCAGTTCAAATCCTTCCATTGACTTCAGTGCCCTACAGAAGTTTTTGGGAAGTACTAATCAGAATGCAACTCTTAGTTCAAACAAAGCAGATACATAATACATAGATATCAAATATTGGGATTATCCATACAGAACTGCAAGATTTCTCCTTGATGCCACGGCTACTGACTCTAAATTGAACTTATACTGGCCAAAAGTTAGAGAAACAGTCAAAACGGTGACATCTAGAAATCTGGATCTGACTCTGTTGTGTGATTATTTTGCAGGTGGCATGCAGGAATTGACTTCTCTGCTTTTATCTCTGCACCTGTAAAATGGTGTTACTCACACTACTGGGGTGTATCTATGAATACTTCAAAGCTGTGAAGAAGAAATGTTATAAAATCACTATTAGTAGTTTGTATTAGATTACTATATTTCGTCAGGATAAGGTTTAATGCTTATTATTTAGAATGTTCCAGGCAAATGTGTCTTTCAGAAGACAGAAAAGCGCATCAAAAAAGATTATTACTACTACTACTAATTGCTTCCTCTTTGCAAGAAACAGCTGCTGCATAGGTGAAAATTCTACAACTCAAGTTCTGTCAAAATCACCAGCGAAGTGCAGATTTATGGTGAGTGATTTAAACCACTTTCCTAAGGGAAAATGAAAATGGTGTATGACCCACGCCGCCACAATATATTCCTTGCTGAACATAGAGAACAAGAGTATCTCAAAAAAACATTAAGATGATTTTTACCTTCCCATATGCTGGGAAATTTAAAGAACAATAAAAGCGTTCAAAAACCATGTCATTTTTGAAGAAAAAACATTGGTTTTAATTTTCCATTAATTATTTTACACTTTTACAATTACTTTTTGGAGACCGGATTTAGGCACTCCGGACAATAACTGCAGTATGGCCAATACAACTTATATAATAGGTTACATTAAAGATAGTTTTCAATATGATGTTGTCAATCCAAGTAATATGGCTTTTTAAAATTCAGTATACGCTAATTTTATCATTTCCAACATTTGAGTAAATGGTTCAGGACAAAAATAGGGAAGAAGAAGAGGGAAAAAAGAAATCCAGAGCATCCAGTTTGTATAAGAAATAACTTTATACTTCAGTCTAAAAGTACAAAATACTCTATTAAACCTGTATTTTATAAAAAGTAGTATTCTTAGCATTTTTAAGTACTCCTTCTACCTTGAGGAAGAAGTCATCCCTGGCACTAACAGAGTACAAATTCTGATATGGCTACCGTACAAAAAACAGCACTACTAGCACTATTGAAACAGTGCATGAACAGTAAACTTAGCATGGGCAGAAATGATCTTACACTATGAGAGCAAGAGGTACTCTTTGCAGTAGATGAGATGACTAAGAAAGCTTTAGCAGTGATCTAGCTGTGTCTGAAAAACTGGAGTGCGTATTTTTTCCTCATTAAGAAATAACTTATATGTGATGTCATTGCTATTCTTACTGCTGTTACCAACAGATTAAAACCTAATGCAACACCTCATTAGGGCAAGTTTGGCTAGGGATTAAACATTATGACTTGTCTCCTAAATATCAGGTCTACTATGTTTTATCAAAATTATGTAAAAAGCAAACCTTTTATTTAATATATTTTTTTATATATATATATATTTTATTCTGAAAATAACTGAACATGATTCTAATATGAAATTAAGTTTTTTTTTCTTTTTTAATAGAATTTTGACTGACTTCCTGAGCAAGGAGCTCATCTATCACATAGGGATAGATGGACCACAAGGAATGAAAACTTGAAGCACAGTAAAGATGTGCTGGGCCAAAATCTGATTTCAACTACAAAAAATAAGTTGTTAGTCACTGGTAAATGAAGTGAGAATCTGTAGAGCTAGCTCACTAGACAAGCTAATCCAAGAGCTGTGGAAGGGGAGGCTATCATGACATCCAGAGAAAAACATTGTGAATGGAATAAACTGCTGCTTTGATAGGAGCCAAGTACCATTAGTTAGCTTAAGACGAATGCACAAAGTATTAGAGAAAAAAAATAAAAAAAGGGAGGGCAATTTGTAGTTTGATGGTGAAATGAATAGAAGCTAATGAACTTATCTGAGGCTGTGGGTTACAGAGCTATTGAAAGAATAACGACTTTTTGCATTTAAATTTTATTTCTGTGCTATAAATATAATCCTTAGCTGAGCATGCAGAGCAGCTCTAACATTTGATTTTAAAATTTTGGCACTAACACAAAAAAACTGTTCGTTTTCACTTGTGTGAACTTATTTTATGGACTTTGTGGACGGCTTTAAATTGGTGAGAAAGTATTTTCTGCCAGGACACAACATATTTTAAGCTATGTATTTTTTGCTATTGGACAGGAAAGAATCTCCAGAATAATTTTCAAGGACATGCTTTTCCCTTTTTAAGCTTTGAGACAGATTTAAGATAACTAAACTATGTCTGAAAGATGTTTGTCAAATCTGTCTTCCAAAAACTTTGCATGCTGTGCGTTACACTGATTTGATAGGTTGCAACATAAGAATAATAGAACATATCAGAAATGCTTTCCTCAAATCTAATCTAAATGCCACTTTCTACAAATGAAGCGAACTTCCACTTGTTCTACTCCAGTCTGAAAACAACCGATCACTGTCCTCTTTGAAACAAATCTTTTAACATATATTCAAGAAACAGACAAGGGCAGGAGGAGGATTTGAGGCATGAAACAGTTCCCTTAGAAAGAGAAAGTGAGTTACTTAGAACTGATTAATCAGGAAATGAGATGAAGCCTATAGAGTCATGATTGGCATGGAGAATGTGAATGCAGATCTATTATTTTTTATTTTTTCTTATTTATTTATTATTTCTCCCAGGGAATTACTGGATTTTTCATGGAATTACCAAGTAGCAGGTTGGGGGGGGGGGGGGATAAAAAACCAAAACAAGGATAAACCTTTCACGTAATACAACCTTAAACTGCAGAACTCTTTGATGTTCAAATGACTTAGAGTCTAAAATGGACTCCATGACAGTTCAAAGAGGCAGTTTTGAGCTCCCTAAGTCCCTAGAGTAACAGAAGCTGGAAGGATATACCTTGGGAAGGATCACTGAATAGTTGCCTTACTTGTTGTTTTCCATAAACATCTGTTCCTGACCATGGAGACTGGACAGTGAACAGGCAGAACCTTGATATGAAAAGACACAGCAATTCCTTATGTTCTTCCCCCATGAGGATTTCTTTTCAGGAACTTACACAAACTTACCTTTCCTGATAGGCCACATTTTTCATAGTACCCATTTTTGTTATATTCTTTGGGACACTCACACAAATCACTTTCCTGCAGCCTCTTTCTAAAAGTGCTGCGCTTAAAGCAGAAGCAATACTCAATGAAAGTCTCAATCACGCTTTCAGTTCCCGGCTCAGGTCTTTGCAAAATGAATCCACAGAGATATTCATTCCTCTGCATTCTAGTATCCGTGAATGTGGCACAAGGGATCATCTTTTGTTGACCCTTGCCAGCATTAATACTTCATAATCATGTTATATTGCTGTATATTTGGATCTTTCACATAGCTAAATTTTTAAAATATCTCTGTATTTGTTCTTTGAACCTCTTATTCATTTGCACTATCTTCATCTGCATTTATCTAACTGTACTTATATCTTCCAGTCCTTGGAGTCTAATCCATAGCTTCGCATCTCCCAGTAGGCAGTCCTGCTTGACCAGTGTGCTGTTCATTGCTACCGTCACAATTTTGTCAGAAAGTGAGCGCATAGCAAAGTGCTCTGATATTCAGATATGCTCTTTCTGAAGACAGAAGGAAGACCTGGTCTCTGCTGCTTTCTCCTTGATTTTTTAGCAGTCAGATGTCTTTCTCATTCTCAGGAATGGGGGGCATCTTGTTTCTAGAAAACAAGCCTGTTTGAAAACAAGTCCACTTTGTGGTTTCACCACAAATAATCTTCCTTAATTACTGTCAGGAAAGTGCAGTTACAACTTATAACTGAGACATTTTCAGCTGATCCTGCAAGGAAATGAGACAACCAGTTTTGGAAAATGGAACAAAGAACAACAGGTTATCTGAAATCTTCAGTTATAAAAGCGGCAATCACAGATCAGCACATATTCCTTCAGTTCCGAATGGTTTCCAAAGGACCAGTTGAAACTGTATTCTTCTCAACTGTACTGAAAGAAGAAGTTGTATTGAGACTAATTTTAACATTCCTAGAATTAACAATGAGCAAGATCAGTCCACAATGATCAGACATTCGCTTAGAAGTTAGATCACCTTGAAAAGCATGGCACTGTATATGCGGAAGGGGGTCCCAGACTGGATGATATTGCACATGAAAAGACAAACCGTTCTTTAGGGAATCCTGAACCAACGTTTTGTAGATTTCCTCCACACCAGCAAAAAGCACAGTATAATAAATATATGACTGCATCTGTGGATATACATGACTGAATCAGAAAATAAAATAAAATTTACAGAACTTGAAGGCTGCTAAGATTTTCTACATGAAGACAGACTTGTGAACTATGTTACCACCCTATATATTTATCTGATTTTATTTAAATCAGTGACCTATCCATGATTCATCCAGCAAACATAGTCTTAGTTCCTTCTCCAAAAAGTTAATTAGGTGACAGTCTTACTCCATCCTAAAAGTAGCTTCATTATCTCAAGTCAATTACTGGCTGATTTATCAATTAGTTTTGTCACTGATGGTTGCAGAAGTATTGTGCATTGCAATGTGCCACAATTTAATCACACCAGAGTCTATCACTGCAGGCTTTAAGGCACCCAGAGAAGTCTCTGGTGGTTAATAATAATAAACTATATTCAGGTTAAAATTTCAAAGTATTAATTAGGACTTTCAAATGTTAAAACTGCAAAGTACAAGAGTATAATAAAATACACCTCGATTCTGACACTGATATATTTATTTTTCAATTCTTATGTATTGCACTTTGGTATGTATTTCACTGTTAATACTCTGCAGTGGTGTGCATTGTTGAGGAACATGTGAGGAAACTGTGTAACAAGATCGAGTTATTAAAAAACGATTTGTGTCATGACTCATAACTATACTAAATACTAGAGGGAAAAATCCCTGTATGGGACACAACATTTATTACCATTAAGTGTTCTTTTGATTAAAGAAAAACCATGTTTAAATAGATTCCAAGAAGCCTAATGACATGTTACATGACGTTTCTTTCATTTTTTTGTCTTTGCTAAAACACAACATTTTTTAATGTGTCACTAAGAATGACGTATTTAACCCAGGGGAACACATAGGCTGCTAGTTTGCCAGGAGTCCGAAGATGCTGAATGAAGTATTTCGGGCCGGATTAGGACCAGCCCCTGAAGCAAGGCTCACTTCTATGAGCCGTGCAGTCAGTGGCCTTCTGTGGCAGCGGCAGGGGAGACTGAACACCCTCAGGGCAAAGAGGAGCCTCAGGAGTGTACAGTAACATGCAAACTCGAAGGCCCACAGCTAATTTCAGAGAAACCTTGTGAAGTTCTAGTGGCTGCTGAAACCTGGTATTGTTCTGTCTGTCCTGTCTGCAGAGATCATTTTGGCAAATTCCTCAGAGCAAGGTACCAGGTTGGCCCTCTTTTGACCACTGGTGGCAAACGAGCCTTTGCAGGCAGGCATGTCATTCTAGCCTTAGAGGTTGCTGCTGTTGAGCTCCTTCTCGCTCTAGTTGCTGCCTTTTCACTGGATCTTAATTGGAGAATTTGCAGAAGCATTTCAGAGACTCCGATCAATAGTGAAGTATTTGAAAATCTCTTAAGGGTTGATCTTCCTTTCTCTCAATTACAGATCGTATTTGCAGCTTTCAAATTAACATTTTGTTAATCATTCTATGCATGGGCTCCATGAAGAATTTGTGGTAACGATTCATTCTTAAGTGAATGTTAGATTTTCATTTGTTTTCAGTGGATGAAGATTATGCTGGAATCTCCAAATACCTAGATTTCAAGTGTTTTCTATTTTGCAGATAAAACCTGCATATGATACGAATTTAGCTTTTAGTAACACACCCTGGCATAGGCCTAACTGTTGGGACCTAAGAGGCTAATTTGGCACCAGCTCAGCTCCAATCCCATTTGCATGATTTCAGACAACTTCTGATCACCTCCTCTCCAGCTCAGCACTTCTGCATGATTCTTTCACAAGCTAATTCATTCCTGTGGGAAGGACTGAGTTCTCTCTGTTGCTTTCAGTAATAAAATGATTCGGAGTCAGCTAGGGGGAAAAGAAATGGGGAAAGAGGAGGTAAGAGATCCATCTTGCTCTCCACATCCCTCTGCTGTTAACATGTTTCCATAAACTGATTAATCATAAATTATTAATGTCAGCCTCACTGCGATAGTGTGTATCTCCTGTATTGAAATCTGTCTGCCAGGCGTTCTGGCAGCATTTTTGACTGATAAGCCAATAGTACCACTATTTGCATAATCACGCTGGCACCTGGCTGCATAGCCAGCTTACTGTAGTGTTGACACAATAGCATACGATATATTTGTGCTTGGCATAATCTTGATGGCCCACAACCAGTACTTCTGGATGAGGAGATTATAAATAAATCACACTTTTAAGTTATAATTCTTCTTATTATTAATGCTTAGTTTTCAGGCTATGCAGTCTAGAGAGAATGAAGTCCATTCCGGTGTGTAGGAAACATTCAGTTGCCGAAAATGTTGTGCTAGGAAAGTAGCAGCAGAGAAGAGTAAATGCAGCAAAACAAACCATTCTGGTTTTATCACATCAGGATATTACTGCTTCTAACTTCTCTAAACTGTGATCAAAGATCCAAGTGCTATGGAAACACAATTTAAATTCTTATTTAAATTATTTTTTGACTTATATCTAGAAGACTGTTACCTTAATTTTTATACATTTCCACACAGATGAACACGTACTTACAATATCTGCAGCTTTACCAAAGACAGCTCTTTCCTATTTCTCATGTAGATACATTATCTTACAAGAAACAGATTCTTAAGGATGAAATAGTTGAGCTAGTTAGAACTAAGTAGTATTTTTGGCCACAGAGTGAAGTTTTAATGAAAATCTTTAAAAATCTATTATATTATGGAAATGTTGTCAAAAATGTTTGTAAAAATTAAGAATGACTCAAAACCAGCATTTTTTCATTGTTTTGGTATCCACTTTTTGCTTGATTTTCCCTCTAGTACCTTTTCCTGAGTGTCTCTCTTCACCTTACTCTGCTCTGCTTGTCTTTACTTCTCCAAGAGTAGATAATTCAGTTTAGCAATTTACGTATTCTCCCGCAAGTAGAGAGTTTTATCCATGTTCGGCAGAGCAAACAGATGATGACTTTTGTATCAGCAATTTTTAAGAAAGTTTTTGCAGCACAAGGTGTTACAAGTACTGTTCTTCTCTACTTGCTACACTAATTTCGCGTTCCTAATCACCTCAGTCTCTGTGAAGCTTGTATGTTCCTCCTCTTTTGCAAAATAAAAGCAGTATTGTAAAACTGTCATTCCTATCCCCACTCCTGCCTCTGATTCTGATACTGTAGCCATTTCATTTAGCTACTGCTTTCCGTGCACATCTGTCACAATTTGAGAGTTATGGTCTCCCATGGGAACTGGATAGAGCACTGCAGCAGTGCTAAGAGGAGTCTAGAAAGGCTATATAGAGAGCAGCTTTGTAGCATAAAGAGTTTGAAATCAGCCAGAGAACAAAATGAAACCTGTTTTGCCTGATGCAGTTCCTCTTCAGGGGAACGTTCCTTGCATCTCTGTTTACTTCTCCAGATAAAACAAGTGGTGGTGAGAACAAGGCAAGAAGTACATCCCAGTACTGCCCAGGTAGCTTTGCAGAGACCACTTTGTAGGGCCACTGACTAGACTACTAGTGTCCTATAATAACACGTTCCACTCCATTTCTAGAAAGACCATCGCTGGCACTGATGCTCAGAAGGCCCTGTCCCTATAGCCACTGTCTCCGATTCTGTCGGACACTTTTGAAGAGCACATTAAATTGGGTTCTCAAAATGTGCTAGTCAGGTACATACAAGTGACCCAGTACGTGGGACAGAAGTTCTGCCAAGGGCTTGGAGGTCTTGTCTGCCTTAAAACAGCTCTTGGGTATCAGATTCTAACACTAATTGCAAACAAGCAACAGGTGAATCTGCACCAATTTTATGTCTTTACAAGCTGTTGTTTTGTAGTGAACGACATGACATTCGGGGGTCATCTATAAACTTAAAAAGGGCAGAGTTATTAGTGGTATTAGGTGTCCTGTGCTGGATTATAAGTTGAATTAACACAAAACAAAGAACTGTATGCACTTTATTGACTCTTGTAGGCAAATGTAATTTAGGAACATACAAAACATCTGAAGAAACGTGTTGGTGTACTATAAATTCTATCATCATCTCATTGCTGTGACCACTGTAGGTTACATACAGAGGCAATATTGTTCCCCTAGTAACTATTTAAATGCATATTAGTCCTTTCTCTCTTTTGTGTTGGCAATGAAGAGGCAGGGATGCAGCTATTGAAAGGCTAGAGGAGAACAAAGAATGATTTAAATTAATAAGGTTCATTGCATACCTCATCAACTGATCTTTTTCAGGCTTTGCACTTTAAATATGTATGTGCAGATGCATATATACATTCCAACTCATATATATATAAACTGAATATATATATACACATACAAAAATCAAGAATACAATTCTTTGTCAATAATATTAAATCTAAATGCACACTTTTATTTTGATCTTATTTTATAGGACAGACACTAGGAAAAGTGAGTACCAGCAGTTCAGAGAGATTATATACTTATATCTTGGTGTTATAAATCCACTCAAACGTGATCTCACTTCTCTGAGTTAAATATTGCTCCTTTTAACCACTTTTAACATTTGGCCCATGCATATGCGCTTTTCTAAAATATACACAGGCTATTCACTCAGTCCTGCACTGACAGCTCCCTTTGATTCACACTGCTGGGCCGATAAGACTTTGGTCTTATCTATGCTCACTTTTAGACCAACTGTTGAGCATTCTCATGGAAATGCTTTAATCATGATTTTCCCTAGGCGCAAGACATCAAAACAGCATTACCATCAGAGCACAAATTTTACCCTCCTTAGTAGACATTGAGAATTCTCAAAATTTTATTTTGATTGAAACTAAGAATAGTTTTACTGCTTTTGATGGTGCTTGCAGACTAGAACCTTCTCACTTGCATGAAAAGCTATTTGGGGAGAGTGACATAAAAGTTGGTAGAATTTCTCTCTGGTTGTGAAACTTGCGCATGTAACTATCTTAAATTAAATTAGTCTAATGCCCTACCAACCAAGAGGGTGAAGGGGAATTCTTTCTGCCTCAAAGAGTTTCTTTCTTAATAGGTAAGCTGATTGAAATTTGGAATGTGGCATCATTTGGGCTGAAGATTTTTAAAGAACAAATAAAAGTAAGTAGATAAGTAAGTACATTTCTTATGTCTTGTGTATCAAGGTATCAAGTGATATTTTCATGTGTCAACTTGTGCTGCAGGGCTAAGTAGGCAGACTTGTTTGTCATGGGCACTTACTTGGTTTTATGCTGAGACATCTGGCAAAATCTGTTATTTTCATGATGTAGATCTCTGTCTACTAGAAAGTACTCTAACACTGACTTGCCTTCTACTAGGCCAGAAGAACAGACTTTCACAAAGTCAAAAAAGCCAGTATCAATCTGTTCTATTTATAGTTCATTGATCTAAATGGAAGAATAAAGCAAAAGAGAACTTCAAACCATTTAACAGTTTAAGAACAGCTTCAGTGAAATTCATGTGCCAAAATCTCTGAGTTGAATAAATTACATTTTTTATATATATATTACAGGTCATGGTCATTTTAAACTTTGGAATAACCTTCCTGACAGACATAGAGTTCTGCTCCTCTGCATGTCCAGAAGCACTTCCATTTCATTAGAATTGGGCAGCTCAGCACCTAACTCATGCTTAAATCCAGTTCAGATTAACAAACCAGGTCCTGCGCAGTACCTAAACCTGAAGAACCTAAGTGAAATATCCGTGCTTCGAGCAGAGCTGATGCGTATTGTCAGTGCTCATCAGCAGAAAGCAGGACAGCTTTACACAGAGGTCATCACAGTACCTCCTTCACCAACCACAATGCAGGTGCTCAGGAAACGGGATGTCTCCATTGAGCATCTGCTTCAGGCTGAAGACTCTCCCTCTGCATCTTCAGCCCTTTAGAACAGTGTCGTAACCATTGCTCTGGAGCTAACGCTGTTTTGGGAACACTCTCCACCCTTCTGTTTCACCTGGATCCTTGTACAGTCACAGCATGGACCGATTCAGAAGACCAGAAGCAACTTGAATTGGAACATAGTCAGCTGGTTTTAATGGGCGACAACTACTTATGCATAATTTCATAAGGAAATTATATGACTGTATCTATGATAGGATATAAAATAAAGCTTCCAACCTGCTTTTCTGTGATTTGGTGTGCTTTATTGAAATTAATATGTAAAGTACTGACACCTTTTACGATGCAGAATAGCATCTTATTATAAGAAATGAATGACATTAGTTCACACAAGGTTAACATTATTTCACTTTATGTTTAAAAAGATTTTCTTTACTTTCAATTTGTAAATGACAAAACTTTAGGAAATTATATGAAGCTAGTCTCAAAATCTGTTAAAGGTATAGATTCCTGATACTCACTGCTCAATTTACTCAATACTGAGACAAAGCCAATGTATTGTCTGTAAAGTTTGTTTGAGTCAGAGTTAAAAGTGGAGGTTAAAGGCTTTTAGAAGTGCCTTTTGGAAAGGCCCTACACCTAGGAATGCCCTAAAACATTTACTGTTAGCATAGTTTACAAAATGACTACAGGGGTGAGAATGATTGAGGATTTTTCCTTAGGACATTTGCGAGTCTGATGGGAAATGAGATGTCATTTATTTGCCATTCCAGATGCAGTGTAAGATAGCAGGGTAGCAGGGCCATCAGAGAAGGTTCCACAAAATTACATGTCTAGAGATTACATGCTAAAGAGTTTTGGCTTGTTCTACCTGCCAGTCTTGTTACAACCATTTTTCGAGAATGGATTCACATGATTATATTTTCTTTACTTGGAGCAATCTCTCATCAAGAGACTTAGCCAGCAAGTAGGTGAGAACAAAAAACATTTTAAGAAAGGTCATTGTGCTTGACATGCCTGCCTTTTAAATGCAATTCTCAGAAAAGCAAGTGTCACAAAGACAGTAATAGGTTGTACTTTCTACTGGCAGCTGGCCAGCGATGCCATTGTGGTCTGCTGGCTCAAGGAAAAGGCTAGAAAAGAGAACGCCTGTGTGCTGCTCCTAGCTCTGCTGCTGAGCCTGACTCTGAACAAATCCTGAGCACCTCTCTCATGTGCTTCAGCTTCACACAGTACTGAATAATGATCAGACCATCATGGAAACTAAAAGTGGGAAAGGCTTGTTTGTTCATCAATCCACACCCTAAAACTATAGAATAAAACTTGGGAATTGGGTTTTAAAAAAACAAGATGAAGCAAACTGAAGACCTTAGAGTCAAAAGTGTTGATATTAAAATCCTTATTCCCAACAAGGGGCTACTTAAGCAAGACAGATATGGAGGTTGGTAGGAAACTCAAATTTTGTATGAAAATGGAAAGGACTGTGAAAACAGAAGAGCCAAACATATATTCTTCAGAAACAGAAAATCGAAACTAACTCCATGTTGGTGGAGTTCACGTTCACTCCAGTTGTACTATGTTCAACCTTGATCACCCTACCTCAAAAATAGATGCTGTAGCGTGTCCTAGGATATACCAAAAAATAAAACTGTTAAGAAGGAAAATCTAGCAATATTCACATTTAATGAATAAGAAAAGATATTTTGTTCCTTGCCATTATATATGAAAATGGCAGTTGTAAGTAATAATTTTTTAACTGTGGGGTACATTAAAGTAGAAGAGAAAAACACACTGCATATCTGGTTTGTGGAGCTTTGCCACAAAATGGGATTGCGGATAATGGCTAGAATGTATATAGATAAATGGATATAGATAAAGAAGAAAATCCTTATCTAATGGGAATCGTCAAAAATCTACATTTCATAAAATGGAGGCAATTTTACCCATTGCTACTTACCATTGAGTTCCTTGAGCCTTTCTCTTCAGAATCAGATACTATCTGTGCTCTATTGTTTTACAAGCTCAGAACTAACAATTTAAAGTATTTGCTGTTCCCTACTGGATTTGGATAACAATAAATAGAGGAATTACTCAGTAAATAAGTAGTGCAGCATATTAAAGGTCATAAGAGTATGAGGGGCTGACATCACTGCATGGGGGGGGAAAAGTAATCTACAATATAGCTGCTCAACAGGGTAAGCAAAAAATATAACATACTTGTATGCCATGAAACCTGTATGGGAGATTTTAAACTAACGGTATGTACTTTGATCAAACATTAAATAAAACATGTCCAACTGAGCTGCACAAAAATGCAATGTCAAAAAAGCATCAGCCTATTCATACTGAAACTTCTTTGACTCCCACTTCTAACGAGCCACTGAGCCACACCACATAATCTAAAGAACTGATTACAAAATGACGCTTAATGTCCTTACTTCTTTTTAGAAATCTTCAAAGTCATAGTGAAAAGGGACTGGTGCCATTTACATATGACAGAACAAGGCACAGATAGGATGTGTGCTGGATACTGTACCATACAATGCTTAAGAATGAGAGAGAATAATATAAACATTAGTATGTCCTCCATGTCCCCCTTTGTGTTCTCTGAGCAGGGCCAAGAAGAGATTTAGGCATTTAAATGCCATTATGAGATCAGAATTCAGAATTTTCACTGCCATTTTCTTTAAACAAATCAATAAAAATGACTAGGCTTGATGGCTGTAAGGAAACCCTTCAAAATAGGAACTCCATCAAACATGCTGCCACTCGGGGAAAGGCGATTTATTCTAGCAATGGGATCAGCTTCTTTTTGTGGAGACTCCTTAGTGTTTCTCCCCTTCATATTGCATCAAACCTCATCAGAGCACTGGATCTGTGTATGTACAAGAAAGCTGGTACTTGCAGCTTGTGCCAGGCATGACTGAGTGGAAAATTCTCTTTATTTGGTAGTGAAAAGGTGCCAACACACTCCTCCCCTGCCACTTGAAAAGTATTGTGGCTCCCCGTAGCACACAGGGTGCCCATTGCTAATAAAAATATTAAATGTTTCTAAAGAGAAACATTAGTGGCATTCATTTTAATTTTATTGAAATCTATTTCCCGGCTTTGCACCATCAGTGCCACATTATGAAAATTTACCAGTACCATAAAAACCTACACACTTAGAATTAAAGGAAGACAGTTATGAAATGAAAAGTTTTGTTGTGAAAAATTTCCCACTATGAATAGATACACATTGCTGTAGGTTTTGAGTGTGAGCTCAGGTATCGTATCAAATAATGTATTAGCTTTAAATGCACTGTTCCTTGTCACTTTAGTGTTCAGCTAGTAAAATATATTAGAAGTCAAATGGAAATAAAGCCTGAAACCTGCTTCCTGAGTATTTTCAAATAACCTGAGAAAGGTGGACCGTCAGGATGAGACCCATGCCAGACGAACTATCCTAACAGGCTACAAACAATCCATAGGTTAAATTACCTTTGCTTTCACTCAGATATAAAGAGATCACAGTAGAAGTGCAAGCTTTTAGTCCCCTTGCTCCCAAATCATTAAAAAAAGTCCTACCACTAGAACGTCCTTCAGTCTCAAAGACATTTCTTCTAGTCCTTAGTATAACAAGGAGATGGTAGGAGTACTCTCTACCATTATGTGGACTTTGAGGTTAAAACATCATGTCCAGAGTGTAAGTCAATTAGAGGAAGTAGCCAGAACTAATCTGGGAAGTTGTGTCCATATTTCTATTGCCTCTTCTGTAAAATGGGGTTTGTTATATATTTTACAAGCAGAGTTCTTTTTTTTTGTTATTCACTGATATTGGTATAAACGGCAGATGTACTTGGATGCAGCCCTGATTTCACAGTGAACTTATTTTGCATGGGAAAAGCTTCCCTAGAAGCTTTTATTCTGAGACATGGAGGGTTTTTTTTTTCATTAGGTGTCTCTCTCCAAATGAACAGACTTTCTCTTGAGATGTTTAAACGCACTGTTATGAAACACTTTATGATACATTTAACAAATGTACCAGGAATGTTCTCATTGCCTGGTAAGTGAGACAGTAACACACTCACAGTCCAGAAAGTTCTTCTTAATCTCAAGCAATATTAATTGCCAGAGATTATTTTATGGATGCTATTTTCCAGCCTATTATCTATAGGCAAATATTGACAGCCAAGCACCGCAGTCTCTAGGTCCTATTGAAAATGAACCAAATAGGCAGTGCATATTTTATCTGTCCTGCCTTTCCTTCACTTAGGCTTTAAATACAAGTCAATTACCAGGTACACCTAATAATTAAGTACAAACTTCTGCTGGTGCTGTGTATTTCTTCTTTTTCCTTTTAGTTTGGCATCTTTCCAGTAAAATACAGGAGGCTCTTTCTAGCTCTATATATGCATATATATAAAAATACACACACACACAAATTGCAGTTTTCATTTAGCCTCTGCCTTTAAACTACAACAAGCCCTTTTATACACACTGATATTTATGCACCACATTGCAGGTGTGTTGTTGGAAGATAGCACACAGAGAAAAATATATACCCACAGAAAAAAATATTTCCTCTCCCTTTTATTCTCAGTGATGAAAATTAATAAAATTTTTCTTTATTCCCAGTGTCAAATTATCATTTTATATTACCTGATAATTTAGATAATATACCAATATTCTACCTGCAGTAGTATAAACCTTTATACTGAGAAAGAATAGGGGAAAATTTTTACTTAATGCTACTGAACATCTGAAATTTATTTTGATATCACTGTATGATATTTTTGTTGTTCTAGGACATACTCAAAGATACAATTGTGTGGTAGATTTCTTTTCTTAATAAATGTTCGACTCTTGTGTTATGTCTTCACCTAGCAAAGAAGAATATGTTGCTTTGGATACGAAATGTGTTATTCTCTCCTTGTTTCTATATTGGTACCTGTTGAAGCTGAAAGGTTTAATATATTCCCTGAGATAGGGGATTTAATAAGAGTTCTATAGTAAACAGCTCAGTGTGAATGAACTCTCAAGAACTTTCAATATGTGAACAAAACTGTCGTGGAAAAACAATACAGAGGAAATGCTTGAACATTAATTTTTAAGCAATACCAACCAAAGGAACCAGATCCTGAGAATGTAGCAGGAGCTAAGCCTGGAGTGAAAAGTAGGGGTGTCAGATCAAACTTGGCTACGCAGCAATGAGAAAGATGGACTGGATATTTTCGGCAGGGAGGCAAATAACGTTGACAAAAGTGGATTGTTTACGAAATTTTATTTTTCTACTCTGTTACTGTATATCAACTGACTAAATAAAAATATTTTTTAAAAAAGGAAAAAGCCTTCTGTCATAGCTCCTAGGTGTCTGGTCTTTCCCAGGGATTCTTACTCTTTTAGATTTATTAGAGTCAAGACAAAAGAGTCAGTTTTGCAGAAGCTGACCTGCATCACTGTGCTTTTCACAATAACGTATAATGTTGTTTTTCACAAAAATATAGTAATAATAAAAAAGCAGTGGGAGAAATCCAAACACTGTGCATATAGGTCAGAGTTATAACATGCTCTATCGCACCTCAATACTAAGGTTCAAGTCCCTAATGCAGACCAGAAAGTTTTTCAACAGATCACTCCAAGACCAAAAGAGAAAGGTCTTGAAGATGTGTGTTCTGTATCCCTACCCACTTGGCTATAAATATTGGTCTAAAGAATTTCTGAGAAAGAAGCTGTCTCGGATGGGCACGTTGGCTGTTTGTCTGGTTTGTGCTTTTTTGCTTTGTTATTTTTATTTATTTATTTTTTAAAGTATTTAAGTATTAGGGACTTTGGTACAATTCTCCATATGTGTCAGCTCAGAGGAGTGCAGCACTCTTACCCGTAGTCATAAAGTATGTTTACCTGCTGGCCCTTTCTCTATGGAGACAATATTGCAGAATATTAGGTGAGGTTTCTGGCTGTGCTAACATAAAAGTTGTTTTTGAAATGAAGACATCTATGTGAATTAGTTGTTTCCAGGCTGTTTTGAAATCCCAATGTCAGAGTGTAGATGAGGTAGATTGAGGGTAGATGGGAGTTGGATGTACAGAATTGTTTTGCATGCTGATAGTGGCCTAGTTGAAGACTGACCACATTTTTAATAAACTAAGTTTTAATCCCTCTCTCTTTTGTTTACTCTAATGCATGAGTAACATTCTGTGTGAACTTGGTGCTAGGTTGTCTGAGCAGCTCAAGTCTGATGTTTGCTTGGGATGGATTTATATTTATTCCTGTGGGTATGTGCTTTGAAATACGGAACACTGAATTTTTGCAGTAACTTCTCTGTTACTTCATGATATTAAGTTATTTAAGGTGTTTTCACATTGCTTTTCTCACTGTGTTCTCTTTCTTGCTCTCTTGAATACAGAACATCCTCTACATTTTCTGCAAACTGATACTATCCTATAAAACATTTTGGATGCAAAAAAATTGCCAATTTCTACAAAATTCTTTTACCTCAAAAGACTTCTAGTTTGATCTACTCACTAAAATTAGGCACAGCAACTTCCTTACAGAAAACTACCAAGACCTTTTTTAAAGCTAAAACCCTGTAAGTTGTCATGCTGCTTGCTAAATGTGAAGCTTTTTCACCCATAAGACACTATTTTCAGAGCTGCTGAGCATAGTCCTGAGAAAGTTCTGAGATCTAAAAACATTTTTATGTGGTTTTACTTACTGCAATATAATGACATCACAAGAGTATTTGGAGATAAAATGCTTCTACCTTGGATTCTTTTCCAAAATTCCTACTGAGGTGTAAGATCCATGAAGCAAAGGCCTTTTTTCATCTACAGAGACATTACACATTCTTCTTAGCATACATTAGAAGTAAGGTTGAGATTTTAAGATTTGTGTTTCCTCCTGATATTTTCATGAGGATGCAAAGGAGAGATTTCTTATTTCTACTGGTTTGCAAGAAATATAAAGAGATATGTCCCGCACATGTCACTTGTAGAAAACAAAAAAGTTGTCATGCACACATCGTATCCGAATCTTATCAAAAAAAGCAAAAAAAACAAAGTTAAACTACTGGAAGATGGGAATACAGAAGTATGCTTCCCCAAAGATGCCCTCCTGTTAGTATCCAATTTTATTCCAACTTGCTCTCTATTGAGATTCTATTTCCAGGCACTTTTAACTCCATGTTCAATGGGTAGTCAAAGGAATACATTTAACAGTGGGAGGTAGGAGAGAAAGATTCAGAAGAGATATATTTGTAGTAGTCAGATGACTTTGAAGATGTTTTAGTGAGAAACTGAGATCTTTCACACGTTTTTGATTTGACATAGTTACTACGTAAAGCCTTTTACCATGTAAAAGGACAATTTCTCTACACTTTCTTGTGTGAAGGAAAATGTCAGGTTCCCGCCTGTTTTGTGAATCAAAAATACTGAATTTGTGCTTTTTACAGTTATAGTGGAATAAATGAAGGGGTACTGCCCCCCACAACCTTTTTTTAATGTGAAGTATGTAATGGGACCATTCTAAGTAGACAAATATATATGGAACAACGGAGGTATAAAATACTAATTTAAACAACTTAGGGCTGGATTTTCAATAGAGCAGCTAAGAAGCTGATCTGAGGGTGAATGCAGAAGCTGCTACAGAGATAGTTGTGTCCTTTTATCTTATATCACCCATCCCATCTGATCATTACTAAATCTATGTGCAAGCTGCTTACTGATTAGCGCAGTAATCAGAATTAGCAGAGACTGCAGTGAGTCCCACACTCCAGGGGCTCTCAACATTTTAAAGTCAGGGTTTACTTAACCTTTTGGGGGAAAAAAAAAAAAAAATCGATGAACTATATACCACTCCTACACTGGCTTTCGTTTACAACTGAACAATTTAACAATTTAACTAAACTTTGATTGTTGTTTATTATTTTCCCTCTTTTCTCTCTCTTTTTTTTTTTTCTTACTTGCTTATGTAAAACCTCACTCAAACCTTTTGGCATGAAAGGTGGCAATGTCTTGTGGACCACAGCTTTAGACACACTGCTCTAAATACACTAATTAAAAAAGAGTATCTAACAGATATTTTTACAAGACAGCTACAGTAGCAGTTTCATAATCTTTATGAGAACAAGCAGTTTGGGAACAAAATTCTAAGGAGAGAGGGAAAGATGTCTAAAAATGTCACCAAACTTGGACTAAAATATTTCACCTGCACAGTTACTATTTTAATACATTTATTTGAGATGAACATCTTTTAAAACATAAAAATGAAGTATTTCTGTCCCAGTAAACCTCAGTTTTCTCTTCAGGCTTACTCTCAAACTCAACAGAAGTACTGGGACTTAAAGGCAGACATAGATTAGAAAAGTAATTGAAACATTATTTGCTCAGATGTCTTTCAATGGTAAATGCTTAAGAAGTCTTGAGCTACATTCTCACACCAGCTGATGTGAGTGGAAATTACATGCATCAAAAATAAATTACAGTCCATCGGTCCTTTGAATAATAGATTCTGAGTGTCTAAGTGGTAACGTATTGATACTCAGTAAAACAGGAATTATCTATAATACAGACGTAAACAGATCAACCCATAATTTTGACCACAGTCCTAAAATGAGTATTTTGTTTCCCAAACTATGAACAGAAGAGGATAAATCTATTTGCCAACAGAGCCAGTATTGGTTAGGAGAATTTGCTTTGAACAACTTTCTAGTAGAGAAGGAATAAAAAAGTACAACACAAAAGGCATATTTTAAAAACACATTTGTCCCTGCTGACTGTGCAAATATTGTATAGGAGAAGGAGTAAAATGTCAGAAATGCATTAAGAAACAGTTGGCAATTCGGCATCTTTCTCCATCTCTCCTCTTTAGCTTTAGGCCACTTTCCAAAGTATTCTAAACTTCTAAATTTTTTTGGAGAATCAGGGTGTCTTTTTATAATAATTTTAAGACGTTTCTCTGAAGAAGTCTACGACATTCTAGAAAATTTTATTTTCTTACACCTAATAATCAGTTAAACTTTGAAAAATCAGCCTGGACATAACCCGCAAATGGAAAAATGAAGAGAAAAGACATTAAAAGTGGAAGAATTCCACCTTAGCTGTTTACTAAAACCTCAGTTTACAAAAGCATCTCATGCAAACCCAGCAATTTTGGACAATCTCCTGTAAATGGGAATGCAGATGAGAAAGTGAAATTAATCTCTTAGCTACAATATACAGGCTTTAAATGGAATCACTAGTAGAGTTATCATACTGGTGAATGTTTTAGTACTATCTTAATGAGTATGGACTTTTGGAACTATGTGATGCTGGGTTTACAGACTAGCTAGATGTAGAGACAGATGAACAGACATAAGACACCAGAAAAACCTACAGGCACATACGTTCAGTTCATAGTTTTACACTTCATGTGAGCTTGTTGTGTTCCACCTTCAAACTATTCTATATGAATTAGCATACAAATACCCCTCTGATCAGACAAAGAAATAGCTAGTAACTTTGCATCCCCCAAAGACCTTTTTGTTCTTGCAGATGCTCACATTTAAGAAGTGGAAACAGCTCATTCACTGCCCTTTTGTCTCTCTTTTAAGAATATAGGGGCTGAAAGCTGAAAGGTGGCTGCAATTCCTAGCTTCTTACACGCACTTAAAATTATTCAGAAAAGCAGTCAGAAAACCCAAAGTCTGTTTCTGATATTTTGTAATCATAAATCATCCTCACACTATAATTTGACTGTTAAAAAGGTAAAGCTCTCAGTAAGTGGCAGCTTGTACCTTTTGCATCTTTGTAACTAAATAAAAAATCTGCGGTGTGGAGGTACTTTGGAAAAAGCACTCTAAATACCATGTACATACCATACTGCCCAGTATTCGCCATCTCTGTTTTCTAGAGATTGTATCTTCTTCCCGGTCTACATAACCATAATAGTTCCAAGGATTTTAGGGTAGAAGCACTATTCTCTACATTACTGGAATAATTTAGAGCAGAAGATACAATGATGAGTTAGTTTGGTATGAAGGACAAATGCAGTACGTGCAATTCTAGCACAAACCTTGGCAAAATTACATATCCCCATACGTAGCCCACCACATACCTCCAACCTGTCCATACAAAAGAAAGCTCTTTTAGTCGTTCCTGGACACACAGCACACTCCTTGTTGGAGATACAAATCTACTGCCCGTTACATACAATAAATACAATCTATTAGTACACCACATTCTTTGAAAGACCCAACACTACTTTTCACATCTATAATTACAATGTTCCTCCTTCCAAGCCATAGAGAAAGAGGAATTGAAACAGCGAATTCATTTAGCACTTTTCACATTTTATTTACTCATTATCTGCCTGTTTATTTATTGATCTTGTCTTTTAGGAATTTGATTCTTAACAGAATGCTTTTCTTATATATGCCAGAGATTTAGAGCAACAGGACCCTGAAGTTCATTGGGGACTTCAGACACTCCTAGGAAAATAATCTAAATTACTATTGAAATCTCTCCCTCCACAGTTACAAGGGGAGAAGGATCAGTGACCCTTCTAAAGTCAAAATTATTGGGTTAGTAAAAGCATTTCTAAAATTCTTCCAGTGTGCTAAGACTGATGAGGAAAGAACACTTGATGAGATAAAAAAAAAAAACAAAAAAAACCCACACCAGTCTACCCCAAACATCTTTAACTGTCAGTTTCCATTAACTAATTCCTTTTGAACTCACTGAAAATCTTTAACAAAAAAGAAGTTTAAATTAGGAGATCTAAGTTTTCTCAGTTTGAATGATAGAAAGCTAGGGGAAATACTTATCCATCCAGAAAGGAAAGGTTACCAATACTACAAGAAAAACAAAACCCAAAAGGAAACAAACAAAAAATGGGAGTTATCCTGACCTTTAAAGCACCTTTACTTTGAATATTACACTAACAACATTAGGTTGTCCCAAAAATATTTGAAAAAAAAAAAAAGGCATGCATGTCTATTCCAAGGAAAATGTTCTTAGGGAAGTAAGATGACCTAATTTCCATTGCAACAAACTTACCCTTGTCTGTGCTCAATAGTTTAAAGCTTTTCTGAGGTTGCTAAGGATGTAGTGAACCATCCAGGGTTCTCATTTAGGATGTGTTTCAAAAAGCTACATATAAAAGATTCTTGTATTTTTAAAACATTAAACTTAAGACTGAGATACTTTGTCAGCAGATCACCCTTTCTAAGCCCAGAAAATCACAATTTTAGATCAGAATAGTTGATTAAATAGAAATTACTTATGGTTTTGTTGATTCCATTTTCAGGGATATTATTTCACTGAATCTGTCCTAGTGAAAGCTTTGCTGTATGCATTGCATTATAATACAGAGAAATTTACATAATTATTTTAGAATTTCCTTTTGTTTCAATGCCTAAATGCCTAAAAAGGCTAGGAGCCATCATATCTATGTGAAAAGCATTGCTATAAAATGCTATAACCAATTTGAGATGGCATATCTTTTCTAACTTCTCACCCTGTACATTTTAGGATGAAAAAATATCCACCTGGACATGGTTATTTGTGTTCATTCACTGACAAAGCTAGACGACTAATTTTTGGGCAGCTAATATTGATGAAGCAGCATTTGAGCCCTAGATCATGTTTTTGGATGTTCTGTGTCTGCACGTACAGCAGACTCATTAACTTCATTTGTGAAACCATTTAAGATGACTTCCAAATTTGTTACTTTTTAAGTCATAAAATTGGCTCCTTTCGTTTCACCTATCTTAACCTTTTAAAAATAAAAATTCATCAAATACTTTAAGAAATTCAAAGTAATCTGATTTTTTTTCTTCTCTCTTTTCATATATTCATGATTTTCCTGCTCTCAGCAGGTACCAGAAGAAAAAGTAGTTAATAGCATATCACACTGTTTTCCTACTGAAGAGGCTGCATTAAATGTCTAGGTGGGACCAGAACTGGAACACTGAGTTTTGTGCAACACTGAGGGACTCAAAAGAGAGAAGCAAAACTTTTTTTTCCTCTATTCCTATTTTCTCTATTCCTACTTTTTAAGGTCGCCATAGACCCTTAGTAAGTACACTATGTTCCTGTGTTACAGAACATCACTGTGTGGAGCATCACATCAAGAGCAGGGTATCAGTTCTGACCTGTCCTCTCTGAACACACAGGCTTTTCACAATGAAGATCAGAGAGACTGTCTCTGCTTTTAACATGCAAGAAAAGATGACTGAGTAATTCCCATTCTGTCTGGTAGGAGGCAGAAAACACTTCTCATAAATCAAGATTACTGACTTTTCTGCAGTATTTTTAGTTTTTGTTTCCTTTCACATTCCTCTGGTTGTTCATTTTCCTGTCTCTGGCCTTTTTACTCAAAACTTTACCAAAATTTTTAACTCCATTTCTGTATATCCTCACTTCTTAACTAATAAAATCTATTTTGAGAATTAGACTGGTCTGTGACCCCAGGTGTTTCCTTTTGGCACCTTTGGAGACGCGAAAATAAATAAATGATAACAATAACAACAGTGCACTTCACCTCTTTAAAGTGCTGTTCAAACATCAGGTAATTAAAATCAATGTCTTGACTACTTGTGGTCATTTAACTTCCATAGTACTTTCTGTAAGTGTCAGAATATCAGTCTCGGGGGTCTTGGCCAAACACCAAGTGTGTAATTAAATACTACATACCTAAATTTCCTCAGAAATTGTAGTAAGACAAACTTCACTCCAGTTCATCCAGTGAAACAGGTAAAAAAAGGAAGTATTTTTCTCCTTTTTAAATTATTTTTTTCTTAATTAATTCCACTGGAAACAGGCAGGTGGGTGACAGGCAGCACAGAGGCAAGCGTGGGACTCGGGAGGTGGTGCAGCCCGGAGAAGAGGGCTTTGCTCTGGGGTACTCCCTCCAGGGTTAACGAACCCCAGGTGCACCCCGGCCAGAGCCACCACACTTGCCTGTGTGGCGCCTGTCAGCAGGTGAGATTACAGTGGTGTAATTATATGCACAGCGGCAAGAACTGATCATAAAGAAGATGAGGTAAGTGATTTATTTAGTGGATCACGAGCTTTCTTTTTAAATAAACAATTCTTTTCCAAGTCACTCGTCCTCCACAGACCTCACTTTGCAACAATGAAAATACATGCCCTGAGATTACATAAAAAACATAAAAGTTTTAAACCCTTTTCTCATGCAAAATGCATTCCACAGCTAGGTATTAGGCTTATAGTTTAACTAAGATTCAGAACAGGAGAAAAAAATTGAAATGTGAGTGCACATTAGCATTTTATTTTGGAGCATGAATGTGCTTTTGAAGTGAATCATCAGATCATCTCCATTTACCGTGCTTCTGTTCACACTGTGGAGAAATTTTGAAGTGCCTGAACTGAATTTCTTTCAGGTGAAACTGAAGGGAAAGATGCCTTCCTGGAGCACAGGCGTTATCAGGCATGCAGTGGACAATCTGCCTATGTTCTTCTCATGGGATCTGGCAAAAGGGATAACATGTTTTATAATATTTGAGAATGTATTTGAGGAACATATAGGATGCCATATTCATCTAATTTCATGTCACTGAAGATAAAAGTATATTGGATTCTGTTAGCTGAAAGAGGACCGTAGATACTACTGCAAGGCTTTTCCTATTGCCACAGACTTTCACAGTTCTCATTCACACCCATGGACAATTTCTGCTCAGAAAAATGATCTTAAAATGTTCATCTTAGTCTTTATGGGATTAAAGTGTCCTGAAACAATATGGTCACATTGTCCTGGCTGTGGTTTGAAGCACTATTCACACCTGGGAAGTTTCTACATTCATTCCCGGATTCTCTGCCCTTCAATGCCAAGGAGCTCCTCTCCTGCTTGTCGGCCACCGCACAACTGTCTGAGGTAAAATGTCCTATCAGCAGTAGAAAGTGATGCTCAACCCTAGATGATGAGTAATGCCTTCTGAATGGCCTAGGTGGCTGGATAGATGGCAGAGCTTAGACCACCTCAGGTTTTTCTATGGGCTATTTACCATCCTGTGGTGGTACAGGAACTGCAATGGAACGACGACAGAGGATTAGCCCCAAGCTGCCTTAGCTTGAATCCCAGTCCCTTGGACTTTCATTCCAAATAATGAAAAACAAAGATAAAACAGATCCCCAGCTGGATGCTGGCAAAACCACGGCATGAAGAAAGGAGATGACTGAAATGGCTGTGACCTTGTGAAGCTACTGAAGAAAAAAAGACAGGGCAAACAGCTGCTAAAGAGACACAGGAAGCTGCTTGGCACCATCTGCACTGTCTATACTAATGTAGCATCACTGGGGACTTGAATGAGCTTTCCAGATTCAGAAAATACACATGTATTGGACTGGGACATGTTGTTGTTCTGCCTGGACTCCCTGCATCAGATGAAAGAGATTTAATTTGCACATTTAGATGCTGAAAGATTTAATTCTGCATTTTACAGAGGGGTGTATATATATATGAAACTCCTAATTGACTACTGTAGACATAAATATATTGTTTTATGAAATGTGGTACCTGTAATTAAAGATTAATTCTTAACTTGCCATGGAGCAGTTACAAAGGCAAGCAATCTGGGATTTTGAATCCTCATTTGCCATCCAACTGTGCTTTTTGCTCAAAATAGGTAAGCACTAAAAGAGAAATCTGAAAGAGAAACAAGTAGTTTATTGTACACCTATCAAGGAATGAATTGAAAAGGATCAATTCTCTTGCCTTAAGGCAAGATTAATTATGCATATGTCATTCCTGCCCAATAACTGTCTGAACTCTTCTTAAAGGTCTCCAACGATTGGGAGTTCATCAATGTTGGCTCTGCAGTCTCACCAGACTATCCTGTTCAACATTTCAGTGGTTTTATTGATAGAAGTATTTTAAATGTTTTCCTTTAGTCAAATCTCACTATAGTTTAAGCCCATTGCCTCATACCTTTCTCCCAACATTCCCTTTCTCCATAAATTACATATAAACCCATATATAGCTATATATACAAAATGTATTTGAAAAATGTTTCCGCTTTCAATCTTTCCTTATAGGTCATGTTTTCTAGCTCTGTAACTGTTTCAGCTTTCTAATATAATCTCTATTCTGGAATCTCTTCAATCAGTTCACAACCTTCTCACATTGCAGAGTCCAAGCCTACACTTCAACTTAGGGCCTCACCAGTATGTAGCGGAGTAGAAAAATTGCCTCCTGTATATATGATGATTTTCCTGCTTGTTACACTGTTCATTTCCTGAAAGGTTAAAGCTCATAAGTGAGGTGGAAAAAAAAAATATATGTTTATCTGGATCAAGTAGTACAAGAATAATAAGTAATAAAGCACTGGCTACTTTCCGCTAAAACAAAAATAAAAGTTTATTTCAGTTGAGTTGTAAGCTGTGTAAGCTTGCTCCCTTGCTTATCTATTTCTGGAGTCTTGCCCTAGGAACACAAGGTCTTTTAGCACTTTCTTCATGAATGCACAATACTCATCCTCTTTCAGATGATACCTCTGCCCAAGCATATAATCAAGTCTTACTACCTCTGTGTGTGAAAATCAAAGTAAGTCTGTATTGTTAGCCATAATTTGCTACTTATTTCCTCCCTTCTATCCTCTAATTTTTGCACCTGCACGTCATGGTATCTAGTCACCTCTGCCACATACAGTGACCACCACCAAAATTTTCATCCAAGTTACGCTAGAGACTCTGGTATTTCTTTCCTTTATTATTTTAAGTATAGGAAATTCTGAATCCTACAGTAAAAAAAAAGCCATTTCAGCTTAGGACTTAATGAATAAGTTATATTTTGGGAGAGAGCAATTATGCTAATACAGGGAAACACTAGAAATACCAAGAACATTGGCTGATGATATGTAGAGACAGCAAAGAAACAACAGCTTTGATACTGGAAAGTCCATATTTTGTAAGAGAACAGTAAAGTGTTTATGGCATGAGAGCAGACTGGAATGCTTAACAACAGATGAAAACTGCCAAAAATACATGAGATGATTACCATGGCAACAGGAAAGACTAACACAAAAAGCAACTGTACAAACACCAAGTCCAAATCCTGAGCTACATTATGGACAGATAATGCAGAAAAAGGATGGATGAAGGATTTCAAGTCACATGAATCTCTAGTCTTCCTGCACAGCCATGAAGTAAAACAGCCTTCTTTTCTTAAGACCATTCCAGCAGATGGGGCTTGCCAAGAAGAAACTGGGACAATAAAACCAATCAAAAATAAAGACAACAGCAACGTATATGAACACTTGTGAGCTGTCAGCATTAGGGACTGACACTGGCATATATAGCATTAGAACACTGCTTTAGCCCATCTGTTTCATGTGTAATCACATTTAAAGCCTAGCTATTCCTGAAGAATATTTTTGGACAAGATGCTGATACTGTGAGAATACATTACATAAAATAATTGCTCATCATTCTTCTTGCAAGTAATGAATCTTGAAATAACAGCAATATTCTGCAGAGATCAATGAGACTTTTGCATGCTATTATCCAAGAGTTCTGACATTGTGCTCGCATAGCATCAGGTGGCTTCCAATCTAAGCTAAACAAATGGGGAACGCGAGTCCCTGAAATGACTGGAAGTATTTTCTATTGTGACTTGACTAGTTGTGTTTTTTCTATCACATGTCACTGGCACTTATCTTCTCCTATGTTGCTTTGGTGATTTTTTCCACTCTTAATAAGAGATAGCAAAGTTAATAAACCAAGCAGCTTATGCTGGGGAAAAATAATTTCTGAATCAATTCTAGTAATGTCATTATACTTTCTGCCACAGATATCTCTTACAACAAGGCCAAATCTTGTGACAAATGCTATGAGAGTCAGTTTTGCATCCAGCAGAAATGCTGCTTAGTGACATTTCTGGTGAACATATTTTATTTTTAAAAGACTTGAAATAACGAGAGAAATAATAACGTTCCAAATAACATAGTGAATCTGTTAAGAATAATTTCTCAGTTTTGAGTGAAGCAGACAGAATTTCTCAAGGACAACTGCCTGCTAAGCAAATATTTTAATCTGAAACTTGTGGCTGTTCTGCATTTCTTTACGCATAGATGGGAGGCAGTTAAGAAATACTCTTTTCCTGTAATATCATGTGGTGAAATGTAAAGAATTGAGAAGCATTATTGATAGGCACCAGGAAATTATAGATATTCAGGGCTCAGCTGACTTGAGCTAGCTCACTTTGAGGGAAAGTGGGACTAGATGACCTGCTTTCCAACCAAATTTCCTGTGATTCTATGATCAATTGATCAGCTTAAGTGCTTCTTGTTCATTACTATGTATTGCCAGATGTGGACACCTAGACTATTTTTCTTCATATTATGCAGTCAATATCCTGTTTCACCTCAGAAATTGGATTATACATTTGTACTTTTGCATATTTAAGACTTAGTATTTTTATACCAAGTGTATTCCACTGCAGTCGCTCACTAAGAAGTTCATCTCGAATTCAGAATCTTTTATATGAAGGAAAAGTCTTCTCATCTCTATGACCTAAATGTCCTTCCTGGATAGTTTATAGCCACATATTACAGTAACCCATTGATTTTTGCCAACCCACTTTGCCATCAGTAATGCCTATTATGTTATCAATGAATAATAGCACTGCCGAGGATGATGAATTGTGACCAACACCTGTATGCTGTCGCAGAAAAAACAAGATCTACATTGCCATGCACTTTTGTCGTTTAGATTTTCCATGAATGGAATGTATATTAATTTATTTTCTATCACACACGTCATAAAGATGCACTTCGTGCCAGGGTGGGAAATAAAACAAAACAAGCAACTAAATAAATCAAAATATTTTAAAATACTCTTGTTCTCAGGCTTTTCTTGATCTATTCAGTCACCCTACTCTTTCTAATCACTCCTAGTGTGTATTTGTATGCTTTCTCACAACTTCTTTCCTGTTTGTGTTCCCTTTACTATTTTATTATACCACTGAACAACCTTCTTTTCACCACACACCCTTACTTCAGAAATTCTTTCAGTATAGACATCTCTATTTCTGTTATACCTAATAAACTAGGTAACAAGATCCTTACCCTAGGGACAGTGTTTGACCTTTAGTTTGTACAGCAAGAAGCATGTATATATATATATATTTTTTTTAGTCAGTACTGATTAGGCTTAGAGGATAGAAGTACTGAGTTTGTAGTTCTTCCTAATCTTTAAACCACAGAAGGCCTTTTTTTGAGGAAAACTATTTGTAATATGGGATACATTAAGATCTTTTCACTTGTCCTGGATCAGTTCACTCCAACAAAGAAAAGTGAGAGAAAGACTTATTAATTCTGAAGGTTTTGTACATCTTGGAGAAAGAGATCCTCTTTGTTTCTCTGTTCAGTTTTGTTCAGTATCATAACCTTCACCAAAGCAAACAGCTACTTTCATTTTTTAGTTAGGAACTGGATGTGGAGCATCATTAAAAAAAAACCCAAAAGACTCATGTAAGACTCTTGGATATCAAGTAGGTTAATATTTAAGTATCTGAGTTTCCAGACACTTCTCTAAATATAAATGTAGGTTGCTAATCATTGCTAATAATTTTAAAACAAAGAGAAAAATACAACTTCATTGTGTCAACTTATCTGAAACTTTATGAGACTAAGAAAGGTACTGTGTTTTACAAATTAATCACCACAACAATTGATGACCTGCTGAACTAAATATGTATGTGTTGTCAAAGCAGGAAACGTTGAACATCATTGAATTAAGCCATTCAGACTGTTAATGGTACATACAGATTTTTAAATTGCTTGGAGAAATAGCTGTAAATAGTTCTTTTGCAGGTATCCTGTGCTGAAAGAGATGCTAATCCTCCATGTTCAAGAAACACTGTTGTTTTTCATTATCTGAGAACCATTAGTCTCTCAATACAAATAGGAAAGCTCATTCCCTACTTGCATTAACTTCTTGAATTTTCCAGTCCAGACAAACATTTCAAAATACTTCACCTAGATTATTTTGTATCTAGATGGCCTAAGACTTATTAATATTAAATGCCACAATAAAGTCAGTAAGCAAATCTCTAATAGGCTGTAAGAAAAATTCCAGCCCACACTGTGACTTTCTGGAAAAAGCTAATAAATAATTTCTTAATTCCAAAGGTGCATCTATTTATGAACTAGATTTGGCCTGGTTACAGCCATGGGAAGCGAACCGAGTTTCATGCTGAGGTGGCCTGGCAAGGGTGATAGGAATGAAATTTTCTAAACTGCATGGCAGGTGCTATCGCAAGGCTGTTGCAACAACCCTTGCCTGCATCTGTATGCACATTTACAGCTCCATGCTCCATCCTTGTTGGGAGCTTATACAGTTTATTTGTCTAGTTATAGCCTCAGCGACCCTGACTCAATCCCAGCACTCAGCTTTGAACTCACAGTAAGGACTTCATCTCAATCATCATAAAACAGAGTAGTGGCTTCAGGCGTGAACTCCCTAGAGGAAGAAACTGGATCAAATGTCTCACAGCAGAAGCACGTTTCCCGTATGACCCCAGACTTACGCTCCAGTTATTGCAAAGACCTGTAATGGTTCCCTTGCTAGTGGAGTCTCATGAGTGGCCAGACCCCCTGTCTCAGTGGCTTTCTTTCTACAGACTATGTAGGTGTAGGTGATGGTGCATGTTAGGGCTGTTCATATCGCTATTTTTGCCAAAATCACTATGCTTTTGGATGAACTTTCTTCTGATCATGAAGCCACTGAAGTGACTTAACTTCAAACAGAAATGGTATACACAGAGAGAGCTGAAGATACAAAATCGAAGAAGACATTTGAAAAGTAGCATAGCTCCGTCAAATGCTAGCCAAATATACATCTAAAATTACGGCTACATATTGGCTTTTGTGAGTAGAAGAATCCAGTTTTCTGTCAGTATTAAAACCTACAACATATATGAACCGTATATAGTTTCAAGAAAAACTTTCTCCTTTTTTTCAGCAGGTTTTTGCAAGTGTATGACCTTACTAATACAAATGTATTCAAAGTTTCTGAGCTAAGAATCTAACAATAGATTCAAAGAACAGCATTAAGCACAGAAGAACATGACATATCACTACATATTAACATTTCGTTCTTCTTCAAAGGTAAGTATTTGTCAGACAGCTTTCAAAGCGTAAGACAATATAGTCACTTTGATTAAGGAAAAAGAAACCAAGCCTTTTAGTAGTCTGTTTTCTTCTGTATTATCTATTTCATATACATACATGAAATACATACATATTTGGAACTCTTGCAATTCTGTTTTCCTCATACTGAACCTCTGAAATATCTGCCGGTTTGTCTGCAGATGAGGCAGCTGACCTTTTGTGAGGCAGAAATGCCTGCTTGAATTCTCCTGGTTGTTCTTGCCCTTATCTTAAAAATAAAAGTCACCTAGATAATAAATAAGGCTGTTCTTTGTGTACTAATAAAATATTCTTAAAAAAATTGTCCTGAATCTTCACTGTCCTGAATATCTCAGTACTACTTACTTCTGTAATCTCACTTTTAACTGCTTTTCCAGATTGTTTATGAATATGCTGAATAGTACAGGACCCTCAAGGATTTCTACTGACTGTGCTCTGCCATGAAAACTGTTTACTTCTGCTCTTTCCTATCTACCTATATTCCATCCAAGAGAGAACCTTCTCTCTTATCCCATAATTACTTCTTTTTTTGGGGGGTGGGTAGCCTTTAGTGAGAAACCTTATGAAAGACATTTTGGAAATCGAGGTGAACTTTGCAGTACTCATTTTCATTTGACCATATGCAGTTTTGGGGACCTAATGTATTTGGTTACAGCTTCTGCTGGTGGCGCCTTACAGCACAGATAAAGCTTTTCAGCCAGCAGCTTCTGGCCCTTCCACCAACTCTTCTGAACAGCTGATCCCAGCCATTACATAATCATTACTGACATTTGCATACTTGCAAGACTGCTTGGCCCCGAAATGAAAAATACAATATAAGCAATCTATATAAGGCTGGACTGTCCACTGGTGACAAAAAATGTTATCATCAACTGAGAGAAGTCCTAATGTATCTGGAGACCTTTTAGGAAGTAGAGAAGCAGGGAAAAGTAGAGGAAAGTTAAATGAGATTAGTTTTACTCACTGATGGAACTTTCTTCATGCAGATGGAATCCATATGGTTTTACTGAAAATCTATGTACTTCTGGGAATCTCTTCATTTCCCACTGAAACACATACAGCTTAGGAAAGGAACATGGTATAATGATTTCAAATTGCAACTGGGGAGGAAAACATAATTTATCAATTGAAATTTGAGCAGCACACTGAGCAGGAACATGGTCTTGAAATATAAATGCCAAGGGAACATAATGCAGGTAATTGTCAGGACTGAAGCACTTTATGCTTCCCATTTTGCCTCTATGTTTTAATAATACTTTCTTCCTCGTATATGTCTTCTGAAACGTTCTCTAAAGAATGGGTACTAACACCCTTTTCCAGAAGAGGTAACTAAAAATTATGAAACTGCACTGGTGAAAAAGATCTTTATTTCAACATATATTATTGCAGGGTCAATTCTTACTGCTGTGTTGGCTAAAAAACAGTTTCAATTGTGAATTGCTTCCATAACGAAGCTAGAAATTAAATTAAAACTGCTGTGAATTAGTAAAACCCAGCTTTAAAAAGCACTACCCCAGTGAAATCTCCCAATACTACTAATCACTATATGTTCTAATGACAGAGAGAAGACTATGGCAGTAGAAAACACAAATGTCTATTTATTCATATATTAAAGACGGATGAGCAGAGGCAACAGAAAAATCATAAGCTATTCAGCCAGAATGATCAGCCTCACTGGTGTCATAGTTGGAAACAGACCTCAAGAGTCTTACTTCCTCAACGGTGGACACGAGAGTCCTCTATTCCTTCTATTACATGTTTCTACTGCTTTAAAGAAGATAGATAGTTGGAATCAAAGTCCATACTTCCATCCCGTTGTATTTAAAAATTCAGCTTCACATACAAAAGGTTACTAGAAAAACAAATACAATGGATGTAGCAAATTGCACATATATATTATTCATCTTATGGTATCTTTGAATTGAGAGTGAATGCATTTTTGTAAGTTTTTTTTTTTTTTTTTTTTTTTTTTGTGAAACGCAAGAGTAATGGAATGAAATGCAACAGCCAACAACACTCAGAGACAAGGCTGGATGATGACACGATCCCCTCTGGCCCTACGCACAGGGACATCCACAAGAGAAACACAGACAAAGACAGCAAAACTGTGGTGAGCATCCTTTCATAGTAACGCAGGCCAAGCTACTTTAAGGTTCCTTGTTCTCAGATACTCTCAAAGAAAGTCAAAGTTCTTTTATATTGGAATTGGACTAGTGTTTGGAGGGTGAATAGGTGCTTTCAAAAGAGTGAATAGGTGCTTTCAAAAGAAGTATCTATTTCAAACCTGAACAAAAGGTCAAGACAACTCTATTCAGTGAGCAGCAGCAGCAAAAACAGTTTCCCCCTTACATATTTAAACACCACTATAAACTGAGATAAACTAGTAGGTGAGGAACAAAATGCGTGAATATGAGAAGTGCCTACATGATTTGAACATCTGGAGAATGAAGCACATCATCCTTTAGCATGAGATAAAACTATCTGATGTAATTATAATTTCAGCATTATTGTACTACGGCAAAGCTTGACAACTGCAAGCCAATGATAACAAGAAGCTTAATGAAGTGTCTGCAAAAAATTCTTGGAATTACTGATGTTTTCACAGAAGCAGTGATAAAATGTGAAAGAAAACTGGACAAATATCTGCTGCTTCCAAACTCAGAAGATAACTTAAAATCAGCTTGGCAGGGCACTGTACTGACATGTGAATCAATCCCAAAACAAGCATAGCAGAGGACAGCTGGAAAGCAGAGAGGAAAAGACTGAGACAAACCTACGCTATGATCCAGCATAGTTAACGTTAACTGGCTGGAATGACTTGCTTCAAACAGCGAAGGGACGACAGGATACTGAAGATAGCCCAGTGTTCTGTAATATATGGGATGATCTAGATTTGATACAGATTGTTGAATGTGTATTGAATGGTTTATTCAGGAAAGACGACACTTGAAGAGTACTTAATGACTTTTGGCAATGCTTATTCAAGCAGATAATCTTTCATTAAACCTTCACTGGCTAATCTGAGCTCTAGTTTAAAGGGATACTTTCAATTTATACATGAAAATTACTGAAGCTTGCTTTTATTTTCTGTCTACAACTAGTAATGGTCAAATGTTATGGATAAGATTAGAGCAAAAGGCATTTTCTTTGCTTTCTTTTTCTTTTTTTTCTTAACAGTAATTTTCCCTGCCATTCTTGCTCTCTGTGTAGGTGTTTCACATAACATCAGGGAAAAAACATTGTTTAGAAAATGTGGGCAATAAACCACATACATACACACACAGACTGAATTCTCCAATGAGGCTGTAATTTGAAACACCTTTATAATATTGGCCACATGCTATATTTCAGTCATACACATAAAACCTTTGTTAAAGGAACGTTACAACTGATGAGTGAATAGGCCCTGAAAAAATATTTACTCTTCAGTATTACGAACAATGAGGGAAATACCATGGTTTTTATATTTTGTTGCCCTAGTTTTTGCCCCACTATACTACTGTTTTTTAATTTTGTTTTTCATAGGTATGCATAAACTTGGCTGATTTAGAGCAACAGACAGAATTAAAGGGAAAAACAGCTTGCTTCTAAAGGCAGGTGTTTTCAGAATTCCTCCACTGCAAATGCACAGCAGTTGCAGTGACATATGTGAAGTTATAGAAATGATTCATTATAAAAAATTATACAATTGCTTGTGCAATACAGAAGAGCTCAATAATCCTGCCACATAAAGAAGAACAAACTCTTATTGCTTGATAAGAGTACATGTCTATCGAAGAAGTTAATATGAAAGACCTGGAAGCATAACTGAATATTCAATATCTTGTTTAAAAGTGTTAGTTTAAAATTGCAATGCATATTGAGCTTTCTGACATATGCACCATTTGTTGTTTAATAGGTATTGCACAATAATGATAGACACATGCTTACTAATTTTATGCTTTAATTACATATAGTACGACATAATTAGCCAATTATTCTAGTTTCCAACTGTAGGAGGTTCTGAAATACATGTAGATTTTTGGCTAAATTTAAAATCAAGATGTAGCATCTTTGTCCTTTGTTTTAAACTAAACAAACAGATGTTTTCCCTTTTTTGCATTTAGATTGCTGAATATCCTTATTGTGAGAAAGAGGACACTATATCTATTACCAATATAGGAGGAAGCTCGAAAGGCGACAGCATCAAAATACGCAGCTTGAAATTTAAGCTCAGTTCTGAGACAGATTCATATCATTACCAGCTTCCTAATTTTAATCCTTTCCTGACTCTGTCCATTTTTATTCAAATAAAACCAAACTGGATTTTTTTAAGTGACCTCTGTCATCTTCTATATAACTATACTGTATGTACTGATGTATTTTCTAGAAATGTGTCTGAGAACAGTCTTGGTGTCAATAACTTGAGATACAAGGACTGCAAGTAGATAATCCAGAGTATTAAGATGAATCTTCATTCAAATCTGTATGAAGAGTTTTGAGTTTCTGGATAAATTATATCCACATCAGAATACAAGTGACTGCTCTCCTTAAGAGACTGGATATCTCCACTATCTTAGGCCGGTAAAAATCCAAATGACCATGGATGGCATGGAGTAGTATGACAAGAGACAGATGTGAGGTAGAACATCACAGCTGAACCAGGAATGGGCGTGAAAGGAGAAAAAAATCTTTCTGATGTTCTGAGTTATTTTAACTATACTATTCCTTGGGCAATGGAAGAAAGCCTATTTCTGCAGTTTAGAGTGAGTTAGGAATATAATTTTCTTGCATCTAAAATAGAATAGATGACATAAAAGAAGTAAGGTCCAAATAGGAGAAAATGAAAACCACTGGATCACTGAACTTTTGTGTCTACTAAACCTATCCTATGATAGCTTTCAGCAGCCACAGAATTGCAAAAATTTCAGCACTACTTTTAAGAACACCACACTACCTTGACATTAATCTGTGTAACCCTGTGTACTATCAAGATAGATGAGAATTGAAATACAAGAGTCCTGAAATTACAGTTAGAGCAGAAAATGAAGTGAGTAGCAGACCAAGTGGTAACACCTAGCTGTGCAAAAAAGCACGTGTCTTCATCTGCTGATTCCTGCTCTGACTGAAACACGTGCAAAATTTCTTTTGGCTTCAAGAGTCACAAGATCCTCACGTTGTCAGTTCCTCAACTGTTGTGTTTGCTTTAGAAGTTAAAATGGTTCCATACAGTGAAATAGCAGTGCAAGGTGAATGTGGGTCTTGTACGGGTATCTAATGAAGGAAGTAACTGCTGGTTAAGCATTGTCTGTTTTAATACAAAGAATACTCAGGTTGGTGATATAGTGATTTATCTCTTTCTCCATGTCACCCTGTACAACAGGATGAAGTACTCTCAAGTTCCCAGTCAAATCTTTGCTTCCCAATACGAAACATCAGAGACGATTGTTTTCTTTACATACTCGACCAGCACATTTAGAATCACTGTCCATATAGGTATAACTTTCTGGTCTACCTATCAGGACTTAAAACAAACAAGGGCGTTTCATAAGGTCTTCCATTTGTCATTTGTCCCCAGAAAACAATGACACGATGCAGAGAATTCAGACTCTCCACTGGCAGATCCCCGCTGTGGCTGTTTGGTAAATTAGATGTAAAACACTTTAAATGTATTGATATCTGGCAAACCAAAAAAAAATGGCACTTTATTTGTCATGAAAATGACACCATATTATAGCCTGCAGGAATGATAAAGGTGTTACATACTGCTTTTTTTTTTTTTTTTTGTTTTTGTTTGTTTGTTTGATCAAGGAGCCATCCATGTGTTTGGGCCTATTTTTAGACTTCTCTGGGCTGGTAAAGGAATCAAGCTTTCTTATGGGGTGCTCATGTAATCTGATGTGAAGCCTTACTGCCTCTCCTAAAAAAGGCAGCTGTTGCTATGAATTATCAAACCTCAATACCTTCCCTCTCCTTTTTTTCCCTTACTCTTCTTCCTTTCCTTTAAGTGTATGAGAGCTTTTTAGTGGGTCTTTGAATAGGTGCATGATGTTATACCTGAGAGTTGCATGACCAAGACACGTGTGTAATTACTTAGAAATAAGTTTAGACAGCAATCTGGCCATAAAAAATCTGGAAAAGAGGCAGTAGGTAATAAATATAGTACTGTTGGCAAGAAACACCACACAACAAAAAACCATACAACTGAGTCATGACAGTATAATGAAAGAAAATATATTAGTTCTGTATTTTGCACTGTAATGATTACAATAAGAAACACTGCCTACTCGGCAGACTGAAATGATGTTATCACTGTTAACTCAAGGACTTCTTAATTAGAAGTTATAGGAATCTGCATTTTTGGTGCTGTTAGAAAAGATTCTAAATTAAAAACTAGAAAAATGAAAAAAACTATCTTGTTTTCTTTGAATGTAGGAAAACCAAATGCAATTAGATACATAGGCCTTTGGAAAAAGGAAAAAGAAAACAAAACTTTTGAATCAGCTCTCTACCACTGCAGGCAATTGCATTAGAAACACCACCTTTCATAAACTGAGAAAGCGCTGTCTTAATGTGAGGTTTTTTTATTAACCTTACTCTATTGGAAAGCTGCTTCATTACCTCATTACTGATGGCCAGAAGTTTTCTTTTAATTTCAAGCCTTTGATTATTCTCAGCCACTTTTTAAAATCCATTTGTTCTTCTTCCACTGGTAACCTTGAACTTTGTGATGGGTTGCCATATCCTGCATGGTGTGTGTAATTACCAGGTCTGAAATTGCCTAGGAGTGCAGTTATCGTACTAAATACAATACCATGCGGGTTTGTTTTGTTTGCCTGACAGTCCTCCAAAACTGTACCAGCAGATTTTATGCTGTTATATTTCCTCACGTGTCCTTGCACTATACTTCTGTGCATGCCACACACAGCTTCAGCACTGTGCTTGAACCGTATCATTACCAGGAGGCAGTATTTCGAGGCATTTCAGGGCAGTATCTCATTATTCTAATGCATGGAGGAGTACTATGTCTGGGCCAAAGAGACCAGGATCATAGTGCATGAACTGGCCTGGGGCGAAGAAGCTTCACCTCTACCTAGATCAGCCTGCCTACATACACGGAAGTGAACAAGCAGTGGCAGCATTAGCTGAAAAATCACCATGCCTCTAAGCCAGCAACATCCTGGTACGGCTGGAACTCTTTGCCACATCCAGCTGCACTAGACCTCTGGGAGCACATGGGAGAGCCCTAATGAGCTGTGGCTCCCTGCCTCTTAGGTCCAGGCCTCTGTTTTCTTGCAATAAAGCTAGCAACACGGCCTCCTCCTGGACTGCCCGACCTGTCCCTATCCCGTCTTCTGGAGACGGGTATGCAGAGAGGGCCCCTTCTTCCTTGCCCCCGACTGCTCTTCTCCACTCCAAGTCAGCTGCTGTGAGTGATACTGTCCATGCTGAGAAATAGGAGAAATAAGGAAAAAAATCAGTAATAAACTTGGACCTAAGAACATGGAAAATTATCTCAAGATCTTTGAAATAAATGCACAAAACTATCAGTGGATGGTCTGTTAGACAGCAGTCATGGCAGGCTCGTTTGTCTAGGGCCTTCTTCACTTCCTATGCACAGTGAATACAGGGATATAAAATTCTACATTACAGAAAGACCAACTATTTTGAAGGTAGGCTGTAACTGGAAAACTTTAAGAACTTTTTAATGCCTCCTTCCCTTTTCCTCAGCTACTCTTTCCATTCCCATATTGCCTACAAACAAGAAATGCTTTCCCACAACTTCAGCTGTTCAGCTAATGCCAAGTTTGTTTTTGGCAATGGGCTTTATAGACTGCCACAGGTCATTGCTGATGAACAGAGCTTATGGACCCTGAGTTAATAAGAGTTTATAATGCAGCATTAAGCACCCTGTACAAATAAATGTAAATAAAAACATACAAAGGACCATTCCCATCATTGTTTCTGGCTTTCAATATGCAACATATAAAATTCCATCTAAAAAATTGCTGTTTCATGTAAACAATCTGCTATCCTCTTCAGTGAGTTATGATGCAGATTATGCAAGAACTGTTTATCTCTGAGGATAGATCTATTATAGAAGAAAATATAAATATTACAGTCACTGAGCAATTATGGAGCAATTATGATGCAATAAATTACAAAGTTTGTACACATGTAACTACAATAAACAATTTTTTCATATTTATGAATGCTTTTACAGTTATTGAATATGCCAAAATTGAATAATTTACTTCAAGAATCTTTATTTACTGTCATAAATTACTCATACATCATCTACTTATTTCTCACAATTATTCATCATGTGAATGAGATTTAAAAATGAATCAGTAATCTGCATGAACAGTTGGTGCAATCTGAGTTCTGCTGTGAGAAATGAGGGGTAATGTTAAGGGCAGAGGTTTTTACTACACAATTATTATAGATTGATTGCACTGATAAGACGTCAAAAAATTTGGCTAATTTCACTCTGCAGGGATAGAAGGTCAAGAGTTAGAATATGTAAATCATCATTCCGAGTATTCATGAAGTTTAGAAGCATAGATCTTTAGATGGTATGTGTTATGTTAAAGGACTACCCAGCAATAAACTTGCCTTCATAGATGACTGCTTGAATGCATTTACACAATGAGGCAATGTGATAGCTTCATGCCATGGCTAGTAGTGAGAGGGGTGAAAAGTGAAATATATGACCAAACAATAGTATCTCACTGTTTACTGAAATTGTCTAATCACAGATTTTAAAATGCAACGTACAAGTGTCTGTAGTCCCCCTTCTGATTCTTTTAATGCTAAGTGGAAGAACTGTCATTTATTTTGTATACTATTTCCCCTTTTTGCAACTGCACAATAAAAGCGTGAGCCCCTATGCTTCTTCCATAACCAGTCCCTAACCAGTCTTTGCTTGTCTCGTATTCGTTCAAACCACTTTCTTCCCAAGTATACTTGCGCTTGTCCTTACTAAATTACATTGTTTTTTCAAGCCACTTTTCCAATTTTACTACAGTATTTTTTTCTAATCCTGTACAATATTCTTACAGATCTTGATCATTTAATACCATTCACAACAGTAGTAAATACACTCTCTACTCCATCATCCAGACTATCAGTGAAATTACTGAATAGAACTCGATCTGCAGCCACCTGCAAAACCGAACTGAAACGTACTTCTCTTTTGATAGCTTCTTTCTGGCCCTGCTTATGACAATCTTTTCATGAACTACAACGAAGAACGGTTCTTAAATAATTGTATCATTGAGCCAGTACTCTACCTAAGATTTATAGATGACCTCTTTATTATCTGGATTGGAAATTTGGATTCCCTCATTGATTTTTACCACCAATTCAATAATCGCCACTCTCCATCAAACTGTCACTGCAACGCTCCTACACTAACGTCACTTTGCTCTATCAACATCAGCAGTGGCAACCTGCACCGTGTGATAAATAGAGAACCTAAAGGCCAGCACACCTGCAGGCATCACAAACACCTGCCAAAAGCCGCCCTTACATACAGCCTGTGGCTCAGCCGCTAGGAGAGAACTCATGATGCCCAGCTTCATAATAGAGGCTCTTCATCCATGAGGACTACCCATGCAGAACAGTGCTGCTGAAAGAGGTGTGAAACACTATGTAGCGAATTGTTTAAGTACAAGAGGACACTTCCCCTCACCACTTTACAGACACCTTCTGTTGTCACAGCCTGTCCTGTCTCAGAACCTATTCAGAAAGTCATTAAATAATTACAACTTGTATTACAAGAAACATCCTGCTCTTCAAACAGCCCTGCAGCCTCACTAAATTCATTTTGAAAAGGAAACTCCTTGTGCTTTCAAGCACACTAAATGAATATAGGTTTTGCCTGAGTAAAGAACAGAAAAGGCACCAACATATCTCTACTGTATCGCAATAAATATTCTCAACAGCAGAACAATTAGTACCCATGAATCTTACAGCTATGCTTCTTGGAATATAGTATGCTTCATCCAGTAAACCAAATGCTCTCATGGTAACTGTTAAGGTGAAATTAAGCAACCGTTCTATACAAAAATAAAAATACACACAGGAAATCTGCATAGGGCCACACGCCCAGTTTCCAGTGGAGGAGTATTTCCCACAAAATTATCTTGCCATCACTAATATCTTCAGTCTTGATCCCAAAGGGAAACCTGCAAAACTTCTAAAAAAGACGATCTTGGAATTTAAAATTCACAATTCAATTTCATGTATTTTCATGTCCAGACAACTGGTTTTGGTACATTAGAATCTTCCTTCTGTTCTCCTGGCCTCTCCATTTTGCAAGCTGCAAACTGTCTGTTGCCTACTTTCCCCTAGGTGATACATTCCTTCTGATTTCCTGCTTCTCTCTGCACTCTTGTGCTGCTGTATACATACCAACTACCTTTCCTTCACAGACTTACTCTCTGAAATGCATCTGAGCAAGATGTGAGAAATTGTGTTGAGTTTTGAAATCTATGACTTCTGCTTCATACCTAAAGAAGGTATGCTTGCCCAGTTTGTCTAATTATTCTAAGCATATCTGTTGTTCTAAAAAGAGATACCAACTCTACTTTTAAACCCCGTCTGCTTGTCTTTAGACTCTCATAGCTATAACAAAAAAATCTTTATTTTCAGCAAGTTTGCATCCATACACTATCAGTTTCATCAAGAATAAGTTTCCCTCTGAGGCTTACTTTTGAGACTATCGTGTGAGACAGTTTCAAAGCCTCAGTAAATTTAAAGTATCAGTCAACAAAGAAGAAAGTATTGGTTTGACGAGATTTGTTCTTGACATATCCACACTGTTTGTCACCCATGACCTTGTTATCTTCCAGATGCTTATAGATTGCTTGACTATTCATTCCAAAATTTTCTGGGAATTTCAGGTCAAATAATAACACATACAATGTATTCTTGCAGGAGACAAAGCATAAACTGCTGCCATGAAAGCCTAGCAAGCAATAAGACAGCAGCATTTCATTGTCAATTGTGTTAAAGTGACTAGAGAAACCAAAAAATGTATAACCATTTTAATATGGTCAGGATTACTATAAAAACTATTTTTAGTGTTAAGGAGCAATTCTTTATGTTAATTGTTCGGAAGCTTTTTTATGTGCAAAGACTTGTCATAACAACACATGCTGCTGTGTGTTTGTTTCCTTCTATTTCAGTAAGTTTATCCTTCACCTTTTTAGTTTTTGGTAGGAGATTTTAGCATCTATTTTTGACTTTAAGAAGCTATCTTCTTCCCAGAACTTAGCAGATTTATTGTTTCTTAACAAAAACTCGTCTCAGTCAAAAACTAGGTCTGATTTTTATTCTATTTCTGCAGTGACCAAATCTGGTACTACTATGGACACAGAAGGAGATGTGACATAAAACAACCTATGTAGTTTCTTTTAGAGTCTCATCTTATTCTTTTCCATGTCCCAGATTTCAATGACATCCTGTGGGGTTTGAAATTTTATTGATTTGCCTTTTGAATTTCTGTAACTAAAAAAATCTCAAATCACTCCAGACCATTGCAAAGTGAAACTTACCGCCTTATTTTTGCTAGATATTTGTTAGTGATTGTGCTATGTTTTGATAAGTAATAACAACCTTATAATAAGACCATTGTCATACAATACAGACATTACTCAATAGAGTGGAAAATGTTAATGCAGAAAAACTCCTCTGAGATTTTCTTTATACTTTCAGTCAAAGATATTAGATCCAGCTGAAGTGAATACAAGTTGAGAGCATTCAGGATCTTGGAGAAAGTGCTGAGAGTCATATAGTTAGGATAAAATCCTCTGAAGCTCTTCTGTATGGCCTGGAAGTCAAATTACATTTTTTCAGGGGGTGAGAGAAGCCTTGAATAACTGAACCTATCAGCTAGTTTGTGGAAGAAAACACAGCTCTTGCACTCAGAATTCAAGGGCTCTGCAAAGGAAGAGCAGCTTTACTGAAACTTACTTTAGATAATAACTCAACTGAGCTAAGAGCTGTAGAAAAAGTGCTTGATGTAGAAGACAGATAGGAGAGCCAGTCATCTGTCTGGAGATCCAGACCAATTGAGCAGAAATGACGATGAGGCTCAATGACATTTAGCAAATACTTGTTTTTTACCCCGCAGAAGAGCAAGATGTCAGGCAGCTCTCAGATCCTATGAGCTGAAGAAATGTTACTATTTCTGAAGAAAAGGCGTATCTACATTTCCCTCCCTGATACTATTCCTTTCCTTTCTTAAATAAATTGTTCTATTCTTGAAGCGAACATTTTATTCTGTTTTCCTTGCTCTCAAAGCAAGATGTTAGTGGCCAATGTAAAGAGGGTTGCCTAATACATATTTGTTATAACCTGGGTTCCACCAATTACACTTGAAAGTCGCTTTCCTGAAGCCTTAAGTTAAGGTCTGCATCTTCTGGGGCTCGTGTATTATATTTAATCCTTTCTTCTCAAATACTCACTAGCTGCAAGAATGCAGCATGTGGATGTCAGCAATACTGAGACTAGTAATCTGGACTTTGTGGGTTGGATTCAGTTTGTTTCATACAAATAGATTCTTGCTTTCTTTGTACCTAGCTTTTATAAATCAGTCTTTTGGATTCCCTGTATCCCTGGGATATCTCTGGCTGAAAGAGAATTGCATATTATGCAAATCTGCTGCTGAAGCAACGAAAATGTTACTGTGTCTTTGGGCCAAGTTTTTAACCTTTGTTCCCTTATAGTCTTCTCTAGTACTACACTGGAATCTTAATGCAAAGTCTCTGCACAAAGATTGCTATGCTTCCGTAAGTTAAGCTGGCCAGATGTGCTGCCTCCCATTTGAATAGTTTGTGTTCTAGCTGAATAGAATATGGCAAAGACACCTTAAAAGGAAGAGACCCTGTATTTCGACTTTCACCTCTGCTACCTTTCCGAACAATTCCACCTTCTTTGTTATAATTTCAAGGTTTCTTGACAAGCAAGTACAGAAATGTAGAGATAAGACCTGACTGACTCAACTTGTCTCAGGCCCATAGTCTACAGTCAGAGTGAAAAGATTAATGCACTACAGTAAATCACCTCATGGACATCTGGATGGGGGCACCTATTCCAAGCTTTTTTGCAAACATGAAAAGAAAATGAAATATATGGGCACTGTCTTCCCTACCTCTCTCCCTCCCTCTTCTCAAATTGCATCCATGCTTTCATTTCCAAGGTAATATGAGCTGCAAAAAGTAAGCTTGCTGGAAACAGTATCTTCACATCCATTCATTATGGAGCATACACTCCTCAGAGATGAAGTGATAGTATTTTATCAACATTTTAATATTACAGCTCTATTCTGAATAACACCGTGGCAAGTTTCTAACAGTAATCTGCACACACTTTTGTTTCATTTGCACTATGGAAGTCTATGTTACATTAAATATATTTATAATGCATATGCCAACCCTTTAGGTTGTTTGCTGTTAGGCTGCCGAAAATAGTAGCTGCAGTTTTGCATGATAACAAGATGTTGCTCAAAGAGTTAAACACTGCAGGCTGAGAAAGTCTTTTCTTGTTGTTAATACATTCAACAGCATATTGAAAATGAAAAGTGTCAAAGAATGTTTCCAAAACCCAAGCACAGACTCAGTTCCTTAGGCTATAAGCTTTATTCATGTGATTTTCCTCTGAATTTTTCCCCACAAGCTTCTGGTTTCTTGTTATACATATATGCATTTCAGAAGCCATTTTAACTGCTGCCCCACATGATTTAAGAAAGGCAACCTTACAACTTTGAAAACCTGTGAAACACTCAGACAGATTAACTCCTAGTAATATATTGTAATATGCTTCAAACCAAGGTTTTAAAATTATAAGACAGTTGCTGTTAAAAGTGCTGCATCCTGGTATTTATCTCATAATTCACTGAGGCATCTTTGCTGAAGAAGAGCACATACTCCCCTCCTGATCTGTACCTTTAAGTGTATGTTGCCCATTGTAACCACAAGATGTTTCATAGATATTTTCTACTATGCAGTGAATAGTGCATTTCTGCATCAGAGAGACAGATGTTCTACTTCTTGGAAACTCACTAGCTACTAAGTTGCTGTAGCAGATGCATTCCACTTCCTTGTTCCAAGACACGTTAAGATTTAATGACTATTTCACTACCTTTCCCACCAACATATGCAGGTAATCATTCTGACAAAGTCAGAGAGTCAATTAGAAGAGAAGGGCCTTCACCCCTAGGCTCAGAGACTTCTCCAAAGGCAGCAAAGACAATCCTTGAAAGAGTCAAACCACATAAAATAACTTATGCCATCTATTTGGATGTGAATTTAAAGTTAAGTCAAGCACCCTTTTGGGACAGTACTGCTTCAAAGGATATTAGGAAACAATCTTTTACAACGGCAGAGGAGACTGAAGAGCCAAGCATAAAGGAGCAAAGACCTGCTGACAAAAATACAGGATAATCCCGTCAAATCATATGAAAGAAGAGATAGCTGCACAGCAAAAGTTAATGATGTGGTTCAAAGGTTTTATAGTATCTTCACTCCATCTTTGCTATTGATTTTAGAAGAACCACCTCATGCTCACTCTTTCCCATTTATCTCCTGCACATGTTCTGTTGTACAAGGAGTGGTGATGGCTGAGGGAAAAGCAAGGAAGGAGGGTAGCCTGCAGCGAGTGCAGCACGCTCAGTAACACGCTGCGTCAGAGCACTTGGCAGCACTGAGAGGTAACACGCTCCCAAGGGAAACCTGTGAAAGCACAAGGGGCCTGATGGACTCCCAGAGCAGACAGGCACATCTGGGGAGCACCAGAAGTACAGGGATGTCTTGTGGCAGATGTCCAAGTATCATGAGGTTAAATGACAGATACTGTTGGCAGTGTATTGTGGCACTGCACTCATGAAGCAGATTGCCGCTCTGAGGGGGAGCATGCATTGGGGAACTCGAGCACTTTGCACTTCTGTCTTCTCTAGGTTAAATCCCAGGATTGTCATGGTAAATATTGCAGCTGCTGGCTCTCTACCATGTTTCGCTCTCAAGAAGAAGTATTCTTCACTGCACTGAAACACTAAAAACATCTGATTTTTCCAGACAGTTCTGGAAAAATTTTCTAATCGAAAGGTGCTGAGGTGATTAAATAAGAGAAGAAAAACTGTTGAAAGGGCAGCTGCTTGTCTTAAGAGACCCAGATAGTGCCCAGACTTCATCTGAGAAACTCAGGCATGGTATCCTATATGGTTTTCATCTTCAAAATGTATCCTGAACCTAATATTTACACCAACTCTTTGCTTCTATCTGTTGATAAGAAGCTCAGGTTTCTGCCCTGGAGAAAACCTGGAAATATGCCATATATTCCTTGAGGAGGAGATCTTCTCAGCTGTATTTTCAGAAACTGAAAAGTTAGAAAAGGTATTTGTTGTTGCTTCTTTACTTGTGGTCTACCCTACAGTCTGGTAGCGAAGACAATCAGAGTTGCTTTTCCTTTGATGAGTGTGCTTTTATAGCACGTATGTAAGCACAACAATGGACATGTCATAAGTGCATAGACTTGAGAGATTCAAGATATTGTACAGATCTGGCTTAGGTATTTCTAGACATACTTCAAGAGAAACCAGAGTGTATGAGGTTTTATTAAAAATATTTACAGTATATTTTTCATATTGCATAAATAAATCAAATCACTTTTTTATTGGCCTAAGTGAAAAGCCTGGTTGACATCTGACTGACAAAAGCTTTCTGAACTGTACTATTTACTCCCTAATGTAGCTGCATTTCACTGCCAACCTCTCCTAAACAAACGAAATAAAAGTGTGTTCTTTTCAAGCTACAAATGTCACTTGGGGTTGAGTCTTAGATTTCCTGGGCATTTTAGGCACTATTCAGTTGTTTTTCCAGCTGAGCAGTCAGGTGGAGTAAATGGGCTGACCTGAATTTCACCTAGGTTGCAGGGCAACACAATCAGCTGGCATCAAAGAGGAGATTGCAGAGCATCTGATGTGCTTAACTGTCAGTGAGGGAATTTCAGGAGGAAGAAACAGAGCAGAGGCAGCTGACATACAACAACCCCCCTCCCTTCCCTTTCTCTTTTGAAGTCTGTTTAGATTCTCAGGCTTTGCAGTATCATTACTGTATTACAAATCCTATAATTTCCAGTATGGAAATACAAAAATAATCATTATCCTAAGTCGACCTAAGCAACTAAAAGATATGACAAATTACCCAGATATTCTCTCTTTACTGTGGGTGTTAGGGACATGTATAGCCTACTTAAAGTGTAAGTGAAAGATTCTTTCCAGAAAAAGCATTTTGTGTCTTAATGAAATAATGTATGTTAAAGGCTAGTTCAAAAACACTAATCATGTTTAATATCAAATATGCAAGAGGAATCAAGTGTAGCATATTCCACTGATTAACTTTTTTAACACAAGGACAAATAAGAAGTTGCTGTAAATGGTATTTTTGCTGAAATTACAGATTTCATAGATTTTAAAACATGAATGAACCAACTGGCTCATTTAATTAACTACTTACAGTATGCAGAGGACAGAAATTCATCAGGTCACCTCCTGTTTAGAGTGAAATAGATTTATACTGAAAGCAAAATCAGTCCACAAATAATTATTGCTTCAGGTAGACAGTACAGAAAATTGCCACACTTGACAGTGCCTAGCAGTGAAATGGCTGTGGGTGGACTAGGTGAGATACACCCACAAGATCCTAGCAGGAGAACCACTTCTATGGAGAAACATGCAGGGTAAATGCACTGTCAGCATCTTCATTGGAAATTCCTTCCTTATCTCAGATCTGGAGACCAGTTTGTCTCTGAGAAAGTTAGAAAGATATACCATTAGATAATCAAAGAAGAGAGTTTACCTTGTAATCTTGTAAACTTGATTTACTGCATCCAACAATCCACTGACAGTCATCAGTATTTTAAGAGAAAGGAAGAAAGTAACAACCCATTCCCAGAATATATCTGCATCTATATCACAAACAATGCAGTCTTTCTGGATTATCCTAGGTCTGACTGAAACCCTGCATCAAACTCTGAGTTTTAGTTGCTGCAGACCTTTAAGTGTATAAGCGCATCAGAAGAAATATCTTCACCATAGCCATTTATATTTTATTGAGTCCTTCATCTTCTCTTTTTGCTTGCTTATTTTTAAACAATTAGGTTAATTTCAATTTAGTATTTGTTCAAACTTCCTCACTCTTGAACTCACGAACTTTGTTAATCATCAGGGCATTGTTTTTAACGTTCTAGAAAAAAATTTTCTCCCGCTAGGACATGATAAAATTATATTTCTCTAGATCATCTAGCTGTATGATTTACATTCGAACTAACTTGGCCCAAATATTACCCAAGAAAAAGCAGAACAAAACCTTGCTTCTGAGTCCATTGTGTCACCTTGAAGTCATCACTAATAAAACACTGGCATCTTCTTGCAATCACCCACGACATTCAGACTCATGAAATAATTTAGGTTGAAAGTAACCGCTGGAGGGCATCTGGTCCAACCCTCTGCCCAAAGCAGAGCTTTTGTAGAGCTGGCTCCCGCCTATGTCACAACACCCAGAGAAGTGTTGCTCAAAGATTATGTCCCTGCAAAATGCTTTGAGATTAAAGATTCTATCCCAATATAAAGTATGATTGCTCCTGCAAGCCACTTTAAAGCAGAAAAATGGGCAATTGCTTGGAACTTCTTATTGTTGGCTTGTTTTATTATTAATTTGCTTTCTTGGGGGGGGGGGATAATCTAATTTTGTAATTGAAGCATTGAACCATGTTCCAATTATCTAGGCTAACTATATTACACTACCTGTAAGAAATATTAATTGTTATGATTTCCTCGCTTATTGTTAGAGTATTTTCTACTTGCAAGGTATCTGCTAAACATCCACTGCCCTTTTACGAATGCAAATGACATCACATTATGAGTTAATGACATTATCCCCAAGGAAAATACCTCAAACAAGCAGACCTATTACACTCTTGCACTGAATGCACAGTCATGACACTTTCCTGTTCTATTTGTTTAATTTTATATTACCTCTAAAAATCACAGTTAATGAGAAGATAATGGCAAATTTCTTTCAGATGTAAGAAGTAAACAAGGGTAGAGAGTTATTAATTAAAAATTGACAATAAACTGCCTGAATGAGCTCAGATTTCTATTGATGGAAGGTTGCCAAACTAATACTAATTGATCTGGCCTACTTCGGATAGGCATAGCATCTGAGAACTATTTCTATTAAAATCCTACCTCTCCCTCCTCATAGGTCTAAGCTTCTATGTCATTCCTTTATAAGAGATATGCAACTTTTGTGTTTTACAAATCAGATATCTGCTTCATAATCAAAGTCACTAATTATGAGTATATACTGGAAATTAAAAATAAATAATTCCCCATTCAAAAGCTAAATGATTGCTGACTTATCTGAAAGTGTGTAAAGATGAAAAATCTTGTTTCACGTGTACATAGCAGATCATTTCAATACAGTCCTTAGTCTTTGGCTGTTTACATTGTTTTACTAATCCACTCAGGCTTCCAGACAGAATCCATACAAAGAATAGTGCCCCCCCCCCATTTTATTCTTCCTATTTATCTTTTAAAAAAGGGTTAACCGCTGTGTTAAAGGGCCAAGATAGATTTGCAAACCACTAATACATATTGTTACACTTTAAGGAACTCTGTTAACTTCAGCTAATGTAATGCACTGAAGCAAATTTACATAAAGCAGCTGATATACAATATAGGTTAGCATTATCTAAGTGTACTAATACTCATTTGCACTGTTGTGTCCTGAGAACTTTCTGATTTTAGGGTACGAGATTTTCCATACTTTTTATTTCTACCTGTTTGTTGACTTTTCTTTTCAAATTCCATGCATTTAGATTGAGAGCTAAATCTTTTTATGCATGCACAATGATAACCTCTATAAAACCTGTATGTTCCCTTTACATGAGAATATCTATAAAAATCAACCAAGTGTACTCTGAAAACAAGGACAGGTCTGACCTGAAAAGGGAGTAAATACACTGAAAGATGTTTTTCCTTTATATGAGGCCTTTAAAGTTATATAGAACTTTTCCACATCAAAATACTACTGCTAAAAATACTACTGAAAAAATTTCTATCAAAGTATCTTTACTTTCTGTAAATTTAAAACCTATTCTGATCTGCACATGCAGCTAGCATGGGGTCTAGCCATTTGCACAATAAGCATATCCATAGGAGATTGGTTTCTGAAGTCAGTGGAAGATGTCAAAATCTCATTCCAGTAAAAACTGTCTCCAAATTTTGAAAAGAACTTCAGAATGTCATCCAATTTTTGCCAGTTTAGTCATGTCTGACTGAGTTTACAAGTAACCTAAAACAACAGTTCCTAGATATTTTTGTGTTAAGGAAGTGTTAAGTCTGAAACCACTGGACACAGTCCTGGACAACCCACCCCATCCTAGGTGACCCTGCATGAGCAGGGTGGGGTTGGACAGATCATCTCCAGGGGTCCCTTGCAACATCAACTATTCTGTCAAGAGTGTAAACTGTACCAATATATATCCTTATAACATGTTTTAGAGTAGGAATGTAGTAGCTTTTAGCATTTTCTTTCAGAGTTTTATTAAAGTAGTAAAAATACCAAAAAAATACACTGAAAAATATCCTACAAATGGCTCTATAAAAGCAAAACAAATCTATCTATCTAAAGAGCCAAATAAAATGTAGTACAGATAATTTCTAGATCTATTACTCATTTCAGTTTCATATCTTTCAGCATGTTTTACTGTATTATTCCCTTTTCCAAATGAAGAGTATGGAAGATCTTGTTTAATGAATATGGAGTTTGCTTAATCCTCTAGTATAATGTGGCTCAAGAGCTAGAAGAGAGAGTATTTGTTCACACAAAGATTACCTCTTTGGTTATTCAGACAGAAAAGTTTAGATTCCTTTTGTACCCTGTTTATTATTTGCTGAGTGCAATGGGAATATATTCAGAGCTCTATGAAAAAATGGCAGCACTTAGTCCAAGACAGAAAAATAATTCACCAAAGTAGTCTTTCACTCCGATTCATCCCTTCAACATTTGTATGTTGCCCTATACAGCTGGGCTTTGGAAACACTTGCTAGCGTAGCTGCAGAGATGCTCTGCAGGCAGGTTTTGAACAAATCAGAGACTGATTCTTTCTACCTTTTAGCCCTCTGAAGCAGACCTTGAATTGTCCCTACCAGGTAAAATTTAAGACTTGGGATGCTGGAACTAAACCTATTCTTAGCTGTTAATTTTAAAAATAAATCCAACACTGAACTCCAAGTAACAGCACATTACATCTGCTGAGCCATAGTGCGTCCTACCCACTGAACCACAGCCTGAAACCCTGCAGAGACCGAGCGGCTTCTACTTTCAAAGGATGAGGGTGGATCTTGCACTGCGACGTGATTCCTTGACAATTTTTCTGGCTAATCTACACTGCTATCAGTCTGGTCATATGGCTTAGCTTTAAGGTGGTGTACATAAATATGAATATTTTTATTTATGTACATAACATAATACATTACATACTTATATATATACATAGACATAAGTATATAAGTAAGGTGGTGTAAACAGAGAGATCAAGTGTGCCAGCTGAACACAGATGCAGAAAGATTCGCTTATTACTTATGTTTACTAAACAAATGCTCTCTCAAAAGGAAAGAGATGAGCAATGTTTTATTATGGTTTAGTAATTAAAACTGACCAAATAGTGCAAAAAAGTGTAAAAAACAAACAAACAAACAAACAAAACTCCCCACACCACCGCCAACAAAAGAAAGTTGAAGAAATTAACATTCTTCACTATGTTTCATTTGTCTTCTGTACATATGGAAACAATTATATTTTACTGATCAAAATCTAAACAAAGGTGCAGTTGTAGGTAATGTTATTTGTAGAAACTCAAGATGTTTTCTGGCCAGAAGCACGGTCATCCAGCTGGAGATATCCTTATTGTCACTAAAGTCTGACACAGAGCAGTGCCAGTGATTATTAATCAGAAGAAATTGTTTCATAAAGCTGTGCTAAACATGAATCAAACATTCTTTATTTGTGATGTTTCAGAAGTTACATTCCTCACTCAATGAAAGCAGAAAGTTCTTTCACTTCCTTATATATTTTTCATGCAGCTCTATTTGTCAGGGTAAGACTGAACCACATCTGCAAGAGTTTTAACATTGATTAATTCTTTCTTCTATTTTTTTAATGACTTGGTAATCAGAGTCCTGCATTTAAAGGTGAAGGAGACCCAGCAAAGATTTTATAAACCCTTATGAAAATTCAGAACATTTTTGCCACGAAGTTTCTTTTCATGAATGCTTAATCTGCAAGTCCCTTTCTTAGCAGCACCTGATCTAGCTAAATGTAGCTGATGTCAATATATCAGCTACATCTGGAAAAAACATGGCAAGGTAACAACATATACTCCTTGACTTCTGAAAATACAGCCCCAAATGCTCTTTATTCAATAGTTTCATAGATTTTGATATACAAATACTATTCTACACTTGCAGGTATTGTAACTAAAAGAGAAAGAGGACAATACAAATATACCAAATGGACTGCAGTTTCCAAATGTTATGATTCTCAGAGGTTGCAGTGAAGGCCACCACACACAGAACTTTAACAAATGTCTCTGTTCTTGAATTCTTTTTACTGACTGGTGTGTTGTATGTTTGATTTTAACACCACATCACTGCAGGTGAACAACTCTTTGATAATTAAGTTTTTCTTGAAATACCAGAAATTGATTTGTGCATTCAGTGTGGTCCCTTATAGCCTACAATTAGAAAGTAGTATACTATCATGTACTCTAATATTCAGATGTGGCTTTAATATGCTCGGTTTTCTAGCTAGCTATTAAATATGGACAACAATAAAAAAATACCAGCAGTAGAACCAGCTGGGAATTTGCTGTCAATGGTATATGCGAGAGCATTTGTCTTGCTTTTTAAAGGGAAAGAAAAAAAATAGGAAAGTACCAATTGTGCAGACCTTACAAAGTTTTCTTGTCAGCAAATCTAAAGAACATCTTTTATGCTGGGCTAAGCCTTAACTGAGCATGCTTGTCAACCTGAGTACCAATGGTTCAGTTTGGAGAGCTGACATACGAATCTGCACTTTCCAGGCTTGTGGTGGGTGAGTGTTACTGTTTCAGGCTCTTCAGGCTCCTGAGCAATGGTTCTCCACTAACTGAACTACTTTCAGAACAATGCTTGATCAGTTATGAAAGGGATTACATGATGTTTGTAACTCGTGGTAAAAGGGTACTGTATTTAATAAATTAAAAATTCCCTGCCATCTCCTACTTATCCTGGCCATGCTACACATGCCACGATGAATATATAAGCACAGAATTACCCTGCCCAAGCCCTTTGAAGTACAGGATCACCCACACACTATCCGAAAATCAGAATAGGAACCTGCATAGTAACCCTGCGTATTAGTATATAGACAGTAAGAAATACAAACTAAAAGGTAGAAAAGCAGGTTATTCATCCTGAAAAATAAACACACGGAAAAGAGTCTTGGATACTTCCTATGTTAGTTTATTAGAGGAAGAGACCTGATACAATTAGGTGAATATATTTTGACTGCCTATTAGAACCAGTTTATTAGAACACATTTTATTTCTACACGAAGTTACTGTTATAAACTTATATGGAGAAGGTAGGCAGCTTTTTCTCTCCACAACATAGTTATGCTGCTTTTAGTATGAGTATGATGCGATGGAAACTTTATGAACAGAACTGAAGGCACTTTGGTGGGATGGAAGGAAAACAATTACCAAGAGCAGCTAAGATAGCTAAGCAAAATGAAAGTTTTTGTTTCTGCTCAGGCTGATTCAAAGCACCTGAATTCTTACTCCCTGAACTGTGCATCTTTCAGCAGACTGTAAAATAAAGCAAGAAAGCGGCCTGGGGACAATTTAACAGCATGTGATTCTGATCTGTAGTTTGCACTACTAGCCATGCTCTGCAGACTAATTTTCCAGCTCCATCTGCCCTTTTGCTATGCAGACCATATGAGGAAATTGAGCAGAAAAGCACAAAGATAAAGAAGTAAATTTGGTTTTCCTGATATTTTATGCTTGGTAAAACATTAGAATTAACACACAAGTTATTGTACCTTTTACTTATATGCATTTTGTTTTCTATTACAGATGACAAGTAATGACAGAAAACACATACCAGAGTACCTGAGGAATCATTTTGTACAAAAGCTATATGCGTTCTCTGTTTGAGAAGAAAGGTATCTTCTTCCTTTCTGTAGTTGTGCACACGTGCTCTGAAAGGTACCGCAGTCTGATTTAAAGTTTTAAGCAAAGCATTATTTAGATCTCTTTACTGCTCCTTGATACCACTGCCAGTTTTAAACCCTGATAAACTCGAGAAAACTGAATTCCAGACTATTCTCCTACCCATACGGGAAGTTTAACATCTAGAGAAACAAAACATATTTCTGGAAAAGAACTGAACAGCTAAGGTTCGTTCTGTGCAATATCAAGACCTACTTGCCTCTTCATCTTCTATCTCAAACTCTGTGTTAGTAGAGAATATAGTATCAAGAGTAAAAGGAATAACAGAACAGAGCTGATGAAAGAGACTATATTAAACATGATAATGTCATGAGAGACAGATGTGTCTGCATCAGAGACTGATTATTAGTCTGAAAATCAAGAAGAAATATATAATAAATGGAAGTACAGTTGCCTGTAAAAGGTAAATTACAAAGCCAAATGGCTGCAAACTGGGAAAAGCACAAAAGGCAACAAAAATGTTACCCTTAAAAACAAAAGGAAAACAGAAAAGTATCTCTTCTGTCCATGTTAGGTTATAGACAGCTGATATTCCTATCAGCTGAAGAAGAAGCTGAACTTCCTTGTTTTAGTCTTCATATAAAGCATTAATGTCATCCTATGGTTGGCAAAATTTATTTTAAACAAGAGGAAAAACAGTTAAACCTAATAAGTAAAAGAAGGATTCGGGAATATTTACATAAATTAGATAAATTCATGTTGGCACAGCTTGCCAAAATTTATGTTTAGAATTGTTTACAAACTTTCTGAAGCAGTCTCTGAACCATTATTGAGCCTTTGCAGAAACTTACGGAAGATAAGTTTCAAAAGAAATAAAGAAGGGTGAGCATAATCACGCATAAAATTTAGAAAAGCTGAAGAATTATTACCCTGTCAGCTAACTTTGATGTCTGGAAAAAATACCAAAACAAGTTATCAGACAATTCACTTATGACCATTGTTTTTACATGGAAGAGCATCCCACAGATTCTCTAGTGTTTACTAGGATGTTGAGCACTTGGTGAAACTTCCCCAAGGTAAAGGAATTAGTAATGCCTTCCCTGGATGGATTCTCTAGTGTCCTTGGATGAGTTGAATCTTCAGTCTTTACCTTATGAAAGGCACTTTTCACTTACCTAGCTGCCTACTTCCCTGCAGTGTGTAAGGATTTAATTATATTCGAGACTTCTATCCCTCTGGTCAATGTCAAATTTGGTTGAAAAGAGGTTATTAATCAAGAACAGACACACTGAGAGTGTGATTGCAGAAGCCTAATTTCCTGAGGAAATTGAGCTAAAAAAGTAACTAAAATAGATTTCTCAAGGACAAATCTAGTCAAATCAATCTGATATTTGACATTGTCTCATATGACATTTTTCTCAGCAAAGGAAAGGAGAGAAATATAGCTAGGTGAAATAAGGTATGCGCACGACTGGCTGAAAATCTAAACTCAAAGTGTAACTGATAATTCTCAGAGAAGCTAGCAAGGCATTTTAAGTAGAATCCATTACAGTTTTGTCCCTAGTCCAATTCTGTTTTATAGTCTCAATAATGTTTATGGACAATAGAATAGAAATTTATGGATGTCATCCAGGTAACAGAAAACTTTAGCACTTCCAAGAAGAATGATGGAAATTCAAAATGGACTTAATAAAACAGTCTATAAACAAAATGAAATATAATCAAGGTAAGCATAGAGTTCTATATCTAATGAAAGAGAATCCAAAACCAGAAATACAAAATAGCTACCTAACTATGTGTTGAAGAAAAGCTACACAGATATCAGTAGGTTGCAAAATCAATGCAAGTCATGAGTGTAATTCCATCCAGGAAAAAAAGAGGTAAATCTAATTCATGGATATTTAAATTTTTTAAGATGCTTGAGGCAATTATTTTGCATACTCAGGCCTGATAAAGTCTCAGTGAGTATACTATCCTCAGTTTTTCTTATCATACTTTAAGATATGGATACATAGAATAGAATCAGATAAGCGATAAAAAGGACACATAGGAAGTCTCCCAATGCAGAAAGGTAATTATGACAGTAATCAGCCATACTACCCTACATTTACAAGAGAGATGTGAAATAAAAATAAATAAAGGACATAGAGGGAGATTTAGGTTATACACTAGGAAAAACTCCTTAACTTATACAGCAGTTAATCACCACTCAATTGAAGATATTTGAGCAATTTATATCATTAGAATCGAGGAACATTTTAGGAAAATAATAACTGCAATGTGCTAGCATCAGCTGCATGGAGATCCATCTAGATGATCCTTCTGTTCCTTTCTACCTAGGCATTTCTATGATTTTACAAAAGAGAAAAATATGGCAGACACCAATTAAGAATGAAAATTAATGAATTCTTTGCAACCATGTCACATCAGACTTCACCAGTTATTGTTCATTCTCCAGGAGAAGCTAGAACTTGAATTGTAACTAACTTATACAACTCCTATTAAAAAATGACATGCTGAAATTTTGATGTGTGAGTTAGTACATGGCACATCCTTCAGTCTAATTTCTTCTGAGATCTATATTAGGAATTTTCTTCCTGTTGTGGTCAAACATGCAAGTCAAACATTAGTTGTTTTGTCATCATCTATCCTGAATATAAAACATGACATATAGCACTGGATAACATTTCCTTTACATCCCTAATATTTGAGGATGTGGGACTTTTCAATCCTGCATAGTTACAACAACTGTCTCGTCAGTTTGTCTTATTGTAAAATGTCTATTTTCAACTGCACTGTACTAGTTATTGCAGCAAAAATCAAGAGAGGATAATGGAGTAGCCAGGACTGTTTCTTTTTCCTATTTCCACTTCAATTCCTTTATCCCACAAACATGTCTTTCTGCACAGATTTTATAGAAATGAAACAAAAATCCATGCTGTTTTGGACATCTAAAGGAAGAAGGTACTAGGAAAACAATAACTTGTCTGTAAAGAATCCTTCCTTTTTTCCCATTGAATTGAGCTTTAGCTTTTAAATTCACGTTCACATTGAAATAATTATATTAAAAATATCCCTTGAGAAAATAAATCATGTTGGTTATTAATCTATTCAGATTATTTATCCCCATGATATTGTTTAACAGTTTCTACCATAGTAAGATGCTAACATCTGCTTTTATTACTTTTCTTCTCTGTACACGCCTGTCAGTCAGATGTGACTCCTTCTTTAACCATGGCTTAACATTTATATTTGAAATGGTTTTCTCACAGTCAATATTCATGTCTCTCATAGTGCACCAGTGAACTCCCACCAGGAACCTCATTTAATAAACAGTTAATCAGGATCCAGGTAAAGTTACATTAAAATGAAACCCAAGCAAGCTTCATTGTATTTCCAAGACAATAAACCAACTGTACGATGCAGAGCTGCCTCTGTCTTGATATCCAAAATTAAGGTGGAATCAACTCTTACTCATCACTCTTAGTCTCTCTGATGAGTTTACATGGAAGAAAAGTTTAAGAGAAACAGACTATTTATTTCACACTAGGAAATATAGAAGAGCTCTAGGGATTTGTAAACTAGAAAAATCAGTAAGAGTTTAAGATGCTGGCAGGCTGTCATTGTGAGAATGCACAAAAAAAAAAAAAAAAAAACACACACAGAAGGAAGAAAAAAACCCAACCAAACACTATACCCAATAATAACTATAATAATGATGATAAAGCACTGTGTACTTTGGACTAAAAACTAGACTGATGTAGAAGTAGAAAATAAAATGGGGGTAGCACAACTGAAACATACTGACATTTATAATTTTGTACATCTTTTTGAGCCTTAAGCTTGATGATTACTAAGGTTCAGACCTGTGCTTCACAGTGAAAACCAACTGCTCCAAGTTTCAAGAGAATGAATTTCTGACAACATGAGAAAGTTGCTGAGAACAGTGGTTTTCTTTTCCTTTTTGTCAAGCCTCGAGGAATTTGCTACCAATGCCTGTGATAGAAGAGTGAACTTGACAGACCAGAGTTCTACCCCAATATGTCAAGCTCTATTTTTATGAATGGTTTCCTGTTTCCTTGTTCAAGAACCTAAATTTTGGTCTACACTGATCATGGAAAACACAGTTGGAAACTGTAATTACAGCAGTATGCTCCAGATTAATTTGGGATATTTAACAACATGTTTATTTTACTAGACTAGTAAATATTCTAGCCTAGTAGTATTTACTAGTAAACATTCATATTTTACAACCTATCCTTAGAAATCTTACATAAACCATTTTAGGATCTCACTTTATTTCAGCAACGACAAAAGCATAAGACAGCAGCTGAAAGAACCTGCAGGTTTACCTGTTCCAAAATTAAATTACTTCTCCAAGAATATTGATAGAAAAGATCATTGTAAAAAACTGAAAATGATTTACAAGGCTGGGGATAGGAAGTAATAAAGACCCTGCATCTTTTTCTGTCTCCAAACTTCAGATGCATTTTTCATGTGAAGCCTATCGGTAATGGAAACAGAAAAGATACCAACTGAATCTCCTAGCATTATGAGAAAAATAAAACTGATAAACACTGAGAAGAGATAAAATCATCATGGTTATGCAGATATTTCTTGAATAACACTCATACCATCTAGTAAGAGACTGATCAGAAGAACAAGCATCCCCTGCTCTCTTACTTTGCAACACTTGTATCCTTCAGTGAGCAATTCCATTGTGTGACATTTTAAACAAAATATAATTAAGAAAATCACGTATAAAATACTGAAAAGTGAAACAGAATCTTTAACCAAAATTAGGTTCTGTGGAAGCATCCAGCACAGTGGTTTTCCATTATCAATCAATCTTAACTTCAAGGACCCACTTATACAAAGAAAAGCTTGTTGCTCTGATCCTGCAAAAGCCACTTAGTCAGTAGTCTCCCTGATGATCCTATCTTGATCTCTCTCTCTCTCTCTCTTTTTTTTTTTTTCCCTAAAAACAGAGTGATTCTCTTGCAAAGTATTTCCTATGGGGGGGTTCTTTAACCAGTTTCAACCCCAGATTTGATATTTACACCTTATTTTAGCAGTTTTTGCAAATGTAATGTTGTTACAGATAAAGACATTAAAAGTGCTTTTTTGACTGGAGACTAATTAGAACTTATACTTACAGTATGTTTTCTCTACTGTCTTAAATTATCCCAGGTAGCAGGACTCCTTTCTGTATGTTTGTAAGGCCCTGGAGTAGAAAAGAAAAAAATAATGAGTGGTTGCTCTCTGAGATTTGAATTTCCTCTGAACTCATATATACCAAAGAATCAAAAAGGGGAGACACTCTGCTCTTACTTGAGCACACTTGTAGCTCATTTGTTACCTATTCATTAGTTACACCATAATTATATAAAAATTAGTTGTGGCATTCACGCCTGTCAGCCCTACCATATGAAGTAGCGGTATCAAGCACAACTTCTTGGAAATAAGAAGGGTTTCAGGCATGGATTTCCAATGTTTTTCTCCTTACCTTTTTCTAGACAAATTCTGATCACTAAAGGAGACAAGCGAACTGACCTAAACATTATTTATTGCTGTTTGCAAGTGCTAATTGAGATCTCTGCTAAAGAAAGGAGGGAATGGGATTCTTCCCAGCAACACTCATGGTAAAGGGGGTATGACAACGCACTCTGGTAATTAGTAAATTAAACCACTATTCTCTTTCAGTTCAAATTATGTTGCAGATTTCATTGAAAAGCTCTGTTCAATCAAAGAAAAAGAAATTAGGCACAGTTTTCTAATAAAAAGCCTTGTTGTCTTATTCTCATGTAATAAAAAATTTCTTCTTGTGAGTTACAGCCTATAAATACTGCTGTGTCCTCAACAGGAGGCAGGTGAAATGCTTTAAATACACATTTGTTGCTTAGACAGTGACTGATTCAGGGAAAGTATCCATTACTGATAAGGAGCTAGACAAGAGGTGCTAAAATATTTTATTCTTGTATTCTGTCTGTTATACAAAGAATCCTAGTGAATATGCATTTTTTTTCTTTCTTTGAACTGATCCTAACAAGTTCAATATTGTTCATTTGTAGGGGAAAAACTTCTCTGTGGATTCAAATAGGAATTGTAATGATATTGTTAGTATTTCCACCTAATCCATTGAGATGTGGGTCACCTGAAGTAAGGCACTACAAAGAATGTAAGAAAAATACAGGCCAATTGAGTCTTCAGGTTTAAAAGGTTAAATTCATCTTATGATATACCATGATTCTGAACAGCAGAAAGCTGAACAGATAAAGGCTCATGGTAGAGATTGTCTCACCCATATCAGGGCTACCTTATTAGAAGTTAAATTGTTTGAAATTCAAAATGTAATGCAAGTTATATCCACTTAGGAGAAAGACTGCACCTCCAAAATGCAAAATTTTAAACTACAGAATCTAACTTGAGGATGGTATAATACATTTTACGAAGAGCATTTTTTTGTTTTAAAATTCATCATTATGCACAGAGACTGGAAAGCCTTTTGTTTCCAGGGACAACTAATAATTCAACAATACCAGTTACTAATGCCCTTCATTTTGCAAGTTAGAGACATATACTTGGAACAGCAGTCTTCAGAGATGTCCAAATTATTTTTAATTAGGCCGTACCATTATGTTTGTACACAAAACTGAGCAAATGACTGAAGGCCGTACCGTTGTCCTTAGGGAAGCATGAGGCATTGATCACTTACAGACATAGCACAACAGACTTACTTTATCAGTGAGGTGATACATAATCGCAAATTTTGATTCATTTTCTGGTAGCTTTTCTTTTCATTGAAGAGAAAGCTGTAATCTTGGCAAATACACTAAATCCAGGGGAGGGGGAAAGGAAGGCAGAAGAGACTTATTTCTGTTCAAACAATTTCAGCAAAACTGTAATTACTGCTAAGCACTAATACATTTAGGGTTCAGTTGCTATGCAACCATGATGAAGTTATAGTCTACCTTCTGCAGAAAAAAAAAAATCAGCAGAAGAATAGCCAACTGATTGACAGGAGATTTGCCTTTAATTTATCAAACATAAAGCAATGACCTTTTCACCTTTCATTATAATCTGCCACAGACTATTTATTGCATCAATATGACAGCCTATGATATTTCAACAGTCGCACCAGCTGGGTGTAGCATACATCAGCCTCCCAGCCATGACTCTGAGCTTGCAGTAACCAAACACCAGCACCTAAGCCTTTTCTATGACAGTTAAGGCTTCATTTTGTAATGTCAAGCTTCTGTTTTTTTCCGACTCCACATTTCCAACTCTCACCCTGGACAAGGCATACAGTAAGTTGATTAATTATCAGTTTTGTCTTTTTTGCATTACTAGTTTAGTGAGCAAAATAAGCAGAAGTTCTAATTTACTGGCCCTCAGTAAAATAAACATTCAGAATAAGTAATCTGTATTTTTGATAGCAGAGACTGCAGAATCTGATGTATTTCTCAAAGGTTTTATAAACAAAGCTTATTTATCTACTCTCATATGGTGCAGCTTCTGTAGCAATGATAAAATTCCTAGGTAAATACTTACAAAACATAGCTATGTAATGCATCTTTTGCAGCTGAGCTGAGAGAGCTGTGAAGCAGCATCCTCTAAAGCCCTGTCATTCATCTCCTAACTGAACTGGACTACATCCCCTCTTTCTTACCTAAAAAGAGTTCATCCTTCTCTCAGTCTGCCTGTATAAAGCCAGTTAATGAGCTCCTCACAGTAAAGAGGGGGGCTATCATCCACCCTGCTCAGCTGATTGTTAAAAAGGTCCAGCTGCATGTCTAAACTCTGCATAGACTGGGAAAAACACTTGTAAATCCTAGTAGGGATTTAGATACCTGATCTGGAATCCTGACTTTTAAAAGATCAGTGCCAGCCTACAAACATAAATACACTATCGTGTAAACAAATCTCCAGCACAGAAATAGCTGTGACGCTGTTTTTTGAGAGTTCACCTACGAATTACCAGAAGCTTTGTACTCACAATTATATTGCTGTGGCAAGTTACTGTGCTGTGTCCTATCTTTCAAAGTTAATAACACTTGTTGATCTAAATTAGGTAGTGCAAAGTCCTGTCTTGGCACAGAGATGTAAAAAGGCTTTCCCCATTTGATGCTGTGTTAGTAGAACCAGAATAAAACAGGGGTCTCTCTCCTGACTCCCAAGTGATGTGTATCTTTGCATAGCCTAGTGTATTCTGTCATAATGATACATTTTCAAATCGCAATTTCATATTCAGACAAGCTCCTGGGATCCTAAATCCAGAACCCAGTTGAGTTGCTCTGGCGAATCACTAAAACACAAACTGTCAAATACGAGTTAACGATGGTCACTTAGATGGGCAAACTAACGGGAATAGTGGAACTGTGAGCCTTACACAAACCTTGCAAACTCAGAAACTATGAAGAAACGACACTGCAGAGTAAGTAACACAAACGCCTTTGTAATTTTCAGAAGCGTCTCACACACACATCTATCAGAAGTGAAGTTAAAAATATAAATGTGCACCACGGTTGCCAAGTTTCTATCACTAAATGATGTGGAAAAAGTAATTTCACAATAGAAAGAACCAATACTGATGTGAAGCTGGATTTTTTAAACCTTAACTCTTAATTCCACTAGATCTCACAGAAATCTCCATCTAAGGATAAGGTGAATAAGGGGAAAAAAAAAGAGAGAGAGAGAGAAAGAGAATGCAAGAGCCAGAAAAAGTACAAATGATAAGCTAGCATATCTGTTAAGAAAGTTCCTTTTTCATAATTTCAGTCTGTAAGTGAAAATCTGCAGCAAGATATTTTTAAGTTTTTGTTCTTGGGAATACTGTTAATTTTTCTCTGAAATAAAACAATATATCTAAGCACATTTAAACAATTAAAATTAATGCAGACACCCAGAAATATAAATTCTGTCACCAGTAGGGTTTTCTTTCGGCAAGAATTGTCCTCAATAGAAATGCAAGACTTATCCCCTAAGTAGAACACAGATTAGAATTTAATCCTGAATTCCAGGAGTCCTAAGTGCATAAAAAGGAGTTGTAAGATTTAACAAGGAATTACTGGGCTTCAAGAGCTTCTAGATTACATCTTTGGCATGACTTCTATCCAAGGAAGGCTTTGGAGAATAAAGATCCTTTTAGTCAATTATTGACAATGCCATCAATTGTAAAACATTTCATGATAGAGACAACAATGTCTGTTGGATGAAGAAATAGTTCTGTGAGGTTCCATGACATAGTTTTTTTCATTTTGCTTTGAGTAACTGTGAGGCCATTTAGACTTTACTTAATCACATGAGGTTGCCTATCTATGCAATTAGCATAATGATCTAAGTATCTTTAGGATTTATGACCTCTAGGGAAAAAACGGCATAAAAGTATGACTGAATGACAACTAGTTTGTCATGTCATAGACAGTAAATAATGATAATATTATCACATTGAAGTAGTTCATATAATTCCTATGCCTCTTCCAATAGTCATCTGGTGACTTTTCTATAGTCATGAGTCATATCAGAAATAATTTACCTTGAAAAAATTTCATGACCATCAGCCTTGAAAATTGTAGCAAACTGGCCATATCTTAAAAGACTATGAGGACAAAACAATAGCCTCCCTATTCAAATTCAGAAATTAAACACTCTTAAGGTCAGGATTGAGTTACAGCACAGTGGCATAAGACAAGAGCCTTCTGATATGCTTTTTAATAGTCTTTTGTTTGGAGAGCGTAGTAAAAGACTTTATTTTCTACTAGCTTTTGGAGGCAGTAGAATTCAATCTCAAAAAGAGAATGCATGTCAGTACAGTATGGAATAGACCAGAACAGCACTAAAAGTGTACAGTACAGCTGAATATGTGTTTAGGATATGAATTATGTACATTCCAAGTGTTACAGTAAAACTAACTCTATCTAATGTGTGGTTGTGGATTTTCGAAGTTAAATACATTGTTCACTGTTTAAAATATACAAATTAGTCAGGTGATATTTGACAAATTTTCCTCCTTTTCCTGTTTGCAGATTACGCATAACAATTCAGGTTTTTTGCAAACTAGGTCAAAGAAGGGTTTCTGCAAGCATAGTCAGTTACTCCAAAACTATCTGCTGAAGCTATCACTTTGAATACTCACTAATCATGAACACTCATAATTTGCATGCCAGATGCAATAGTATTTTCCATGTTTTCTCTTGTCCTGAATGTACTCGCAAATCAGATCTTTTCTTTGTAAACTGTTTATGAGGAGGGAAAAGGTGGTAAAATCTTTTAATTTTCCAGAAGTTATTTCTACACTTCCACAATGGCTAAAAAGAAAACACAAAAGTCAGAACATGGTAAAAATTATGTTTCTTGTTGAAAACTGAGGTACAGGGGAGGTAGAAGCCATAGGTATTAGAGTGTTTCTCCTTCAGTTCAGTCTTCTCAGATGGATCCCAATGGGTTTCCAATTCACTCTGCTTTGCTGCCACAGGCTAGGAAGATGCTGCAGAGAGACTGTTCCCCTTTTTGGCCTTATGACACGGGGGATACCAGGCCTTTGTCTAGGGAGAGTTCTGTCTCTCCTGCCTTGTGTTTCATTAACACTATGAAAAAACATCCCGTTTCTTACTAATCCATGGCTATTTCGCAGCAATGTTAGCAGCCTGCCACCTAAAGAATAAATTTCATCCAGCCACATCTACTTCATTGCGCTTACCACCTTTCCATAAAGCTCAGGGATTCACTTTAATTAAGTTATACTGATTTACATTAGATGACTATCTGGGAAGTCCCTGCCTACATCACTACATCACCAAAGGACAATGTTGCAATATATACATATTGTTTTACTACATTTCTTTTAACTTCAGGAGCATTATACAGACCTTTTAAACTAATATATATTAAAGACAGAGCAAAGTACTTCAATTTAATAGGTGTAATTTTCTCCCAACTTTCCCAGTCCATTCACCATGACCATAATCCACATACTGCTGAAGTCAAAGTGCATTTTTCTTACAATTTATCTGCTGGATTTTTACAAACCATAAATTGCCACTTTGTCACTCTGCTGACTGACAGCCCATCCCGCACTGAGCTGCAATATCCAGTTTTTTAAACTGACAGTATTATTACTGTCTAGCATCAGCAAGTCTCAATTGATTTGAGTTGTAAATTAAATGCCCTGATGGTTGTAATATGGTGATTTATTGCTAGTCAGCGGAGGTTTTTCTTTGCAGTGGATGCGAGCACATGCACAAAAATACAGGTCCGCAGAGTCACCCTCAGAGTGTGAACATTCCATAATTTTCAAGCAAACCACAGCATGAAACCTGGCCAACAGGGAGTTACAGGGAAATAAAGCTATGGAAGCAGAGGGCATCAGATGTGCAAAGCAGATGTTGAAAATGCCTCTGGTTGACAATTCTCATGTTTTTAAATACTGAGACAAAAGTTCTCGTGAACTAGTTGGAAAGAAATCTCCTACACTTGATTTAGAAGAGTAGGTGAAACAGAAAACACACCGAAGAAAAACAAGCAAAGAAAAGCAAGAAGAGGTTCTTTTTTAATTTTAAAAGGCTATTCAGTATTTAACAGTCATAAATAAATACATAAAAAAGGATGAAATTCCAGTCCCTTAAGACACTATCAAAACTTCCCAATTTACTTTATATCATTACTACCATCTACTATTATTGTTTATATTATTTTTACAAATTAAGAATGAAAGGAGAAACTAATTTTCATTATTTTTGTGGACCATTTATTTTCTACAATAGTGATATTTTTCAATAATCAAAATTTATATATTTTGGATCTTGGCCTTAGTAAAGGGTTGGCTTCTTTCTTTCTGTTTGTTTACAGAAATATTTCATTTAGGTCTCAGTCACAACCTTTTAAACATGCACACAAAAAATATTTTGACAGGGTCTTATACATAACAAAATGAGACTGCATTTATCACCTTTCTCTGCAAGGCTGAACAGTTCAGCTGAATATTTTTCCAAATTTCTTTCAGCTCACACTTTCTTTGCCATCCTACAGTTACGATGCTACCACTTCAGCTGGAAAGAACCCAAGAGTACAACCTTCCACAGAGTATTTCCCAGGACCTACAACCTCCTATTTTAACTTCAGTAATTCCTCCATAAGCCCCCTTAAGTGTCACTTGGATTGCTGGGAGGAGAAAAGACAAGTGCCATTCACAGAAGAGAAAGAGGCTATTCAAGGAGTCAGAAATTTTTGCTAATGATCTGATTTTGTACTAATGAGCTCACAATGATCCTCACAAAAATCTTCAATCCTGATACCTGATGTTCACTTTGATTTGACTAGAGATTCAGACTATTTCACGCAGTTCTTGTGACTGTATAATTTATAATATTTTACTAACATCTTGTGCAATGCCCACAGGGTTCTGCAAGCTTTCCTTTCTGTTCCTACAGTGCTTGAATGTGTACCTGTCGTGAAAGACAATTTGTTCTAACTATTCATAACAAAAAGAGACAGGGAAGACTTTTCATCTGGTAGTGGAAAAGCTTTAAAAAGTTTTTGGAAGACTGTATGAAATCTGAATCCACGGTATAAATGAAACAGGAATGTTCACTCACTCTCCATTTGAGTAACTTTTCAGGACTGAAATTTCAAAACAAAAAATCCAGCTTTCCAGCTAAATCACACTCTTTTTTGCCTGGACATCTTTCAGGCAAATGCAGAGCATTAAGCAGCACTATGCCACATTGTTTTTTTAATAAAGAAAGCAGACAGAAAAGGTCAACTTCATAAAGAAATGCTTACCTGTATAGAAAGCTGAGTACTTTAGGTGGCATTAATTTCCCTCAAAATACATTAGAAAAGCATGCAGACTAACCACATGGATCCTTTGGCAAACAATGGGGGGAACAAGAACCACCAAAGAGAGTTTATTCTATCTTTTATGAAAGAGGAAATCATCCTCTGCAAGTGCCCTTCTATCATATGACTGTAACTAAAGTGTACCTGATTGATTAACTGAGACCAAATACCCGCTTTTTAGATGAGTGAGGAAATATAAATTCTACTATTAGACTACAAAAAAGAATGGTACTTGACAAAGTTAACTTTTTTTTTTTTTTTTTTTTTTTTTTTTGGCCACAGAAAAGTTCTCAACAGGTGCGTTTTTCTTTACAGAAACTTATTTAAAATACATTCTTATGAACACCAATCTGATCAATTTATTGGGAAAAAAATCTGTAAATAGTCACATATTCAGTATTCAAGGTAGTTATGACTAGCCAGATAAATCATTTAATAAAGTGAGGTCACTTAACCATCTCAAGTAAATGAATATATAATTATTTCTTATCTATTTATTAGTTCCTGTAAAAGTTTGATTCAGTTTCTGCAAATACCTGGCGCGTGTGTATCTACAAAACTTACTTCTGGTGAATAATTGTACTGTTTATCCAAGGTGAACTAAACAGCTCATAACCCCATGTTCCTGTCCATTCTGGGGTTCCCACACTGAGCCTCCTAACAAACGTGACTCATTACAATAATCCGCAGTTACAGTTTGCATGATACTGAAACTATTGTTACTGGCGTTTGCAATGGGCCCTAAGCTTTAGCTTCTTACAAAGCACATAAGAACTATGCAATAACAACAGCATCAAATTTGCTTACCTGAACCATACTGGAGCCTAGATTCAGCTCTGTGTGTATTCCTAAAACATTCCACTTACCCAGAACTGCAGGATGAGGCTGGAAATGTTCCTGTAGGAATAGGTGAGCTGCCACAGGAGTAAATAAGCATTCAGCAGGTACTGGATGCCTGCTTTAGCATCATAACCACTCTGGAGATGGCTCATTCAATAAGCGAATGCCAAGCAAACCTACTCAATCCTTTCCTAAGAAGGAGATTTTGATAGGACTTAGCACAGTAGAAGACTAGATGGAGTCAAGCAAGACGCCTTCAAACATGGCTGAGTCAACAGATGAATAAAACCTTCTTGCTACTCTTTTTTCAAGTGTAATCTTGATGTCTGTATCTGGACAAGTCAGGCTGCTCTGAACTGAGCATCTAATACTTACTCAAAGAACACAGCAACTGGTCAAAGAGCAAAACCTTTGAGAGGTTTGTGGGGGACCACTTTCTATTCTGCACTTACGTCATGTGCCTGCCCCAGTATATCATGAGGGAAGCCAATGTCATGGGGCCTTTTGAACGGTAAGAAATTTCACTCACTCGTGAACAACTTGCATGTCAAGATCAGGACAGCATGAGGGTTCTGTTGGAGGTAAGGCCAACACTGAAAATGCTGAAATGTCCATTATTTCTAAAGCTTCAAAAGACCATAATGTTGTTTCCATGGTGATTTTAAAACTGATGTTGATTTTCTTTTTCTTATACAGGAGGAAATTTTTCTTCATAGTCTTCATTATCTCTTGTATTAATGTAAACTATGAACATATGTATTTTAGAAGATGTCTGAGCTTCATCTGCAGATGATAAAACCAGTTCTAGCCCTCCAGGAATCCCTGGCCTCTTTAGCTCTCCGAGTTATGTAATTTAGTTCTGTGGATATAAATTTCTTGTGTATTAACAAAGGTAGCAACTGTTTCTTAGTATGTACAAATGACAGAAACTGACTTTTAAATATTGGGTTTACAACACTGACTATAACAAAGGAAAATTTTTCATACTTGAACATATTGGATATGAAATTTAATAGAATATTATTGCAGAGATCCTGACAAGTGTAGGATCATAGAACAAGATCATCAGAACAGAATTAGTTTCATAAACTCACGGCATAAATGTCAAAGAACATGTAAGTACTTCTTGACAATCAGTCTATCAAGGTCTCGATATGCTAATATTTGACAGAAACATATACAATTTTCTCAGACTAACATAAGTCTGTGCATATCAGTTCCACAAATTTATACTATTGTGCCAAATATATGGGTTTATTTCTTTTGTTCAGGCTGGAGTTCTTTCACGTGCCTCAGATAATTTATTTTCAATATGCTTTTATCAGTATCTGTCTGAAACAACAGACTAACTTTGTATAAATATTTGAGTATAGAAAGTACCTCATAGGTCTATATACTATATTTGCAAAAGACTCGGCATGCATGCAACAACAAGTTGTATTTGGATTTTCTCTGAGTATATTGCAGGAATGACAAATATTTTACAGGCTGCTGCTGCTGCTTCTGTTGGAGCTCATGCCAAAATTCTCATTGACTTCACTAGGAGCAGAGTTCCACTGGGTAATACTGTAATCCTTGCCTAAGGCATCAGGTTGCTAATGTGTTCAAACGATTGATTCCCTCTTGGGTTTATCTTAGATGAAGAAGGAAAAATAAACTATGAGTATGTAATAAAAATATATTTTTCCCTAAATATTTGCACTTCAGCATACTACGGTAATGCAGCAACTATGCAATAGATTATGGCAATTACCAATATGGATTAAGTATTTTTAGTTTGTTTTTCTCATCTAATTCATCAATATATGGTCACAGAAAGCTCTCTAATCTGCCCTACAGATACAACAAACAAAACTTTAGAAGGATGAGTGGCAAATATGAAAGTTGGTACCTGCCAAGGTGACATATGAGAGACTGTTTAGCTACAGAAGAACTGGTGAGAAACAGTATGAAATATCAACAGACACCGTCCCCTTGGTTTTCCAAGCCTATCACAAGCTCCACTCAATCACATATTAAGGAGGAGAAAATCTGTCAATAACAGTTCTGATTTGTATTTCTCAGTCTCTCAGTATCTTTCTGTAGCCTAGATTACACGGTTCTGCTGAACTTCTCAACAGCAAATGATACAATGATGTTCTTTTACTGAGTCCTGCCCTGCCATGTGTTTTTGTTTCTTTTCATCAAAAAGGTACTCTGGGCATTTCCTTTAACACGTGAAGAAAACTAAGCAAAGAATATATGAAATCTCAAATAATAAGCCCTCCTTATTTAAGGTGTATCCTTTAGAGGATTTTATACAGTAGTTTACTTAGAGTTTAAATGCTGTCTAGCTGTTAGCATCTCACCCACAACAAAACTAATTTTTGTATGTATCAATAAAATCCCATGGATTTTCTTTTTATCTGCATGTCAAATTATTTTCTTCTACCTTCAACCCACCTATACTTTGTGCAAGTGATCTGCTTTATATCTTCTCCATGAAATTTCACCTTATGCAGGATTTGTTAATCAGAAAAAGTGCAAGACAATCAAATTAGGTCCAGCATGCTCCAGCTGTCAAAACCCACCCAGCTGTGACTGGTTAATAGAAGAATGCATCTGATTGTGTGGTGCAAGCCTTTCCCTCCAAAAAATGTGCAGTTGTTCAAAATGTTCCTGTCAGCAAACCTTCTCAGCTGACAATCTTTATGGAAAAGCCATCTGTTGGGGGGGGGGGGGGATTATAAATACTTTATCAAATATTTATGACATGTTTCTCCTAAAGGATGGTATCTTCTCCTTTTCAACAGATTAATGTCTTAGGGGTAACTGCAAAAACTAAGTATAGAGTCAGAAAATAAACTTTTAAGATTTATCTAATTCTCCAGCAAGTGACATAGCCTAGCCTGGATCCATTTTTAACTGTCATAAGGGATATTAAACTAACATCAACACGTTCAGAGATGTTGTCATTTTATTAAAGCATTTAAAGGTCATGCTAAATCAAAAATAAGTAGAATTTAAAATGGCTAATTTGAGGTTACATCTTACCTCTTATCTCTCCTCCTGATTTACCATTTTATCTGATTTTTACTTGATTTACCATTTCTCTTGTATTCACCTATTTTGTAATTTCAAGAAGAATCAGAGTACATATATTTTAAGCATTTGAAGATGCAAGGGTACTTAAGACTCTGTGAGGACTTTCCCTTTGGTGTGATGCAATTATCCATACAAATCAAACAATTATTATTTATTATTTATTTATTTATTTATTTATTTATTTTTGGAGTGACCAGAGGCATCAGCTAGATCAGGAGCCATTATGCTAGATACAAAGTTAAAAATATTTTTTTGCTATAGGATTTTATAGCCTCTAAGATAAAATGCAATATGTGAACAAACAAGCAGCAACAGGGTCCGAGAAAAGAGGATGAGTAAAAAAGAATGTTTTTGCATTGAACAATTGCACATACAGTTTGTATCCATTAGCTGATCAAGATAAGTAATATTAGCTTGCCATCTACACCCTCAGGTGGATATTTTTGGAAAAATCTTGGAGGTGAGGTTAACCACTATATTTTTTAAAGTGAGGCTTCTGTTAACTTTGTTAAAAGGCTTTACTTGCTTCCAGCTGGTTTGTACTGCAGTGACTTTGATTTTGTCCTCCTGTGCAATATATATTTCAAGAGATGCACATATTTAGGAGAAGAGACTTTCGGCTGTGACTAGAAGGCATATAAAATAATGCCATCAAAGACTGGAAAGCTACTGTATCTTTCAGAAATATCTTGTGATTTTCAGCAAGTTATTTCTAACCAAATACTATTTTTTACTTTATCTGATTTTATTTCTTCCTCTCAGCCCTTTCAGTATGGAACACTGACACCTTTCACACTGATGGCCTCTCACATGTGCTTATTGTTTGGTATATAAATACAAATAAAAAGGTATCTGAAACCTACTGTATCTCTTTTTCTCCATAATCTTTTTAGATCTAGAGATCAAAGATTTTTGACATCATTACCTATCATTATGTTTTAGAGATTATATTATGGACATATGTATTTATTGAAAGAATAAAAACTCCATTCTATATCCTCCCTGACATTCGGTCATTTTTGCCCTGTTGATGGATATGACCGAATCCCATGAGCAAGGCAGCTATGTTCATCAAATTACCCACATGAATAAAGCTAGGTGCAAAAAGAAGTATTTTCAAACTAAGATCTTTAAATGAAAGTTTATAAAAAGAATGTGTGGGAAGCACAGCAGAGGACAAACTGGGCTGTTATGCACTGTTATGTATGGTGCTGATTGTCTGCCTATCAGGAATTTTGATGCCTACACGACGTGTCAGTAGTTGCTTTAGAAACAGCTCTGACCTACAGCTAAGGGCAAAAATTGAAACTATCTAAGGTTTACCCTCAGAAGCATCAAGGTTTCCCTCTCACTAATCCTTATCCTAAGGTTAAGCTGAGGTGCTGGGGGACCAAAGGAGAAAATTTTTACAGCTCTTTGCAGAGATCAGTATTACCTTATATTGAAAACAACTGTACAATGGATGGGGCTCTATAGACAAAGAAAAATACGTACACCTGGAGAAGAACAGAAGTACATAACATTTCTTCATTAAACTGTAACAAAAATACAGGTGTGAATAAAATATTGATATAGAGCTTGGAAGTTTATTATGTTTCTGAAAGAAAAGCCCATGTTGTAGCACTGTAAGTGCAATTTTAGCTTCATAAAGTCAATGAAAAAAAATGTTAGGTTCAATGAGGCTATAGTTTCCTTTCTCTCTTTGTTTTAGGCTCACTGGTATCAACTCATGCTGCCTCACAGCAGCTGCTTCTGTTTAAGTCTGGCTGTCCAGCACCACTGTGCTGCGCACCAAGCCAAGGTCGCCCCACGTCCTGCGGTTCCGACCACCTGCTTGTTCTCTGGGGCCTGTCAGTGTGCAGCGCCCTGAACGTACCACAGCCGGAGGTGCTCCTGTAACTGGACAGGGATACAACTGAGCTGCTGAGTCCATCAAGTTAGGCATCATTTATGTGGTTGGGTCTCTGACTACATCTTTCTTTCACTCACAGCCAGAATTCCAGAGAGATGGAGACCTTCCAGTACTTTTTATAAGTGCATAGGTTTGAATGCACATACAAGTCTGAAAAACATTTCTAAAAATGAGACAGTTCCTCTATCGTACATTGATTTTTAAACTTCTTCAGCTTAGATCCCAATAACCCTAGTACTTCTCACTTGGTGCCTTTCAAAGTATCTCTGAGATCTAGTAAAAAATATGTTTCTTTTATGAGGCTGAATCACATGCCTGCACACACAAGAAGAGTCAAAGTCGTGGATTTTACACTGTCAGGTACCTCATCCACTCTTTGCATATGAATTGGATAAATAGTTCAGCACCATAATAAACAAAGTTTAGAATTCTGACACATGGCAGGGGGAAATGGCTGGAAGGCAAATTTGTCCCCCTTTTGTCCCAGTGCAGCAGTGATGAGTGACTGATGTCATAAGGAACAAGGGTAACTTCGGGGATAAAATGGCTTGAACAGCATAGCAAGTTCCTGGAAAGGTTACAGCAGATATGTGCTTCAATAAATCTGCCATATCTCAGTTCTGGTTACTATCTGCAATTCATGGCATTGTTGTATTTCATTCACATGAGAATGGCTGTACCTTCATGAAACAAATGAGATGTTTTACCAATGCATGCCACTAGCTTTGAAGTGTGTCTATACTCTATGTCTTTGTTTAGTTTCCAAACAGGACAAATTTTAGCAGGATTGCAAGACTGACGATGGGCAACTGCTATGCCAGTATTTGGGGCTAGGAGCCCACTAGAAATTGAGATGAAAACTGCAAGAAGGATCACAGTCAGAAACACAGTTACCACTGATTTATGTCTGTTCCATTAATGGAAAATGTATATGCCATTCTCCATCAGAAATAGATGTGAGAATCTACAGATATGGCATAAGGAAAGCCATACAGATGAGACTAAGTGGAGGCATTTCTATTATGGTATGTCACATAGCATTTGCCATTTATGAATAAGAAGGAAAGAAAATGATAAGGATGTCAAAGTGCTTCACAAACCATAGGCCCAATCTTGCAGTTATTGTCAAATATGAGAATATATCACCTTCTAGAAGCATACATGGGACTTGTTTTGGAGATTAAAATATACAGTATTTAAGACTTAATCCAGCTGGTGAAAGATGTAAGATCAAAAAGGAAGCTATCTAGATTCCATGGTAATTCCATGAATAACACATTGGGAAATATTAACAGTTAGATACTGCATCATATACTTCTCAGTATTCTTGTTCATTAGTAATATTTCAGTAATTATTCAGCATCAGTCAATATACTACGTTCAACATATCCAATATTCTACCGTAAATTTCATCTTTACATATGTGTGTACACACACATATATATATATATATATATATATATATCACTGCCCTGAGGACCAATGAAATAAGCTTTCTACTGAGACTGCCAGAAGTGTACACAGCTTCTTAATGGAAGCATATGGTTAGCCCAGACATTGAATGTTTTACTACTATATACTGACACTTCATCCTTCACACAGTATGTATTATAGTTTTGCCACTATGTATTAATACTCTTAATTTTGGGAACTTGCATTCATTGACAAAGCAAGACAATGATGAGCATACGCAGTTGAACCCTTTCTTGTAATGATTCTGTTAATTTTGATGGAATTATAGGACAGAGGAACTCCACAGAGTAGGGAGTTGTTCTGGGAGACAGAATCAGTGCTGAAACGCTTAGATTTTCAAAGTATAGAGGACTTACATGACTAATTCCCTGGCACTGCAGTTGGTTATGTCCTTCTCTACTATAGGAGTTTTGGCAAGAAGTCATATCAACTTTGTCTTCTGATAACCCTTAGTTTGGGACTTTGAAAATAAAAAGCATTAATTTTATTCTGTCTCCCCTAACATTTGATTATGAACATTCACAGCTGAGCCCTCGGAATACAATTCTTCTTAATGCTAACAGAAAGCAGATCTAACGAATCCAATAGCCACAAACTCCTGCCTAACACAAAGTATTTAGGAATGCCTAAGATCACTAGCCTCAAAAATAACTTTTTCTGAACTATTTGAACCAGGCTTTCTAGTTAGCCACATGCTGATGGCAGCATTTGCAGGATTTTTCTGCATTTATCCAAATTATAAAATTTCATTAAAGAACAAGATTTGCTAACATGAACTTTTATATGTTAGGGCAGTCTTGAATTCATTCATTACCCTGTTACTTGCAAACAAAAATTCAGAGGTCGGTTTTGAGTCTCCATCTAAAAATGTGAATTCCTCTCAACTCCAGGTATTTTATGTAAAAAACCTAAAACAAGAACAAATAGTAAACCAGTTCCATTTGAACGACATCATTTATGGAGACCAGGGAGGAGTAATGGAATTTAATTTTCTTCCATACAATTGACAGTGGGTAAGTAACATTGAGATTCTTGGAGCTTGAGCCAACTCTTGACATTTGTATTCCAGCTAAGATGAAAAAAAAAGAACAAAACAGAAAGAAGGGTCTGGGGAGCTTGGTATCAGTCATGGAATCAAATCACAGAACAAATGACAAACCAAATCACTGGTCGAGATTTCAGTGCTATTGAACTCAGCTCCAATCCAAATCTTACCTTGTACTCATCTTTGTATTGTTATCCTCAAACATCATTTTATATCTAGAGATCTTAACACACTATTTCTGATGTTATCTTTGATGGAAATGGATTTAAATAAAGAAGATTTAAAAAGAGAAAAAAAGAACCCCCAAATTTCTAACATGCAGAATTACAAAAAGCTGAACTGAAGATCATAGAAGATGATAAATTTAATGTCTAAAATGCGAATGCTGATGAAAAAGAGGAAAATGCTGTAATGGGGTATGTTTACAGTAACATGACTACAAAATAAACCAGGTGATTACACTCTTTCATGCAATAATGACTAGGACTCCTCTGAAATACTGCAGTGAGCTTTGGGCTTCATACTTCAAAAACTAGAGTAATTGTTTGGAGGAGATAAGCAGGATTAAGATTTGATAAGCGTACTCTATGAAGAAAGAGTAGATAGACAGAAAACTAGCCCAATTATGAAAAAGAAAGGATGAGGAGACAGAAAATTAGTGTCCGCAGCTCTGAAAAAGCATAAACTTTATTAAGATGAAGGTAAGTATTATCATGATTGAAATATGACAGAAACAGTGAATTTAGTGCCTGAACAATGGAAACAAAAATTTATGCATAGAACTAAAAAGGAACAAATTCTATACCCCTGCTAAGGATTGTATTTCTTCTCTGCAGCCTGTTGTACCAGAATTTGGCATGGCCAAAGATGGGGTTTTATGCCTTAACCAAGTGCCCTCTATTGTGGTCCAAGATGGGATTCCCAAACACTTCCAAAATGCTCCAACCAGGTTTTTGAGAAGGTATAAAATGCCAAGATAGCTTGTAAGCTTTTACTAAAAATGAAATGTGAAAAATAACCTTTTACCGATACTACTAAAAGAGAAACAAGGACAAACTACACAGGGTTAAAAAACTCTTTTACTCCCGAGGGCTGAAATGTATCTCTGAGGATTAGGTAAATTTCTGTGTCTTTTCTTAGCATTAGGTTCAGCAGAATACAGAACTACAGAACTGCAGGGACATTTGAAAATATAGATCTGAAGTGGCCAAGATTGTTAACCCAAAAATTTGGGTTAAGTATATCCTGAGCAAATTAAAATGTTGATAGGATATTAGTTTAAATTACAGTGATTGTAAGCCAACCTGACCTCAGTTAACTTGATGCTGTCTAACTACGCATATAGAAGATGTTTACCCAGGTAAATAGTCCTTAGAAATTGATATACAAAAGGAAATGCTCAAAAGCCAGATCTAGAATCACTGACTAACTGCATGAGACACACCTGAAACAGCTTCAATTTTCTAAAGTGAATACATTTAGAAATTAGCAAACAGTATGAGCAGTCAATTATTTTAGATGAAGAATCAAAAATATTTTAGTAATGTGTAAGGAACTTTTAAAAATTGTATTTATAATGCTCATACTGAAGCATAATCCATAATACAATTACAGTATTCCAACAGGTTAAGACAAATATGTAAGTGACAGCACGTAATAGGTTGAGAAAGATTCTAATATTAGTCATATAGTATTCATATAAATATTTATAAGTTTTCTCAACAACCAGTGATTATGTATTGCTGTTGACTGACTCAAGCCTTCAAAGCTTTCCAGTATTATGAAAGTAGAAATTAAAAATAAGGAAGAGAAAATAAAGTAAATGTAAAATCTTTGAGGACAGCTAAGCTTTACAAAAGGATGAGACGCTATTAAAAGATGCAGAATTCCAAAATAAATGAATAACATTAAGTCATTAACCTTTCCAATTCCCTTTTTCATTATTTTTCATTTTCTTTTTGAAGAATGTTTGTTCCTTCCTCCTTCTGCAATCTCTACATTTTAGGTAACAATTACTCACCCTTCATAATTCAAATAAAAACTTTTCAGTATAAATTGTATTTATTTGTAGTCAACCTTACAGTAAAGCAAAGAGAAAAAGAAAGTCATTGGGCACTTGTTTTCTTAAGCACTTAATAGTTGGTATTTAGAGTCAGAGGAGAAAAAAAACCTCTTTCATTTCTTATCAGAAAATTAACTAACATGAAGTAGAAGGACAAAAAAGCCACTGCTCCTCTACCTAAAAAATACTTTGTTTTGACAGAAGGAAATAATAGCCTGAACAGATAGCTACTGGACTACATTTCTAACTAGATTTCATAGAATAGCAAAGCACAGTTTGACACAGCAATTTTTTATGTAAGAATGGAAGTTTATATAGCATTTGGCCTAAGTGAGGTTTGAAACAAGTGTAATGACAATGCAGTTATTAGCAGTCAAAAGAACAAAACAGTATACACTCAGGTGATTGAGTTTTGCCAAAGGTGAAAGGATACCAGCTAAGTGAGTACAGAATACTAGTGGAAGATAATTTTGACCACTTTTTTGAAAGTCAATTAAAAGATATTTTAACCAAATAATAAATAAATTAGAATCATTTGAGTATGCAGTACTGCTGTTTATCTCTTTAAAGCTTATTTCTAAGACAATTTTATTAGCATTTTCTGTTTCATATTCTAAAATAGAGAAAGGAAACATACGAGGCTGGGATTTTCATGTATATAGGAGACTTGTATGTTCAAATATTATGGGAACTGGACTTGGTTAATGGCTTTCCAAATCATAGGCAGAATGTCTAGCAAACATTACGTGGAGCAGTCTGCTTTCTGGAGTTGTATCATTGCGCGCCAGTACCTTACAGCATTTGGTCAAAGTAGCTGACACAAACTCATTTTTGCTTATTCTCCATTATAGACTCAGGATCTGATTTCTTTTACCTTGCAAACTGACTTGCTTTGCATGTTTCGGATGATTAGCTAGATGTCCTACTCAGTCATCCTACTCAAACCAAGTGAATCAAAGAGCATTTATATGATGGGCAATGCATATGATGGGCTGTCACGTATCCGGGAAGACAGATCTTATTTTCCTCTTGGAAATACAGGTAGGAAGGAATTGCAAGACTTCTTTCATTTCTCTAGGATTTTAGCATCTCTAGCAAAAGTAGCTTCAACGGCTGCAAGAAGTATCAGGTGAATGGTTAACATTCACACCCAGAGCAACTCTACAGAGCATGGGCTTATACAGAGTAGGGAGTGCCTTGGATATATCAGCCTTACTGCACGGATGTCAGTTCTAAATAAAAATGTTTAATACTACAGTATTAACAGTCATCCGCTATAAATCCAGGTAAGTTCACTACATCCATGTGTAGAGCTTGCCAACTCAAATGTCATTTGATACGGCCACTCTCCTCCACTCATATTGTGGATGCAACTACTTCTGCTATCAAAGATGAAACCCTTTTTTCATCTACTCATAGTCAGTTCTCCTGGACTTCAAATCAGAATCATACAATCATATAAGTCCACAACTCTTAAAATTACTTCTAAGACATGTAAAGAAATGGTAACACAAAGTAGGATGTACCTTCTACCTGCTGGCATCTTTCTGGATTTGCACTAGCTGTGTTTTCTGATACTTACCTTTACTCTGGCTCCTTTTCAGGAATAGTAGCATTTATAACTTCCCTCATATATCATTTAACTGAATCAAAGGGGCCAAATTCATAGTTTTACATTTCTATCCCCCAAACGATTACACTGGTGGTGGTGAAGGGACAAGTGGACTTACCAGTTTGTTTTGTTAAACATTCTTGTTCACCTACATTGCTTAAAAATACCACTTCCTAAAAATGTTAATGATTATGGAATACTGGTATCAATCGAAACAGAGATATATTTTCCATGCAAATAGAAGAATGAAAGAACAAAAGAATAAGAAGTAGAAAAAAAGAAAGAATGAGAGAAGAGAAAGGAAAAGGGAAAGAAAGAGCAAGTGTTTACAGCCACAGGTGAAAAACACAAAATCAAACTTGGTAATACAGTTTGTAGTAACATGAGACACTCAAAAAGAAATCATTGTTGACTGTAGCAATGTTTATGTCAGCTTTTATCAAACAATGTAAGAGCTTGCCAAGACTATGAATTGCACTCTGAAATAGCAGCAGTTGTAATTGGGCCTGACAATACATATTAAGTGTTCACTTTCAATGATGCATTTTGTGGTCCTTCGAAAGATTATCTGAATGTGCTAAGTCCGGTACTTTTTTTGTCAAGACACTTGTAAATTTGCATCTTTGCAGTCTACAAGGCAAAAGCAAAGCAATCTTCTGCTACATTCATTGTGCTGCTGCTGCTGCTCACTTTCAAACATGTTATTCACAGAAAGGAGAGAACTGTGGAAGTAGTATCAATCAGACATCAAGACTTTTCTTATTTGCCCCCTCCATGCATTAAAATGACAAGTATGTTATACACTTTGATTTGTATCATGTTGCAGGCCTGACATCAATATTCTTAAGTAATTACTATGTGGCATCTCAGGTGACATCTTTTCTATATTTCTAATATATTACTTACAGTCTATTAGCATGTCTATAAGCCTATGAACACTATTTATGCACTGAGTGGAAGGCTGTGTAACATAATTATTAGAGGCAAACTATGACATGTCCTTTCATAGACCAGGGTTCCCTGGCTCTATATGACATTTTCAGATGTAAAAAAAAATCCCATCATGTTGATTCATATATAATCATTGCTCTCTGCTGAACCAAAATGGCTTTTCTGAGGCTGACAATAATGCTTTTACCTTCACCCTTTTTCTCTTTTGATTGAGAATCATTTTATGGCAATAAAAGCCAATTACTGAGGCCATGGATCTGTGTAGTTCTATTAAATATTTTACTTCCTTGTCTCCAAAGATCTCAGAAGCCTTTCAAATGGAAGAAGCTGCTTCATTGCTTCCACAGCATGAAATTAAAGGTTGATTGTAACACAACTCTTACATATACATGTGTGTACATGTGTGTATGTGTGCACATGCATGCGCTTCATGTACAGAAACACAGACATGCACATACACACATGAAAGTAACTTGAATGGAAGTGTAAGCTTTAAAAAGAATAAACTAGATTTTAGAAAGAATATTCCTGTTATGTACATTTCATCAAAAACATTTTGCCAAACCTTTTCAGAGAACAGTTTAGAAATAAGCTCAAAGGTGTTATATAAAAATTAGGGTCAAAGTGCAACTACAGAAGTCGTATTACTGCTTGTATTCTGCAAAATTTTCCAATCGCAGTGAGCATCATTTTCATGTCCAACAGTATTTCTCAAGGGAGCCAAGTTCACTAAAGTCATGTACGGTAGTATTGCTGCTTACAAAGGAACCAAAGTGTGATTTGAACTTCCAAGACAAAGTATCCTAAACATAGCACCTGTCACAGAATATTGTTGCCTGCGAGCAGGCAAAGCTGTTGCTAATCAGACTGCATACCTACTTTTCTTTATCTGATATTCTCAAATGTATAGTCAAAATGATGTGGTGCCTTCAAGTCCACTGCACTTTGCATGTCCTCTTTCTTTCTACAAATATGGCAAGGATGCATTTTTCTGCCTTATTCCAAGGCTGGAAGACTAAAATAAGCAAAACTAGTAAGTCAGAATGACAGATAGAGTAAGCTGGAAGTTTACGATGTTTGAAAAATGTAGTCTAGATCCCATCTTGTAACATCATAGATTTCTATCAAATCTTAATTTTCCCCATGTGCCTTATATCCCGTTTTGATAACCCAATAAAGCAAGATAGGAAAGTCTTGCTCCAGTAAGAAAACAGGAAATGAGAGGACAGGGCCAGGACAGATAGGTGAACAGAAGGAAGAAATCACTGAGAGCGTACTGGGCTGTTCTGAGGAAGGAGAGTATCTGTTGCTGGAAACTGGAGATTGGTGATTGCAGTTAGAACAGCCTGCAGGAAACAGCCAAAGACATTGCAGGAGAGGTAGATTGTTATTTTTTAATTAGGTGAGGCTTCTGTGTAACTGGAAGCCAGAAACATGATAAAAGTGACTTGCAAAGAGTGAAATGGAGAGAAGAATTAGGAGGGCCTAGATATTTTTCCTTTTTCAGGGTTAAATTGCTTGCAAGTTCAAATGCATGTATTGTTGCTACCAAAAGCGGAGTAAGCATGGCTGAACATAGGCTAAGAAAAGACAAGACTTCATTGATCCAAAAGTCACCTTTAAGAACACATTCCAGCAGCTGCAAACAGATTTCTGAGCTAAATACTTCACCCATCACCTGTGTTACATCAGTGCAAGCTCAAGCTCATCAAACGGAGGTGAAATTCTAGCTACTGGTATTTCATGACCTATTTCCCAGGAGTTTTTAGATGAGCCCTAGTGACTTACAGAACTGTCATTCAAAACTAGTAGAGGTTGTTCAATGCAATTAGGCTTTTCATGGCCAATTGGTTCCTTCAAAAGTTAGAGCATTAAAGTGCTTAAAGCAACCTGACTGCTACACTATTTTTCCTTTTCCTGTCGTCTTCCAGGCTAAATATATGAACAGAGAGTGAACAGCTGCCATATAGTTTAATTCTTATTTAAAGCTCAGAATATTTATATTTTAATTGACAATCTAGAGAAGAGAGCAAAACAAAATTGTACTTTACTCAGTTGAACTACACTCTCTATTTTTAATAATTCCTACCTTCAAAGAAGTCCAGAAATATATGAGATTACATGAAGTCCATATTCCTTTTGCAGTATTCCTTAATATACTCTAAGGCTTTTTCTGTTCTAATCTTCAATGTTGCACTGAATGAGGTTTTTGCTACTTCTTTATAGACACTATTTCATTCTTTAAATTTTGCCAATAAGAGACCTTCTTTTGCAATTCAGAGTTCGTTTCTCCTTATATTTTTCTCTCCTTTTACTGTTACTCTCATTCCCCAAAATATCACACCAAAGAATTCCATGGTATTTGCACAGCTCAAATGCTCACAGCCATTCATCACATTTTCTTCTACAGGCTTGTGCTTATACTTGGTAATTATTAAACCACGTGTTGTCATTCAAGCTTCCTTTTATTTTTATCTTCTGAAGAGGCTACTTCAGTTCTGGTAGTCTGTTCTTGGTAAACAGATCATAACAAGATTATGGAAACAGTGAATGAAGCAAAATTGCAGAGTTTTTGAAGGGCTTCTCCCCTTACTTCAACCTCTACTTTATACCAAATGACAGTAAAATGTGGCAGTAAGCCAAATGTTATTACTCCAGACATTCACTTTCACATGCAGTGTGAATGGAAGTAATTGATAATAGAACATTTAGAAAATTAACGTGAATTTAGTGTTCAATGTGCATGAATTACAATAGAAAAAGCCATGAGGAACATGTATATGCTTCATCGATATGTTTCCTTTCGTTAAAGAATTTGAGAGAATGATAACAAAATTTAACAGCATTGCAAAAAATGTTGAAAGATAGTACTGCCACAAATTAAATATCCATATATTTGCAGATCAGACTCTTTATTGCCCAGCTAAATCCCAGCAAAATCTTCGTCTCATAACTAGCATTAGATGGAGAGCCAGTTGCTCCTGAGCAGTGATTTGCAGTCTGTGGACTACTAGGAAAACAGCATGGTATGAACATTGTATGTTGAGTTACCTGAACATTTGCTTTCCTGTACTTAGAATTCCTGGTTTCATTAGAAGTGTAAGCAGCAAAGCAGAGCAGTAGGTGTGGGGGAAGGGAAATATAAGAAACCACTTCTATCTTACAGAGATTTCAGATTTTTGCTGTTTATAATGTGAATTGAAGAAGACAAGGACTCAGCCTTTTCCCCTCTGAAAACTGCATGTGCTATGGACAGTTCAGAAACAACTTGGGCTCCCAAAAGATAAGATACAATGCCTATATACTTAAAATAAATTAAAAAATACAGAGGAAAATGGACACTAAAGAAAAACATGCTCTACTATGCGCTCTCTGAGATGACCTGACAGGTCACTGTGTCAAAAAGGCTTTTTGAATGACTACATAGAGCAACCGTTCCTTTTGGTTTTAGTGCATAACTTATCTCCCCCAGGCAGAGAAATGTAACTGTTGTAAAGTAAAAGATGGTACGATCAAGTCATAGCATTTTTCACACACTCTGAAAAATGAGAAAAAATGGGAAAATAAAACTTAAAAATTAAGAAACTTTTATATATATTTATACCATACTCTTCTTTGCAGGTTATTAAGAATAACCTTTACCTATTTACAAAGGAAGTTGTTACAGTATCAAGGCTGTGACTGGATGAACAGTTAATTTACTTCTGTCACATTCACATACAGTATTTTCATCCTCATTCCCACACACAAAAGTTATGACCAAACCACCCTCCAGGCTATTTAATTTCTCTCTGTAAGATATCTAGCTAGGAGGGCTGTGTGTTCCTAGATGCAAAGGGTGCATTTACATACACACATTTGTTTTATGTAAAGATTATTTATTATATGTATGACAATAGTTGCCAAATGGCCCCAGATAAGACCAAGAGACCCTTGTGCTGTTCTCAATATATACAAATGTTGATAAAATGCTATTTCTTTAAAAGTTTCCAGTAGACAAGAGTGAGAAGAGAGAACAGTAATGTAAGACACTTAGTAGGATAGCTAGGAATAGAGCCAGGTTTCCTGAAATTAGTCTCTGATCCTATCCATACTAATACTCAGTTAATATTCTTAAAGCTACAGCTTAAATTCCAGAGCTGAACCTTGGAGCACTATTGGATACTGAACATATATACAGTTACCTCACTGTAAACTTTGCCACATATGGCAGAGGCAAAATCATGTTATCTACTACCTGTTTTTCCAGCTGTATCTCTACTTGTCTATTAGTCAGATTGTCTTCAGACACTATTACAAATAATGATTGTCATGTGAGTGCTGGAGCACTATCTATCCTAGATACCTACAGTATTCAGCAAATTCCTGTCAGCTAAGCCTTTAGCTACACGTAAGATCAGTCAGGTCTTTCATCTGAGATCTTCCAATTAAAAAAAAATTGATTACATGTTTATGAAAGCAAACAAGTTGTCTGAGTCTTTTTCAGTGGAAAAATAAAGTACAATAGTAGTAATGAGTGAATCAAGTTTAACAGCACACAGATGACTGTCTAGACCTACATAGAACAAACACTTTTTATGTCAAAATTCGAAGCACTGCTGAACATATGAGCAGCTCTGTTGCTGCTGTTGCATTTTGCACCTTAATACTTTGTCTTTATTGCCAAAAACCTGCTGCTTTGGTTCTAAAAGCACATGGCTTCCACAATATTGGCACTTACTGTCACAGTCCAACTCTGAATATATTTCTGTTTTGGATTACTTCCTGTAATTCTTAATTAAAACCCTTACTAGAAGAAGAATCCAAATTATTTCTTCAGCAGCAGTACAATTCCTCCTTCAATGAAATCAAACTAATGTTCTCATTAGTGTCTGCGGGAGGAAAACAAATCCCTCACTTCTGACTGTTGGAGAAGCTGAGAAGGCTGCACTGGAGGTTGCTAGCCCAACTACCTTCTCTGGCCCATTTCATCAACTGACGTATGTGCACATTATAGTTATTAGCTTTTATTACTAAAAATTGGAGGTTTCACACCTGAGTTAAGATTTTTTAGATAAGAAATTAAAGAAGTATAGCTAGGAATTTGCACTGTATGCCAGGAACTTTCCAACAGTACCTTCTGGCACTGATTAATGGCTTTGATCATATCCACTCACAGTCTGAGTTACTTTGTTTTTGTTTTAGAGGTGATGATAGGTCCAAGTCAGAAGTTGAAAAGATAATTTGGAGGATCATTTGTTTAATTGAGAAGGAGAGAAACAGAGTTACCAGACAAACATGTAGCTTTTAGGCTGCTATGCTATTAGCAAAAAAGAAAAACACTGATCTGTGTGATTTCATTCAGAGGGTCAGGTTACTCATTCTTCTTGCTATCTCATAGTTCTCATTTCTTACATAGAGTTGGCATTTTGAAGAGGGAAATTTTCAGCCCTTTATCTATGTACCTTGAAGTTGATAATAAGTCAGCTTGTTCCCTGAGTAAAGTTGGACAAATCTTTCTTTTTCTGAGAAATCAGTCCAGTATTTTACATTCAAGAATAATTTAGGGAGTATTTTAAATATGATGGTGAATTTTTTTTTTTATCTTTCTGCACATTCTCAGAGAAGAAGGAAAGGAACTCGACACATTGGTCACATTTCGATTACTTCCTTTTACTCTACCATTTTGTTTTTCTGCATTATTGCCAGACTAAGGCAGCACATTACCTCCATCCTTCAGGTTTTCTGTGTGAGGCTCCCCTACTTCTGTCAAGAAATATGATGTTAATTCAAGTCATGTAGACTGATGCACATGGGAGTTTTTAATGGGAATTTCTACGTAATATTTAGGTACACTAATTTTATTAAGAAAAACACAAGAGACTTCACCACAGCTAATGGTTAATTATCCCTAATGATATGAGGATATAATGAAAGGAAGTACAAAGAAAAGCGAAAAAACCCAAGAAAATGACAAATAAATTCTACATGTCAGAAATGGAAAGAGCAACAATTCTGTGCTGAAGAAACAGGAGGCCAAGCCAATGCATGCACTGAAGATGACAGAATCTAAAATAATTTACCAATATAAAATGCAGTTGGATTATGAAAGGTTCTGCTTCGAAAAAACAGATGGAATCTTTCACAAAGGCTGCCAGACCTGGGCTTCCCAGAGTGCTTAAAAAAATGAAAGCAAGCAAGCTATACAATTTTATTTCTGCTAAATGGAAAGTCAGAAATAAATGGCTATGGTTGTTTGGAAACCTCTTCTGTGTGTGAAGTTGATTTAATTTGTTCTATAAACTCCTGTTTTGACCTACTTAGCACAGGAAAATAAAAGAAAAAAGAAAAAAAGTGTTTAACCTAAGCCACAGTATTCACCACGAAAGGCACCAGCTGTGCTGTGTTCCAGGGACTGCTGGCCACAGAATGTTCCCGATACTGGACTCCCTGAAACCAATTAAAGCTAATTAGACTAAAATATAATTACTAAGACTTCCAATGTATTTGTATTCTGGAAGATTCAGATATTAAAAGTTGTGTAAACTAGATGATTGTGAATCAAAGATTGTGGCTAAGATCAACATAAGCACTGATGGAAAAAAATTCAGATTCTACTACCTTATTATCCAACCAAAAATTATTTTTACACTAGGACTGTATTGACAGTTTCGTATACATCCAAAAATTATCATGATATTTAATCACGAAACAAACAAGTGCAATAGAAAAATGTGGAAATAAAACTCTACTCTCCTAGTTCACCCAACTTTGCAGTTTCAAGAAATACAGACAAGCTTCAAATACAAGCTTTGAAATACATGTAGCTTATGTAATAGTACTAATTGGGAGGCTGGAAGAAAAAACTCTCGACAGAAGATTAAAAGAGAAATATGTTAATGACCTTTGCTAACAAATTTAACCGGCCATCTTTTATGGCATTCCAGACCATCTAAAATGGACACTGGTAGGGTTTTTCATATTATTCTCAAATTACTATCTATATGATTTACATAAATAAATCATTTAGTGTTGATGTTAGTGTTGATTTTCTTTTGTGTTGACCATCTCCCCCCTCTGACTCTGTGATGCTCCTGGTAGATGGGCCATTCATTTTTACCTGCTGACACTTGCTATGAAAAATTAGAAAGACACTTATACTTAAAAAAACACCTTGGTCCTATTGACTTCAAAGCATGTTGTGCTTTTCAAGTACTCAGTTAATGAGGGCCAAAATGCCGCAATGTGACGAAATTTCATGTTGGATTCCCCTCCCTGAGCATTCCTATGCAAACATATCAGTTCCAAGGAATTTGGTCTTCAATAGAAACTGACTGAAATATAGGGTTGTGATAGTCTATATACAGTTTAACATACTCACTGTTGTGTTATTTCACGTAATTGAAGTACAGCAGAAGGCTGTATTTACCTATGAATAACAGGATAATGTCATCACAGTAATTATCTGCAGCTTCTCAGGCTCTGATGATTCCTGGATGGCTTAACTTGAGTACCCCATCCGTGAAGGATAAACCTCCAGAGTTGTGAAAGCTTTTTCCTGAAAACATCAGAAAATCACTCTTCATCTCTCTTTTCACCTGGTCTCAGCCCTCATGTTCTACCCTGTGAAATAACACTCTGTGAATTTCTTACAATCATACAGGAAACATTTGGTCCTCAGATGTTGAGCAACAGGTTTCAGCTCCTATAACCTTGTACATAAAAGAACACTATGAACATTTTCATAAAGAGCAGAGCATTTAATAACTCGGCTGCAAGAGGCAGGCATCTTCCTGCTGTGGAGGGGTTGAAAGGCTGCACAGAATGGGCAGTTCTCTCATCATTTTTGTCAGTGCTTAGTTCAGAGCTCTGACAAATTTACTGGCCAGTGTAACGACAGATCTAAATGCCATCCAGTATTTCCATGTTAAAAATCTATTTCAATTTCTATGAAAAAAAGAATTAAAATAGCACACATAGTAAAAGATGCTATTTTAAATTCTTCTGAGCAGAGACTTCTTCCTGTTTCAAATAAAGAGCAATAAAAAATGTTAAAGGATTTTTTACTCCATTTTCTTTTGCCTTGATAAATCAGTCCCACAAAGATTTTCTTCCATAAAAATTGTTTCATAACATCCATTCAGCTCTTTTTCTCCCGCAATGTAGTACAGTCTGTCTGCTCTAATTGCCATTCCAGTGACAGAAGAAGTAAGACATTTTCACTACATCATTTGTGCTTGACTCTTGGTTTTATCTAAGTCACCCTTGGTTGACTTAGATAAAAGAAATTAACAAGTTTTTAAGAATAATTTGGACATATTCTTGATATTCATCTTTACAAAGTCCAACCCAGTGAAAATAACTGGCAGTGACATTCAAAAGAGTTGGGCTTAACAGTGTTAGTATTTATCTAGGCTCCAAGTTTTCGCCTTTATGACGAGAATAACATGAAAATATAACAGAATCTCATGCATCTGAGAGTAAAAGCATGTTAAGTGACTACTCTGCTTAAGTCCTTAATTGAAAGCTTCTGGCAAGCCTGTGCATTACATTCTGTCCAGTTACATATATATAACAAAGACTATTTGGAGACACTGACATATATGGAGCTGTGTAGAAGCAATTCTCACAGCTTCAGCCAGTGTGTAGTAAATCTGAAACAGAGCTGAAGGTAAAAAATTATGCTCTATTAAAGCCAGAAGCATTTCATCCTTTTCATCTAAATAATCATGCCTTTAGAAAGGATCCAAATGTGGGCTGACTCTGCTACTGAACTTCAGTGTTACTTATTCAAAAATTACATAGAAAAGGCTGCACTTTACTAATCTGCAAGCTTTATGAATTGCACGCAAAGTACATCCACATTCCCTTCTTCTCAGCAAATGTTTCGTAGCAGCATGCTGCAGTATGTTTTATCGTGTGCAGTGCTGAGCTTAAAAGGCTTTATTATTGTCATAAAATACATTATAAAATATTTACTACTATGTTATGAAGGTATTATCATGAATAGTTAAAATTACAGTTAAGTTTTCAAGATAATTGAATAAACAATATTTTGTGATGCATCATGCTGCAATGATGCATTGTTAATTTCATTCTGGTCCATTCAATTATTCACTAATGTGGGGAACCGAAATTTTCTCAAGTCCATACTTTGAATCAGTGACCTTCCTGTATATACTGATGGAAGAATATAGTTTCTGAATTTGTGTCTGTTCTCTCAATGTAACTCACACATAAAACTTCCTGGAAGGCTGCTTAAGACACAGGTTGCAATTCTTCAAAAGATGGACTTTTTTTAATAGAGAATTTCATTTTAAAATGAGCATAATTTGATTGGTTCCAGACCTTGAGAAGACACTTGCTTCTATTAGGTAGGTGGTTAGAAATGCCAAGTTTATTTCTTAGTTTTAAGCAATAAAATTACAACAAAGGAAATCCAAATTTTATAAACCAAAAGAAAGGCAAGGCCCATTAATTGAGGGCAAAGGATACACACAAAAGTGAGGGAAAAATCAGATCTGCTGAACAAATTAAACTCCCACTGAAGCAAAGCTCTTAGATCTTACTGATTTTCAATATTGAAAGTAAATGATGTTGAAGATTGTTAGAAGTTAATATAATCACCAGGCACTAATTTTGAAGGCTGCTTGAGCTAACTACAGTCACCCATTAAACTTTAAATAAAAGCAGAATCTCCCAGGCCTTTGACAGAAACAGAACTTGTCCACAGAGTAAGCTGGCCAAAATCTTCGCCCAGATTTCATACTGACTTCAGTAGTATTTTTCTACAGATTGCAAAAAGTACAATTATCATCAGTATTTTCCATGATAGCTCCCTTCTACAGTTCTGTGTTAAAGCTGATGCTGGCTATCTGCATCTTAGATACAGATATCTTCAACTATAGCCTGTCATTTTTAAATAAAATGTGTGAAAAATCTCACAATAGATTTTTTTCTACATCTGTTATGAAATGCTCAGAAGAGGGAAAGAAATGCCCAAATACATACTCACACAGCTAACGCACAGCTAAGCACTATCAGGACTCAGTTATCTTTGTCTTCGAGGATTTTTTCAACTAGTAAGTCACAAAGTGAGAATGTACCTGGTACAATTATTTGAGCAAATCTTGTGAAACTACAATCACTCTGTTTCCATTGCTCCAGCACTCCTCGCATGAGATACTGGAGTTCCCTTTGAAACTTCTGAGTGAACCACACTTGATGTTCCGGATCTAATTTTAATGCCATCTGTGATACCACTATAAACCTAGACAGTGCCTCATCCTTGAGTAACAGTGCTAGGTGGAATAAAAGGATGTCAGAATTCAGGGGACCACTGTATTCAGCTAAAAAATAAGGCATGAACTTACCCTTTAGTATCCAGTGATACTATGAGTAGTTCAGATGAACTGTCCAGGAGACTTAGCAAAGATTATTTTATTCAGCTGAGATTTAAAATTGTTTTGAGGAAATACAACTTCAACTATACTACCAATTTTCAGTATTTTCCATGTTTAGGTTTTGAGATGTTAAGACTTCTACTATAATTCTAAGAGAGTTCTCTTTTCTGAATTTATCTGTTAGAAACTGAATGTATAGCAAGCTTCATGGGAAATTACCAAGAAAAGGTAGTTGAACAACGAGGGGTGTTAATTTTAAGACACATTACTTTAAACTTCCTATGGAAATCAGCATCTGCAGATCCCTATCTGCAAGTCAGAGAGAAGTATTCTCTCACTGTGATTCTGAACCACGAGCATGTTTCAGAATTAAATGCTGCAATTCAGTCTCACAGAAATATATCTGAGGAGGGTTACTAAGCAAGAGGAGTTGGCTTCCTCTTATCTGCATATCAAGGAGCCCGCTGACTATCAAAAATGTGTCAACAGTGGGCAGGGAAGGCACACTAGTTGTAGAGGTATCACATGGCAACCTTACTGCTCACAAAACCTCACTATTTGAGGATTGATGTCATTAGAGTCCGTGTATTTCTTTCATGCAAATATGACTCAAACTTCTGACTAGCGATGGTGATATTGGGATATGATTTTCTCTCTTTTCCACTTTACTCCTTGTTAATCTACCACAGCAGTAGAATGTGGCTATCCTGACATAACAAGTGGGAGAACAGGGATTTCAAGGTCACTGCATTATTCCCCAATTAACACTTCAAATTACAGTGCTGAAATTTGAGCTTTTCTTCCTTGTAGGCTGTCAGAGTTGCTAGGGGGAAGGCAGAAATATCGTGAAGAGAGTCATCTGACCTTGGCTGTCACTGAAGATGTAAATTCATTCAAAGGTGTTTAGAGGGAAGAAGACAGATTCTCAAACCACACATTAGAATATGATCATTTATGTATTTATTTTGCTGTTGTTGTTTTCAACAGAAAGAGATAAAAGCCTGGCTCTAGGGACATAATAGAAGATGTCATCTGTTAACAATAACAACAACAAAAATAAGACAGAATTCAGCAATGCTAACAGCAACTTCTAATTCCTAGCGTAAAGGAGCTGGGATTTCAGCTCATCTGCCAAATATATGAGTTATAGCCAGAGAGAATAGTACGTTGTGATTGAAAAGGGAGGTTGCAAAATTAATCTGACTTCTTTTTGAACTGTAATGTCTAAAAGGACTGTATTTGTGTGATGTATTTACACCACAAACATGGTATCTTAGCTCTGCTTACTTCATATGCTTCCTATTTGAGATGATCAACGTTTAGTGTTATACTTGACAAAATGCTGAAAAATTTAAAAATCCCATGCTACCTGGAGGACAGACTAGATGACCTAATATTTTTTCTTTCTCTCTGTACTGGTAATTCTGTATTCAGTGATTCTGTAATACCATGCACTTTGAAATACGTGCTTTAAAGACACGTGAAGAATCTTTTTATTATACCACAAGGCTTGCTGCAAGGCACAGTCTGTTGGCTGGACCACATTTCTGGGTGCCCCTGATCTTTCCCCCTATTCTTATAGAATAGATTAACTGACTAACATGGTCTGAAGCTGTGTGAATTTTTGCAAGTCACTTCAACATAGCCAAGTCTCAATTACTATACCACATTCAGTAAAACAATGGGAGTAAGAATACTCAGCTTTGTAAATCACTTTCAGATCTATTCAGGTTTGAGCAGAGAGGAAAGGAAGTACATTCTTAAATGTCTGGGCCCCAGTCCAACTTTGTTGTATTTTTCAAGGATAAGGTGCCGTAAGAAGATCTTTTTGCGAGCGTAGATGAGTGAAACAGGTGTAAAATGGTTTAGTCTTGTCCTGTCATACATTCTTGTGATTTCTAAAACATGCATATTCTTGTTAAGGGCTAACTATTCTTCTCATGGCAAGCCAAGATTTAGTTCTGCTACGGCTATGTTTTAGGCAGGGATTGTGTGACCTTGGAGAAATCATTTAACCTGTTTTGATATGTCAACAGAACACACAATATGACAGTAACATTTTTTCACTGTGTCTTAAACCATAGCTTCTAATGCTTGTTTAAAACTAAGTTAGTTATCCCTGCATTGCACTATACTGTAATGTGTACATATACGTCATGTTTCATTTTAACTATAGACTCATAATGATTAAATCAACAGGTATAGCACCCTTCAAACTCCATTTACAAAAAAAAACATTTTGTAAGTGCTTTGCGAAATATTCTCAATAAACCACCAAACTATGTAATCTTTTTAACAAACTGAAAATGTAGACCAGGATGGCATACAAGCCAATAAAAAGTCATCAAGTTGAGAACAGTTTCACAAGAACATGGGCTTGTTAGTGGTTCCTAAAGAAATGGACAGTTGTTAATTTAAATTAAAGAAGTATCTGCCCAATGTACTGGCTGATGAAACCATCATGGTTTGCTTAGCTCCAGTAGTGACCTTCTCTGGTCCTGAGCTTCATGAGGCATGGTGAAATCTGGCTTTCTAACATATGTAAATTACTCTGTTCTCCACAAATGAAAGCTGTTATAAAAAGTGTGTAAGGTTACTTGAGCTGAAAATTAAACTTTCAGGCTATATGACAATGGTAAATGTTAATGTAATCATACCACACATGCTTTGAAAGTAAGAAAATTATGGCCCTCTTTGCTATTGTTCATTTACTTCTATTAGTTTGGAATTCAAATTTGTATGATTTCTTGAGTAACAAACTGAACAGGTCAAATTTAAGTGTGACTAGATTCACAAATGATATTTTGATTCCTCCACATTATCTGTCTCTTTTTTTTAACATAGTGTTATTGATACTTACAGGGGAAGACCATGGAGAATCACTTCTTTTATGCTGCCCTATTTTTCTTTATGAGGCTGAAGGTGTCACCTATCAATTGACCTAAAAACAGGGAAAAAAATCAATCCTATATTCATCTAGCCTCATATTGATGCTGGGTTTCAGGTCCAATAGGAATTTATTTCCAACAGAATGTGTGCAGATGAGAAACTGGGAATTCACTGTAGCTAGGACTTACCATGAGAATATACTGTTGCATCAATGATTCATTTAAACCAAGATAGAATTGCTGGACAGACAGAAGAGAATCTTCTGGACCTTCCAGAAAAGAATCATTTGGTACACTGTCCAGTTAAGCTACTTGAAGCTGCTGGATAAGTGCTGTTAGCCATGAATGGAATAATGAGTAATAATAAGAGGGATTTACTTTCAAAATGCTGAATGATTTTGCTCTGTCATGATGAAACGTAAACAGAAATTTCAAGTTTCAAATTTCAAGATTTTTGAATTTACATTCTTATTCTCAGAAGCCCTGTCTCCTCTGCAGACTAATTACCTAGACTTCCATGGGCTCTTCCTCAATGAAAGCTTTTCAAACCGACTATCCCAGGGCTGGCTCTCTAGAAACCTTAAGAGTCCCAAATGCTAACAGTTCAGAAGCTTTAGAAGAGCCAGCTCCAGGAACTGGAGACTTCTCAGACTTCAAAGATATGCCAACTTGTTTTTTGTTCATCAAATTTCAGAACTCTTACCATACAGAACATTTGAAACTGTGTTTTCTTTAGATTCTAGAATTTCTATCCCCCTGCATTTTCTTATGGCAATGGAATACCAGATACCATGCTGTTCAACAGTTTGTACTGTTTATAGAAACACAGCAAGGAGGAAATGGCAGAATACAACAAATATAAAGCACTGTTTACTTGTACTAGCACTGCACATTATAATTAGAATGAGCAGACTATTCTATTGTATTCAAGGATCTTCTAAACAGTGATCAGAATTCACCAGCAAGATTTGTGCCCTAACAAATAAATCAGAGTTAACACCCTTCTGTTGATTCTTACTGCTATGACAGTAGCTTCTTAGAGCTCTTCCTCCAATTGCATTTAAATTCTGGTTTTGGGTGAATGTCAGAAATAGGTGGTTGATATATATAAAAGCTTTTAGAGAACACACCACTGTATAATGTTTTATAGCCTCCTCATCACCTCATCATCCTGAGGAAGGTGATTTATAGCTCTTATAAGCGCTTAGTAGCTGGATCTGACTGTCCTAATTAGATCTTTCTCAAAATTGTATTAAAAAGGGTTTTCTCCAGGCCATGACTGTCTTGGAATAGAGGCCAATCAGGCGATATCAAAATCTGAATAAACTTAAAACAAAATAAGTGACATGAAATAAAAAGGATTTATAACTTCAAACACGAAACTAGATAATAGTATTTATAAGCCTATAAATTTTAAAGCTCCCAGACTAATTTAAAAGCAGTTCAGTGATATTGCCAGATGAAAAGTGCATAAACAGAAGGTTCCTTTGATTATCAGAATGTTTGCTTCTGAAAATTAGAGCACAGCCATTTATCAGAGGGTGACTCAAGGCTATAATCAGTTAAAGATATTCAAGAACTGAGGTAATTTAGTATGCTGAATGTCAGTCAACACAGGGCAAAACAGGAAGGAATGTGCTAATGTAAATGTGAAACATGTATATGCCAAAGTAACATCATGAGAGAGTAAGTGACCATCACGTTCCTAATGTGTTACAGCACTTTCAACATACAGTCATGAATTTGTGAACTCAAAGGGTGTACCTGCAAGGTTTCAAAATGCAAATCTATATGGACTGAATGATAAGTGTCAATACTCAAATACTATTTTATGAGGACAGGCATCTGATAATGTCTCCATTTAGGCACTAGTTGAAAAAGAGAATGTAAAAGAGGACAGGCACAGGCCGCTTCCACATAGTTTCTTCCTGAATTTCCTGAATGTCTAAATACTACATTTTTGAAAGGCTGTACGCACTTACGATTTTCTATCAAGAATTTGTGTTTATCAATGCTATACAAAAAGACAGCATAGCTTGCTCAGGACATAAACTGATTGCTGCAGGAGTCAGGAAGGAATACTTTCCTCTATACGCGGCAAGCAAAACTGGCTAAGCGCATGGTAGGAAGTTGTTGCCCTCTTTTGAAGAAATAGAGACCGGTCAATAATGGAAGCAAGACGTTGTACTTGAACTAACAATAATCTCTATCTAGCAAAAATATACCTGCCTTTTTTACAATAGTAGGCACCTATGTAAAGCAACTCATAGCTTTATACATCTTTTACACTGCATGTTACTTTTGCAAACGTTTAAGTCTCTTAGTCATTTTCAGCTGAGAAAGTAGAACCCTACATATAATTCTTGAGCAAAATGAATCAATCTATCTCTCAGTGAAATATTTTTAATGATTCATCCCTCAAGAATGTACCTGAATTAGGCTTTTTTTACATAATCTTTCCAGGTATCCTTCCAGGCCTGGATGCAGAAAGAAATTAACTCTCAGATTTTTACTAAGGGAAAACATAAAAGCAATTATATATAAGGTATGGTTCAGGTTCTCTTTATTCTTGCCTTCCTTCTCCTTTTTTGTCCCAGTAGGAGACAATGAGGACAAAAGAATTAACAGAAACAATCTGGATTTTAATTACTGCCTTAAATTCTACACACTTGCTTAATCCTCAGGTTGAAGCCTAAAATAACCTGAGACTATAGTTATGCTTATACAAAAATCAGCTAATAGAAATTAAACAAAAACTACTCAATCAAAATATTAGACATGGACATTAATACAGCAAGATGCATATGATTTTATAATGAGCATTAGTTATATTACAATAGCATACAAGTTCTTCCAAGATCAATACTGTATTTGACAAGATGTGCTTCACCTATCTTTTTCTCATAGAGTACAGAGAAGTAACAGAAAAAGAAGGAGAAAGGGCACATTACTGATTATGGTTTATATGCTGATAAAAAAACCAAAGGTGATGACTATATAGAACTAAATTCCATGATATATGAGCATTTTATAGCTGAGGAATGAATTGAAGCCAGAGCTCCTGATTTGGGCCAATGAGCTAAACATAAGGCCACTGAACCCGCCAGTGTAATAACTGAATTTGACTTGTCATTCATTCAGTCGTTTTTTGACTTTCTCCTCAATCACCTGAGTAGGTGTTACCCATCTGTCACAGTTTATTATGCAAAAAGTCGTTTTGGGAAACAGTGCAAGTTTTTGTCAGTGCTATTATTCTGGTCCTCTATATTTGCCTACAAAAAAGGGGATTTGTGCACGAACAAATAGCTTTTCTTCTATATTATCATTAGTTGTATATTCATCAGATAAATCTACTTGCTCATTCATAGAACACAAGTGGTATCACATACCTTATATGACCTAATCAATAACAGAAATCACATTGTTCATGACAAGGTTAATAGGCAATTTGACATTTTTTGGATAATTATCACAGTAAATGAAAATAACAATACTGTATTCTATGCATTGATAGATTTCAAAGACAGTAGAAGGCTAAAATTGTCAGATTAATTATTTACTGCAAATAATTTATCCAACTGTAACAGTAGCTGCTGTCTGCTGGGTGCATCCTATCTCATAGCAGAATGTTGTTTCAGTTGCAATATAAGTGTCAGCAGTAAGTAATACAGGTTTACCTCAGAATTCTCTCTGGCATATCTGGAAGAGATTACATTGTTATGGCAAACATAGACATCTGAATAGGAGATTCTCCAAGAATATATAATTTCCCCCTGAAGTAGTAACAGTAATGCAGTAGTAGAGGCCAGTCTTTCAGTCTATATTGAACATACACTAGTCAACAGGTAATATAGAAACACAGGTTCAAAGACCAAATTTTAAAATGTGTTAATTCAAGAGCTACTAGACGTAAGTGTAAATGTTATTTTTTCAGCCAAACTCTTTTTGAGTGATAACATTCAACTTGCTAAACAAAAAGTACCTGAAATTTCTAATATAATGGCAACATAAACTTCTTCCTAACCAGTTATTTTATTTTACTTTCTACCACAAAAATAACTTCATTTTACCCCATCTGTGATTTCAGTGAGGTTTGATTCATAGTGGAAGCAGAATTTTGTCCTATATCTACTGAAGTAAATGACTGCAGAATCAGGACAATGCTTTGTAAAACCTTTGGGATTTTTGAGGTTAAAAGGTGCTCTTACAAATTGAAGTCATTGTTATTTACTCATGGTGAGCTGAGATGTATGGTCAGAATTGTAGGGAAGCTTCTGCACATATTACTTTTGCAAGATGTCTTAGCTGAAGTTCAGTAGGTTCAGGTAGTTATCATGAAGCCATGGATTAACAAAAGAGTTGGAACACACCTGTGAATCTCGTTAAACTTCACTTGCAGGAAGTGTTTTACAAAGTCTTTCTCAGAGATCAAAACAGGAAAAACACTTAGAAATACACAGCGTGAGCAAAGATTGATGGCCTCTAAGAAAGGAAACGCAGGCCTCATCATCTAGTTGGGTTTCTTTGAAGGCAAGACTACCATAGGAGACAAAAATGGGATTCAATGGACATCACATGTTCAGATTTCCAGAAAGGATCTGACAAAAGTCCAGTTCATGTGTTGTTCCTTTTTACAGTAAAGTAGCTCAAAAGCATGTGGGCTAGCTGCCTGTTAGCGGTGTCTTACTGTTCAAAGTGCAGTGGAGAATGGAGGAGGAATGAACTGGGCTCTGGGGGCATCTGGGCATACTAACTGCTGTGAAATGTCACGCATTGATGTTTCACATAGTAACATCAACTGTATTTAACTCTGCCTCTGCAGATTTCTATTGCCATGGCCAAATTTCCTTCTGGAGCACTGATTTTCCTCTGAAATTCTTTTTTTCATCTGCAGTGCCTTTTGTCCTATGTATGTTAAAGGCATTTCAGCCAATAGCTTCAAGATGAACTATAAATGGTGGTTTTATTATTACAGAATTTATGCAGAGAAGGTGATGCTTCACAGCAACATTTAGGAGTTTGTTTACATCAGCACAGTAAGCAGAAAAAGAAGATATCATTGAACTGGGGCCTGATCCAAAATACAATGACATCAATAGGAAGGTTACTATTGATTTCAATAGGACGTGAGAGTGACTGTTGTCACATGGCCTCCAACTCACTGTTCTCTTGTAGCAAGAATAAAATTAAACTTAGGCAGTTTTATAGACTAACACCCCTATCTCCTCAAACATGCTAAATCTTTGCCTATATTTAATTCTCAAGTTCTTCAGAGTGACAGAAGAGATATCTGGGACTGAAAGGTGGACTTTCCTCATGGAGGAATGCTTGCACCAATGCTTCAGCTTCCTTCTCCTCCTCATATTTTCAACATAGAAAGGAGGAATAGTCAAACTTCTTACATTAAATAGCCCACAGATGTAACTTATCTAGAGCATAGTGCCTTTATATTTGCTAGTCTATGGAAAATTAAGTATTACAGCAGGATATCATATTCACATATGATGTGATCCATTATGGATTAAATCAAAGTAGTGTTAGATCATGTTGTGCGTTCCCCTTCAGGACATCTCTAGAGATGTTCTAAGCATACTGGAGTCTGCTTCAGGGAAAGGCAATGGACGAGCTAATCTTTTGAGGTCCTTTTCATCATTCATGTTCATAAGTCATTATTAGGACCCTGAACTGTACATCCTGTTAGCTTATTTAGATATTCCTTCCTCCAAAGACTTACTGTAGTCTGTGAGGAACTGAACTCTTTACTGACATCAATATATATTGTACAGACTGTATGCATTTGGGCCTTATCTCTATAAGTACAATTCTTTCTGACATGGCAATTCCTTCTAATGTCCTGTAAATGTACTCCTTAATTACAGCCATTATTATGAGATAGTCAAATGTATGACTTCTTAAAGCCTTCCTTAAATGGCAAAGAAAAAAAAACTGATTAAAAATAGATAGCTTTGTTTAAGGCCTAAAAGGTCTCTGAGAGCCTAAGAGCAATTCATCAGCCAAATGACACCAGGCACACTTAACAGGTGGCATAAAAAGCCCAAAAGCAATTTAGATGAAATATTTTTTTTCTTTATCTGTCCTCCTCTTCCCCATCCATAGGTATTTTACTGCATTATACGTTCTTATCTAGTTGCTCCTCAAAAATACTGAAGACATCATGAAAAAAATGCAAACCCTTCTGGAATTCATGTTCTGAGACACTGAAATATTTCTAAGGGCTTTTGTGTCTTTTCTCTTATGTTTAAAAAATGAAAACAGTTATGTGAATAAATAATAAATACACTGTACTGGAAAGCAGTATTTTAAAGGGTTCATTAGCTTAAAGGGTTCATTAGCTAGTTACCAGCTTATATCCACTGCAGTCTACAAGTGCAGGTACAAAAGTACATCTTGATTTTAAGTATAAAAATACGTATTTTAAAGCTAATATTCCTGCTCATGTGACCAAAATTAAATACTTATGTAATCAGTCTTGCTCTGTAAGAACTTTTCCTGTTACTGTATTTTTGTGTAGTAGCCAGTAAAGGAGAAGTAAGACATGGCTGCAACTGGAAACACTGGAAGTAAAATGATTTTTTCATATTAACACCATTGTCATATTCTTATAAAAGGTTTACATGTGAAAGGGGAGGGGAAAAAGAAACTTTATGCCTTTGCACACTGTCGAAAGCCATGCCTTTTGCTCAATTTGACTATACTGAATCAAAAGAAAAAAAGCCTCCTTAGGTTACTAACATCCTTTTTCAAAACTGAATTAAGATATTAAATTTCCTACATATTGTTGGATATGTTATCCCTCAGATCTGAATTGTAGTAGGGTTCCCAAGGATTAAAATAAACTTTGAAAGACTTTCCTGGTTTTGGAGTTTTTCATACAAAAATGCATTGCAAGTGCACAGTTTTTTCATTAATTGCTAAAACAATCAGAAATAATATTGTAGCATCTATCTCACTAGAATTAGTATTAGGTATCTGCATTTTTGGTATCTGCATTGGCCAAACATGTACAGTTAATTATAATACTTTTGTTTAATGGCCTGTTGTGGATTTATTTTTTTCCAAATGTTATAGAAATGTGTATGTGCAAGCTCAGTGGATTTATTGTATCTGAGCTAATTATAGATGTAGTTAATTTGTGATTGAACGAGATTTTGAAAGAATCTGCATACTAAGGTGATTACCCTCCTCCTGATGAACTAAATGAATGTTTTTCCTTATGAATATACATATGCTATTACTGAGTCTCCTCAAAAAGCTATAGTTAGCCATATGAATCTACTTTGCCTCCTTCAGTCTGCAGATACTGAACATTATTACAGAAGAAAATCCACTAAGTGACTGCATATTAGAAACACAATTCTTGGAAATAGAGAAAAGAAAAAAAATCTATAATAAATTTCAATATCTCCAATTTGACAGAACATTCTTTGTTAAATTCCAACTTCTGGTATTACAGAATTTACTTTAACAAATTTACCATTTTTTATCTAATATTTTGAAGGTCTCATGACCATAAAAGTCCATCTTCTACAAATAAATCATAGATTTTAAAAGTTTGCAATGTCAAAAAAGACTGGTAAATAAACTGTGATCTCACATTCCTTTATGCACTTCAGCTCTCATGATCCCAGGTGAATTGCTTGATTCCCTTTTGTACAAAATGACAGCCAGGTCCATTCATTTGATATCATATGACATGTTTGAAAATCTTACTGAGGATTTAATCAGTCATTACATTTTAGGCCCATATTTGATAACCTGATCTTAGATTTTTTTCACATTATCTCCTTATCCACAGACTTTGATTCCACAGAAAAAGCATATTGAGGGTCTTATTGATTTTGAGTGAAATCTCATCTTTCCAATTAATATGTGTAATACTAACAAAAATCAGTATTAATAAAATAACTTTCTTAACCAAACAGAATGTGAATTTACAAATACTCTGTAAGAAGAAATGGAACATTTTATGAAATCTGAACTTAAAATAAAACTAATTTTTCATGCTTTATAAAAGGGGAGAAGGTTTGCATTTTTTTTCCATCAGCATTACTGAAAAGCCTCGAGTTAGACTTTTAAACTTGATCTGATGAAAGGTGATAGAAATTGCCCTGTAACAAAACCTCTGTCAAGTCCAAACTGATTCATTGAGAGGTTACCTGTTTTGTCTCATTGACCTCACTGAGAAGGATGTTAAAGGCAAGACTTACAGAATTGGGAAGAAAAGCTACAGCTCATAGAAATCAAGCAAGAACACTAAAAGTTTGGTCAACTGTTCCAATTTCTGTCAGTTCAGTCTTTGGATTTGCTAGTTCAAAAATAATTAGGCTGAACAGTTCAGGTGCTCACCAGGACTGAACTTAATACATTTCTGAGACTGTCCATGCTTCATGTTTTGTAAGACTTAAAATGTTCTTGCAAATACGGATATATTTCATCTACGATCAGTAAACTGACTAAAGATGAAGTCACAGATATGGATTAACTGCTGAAAAATTTTACTGTTTAGTTATTCAACTAAATTAACTCCAGTCACTGTAGTTTGCAAATTTCAAAGTTACACAGAAACATGGTCTGTTTCACTGGAAAGCTTGAAGCCAGGAAAAAAACAGTGGTCACATAGACAACTAGATTATTGTTGAGCAGCTTTCACGAATGCATCTTATTTGTGTTCTGTCCTGAGATATCCAGATATCCTGCACACAAGCAAGGGTATCTCTCCCTACCGCTGAATCTGCCCCTGCATGCCAACACAATGCTTTGAGATTTTCCTCAAGTTTGCTCTATTATAGGTTAATTTTAGAAACTGTGAAGTTCAGCTACTGTTGGTAGAACACCAAGGAAAGCACTGATGTGACTTTGCTAGAATCAAAATGTGCCCCAAAAATCTAACCAACACCAATTTACTGAAAAGTCAAAGAAAATTAATAAGCCTTGAAATTCTCCTTAAATTTTACTGTTTGTGTTCTGAATTACTTTATCTAGTACACATTATGTCACTCATATAAGTTACACAAAAACATAAAAAACAAGGAAACCATGAATCTCCTCCTCCTTCTTCTCTAAATATGGCAACAATATAATAATACAACTGTATGTATGAGGAAGCAACCACTTCATACCACAACATATTGTAGTGCTCTTCTTACTTGGCTTTGATACTGCTTTTCCCACCTGAAGCTGCTTGCTTCATTTTAGCAGTTTTTCCCGCAAGGCTCACACTACTTTGTTTCTAATTTTGTATCGAGCTGCGCCATATATGAAAGTATTGCACTTTCTAAGGACAGCGGCATATTCTTCACGCAATTACTATGAGTCTAATATCATAACTGTCAGTAGGAGTGTTTCCATTTACAGCTTCATAGCACTCTAAGAGTTGGAGAGGTTTGTTACCTCTCTTTAGAGGTTGCTACTTAGCGGATAATTATCAGTACCTCACCCAAACAGAAACACTTCAACAGCAATTGCTCAAGTGGTAAAGCAGCCCTGTTGTATATCTAATAATACACTGTGTTATATGAAACACATCTCTGTTACCATAAAGGGAATAACACTCAGGAGTGGTAGCCATGAAAAGTAATCAGATAAACTTTAATGTTAGATCAGAGAATTAGAAACAATGAAATGGTGAGGCCTTGATTCCCAGTTATTTAGATATATAACTGCAATTGAGATCTACCACAAAAAAACTGTTAAGTCCTTACCCTTGAGTCAGTTTATCTTCCCTGTTTATCAGTTACTCAACAGTAAAATAAATAGAGTGAACTGAATATTTGTACATCCCATGAAGAAAACAGATACTACATAAATACAAGATAGGACGATAATGAGCCTCGCTTGTTTACCCTAGAGTCAATGTACTTGAGGGACCTCCCTAAGGAACACCCTGAAGTCTGAAGTACTCCACTTAGGTCATACATGACCCTTTATTTTTTTAACAACAACTGTTGAATTGTAAAAGTAATCAGTCAATACATTCAGTGTCTTGTCTGATGTGCACTTTGTGGATTTTTGCATACTGAGATGGATTTTCCTCCCTCTTTATCTCAAGACATACAAAAGGCTGTTACTCTAATCAGCACGTACTACAACATAATGAGACCATCTTGATCCAAGGATTTGTTTGAACCCTGCCATTTGCTTTGAGGAAAAAAAAAAACAGATCTAAGGGAAAAAATAGACTCAGGTAATATCTGCAATGGAGGAGCCTTAGTCTTATCTAAATATCTGTTGCATTTTTCCCCTTGTGATGTTGGGTTCTCCAAAGGTTTTTATAGTCAAAGGAAATCTAGCCAATGTAGAAGACAACTGAAGAGAGCAATTAATCTCAACCTAAAGTAGATCCATACATTTGTTCAGAAGAACTGTTCCCTAAATTCCATCAATTATGTTGACTAGATTTCTGTTGAATAAAACAGGAACTTGGATAATTAGCTGAGATAAAGAGACCTAAAATGGAGAAAGCTAATGTTAACTGAGATTAATCCCACTCTAGGTATCAATTCTCAGAATCTATTCTTTGAGTTTAAGTTAAATTGCAAGGACTCTCCAGTAAGAAGTCTCATCTCAAGCATCTCTACAAGCTCATGTTACAATAAAGTAACATGAGCCATTTCAACTGAAAGTGAGTATTAACTAGCCCATCTTTAAACCAAGATGATTGGTGGCTTAACTCACACTGCTAAATTAAATCAAAGATGCTCCTTGGAAAAGGACTATCTGAATGCCATAATGGGTTTATTGACCTTCATCTTCATATGGCCCCTTTAACATAAAGAAAATCAAAAAAATGTGAAATATTTCAAAGTTTCATTAATATATTCAGCCTTTACTGAATGTGAAATTTCATAAGAAAAAATGACATTAGATTCTTCTTGATGTATGATAACAGGTAAAATCCAGCAAAGTAACTATCTCCTGAGAGAGGAGCCAAGGAAATGTGTTACTCTGACATGAGTGCTAACAGGCCTTCTACAATGGTTTGTGAAGAGCACAGGAATGACAATACTGCCCTATCACCTATCCACTCTTAGCTCTCAGGGGTTAATCTTAACAAGTGTGAAATAGAACAGAGAAGTGACCATCAACAAAAATAGATCTTGAAACTATGTAACGAAATGGTGCAGAAAAAATCAATTTTGCTCGATTTACTTAGAGTAATCAAGAATGATCAATGCGACATTTATAATGAATTGGCAATCCATTAGTAGTCTCAGCTGCATTATCTGCCAACCGCTCTTCAGGCAACAAGCTGTCCTCAGCGAAAGGCATTCTCAGTGCTCTGGTGGAGTTTTATACCAGGAAAGGGTAATTTAAACCGACCCTGCATGTCAATTAGCATTTTCACTCTCAGAACATGTTTACTGTGATTCTGTCTCTGCTGCTAATGGCTGATGTCAGTGGACTGGTCTACTGACCATGCAGCTCTCCCAAATACTGAAGCTGAGCTAAATTGCAGCTGCTTGCCAATGCCCGCTCGTTCACTACATTTCCCTGATTTGGGGCACTACATTCCCTGATATTGGCTCTTGTTTCTTCAATGTTACACCACAAATCACTGTATATGCAGAGGAAAATGAGTTGTACAAACACAGCAACCAATTCCTACTAGTTAAGATGAAGCTTTGGTTGGATTATTTTCTGAATGCTATTAGAAAAATCACATAATAAACTCCAGGCACATGGGATAATTTCAGAAAGTAAAGCAAAACTAGAATGGTACAAAATATCCATTAAACGAGAGTTTTCACAATGTCTATTATGACAATAATATTTTTACTGTCTCTCTCCAATTCTGATGCCATTGCCATATGTCACCTGCCTTTTTCTCTATTTCATTTCCTAATTTAAATTGCCTTCAAAAACACTGTATTTATATATTCTCATTGGCAGATGAAGAGAAGGAGAGGAAAAAAAAGTTCACATTATCCTTCTTACAGAGATCAAAATGAGATGATTTATTGCTCCAAGTATTCAATCTATTTGCTTAGGCTGTGCTGTAAATGCACCTGCACTACCTACTGCATGTTATCAAAGATCACAAGCAATTTGTTCTATAATAAACTGGAAAAGTACAATCACTGTTAAATAACATCTGCAGAAATCAAGGTGACACTGGTAATTGTGGAGAAAGCCTTTTTACTATCAATGCATTTTGGATAATGGAGTGTAATTGGGAATAGATGTATAACCAGTTCCTAAATCAATCAAGAGTTTTTGATGATACTATAACTGGAGAGAGAAAAACTTCAATAGTATAAAACCCCAACAGAAGGCATAATAAACAACTGGCAGTAAATCTTTTGTGTCTCATCACTGTGTGTCTCCTCATGTCAAAAAAGAGCAGCAGGAATACCTACTGGGGCATGTGAATAATAATCTAATAAGCAGTATTGAAAAAACATTAAAAAGTAACAGAATTTACCAAAATATTGACTAATAATATAACAACATGCCTAAACTTCAACTGACATGTATGATGAAAAAGGACAGATTATATATTTTTCTAAGATAACATAGTAATCAAAGCTCATACATTCAATTATGCTCATAAATAATGAACAAGATTCATCCCCTTCGTTGTATCTTGTTCTGACGTAACTCTATAAATCTGATGAACATACTTATGCCAAGCTAAATGAGGAGAAATATTGTGTACATACAGTTTCCAGAAAAGGGATTACAATCTTTAGTGGTTCAGTTTAAGTATATACTGCTGATAAAGAACAGTTAAGCTAGGGATGATGACATGACCTTGAACTAGCTTCTTAGGACTAGTATTGACACTGCTCCTGTAACAGGAGATCCCTTTTACTTGTTTGAAAAGTGTAAGGGGAAGAACAACAATATTCAAATCCCAGATCTTTTGATCCTTGGAATGTGTTCAATGTACTTTTGAGATAAACCTTAAGGGCTAAAGCAAATGAGATTCCAGAGGTCAATCCATGAAAAATGACAGTGTGTGTGTGTGTGTCTGTGTGTGTGTCTCTGTGTCTGTGTGCTCTTCCATTTATATAAAAACCTGAAGTCCTTTGTTAAAGTATTTTGAAGCAAGATCAAAGGAAAAGACAAAGGTAATAGCTTTTTTTCTGTGGGGTTTATCTCTGTAAAGTTATATAGAATTTTCAAAGTGAAAGTTATAAACAATTTTTAGAATTAGAAAATGTAGCTTTTATTAAGACGTGCTTATTTATACTGCATAGCATCTTAGTGCATAGAGAGCTATATGCACATTAGGCTTGTGGAAAATGTATATTCATGTATAAATTAGTCTTCAGAAGATAAAAAAGCATTTGTTCTATCTGGTAAACATTGCTAACTACAACTATTTAAAGGAATGAATTTATAAAAGATTTTCAGTAAATAATGTCTAATTCCTTCCAATCAAAGGACATGATTTTAGGGGGAAAGAAAACCAAAAACATGTATTAGTCCTCAACAAGATATATGTAAAAAAAACTTTGAAAATGCATTTGCAAAACATTAACAATAGCATAAAACTTGAAACCGAGTTCTAAAAATGGCCTGATATTATTTTTAAAGGACTAAACTACTCATTCTAATGTGCACGTTGGCATGTGCTCTAAGTTATACTAGCCCTTTCAGATACCTCATTATCTCAGGTAGATGATCAGCTATGTAAGCACGAAAAAATCAGCCATGAGCAATTCCCTACTATTTCTCATGATTCCAGAAGCAATGCTTTAGTAAAACTAACAGTTATGATATGTCTACAAACACTATGAACTGAAAGCAGCATTACTCCACTTTAGGTATACACAGCAGCTATTGGTTTTGGCCTTCACAGGCCCAAACCTAGCTTTCTATAGGCTCTTCTAGGGCTGCAGAACTCAGCTGTGGCTCAGGACAGAATAGGTCATTATTTTTCCTGTGGTCTTTTTGAAGGTCAGGTAGTTTTCCATCTCCTTTACACTCCTTGAAATTTAACAGCTATGGAAAAAGGGAATGGTCTGATTTTGTTTCCACGTAACTCTTTGTTTTCTAAAGATACTTAAACACATAGAAGCAAGCAATACATTTTGTGATCACTACCATGTAAACTATTCCAGAGGAAAAACACTTACTCTCTCTCACAGTGACATTCTTAATCAATTATCATTTTAGATTAAAAGTGGAACCCTTTGCTCTTTATGCACTGTAAAATGTTTAATTCAGTACTTTTTTCTAAACAATTTTCAGATGTTAAAAAGCTGGATATGTGTAAAGATATGCATAGGTTTTCACATACGTAATTACTTACTGAAACTAGTCTCACTTTTATAAGGGTTAACAATCATTTGTTAGAGAAAAATATCCTAGCATTTGGAGGCATGTATTATCTTTTCAGAACCATGGCATATCATTCATTTTATATGCTCAGTATCAGTATCTGACTGCTGCTATACCTTCCAATTCCTTCGTTTATTTTTTTCACCATCACATTCCATTTCAGGACCTGAGTTTCAGCATGAAACATTTTTTGGTGGAACATGTCCCAAAGCCCACCATCTCCCTCCCTTCTCATCTCCTGAATATTCGCTCTTTAGCTTCTGCTGCAAATTGATTCCTCTCATGTCTCTCTGATCCATGGACCATGCCAAATTCTTCTGTGCCTTTAAAGTTGGATTTAAGGGCACAAAATTAAAGTGAAGCTAAGAAAAATGAATAAATAAATTGAAAATTTCAAATCACTGATGAGATAGTATAAAATGCTTTTGTCTTTTCAAGCATTATATTTGCATTAAAATCACTGCCGTGTTTAAACAGCAATAAACATACTTATACTCTTCATTTTGTAACACAATCATTTATAAATAAAGAGCTCACAAACAGAAAAAGATCCAAGCATTTGCTTTCCTATGGTCACTCTTGGTCTCTACAGCTCTCAGAAGTAGATGGGAAATTACTTTCTTGCTTCTATTCTTTGAAGAAAAATCTTTTTAACATGAAGGACTTGGCATGGGAGGAGAAATGGGCTAATGAAAAATGTATGAAAAATGTGCAAATATATATACTCAACTACCTGCAATAAAAGACTGCAAAGCAGAAGAGAATTGCATTCTTAACCCTCCCAACAAATTTCACATTTGATGATTCAGTAAATATAAGGATGAATATATCTACTTTCACCTAGTTCAGATAGAGAGATGTCTCTGAAAAAAAGTGGGATCCTTCAGAAGGGAATTTTTAAGATAGATCACTAACTGGAAAGAGAACTCCAGAGATCCTGTTTTCCATTCAGCACACCAAACTGTTTCTGGCCAAATCCTTTGACTGATGCCAAAGACGTTACCATTCAGCAAGGAATTTAGCTTTTTTTTTTTTTTACTGTACTCACTGTAAATAATGCAAAATTGTCACCATTAAGCTAGGAAAAGTGGTATCAAAGGTCACAGGAAAATACATGCAAGAACGTTTATCTTTTAAAATGGATAAAAAGCAAGGTAATTGGCTATTCAGATAAAAATATGAGATCATCTTTGTTGAGCCAGAAAGATTTCCCCTGTTTGTAAGAGAACGTGTGAATTCAAAAAATCTAAATGACAAAAAAAGCTATTTTCAGTTCAGTAGGACTGAAACTCACCATGGCTGTTATTGTTTTATGTAAGAATTTTATGTGACTGTTCATTACTTGAATTAATGTTACTGCAGAATCAGGGCTCCAGTGTGACCTTCCCATGGCTGTTCTTTTATAGTACGTTCTGATTTACTATTTCAGCCTCAGCTCTAGACAATAAATTTGCTTGGTATTAATTTGACAGAAAGTAAATGTACATGGTAAAAGAACAAGAGAAATTTAATCTTAGAAGCACGAAGAAAAATTTTGGTTGGTGATGCGCAAGTGGTCAAGAGTTCAAATCTTAAGAGAGATGTCCAAAGGTAGCTGTCATACAAGTCTATATGTTACAAACTCCGAAAAAAGGACTTTGAAATGAATGCTTGCTGGTTCCAAGTCCAGTTTGGGAGCCACCGTAAGTTACTACTACATTATTCTGTAGTCATGAAACTCTCCTCTTTTATCTATGTTTCTTGTATCTGCAGAGTTGTACATAGGCTGCATACCCTATGGACAGCCTTTCTGCTTGTGCCACCGTGCCAGGGTTTTCTTTGTGACACATTGTTTTGGAATTACTCTTTAAGACTTCTGAAATTTCATGTACTACAGAAATAGTGAAGCTATTGTGAAGTGTTGGGGTTTACTGCTTATTTTACATCCTAGTAAGTGTATGAAAATGTACAAAATCACAGATCTTTGTAACTTTCAGTCCAGTCCCAATGCTTCTGCAACCAGAAAAGTCTGTCTTTCTTCATGTTAAGAGAGAACTCATCTGGTGAAGGCAACAAAACATCTCTCTAGAATCAAGCTGACACTTTTGTCTTCATAACCCCTCTCCCAGGAATTTATTTTGCTGAGGTTAGGATAGAAGCATAGTGACAGCACAAAATGAGGAAAACTCTCACTGCCTTTTAAGTAAAATGAAATGAATAAAATAAGGCTCCAACTCCACTGCTCTCATTCCAGGACTTTTGCAAAGGCAAAAATATTTTTATCAAAAAAAGACTGAGTTTCCCAGTTGACTTGCAGCCCTACAAACCTTCACATACATGGTATGCTTTATTCATGAGTTGTGGACTCAAGTCACAGACAAAGTCACTTTCTGCTAAGGCAGGAAGACTCAAGGCAGCATTTAAAGGATGATTTCACCACTAAGTCTTTTAAACTACATTACTATAAATGAGCAAAGTTACAATAGCCTTCTTCACGTATTCAGTGAAACTGGTGAAAAAATATTTCTTTTGAGTTTAACTGTAACTTATCTGATTGTGGTGGACAGATGAGTGAACTTTTGCCTTAAACATTTCTTGGTACATAAGGTGCAAGCAAACCATAACCCCGAACAAGCCATCTGTTTCCAGCGGAAACAGGACTGAGCTGCTGCGACCCCCGAAATGGTCTCCCTGCGACCACCCAGGACACACTGAACCTGCGCTGAACCAGACCATGATCGGGCGGAGACTTTGGGACCTGGACTGTAAATTATTGCTGCTTAGCACAACTTCTATAAAACTTGCTTAGCATGAGTAGCTAAATTTGTTGAAGCCTTAGGCCACACTTAGATAAAATAATGAACTTTTACCTAGTTCAGTAAGAAAAGGGGCCTGAGAGCTGGTTCAAACTGGAATGATAAAGGAGTTGCAAGCAGCTTGCATTCCTGTGCTTTGCACTCCGGGAGGGAGGATGTCAAGGCTTTGAAGTGAGGCCTGCTTGGGCACCGGGACCCTGGGGAGCAGGGCCTCCTCTTGCTGTTGAAACAGTGTTGATTAGGGGGGGTCTGGATTATATCCCCTTCGTCAGGACCTTGGGAGATAACACCTACTGTCACTGCTGGGGCAGTGCTAATTGCTGGAACAACACCTCTATGTCAGGGCCTTGAGAGACAAGGGCAGAACCCGAGGAATGAAGACACATCTGTCAGCAGAAACCGCAACAGTAAAGATAAACAGCCTGCCTAGGGACAGTGATGAGACCCAATAAGGAGCAGGAGACCCCACACCTAAACATTACTACTGGTCTGAACTACCGCGTGAGGGGTGGAGAGCTTAGATTGGAAAGTGTAATTGCCCAGAGATTTCTTTGTTCAGGGTCCCTCTTTGGAGGCACCCAGCTCAAGCTGTAACTACTGCACGCATGTCATTACAATTTATTGATTTAATTTGCCTTGATTTGGCTCCGAACTTTTCAGCGGGAACCTAGAGTCGGACCCTGCTCGAGTTGTAATTACTGCACGCGCATCGCTAAAATTTACACCCAGGGTGAAGAGGACCAGCGGGACACCGCTGGATCCACGGGTGGTGATACCTCTATCTCTTTCTCTCTCCCCCTCTCTCTCTCTTTCTCTTTCCTCCCCCTTCGCCTTTCCCCACCTTTTCTCCCCACTTTGTGGAAAATAAAGTTAAAAGGTTGTATGATATTTGACTGGTTTTAGCGTCTTAATCTCGTCCTCAGGATCGTAATGAAAACCCCCCGATATTGGATCGGGACACTCATTCAGTGAAGAATCCATTATAAACAGACATCAAATAATCATTGCTGTTGTACAAAGAGCTTAATCATTCCTTCAAGTAGCCTCTGTCTTTTACACACTCACATTCAGAATAATACGAAAATTAATTTAAAAATCACTCCAGATGGTCAGGCAGACTATTCAAAGGAGCTACAGTGAAGGGCTCTTTACAAGTTCACTGAGACCAGTATCACTGCAAATACCTTAATTTTAGTGCAAAAGGATGTTATAAAAGCCTTGCTCTACATGCACACCATCCCTATCTTTTGGTTTGTGTGGATAACTATTCCTTTAAACTCACAGCAAAGCAAGGAAAAAAGTAGAAATAATCAGGAAATGCCTGCAATGATCATCATATTCAGTCACACTGAACCTACAACTTGCAGGGTAATACTTTAATTAAAAAAAGAAAAAAATCATTGTTCATATGAAGTAACATCATCTGGGATGTCTTTCCCTCTACTCTCACTCTTCTTCTTGAGTATCGCATCAGCTGGGTAATACCAATAAACCCTACATCCAAGATAGGTACCTCAGCAGAACAGTAACCCAAAGGATTACTTAATAATAGCAGTGTCTTAACACTTAGCAGTCAGTGAATGGTTTAAGTACTTGTAATCAGGGAAGCTGGCTGTGTCAAGCTAACATTCTCTTCTGTTTTTCCTTCCCTCCCATGACTGGCACTGTTGAATGTTAGCAACTGTCAAGAATTTTTATTATTATTATTATCATAGATATTATGATAGTCATAAACTAATTGAATTTTAGTGGAGAGTTTCAGGAGAGGATGATGACCATACATATTACTATTACTTATCATTATTCTGGAAATACAAGAGCAGTTTTTGATAATGTAGTAAGCTTGACTAATTTTCTTTCAGGTTTAATTAATAAGTCCCAAGCAGAAACAGCAAAAGGTCTATATTTCAGCATTAGCAAAATACATCTGGAAAAACTGCATCACTTAAGAGTAATAAAACAAAGAATTAAACATGCATATAGATCCATATGCACACTGGTTCCAGTTCATCATGGAAAGGTATCATGTTAATGCCACTGTATTGTGTACTTCTGATCTACGCATATGGATTACAGAATAAAATCTGGCAGACCTTTAAAAAATTTTTAAATGATATATTTAAATACTGTCTTGTATCTTCTTACTGTAGTTTTGTAAACACTGGTTCCTCTATCAGAAGAGCTAGAAATGCAGAATTTCAACTGAAAGCAGTACTCAGTACTGCAGGAGTGCTCAGTACTTTTCCAGGTAAAGTCTGGTAAATTCACATAAACACAGTTCAAATACATTAGAAGTATTCTAGGCCTGGTCGTCACCAGCATAAGTTTATACAGCTCTACACAAGTCAGTGTATCAGGATTAGCTTGTTTAGCTATTTTAATAGCTGCAATAATGTTGGAGTTTAAAGAGCAAGGATGATTTTGACTTCCAGAGCTACAAAGCTAAAATGCTGGATAATACCGGATACCTTTGTACACAGCATACAGTTTATCCCAAATGTATCAGTGCAGTTTTTGGAGTGCCTCAATTCCAAATTTATATTGATGTGTTTCCAAAATTATATCACAAATGGAATATTACAAGAGGAAAATCTGCCTAGCAATGTGGAAGAACCTGGCAATGTCTTTTTCAGGACAATACAGTGCCTTGCAATGTCGTATGAGCTATTTTCCAAGTACTATGATGCATTTTACTGCATTATGATTACAACTGGTGAGAGATCAGAACAGTCTCAAATGAGGCTCAGTTTGAACCTGGAGTCAAGGCTGCAGATCAACACTGAAGACCTGCTCTTATTTTCACAATATGGTTAATCAGAGCTTTCAATTGAAATGTTACAAAACTGTGGGGAAGTTTAAATACAATTATAGATCTCAAATGTGAAATTCCCGCCTCTCTTTAAATGACAAGTTCCTAAGCCATCTCATCCCCTTTTACACTATCCTTTTTCACCTTCATATGTTTGCTACTAATTAATACTGTCATATCTCTGCCACCTTCTACAATATTCAGTCAATGTCAGCAACTAACCTTATGCTCTGCTGCTGCTTATAGATTAATTTACTGAGCCATCTGTCTGATTTTTCTCATCTAAGTATTTCCACATTGTGTAATACTGTAATAAGCCAAAGCCTTTCAATCTAAAATATTATTTTATTCTGTGAAAGATTGAATGATTTGTCTGCAAATTCTGACTTCACGCAAACATCAGTGGTGCCACGCTGATGATCTCTCACTCCAAACAGAAGAGACTAATCCTCTTTTTATTATACTTATTTGTGCTTTTATTCTCATTTTTATTACTTTATTGCTTCCTTTTTTCACTGATGCCCTCTTTTTCTCCCTCTCCTTCCAGAGCCTGAAATATTATAGGAGAATGCTATTTACACTATATTAAAGAATAATCAAGTTATTTTAAAAAAATGAAGCTCAGTGTAATTTAGGCACACGCAACTAGAAAAAATAAAACTCGTCAATCTCTTAGCTGGACAAGACTGTGTAGCACAGACACTTAGTAAAGTTCTGTAAAAGGAGCTATACAGTTACCTGACCTTAAAGAGCTTCAATTCCAGACTGACACTGCACATAAGAAGATGATGGGTGCAATATAACAATGTGACTGATTAGTGATAACAATCTCTCACGTATATATAAATTTCATCTAGATAAATCCTAAAGTACTTCATAAAACTCATTAACTCAAATAAAAATATATGTACACTTCAAGACACAACTGGCTCTCAGATACATTTAAAATGAAACTGTAATATATGAAGTATCAACATTGCATATGAAATAACCAAGAAACGTGATCCCCTTTCACTTGCTCCCATTCTTCAATTGCAACTCACTCTCCTTCCTGTTGTACTGCTACAATTTTTCATGGGGCTACACTGTAAATAAAATAATTGGTATGATCTAGGCCAAAACAAAGTATTCGAAAACAAATCTGCAGTTGTTTGCAAAATCTGGAAATAACCCCCTTTGAAACTGTTTTTGCACAGGTGATGGCCATTCTAATATTGCACTTACCAGTGCATCAGATATGGTATGGACCTCTTGCTAAATCTGAGAAGACCTTTTAGAAATATAATAGAAGAGAGCAAATGTGTACATTACCATCAGTGTCTTCTAAATACCACTGAACAATTCACATATTAATTTTCATTCTCTATTAAAACGAACCAACCAGCCAAACCCCACAGCAGAGTATAGAAGGCAGCAATGGGAATGAGCAAAATAAAAAGCACTAAACTAGATACACAAATGGACCGGAATTTCCAATATGAATGGCTTTAAGAACAGGTTAGATAAATCACTGTCGTGGTAACATGGATAGACCTGGTTCTGCCTTGGGGCAGAGCAAGTGGATGTGGGCTAGATAACCTTTGAGGTGCCTTATGATTTTATGATATTATCAAAATGTTACTAATATTAGGTAATATTCTGCATAGACCTTTTTTCTGATCACACTCTTCTATGAATCACAAAGAACACCTCTGAAATAAAATGAATTTTTCAGTGGCATGAATGATAGGAATATTCAATCTTCGGTTTCCATATTGTATAATGGCAAAACATATTCATGTAATGAATAAAAATTAAAAGTGGAACTGCTTGAAGATCTTACAGTAATAGTTACCTGGGTTCAATATTCCCTTTGCATTGTTATAACCTAGATAATACAATGGCATTCAGTCGCAAATAAATCTGCTAAGTCTTTTGAGTTACATTAGTTTTGAACTGTTACAGTCATGGTCTTGCAACCACAACGTAGATGTCTAAAGGTGTAAGAGAGGCAGGATCTGCCAGGAGAGATTGCATTTTATTTATTATTATTAGACCAGTCCAAACACGTGGGTCAGAGAAGCTTCCAGGATCATGGTCCTTTTACCAGCTCTGACAGTAAGGAAAAAAAGCCAGAGTGCATACAGGACTGGACACTACTGTTGTTAGGTTAATCTGGCTACAGTTAATTAATTAGATGATTAGAGAGAAAAGAACAGACAGCAATAACTGGAGAAGAGGAGCACCCATCTGGAAATGAGAAGAAAGAGGTGTCAGAGTCTGTATAATAGATCAGAAAGAAAATTGTATTGGAATATAAAAACTGATGTAATTTCATTGAATTGAAGATTTCTAGTATGCGGAGTTAGGAGCTTTATTTCCTAGGTTCATCTTTTGAGAGTATTTTATAAGAGTTCCCTTGAGAATCAGGACTGGAGAAGTCAGAGATGGAAGAACTGCTTTGTGAAAAAATGTTCTCCCTGGGATGATGAGACATTCCTGTCCTTTATGGAATGTCTGCATGGTTCACTCTGGTGCACAGAGTTGTTATTTCACTTATGTCACTGGAGAGGAGTCAGGCCCATGCAGCCAGTAATATTTTACTGAAAATATTTTGTTTATCGGAATTGCTATTTTAAAACTCATTCTTTTGCCATCTCACTGTTGTACTGATATGAGAATACAATTGTAGAGGAAAAGTGGATTTTTTAAAATGTGATAAATAAAATACAAGCTAAATATTTGAGTTTCAATTCTTTTATTTAGAATTGAACCATTAAATGCTAAGTAAGTTCAGCAGCACACCTTTCTAACACTGGACTATCTCTTCTCATTGGCCTCATTTCAAATGCATAATGCTACAAATTCTCAAGTAAGACTAAATGAAAGATAAGAATGACTTCTTTAAAGTTGAGCCGTTCCCCATTTGCAAACCAAGGTTGAAATGCCCTCTCAGTTATTCCTGCCCGTTTTCACCAAACCTCCTAGACAGAATCTAATCTTTCATTCCACAAAATCTATTCAAGAAAGTTCAATGCTTTCTTTTTTCAAGGTTTTGAATGCAGTCTGATAGGGGAGCATTACTTTTATGATCTTTGAAATTAGCATCATTTAGTTGAATTCTGATTTTTTTTTTTCCTCTTGCCTGTATTTTTTCCTTATAGCCTTCTTCATTGCAAATTTAATGGATGCAAATGAAATTCAGCACTACAGGAGGAAAAAAAGTATCTTTGCCTGGAAGCCCTTTGAAATGAGCTGTGCCACAAATTTTGGCCTTTTTTGTTCACTGCCAGGTGTATTTGTTTGCCTTTTGTTAACATTTAAGATGACCAGTTTGACTTTCCCTAAAACAGTTTTAGTGACAGAAATCTGGATGATTATAATGCCTCAAATAAAATACCCCATATAAAAACATTCCCTCTTCAAAGTGTAATCATGGGACCTTAACAAAAGCAAAGCTTAAATTAATCACTTTTCTGTTATTGTTGGTGTCTTTGAGGGGGGTCTTCGTTTGATTTTAATGACATACAGTAGGAGACCAAGCTTTTCTGTTTGCCATCTTCTTTTTTTTTTTTAAGTACTTCAAACTTTTTTTGTCTGTCTTGTCTTCTTTGGATGGGCTAACATGTATGTAGCATCACCTATTGCCTAAGTTTTTCTTTTGCTATTATTTCAGCTTTTCACTTCTTGTCTCTGGAGTAAGTAATTGCCAGATCTTTCTCTCTGTTCACTTCCCTGATGACATAGTAGGTGGTTCATCTGAGCCATCCAGCTCATATCCTGCATCTTAAGCTAAAGCAAACGGGCAGTGTGGTGCTTTGTGATTCCACAAAGAAGAGTGGTAGGGGAAGCCAATTCTATGCCCACAGCAAAATCTATTGCCTTTCTAGAACCATCAAATGCTTCTGAAACTGTTGAAGGCATAATTCTACTGCTTCACTGCTTACTTTGATTTGAAAAAGTGAAAGACATTAGAACCTGATCAGTTTGGCTTTCTTTTATACTCGTTTAAGTTATTATAAATTGTAATCAAAATGTATTACATTTTACATCCCCTAGTTCCAGAGGACCTGCTCATGCTCTTCAGTATTTGAATTTCCTGTAAGCATTTCATTACTAAGAAAATTCAGGAGTCTCACTTTCATACTCATGTTTCTGAGATTTTTTATCTTTATGTTAACCAAAATATATAATTAAATAATTTCATTATAAAAATCCAAGTCCCTCTCGACTGCTTTCTGAAAATATTTCCAAAGTTTTCACTGACTTTTGCTGTGGCTGTTGACCTGTTTTAGAATTAAAACACAAACTGTAAAGATTTCCACACCTTAAGCATGACATAATGAAACACAAACACAGCTAATTAACCTAACTCATAATTTAGAAGAAATCAATCAAATTTTGGTTTGCTTCCATTCTTTCACATTAATCACTAAGAAAAAGAGACTGGAAAGGTCAAAAGATTTAGCAGGCTTGGTGTACTGTGACTCTGGGCAACAATGTCACGTTGTTCTTTTCAGAGATTTGTAAGCTCTAACTTCCTCTGTTTTCGATCTGGGTAGTTTGAGTCAAAGAGTGTTCCAAGGAATTTGCTTCTCTGTTCATTAATCATCTAATTTTCAGCCTACACTTATCTGTGGTCAACTTTACCCATTTGGTCTTGACTCAACATTGTCCTTCAGTTTAAATCATCAGGTTTTTTGCATCCTGGTGTTTACTCACGTATTAATACAGAGTAATCAAAAGTATCTTTTTTTGCCACTTTGAACAATAACCTTTTAGTTTCCTCTTCTAAGAAAGACTCTCCATTCCCCCATCATTCTTGTAATCTTTTTCTGCATTTACCTCAATTCGTAATTATAAACCATCCTTCCAGCCCTGTAAAGAATTTTTTTTCTCTCCTCATGATATTAGAATAATAAATTATTTGTTACTGTAAAACTGAGCTAAAACTGAGCTGTATTTGCCGAGCCCTTGCAACTATTTTATAGCTAGAAAAATGAGGGAGTTCAGTATTATACAGGATGCGAGTAAATCTACACAGCTTTTGTATTACTCTGGGAAGCGATTCCATTTTTAGATTTTTTTTGCTACTGTTTACTTACCTCCATCCTTTCATTGGATTTGAGATCTACCTAGTATGAGAAAGAAGATTTCTGATCACAGGAAGTATACATTCACTATTGTTTAGGCTGACAACATGAGCTGATAAGTGCATATTAATTTTTGCATATAAATTATTCATTGCATTTAAGAAAAATTCCCATGATCCACAAACTGACTCCTTATCTTCCTAGTCTGGTTTCTATATGAGTATTTCTCCTCTAACCAACTGTCCTTGATTCCTTGCTATTTCTGTGTATCACTTGGCATGCTGCTTCATACAGCCCATGCAGGCCAAGGAGTCCTAGCAGGGGCTTGAATAGGCTAGAATTTAAAAGCTCTAAGGACGTGCATTAGTGACAGCACTTCATACTGGTAATGTGTAACACTAGTCTAGTTTTTGAGGAGGGAAGGAAAAAAGTGCATTGAAGGAAAAAGTGCATTAAACCACTACAGAAGCCTAAAACAGTCTGCCGACAGAAGAAGGGAAAAGATTTCAGTATAGAGCCAGTACAGAAAAAAATGAGAGGAAAAGGAAATAGAATGATTGACTGCAATAGCAGTGGGATTATGGAATGGAAGTTTAAAGAACTTCTCTTAACTTCAGACACAAGAAAAGAAATTCTGACGGTGCATACTTCTGACAGTGAGTATTTGAAACTCAGCTTCCCTTCTCTTTAAAGAATCGCTCCTCAGGGTTGTCAAAACTGATAAAACCATTAAAGTCAATATTTACAGCAGCTGTGTGGAAAGAAAATTAGTGGGCCTGTTTTGCCAAGCTGCTCTGTAAAATGGCATTCAAGCACCTTCAATTGAATATCTAGATTTGGAGGCATCCAAAATTAACAGCCAATATAAAAAACATTAGATCTAGTGCTTATGGGCTGCACTGAAAACATCAATGAATGACATGGAGTCAACTGGCACAGAGGTTAGATGCACCTTGCATTTATCATCATCATCATCACTGAAAGTTAAAATTGTATAAACAAGCTGCTGAAGAGCTCTGAAGAGTTAGCTGGAAAAATAGTAGGGCCACCTAGAATCTAGTATTTGGATTTCTTCTACTTAAGTCTTATTTGCATTTTTAACTGCCATTTTAAACTATGGAGGAATTGACTGAGACAAAATAAGATAAGCTCTTATCTGAGTTCCTACAGTACTTAAAAGTTACTGTTGAAGATATGCTGAAGCACCCAGCTTTCCTACTATTTATGGTTTCCTAATACAAAAACAGATCTTTGAATATATAAACACTAAAGCATGGTGCATCATTTGAATTCTCAGGCAGGAGAACCTGCATACGTTTTCATATTCATTAAACATCAGTATACATAAAATTTAGCACTTGCGTAGGTGTTTTGTTGAAAGAAGTCTATTTGTAATCTTCCCCTGTTATGCTTCTATGTTCACTTGGACTGGAAGATTGAGAATGATGTCTGTATTTTTTTTGAAGATAGGCATGAAAATTGGTAAGTGCTCTCTTATAAGGAGACATAAAGTAGAGTTCAGTAATTAGAAAAGAGATCTTTATAATAAAAAAAAATCTTTTTTTGTAGATACGGGTTATTTTATCAAGTCTTACAATTATAGTTAAAATATATTTACCATAGCAGTCCCAGAAGTCACACTCAATTAAAAAAAAAAAAAAGAGAGAGAGAGAGGGAAGGAGAGGGAGGGAGAGCGAGAAGCCTGAAGTAGAAGTAAGCAAGCTCTTCAGGGACTGCTGATCTCAGCGAAGACCTAACAAAAATCAAACTGGAATAATATGCATCAGGCAAAGACATTAGGCAAGCAGAACCTTCTTGCTAATTAGGAAATAAGGTGTCTTAATTAGTTGTTCTGAAAAACAATGATATGCAGACCCAGCTTTTAGGATTTCTTCTATCATTGGATGATTACCTTATTAGTGAAAGAGTGGATAAATTCCCTGGATGTGTGAGAAATTGTAAATGATATCTGACTGTATGTTATTACTAGTATTAAGCAAATACAATATACTTTATATAACTAGTATAAAATAAACCTATTTTACGACTAAAGGATTTTTGCCACTCATGTACTTGATCATTGGTACTATTATCATGGAGACTTTGAATTCAATTTCATTTTTCATCATATTAAAATTAATAAGCTGTATTTTCAAGGTCATCAGTATTCAAATATATGCCATGCCATCATGAGAAAGAAATAAATCACATAAATAATGGCCTCTTCCTCTTACTAAAAAAATATGTGCAAAGAATAAAACGGTCATCAGAAACTATTAGATGAATAATTTTTATAGGTAGGGGGAAGTGCTTAGTGACTTGGGTTGAGAATAGAGCTGGGTTCTGTGGTTATTTATTCCTTTTACAGTCTCCTTTTAGGGCTGTTCAAGTTAAGAAGCTTGTTTGAAGCTTGAATGAAAATTAACTGTCTTATATACAGCCCAGTATAGTCTTTTTTCTTTTTTTTAATGGAAGAGATGCATAGTATATTCTTTGATGGTGACTGGATTTTTATTCTCTTATGTTTTCTTATTTTTAACTAAACATTACAAATGAAAATGTCTTTTGTTCTAAGAAGAAGAAAAACAAAATCCACACTTGGCTCTTCTATTAACTTGGTGGGTGTTAACAGAAGTGTCATTTCACCTCTTGGTACCTCAGTTTCCTATGAGTAGAGACAGACAATGATTACCTCAAATGGGTGTTTAGAGGCCTAATTAAGTACTGTTTGTATCATTCTGAGATCCTCAGAGGAAAGCAATTATACTGTGCATATTAAAAATATTACTATACTAATTAATTCATTATTGAAAAATGGCATGATTATCTGATGTATTTCAAATATAATTGCATCCATTACTATTTTTTAAGTCTGCCTTTCAACTTACGTGGAATTTCACACCTGAGAAAGAAAAACGCTTCCCTAATTGAATCATTAGTTCAATGAATAAGTCAGTGGAATCACTGTGTGTGCAATGCATCTGTAGGCTTCATTTTCCCTGTATATACTTTCATCCAGTAAAGTGACAGCTTAAAAAGGAAAGTTAATAATAGGACACTGTTACGGTGGAAGAAAGGTTCCCCCCACCCCCAGTCTATGCTAAACCTTCAGGATTCAGAAAGGGCTTCATTAAGTGAAACCTGCAATTCATTTGCAGAACTGCAGCAAAAATGCAAATTAATTTCACATCTCAGTGTCTTCTGCCAGATCACAGAAGCCTCTTCCTTTGCTCCCTACCATTGACTCTCCACCTTTGTGACATCAGTTTTGGATGCTTTATGCTATTAACCATAAATTACTTATTCTGAGTAGAAAGTATCTTTCCTCCTATAGCTAAAGCAGTGTTACTTGTGATCTGCTCAAAATTCTAAGTCAAAAAGTATCATGGCTAATATCAGATTTGTAGGGCATCCAGCATGATTGAGTCTCCATTATGATAAACATTTTTGGGCAATAGCACAACGTGAACATTCATTTGATGTGTAGACAGTTCCACTGCTCCTCACGCAATCAAGATTATGGGCACAAGTCAACAGAGTATTCTTATAATCATGAAGAAGATTTTTCTCCCTTCGTAGGTCACAATATAAAGGAAGGCAACCATTTTCATATGCAGGTGCTTTAGAAGATGAGATGGTAACAGGACACTGGGCATTCTGTGAGAAATTTGCTGACGAACTGTAGGAAGAATAAATAGAATTTGAGGATAAGAAGCTATTTACAGGTACTTATAAAGAAAAAAAACAGTGGGCAAGTGTTTGGCCATATCTATCTTTCCTGACAGAAAGAGATACGGATATTCCTGATGGAAATAGATAGTTACATTAGGAAGTTTCTGAATGAGTCAAATAGAGGGAACAAAATTTGGCAGTTGTACCATCTCTCCCAGTACTTGTGAACTTTCATAAGTATACACTGTGATTTTTAACTACATCAACTCAGAACTTTTATATTATGTCTCAGGTTCAGAGAGAATATTTTACATGGCTTTAGTCTGAAGCACTGCTGAAGATGACATCTGTATTCTTGCACCCTCATCAAAAAGAAAGAAAAAAGAGAACTAATTGCCAGACTCTTATCTTTGCAACAGCGAACATCTAACAACGAAATAACATTATTCTAACGAAAACCTAACATCTATTCTCTAATCCATGTTCCTGTGTATTATTATTATTTTTAAATGAACCCATACCAAGGACTGGAGCAATAGAAAGTTAAAGACAAACTGAATTAAGAGGAACAGATGGAACAACTGACTTCAGATATGCTGACAGCTAAAGTACTTTTAGAAACATTAGCACTGCTGCACTTTCTTTTATAAATATCACCTGTGGGAATAAAAAATATGGCAGGCTGATGAGCAGAAGGGATAGGAAGTAATGCATCCTCTTTCTTTCTACTAAATTTCTGCTACTACCGCCAATCAGTACAACAGCTATCAGGATGCTAGCTATATCTCATCTTTGAATAAAGTCTATATGCTCATAAATATCATAGCTACTAAATGACACAGAGGAGTCACTTGGCAAACAGAACATGATATGTGAGATTTTCCAGAAGGATAAGATTCACCTTCTTGCTATAGAAAACCGTAATAAAAATAAGAACTTTATTATATATCTATTCCTCCTGGGGTAAGTACCTTGATTTGATTTAATTTTGTTGACATTTTCATCATCAAATTATAATCAAAAATAAATGATATGAAAGTGAGACTTTGCATGGAAGTTTCGTAATAGTAAATATGAGATAGAGTCATCACTTGAGAAAATATTTACAACACCACTCCTGTAGAAAGCTTCTTAGCGTATAAGGTTAGGTCTGAACTGCCAAATTCTGCAGACATTTTATTACATCCAATTTTATTCAGGGTCTGGAGGTAAAGCCCGTCCTAACCTATATCTATTAGTTTCAACCAGGAATCAGACACAAGTTGAGCTGGGACATCTTTTTCTTTACATCACAGAACAAAGAAAAAAGGCCAGGTTCATCTCTATGACTTTTGGCTACTACTGAAACATGAATAGCATCATTGACTGTTACTTTCATTGTGGGAATTTGTTTAGTCTCACTGTAAATTTTATGAGAGGTACAAAACACAAAATAGAAAAGTCTGCTGGAAAAAAATATGACTAATTAAACATCTTTGTATTTTAAACAGGTTACAGATTGGGCTGATGTGGATTTGTTGCCCTTGAAGGACACAAAGAATGCTCTACCTTTTTTTGGTAAGGCACACCACTTCTTTAATAATTCAGCAGTTGGTTCTGACCCTCTGAGGTTGTTCATGTAGAAGGGATAGACCATGAACATGGAGAGTGACTCATCCGGTTTTGCAGACTCCTTTTTCCCAGTAGCCCAACTGAGATTATATCGTACTAATGTCCAGATAAGATAATGAAGATAGATAGAATTATTCTATTTGAGGGATCAAACAGGTAATACCACGTTGCTAAGCATCCTTGTGCCTAAGTTGTCAGTTTATTTGAATAACTGAACATTGTTTAATTTTACCTTTCAAGGTATTTGCCTTAGAAGAACACGAGGGCTGAATGTGGCTGAAGAGAAGCCACACATCAGCTAGTGATATACCACTGCACTAAAGTATCCAAACAGAAGTATTTCAGTGTAAAGAAGAATTTTACTTTAACATTTCACAAATGCTTCATATCTTTTTAGCTCATTACAGAGGGTCACACTGATCTACTGCCTATGATACCATTAGAAGCTTTACTCCTTCCTTTGCATTAAGTCCATAGCATTACTTCAAATTACTTCCCTAACTACATTCAGTATCTCATAAATTCAAGAGACAGGTAAAACAGAAAAGTTTTATAAAGCCTAAGTTCAAGTGTCATTGGTAATGAAATTACTTGCTTCTAAGTTCTTGCTTATATAGCTGTCTAAAAAAAGCGTGGCAAAAACAAAACCAGAACAGTCAATGAGCAACACAACAATTCTGCCCACTCAGGCATACAAACACATGCCTCAGTCTTGCATGTGATATGGTTATTTTAATATCTGGTGCTGTTATTTTGATTCTTCACATTAACTTTTAGTAAAAATTCAAAATTGACTTAACCATACATATAAGAAAAGTTGCTGCAAGTCTGGGTACAGGGAAAGAAAGCCTTTGTCCCACTTTCTCCCATTTACATCAATCAGCACCTGAGCTGCATTTAGTGCATTGGCCCCAACTCTGCTTTACCGTGGGTACTTGCTAGCTCCACTCCTCAGTCAATATGACTAAGAGTTCTTTTCTGTCATTCCAGTATTTGAAAATACAGTTCGTCACCCCCATTCATTGAAACAATGAAGCACACATTCAATTTACAATATTTCAAGTTTTGCTCAAGATAATCTCACACTATAAATTAAGGATTGGTGTAATTGCTTTGGTGTGCAACCCTTTGACTCTTTGTCATATGCTTTCTTACCTATGAATGTACAACTTCATATCTTAAGCAGAATTTGCTGAAGTTAATTAATATGAAATAATATGAAAATCAATGCACTGAAGTTGGAAAATTTTCTGCAATGTTTAACACATCTTTTCATAAATGTGGGAAATGCAAAGGCATAGGTTTTGTTTCTGAGTGCAATGTGCAATATAAATCTTTGAAGATCGAGATTTTGCAATTTGCACTTTGAATTTTGATACCACCTTCAATTCAGATACAGATTGGCTTAGCTGTAGAACTGGCAGCATTTTGATAAAATAGCATGAGCATGTGAAAAGAGTACAGCATAGCAAGCAGACTGATTTATATTTGCAAAAAAATACAGAAAGCCAGGCTGTTAATAACTGCAATCTGGCTGGCAGATATTTCATGCTTCATTAGTGAGAACTATCTTAACTTGAACTAATGATGCTATGCTATTGAACTCAGTAGTACAAAGCCATTAAATTAAAATAATATAGTTTAAAATATAAAATTGCACAAAATACTATTACTGGAAGCATCATTCCAGCAGTACCCCAAACTCCCATTTCAGTCATAAAATTAATATTCAGATACTTGCACTTCAAGCAAGAATTAATCTCTGCCTTAGGTATCTACAGTGTAAAACATGAAATTAGACAGAATAGCCTAAAATGATTTTTTCATTTAAAAAAATTAAAAGAATCTTAAAAGTATTAGTTCATAATACACTGTGAATTGTATGTATATTTGGGACTGTATGGTATAAATTGATAGATGTACACTCCCATAACTAGGAGTGGAAGTGCTCCATGGAATAAAGAGAGATTAAACCTAACCTGTGAATTCATTTCAGTGTGACAATGAACATTTTGAAGCAAAAATGCATCACATTTCCCACAAAGCTACATACAGCAAAAGAAGTTAAAAGTACTTGTACAACTATAATATATATGTGCTAAAACTACAGCTATGAACAGCAAAATGAAAGGATGAGCAGCTACTGATCTTGCATCTTTTCAATGAAAGATATAAATGGAATCTACGATAACAGCTAATCAGCTCTGAAAGCATATGAAATAATACTACAGGACACAGATTTAAACTATCATAATAATAATAATAATAATAATAAAAGATTAATTGGTACGAAACTTGGGTAAATGTACTAGCACAGAAAATGAATATGGAAACAATTACCTTAAAGATATAACTGAATCTAAATGAGTCTGACCTGATTCAATCATAAAGGTAATTAAAGTGACGGGAGATGAGCCTACAAGAGGGGAATTAAACTGGAACTACAATGAAAAAACTCAATAAAAATGGGGAGATCAACTCTCAGTCTTACAGGTAATGTAAACAATGATCTGTTTCAAATGACAAAAAATAACACAAACTGATAGGTGCTTACATTAAGAGTGAATATTGTGACTACTGCATAATGTGAAATCAATAGACAAGTGCAGAAAGGAAGTGCTAAAAGGCAGCAACCTGTAATCTCAAGCTGTGCCTTTTTCATTCAGAGCTGCTGAAATTGATTCAGACCCAAGGAACAGAAGACAGTACAGAGAAGACAACTAGTGAATCCAAGATAAAAGGAAATAAATTAAAACAGTATAGCTTAATATACAATGACGGATGCGTAATAAAATTATACTAACTCATTTAGAGATGATGGGAAATTAACTCATAATGATTGAGCTGTAATCAAATATAGTATGAAACAATGTCTCAATGCCAAAGTGAATCAAAGAAGGTATGCACTGAACTCTTAAAATGAGATACGCAGTGAAATATAGAGAACCTTTAAAGAAGGGTACACTAAAGGTGGCTTAACAGCCACCTCATGGATGTTACTGAACATTACAGACAACTTTGAACTGCATGTAGCATCAGGAGAACTAAAGCAAAAGTAACATATCTAAATCCGACTGAGATTTTGAAAACAAATGAAGTATTTCACTTGAATTTACAGAAAAGCGAATTAATTAAACATAGCCCAAACTAGCAGTCAGTATTCTTTCTCATTGAAAACAGTAGTTAACTGAAGCTCTAGCAATGGGCAAAACCTAAGCAAAATTCTGATTTGGCCTAACTATTTAATGCTAAAATAAGCTTTACTGAAGAAAAAAATGAACACAAAAAGAACCTGAGTTAACCACCTCTCAAATCCAAATACGTTGAATCTCATTTGCATTATTCCACATATATATATGGAACTCCACAGCTATAAAATTTAGACTGACATCTGAATTTCTTCAACATTCATGGACAGTTTAAATCTTGGAGCTGATCTGGGTCTCAAACACTGTTTATGGATAACACATGCATGCAACATCATTCCAAATACTCTCTGCAGCGCACAAGGCCAAATAGATTATGAACCCCAGGAGTGCTTTTATATAGACAGTTTAATAATACTTATTACAGGTCTAGGGGGAACAGAGAATATTTGCTTGAATTCATTTTGGGGACTGACAAAAGAGGTGTAATAAAAGAACCACTGTCAATGTTCTCCTTTGAAGACTGAACTAACATGAAAATATATTAAGACTTACAAGTTGGACGTTTCAGATGAAGTACTAGCTCTATCAAAATCAGTGGAAAAACTTGCAATAGCTTCAGTGGGACTAGACACCTACTGTTTTAAATGTTTCTTAATTTCTTTGCATTGACCAGCAAATAGCAGAGGTACCAGTCTTTAGCCTGCCTTATTTCAAATCATACCAAAATAAGGGATAGCCAGCTTTGCCTTTTTAATATGTACTTACTCCCCAGCCCCTGAAATCCTTGTCTCATAAAAATCAGTTTGACTTCCAGAAGAGAGAGTTTGACTGAGGATGAAACAAATTATGTATGGATTTTTTATGATTCATCTATCAGCTGCTTAACAACAGAAGATTTATTTTTGCCATACCTTACAAAGACTGTCTCTGTATACTTATTTATGAAGAACTGTGTTGGTCACCAGGGGATAATAAGCAGATCTTATCCAGGAATCACAACTGTGTGCCTAAAGGTGTATGTTTCATGGATTATCTATTTCAGTTTTTATCAGGAGTTCCTTAGCTGAAATAATGCTTCCTATGAAATGGACTGATACGGGACAAAATCTTCTGTGTAACTGATGTCTAGTTCCTTGTATTTCCTGTGTAATATAAATAGCAAAGATGATGGCTGTCACTGTGAAAAATATGTTCAGCATTCCCTCACAGTGTAAGATCTGATTTTCACTCCTTTTTCTGACATTATAAAATAATGGAAAGTACTTCCATATAACAAATTTTTCTGCATTGCAGCACTAGTAGATTTTACATGCTTACTGTTATGGGAGGTTTTAAAATGAAATAGAATGAAGGCCCCATTTGATCTGTAGAGATTTCATGTATGTGCACAGTATTTACCAAGATTCTGGATGAAATCATGAAAACAGTAAAGAAAGGGGAGCAAAAAACTTTCTCAAAAGCTTTTATTATCTATATACTGCTAAAAACAAGGGCTCATACTAGCCTGTATCAATCTGCATGAACATATCACTGCTCATGTAAAAGAACCACTCAGGAACTCACTCACTCATCATTAAATAACAATTATTTCACTAAGGGAATGGCATAGCTGTTTTACAGTGCCCAAGAGTTTAAAAAGAAGAAAAACTTCTGTCACAGTTAAAATCACTGTAACATTCTAGAAAGACTGTAGCTGCCTTCACTAGAATTTAGCTAAACCAACTATCGCCACTTCTGAAACTGTCAGAAAACTTTATCAATGTCCTGTCTTAGAAAACTGATCATAGCCAAGACTTTCAAAAACAGTGTTCAGTCTCAAATACCCAAAAAGTCACCCAAACAGTAATGACACACTTCTGTGGTTTGAAGACTGGGACCTTAAACCAGTATCTATAACCATATTTTGGCTCTTCATAAACAGAACTTATTTTCAGACTGATGAGCCAGCATCAGCAATGCTCATCCACATTAGGCATACATGCATACACTCAAAAGATCAAGGAAACCTTTTTTTTTTTTTATTTGATTTTAAGTAACATACTGAAAGAAGAGACTAGATTTGAGCTGTTGAATGTGTTAAGGTAACTCACTTCTCCAGGGTCACAGAGCAAATTTGTGTCAAAATTTAATGTAGAAGCCCGGCCTTCCAATTCCTAATCCTCTTAACTACAAAACTAAGCTGTTCCCCCAAAAACCTGAAGAAGTTTAATCAACTTTTAAGTTCAGATATAAAATATTTTATTTTTTCTCTTTGGATTCCCAAGTTATGCAGAGAACCACAGCTTTTTCAAATATTTAAGAGGTTTATAATTCATCATACTACCTTTTTTCTTTCTGGACATTTTAAACATCCATGTTTCTGTTACTGAGTGATATAGGCATACTGAAGTTACAGAGGTTTCAAAGGCAAAAGCATATCTCACTCTATCAAGCATAATAGTAAATGGTCTGTTATTTTCATAGCTAAATATTTTTATATTCCTGAACACTCATGTTTCATGTAATGTATCCTAAATAGGCATATATTAGGCAACTAACCAACCAGTTTGCATTATATCTTTCATTAATATAACCAAGTTCTATAACTTACAAGCTTTTTTTTTTGAGTTTTCTAACTGTGAAAACTGGAATCAGATCACAGCTCTGAGTTTATCTCCAGTTAGAAACTTTCTAATAGTACAGTTTCTATTTTGTGTTGATTTGACAAGAAGGAAACTTTAAGTTTGAGATTTTTGATTTTGCCATCATTTTCTAGGAGAAAATACTGAAAAATTAAATTTTGCTGAGATTGAAATGTCTCATTTTACCTCTTCCAGTCTGATGATTTTGTGTAGAAGTTATAACAGAGTCTTGTGTTAAATAATGTCAAAATAATCAATATTTAAAGTACATTTGAAAAAAGATACACCACTCTTGTGCTTACTGAGGATGAAGCAAGGCTGGAAATCTTTCTGCAGCACAGGTTCTGGTTTAGGACCAATTCTGTATGTGTAGTCTTTGCTGACAAATTATATAAATTCTACATCAGAATTACTCCACAGAACATATCTAGATTTCTGGTACCAGTCTGGACTTCTCCCACTCCAATTCTGCTGAATGAGTTGCATAGGGTAAATGCAAACTGGCCAAGGAGCCAACCTGGAATATGCCCTCCGTGGACAATTGAGCTAGTGACAGAGGCAGGTCCTGAGTTAGAAAGATAAGAAGGAAAGTAAAGAGTGGAGAGCTAAGGGGTAGGAAAGAATACAAGTGAACTCTCAGGAATAAAACTGAAGTGGGAAATGGAGATGTCATTTATTTCCTATCACCAGAACGTTTTATCTTTTTTTGCTTTGGCCATAAAATAGAAATTGTAAGTCCATACCATAAAGTCTAGTGGAAAGGATAGGAACTGCTTGCTTAAAAAACCTCTTCTGTTTCTCCACTGTTCCTGGTTCAACCAACAACTAGAAGGAAATTCAGGCTCTGGACCTAAGCAAAGAAAAAAGATAAGCCTTAATGAAGTCATACTTGTCTTTCTCCTCCCCCTTTCCATTTGTCTTTCTTTCTCTTTGTGCTTTACCCACTGGTAATTTAAGGTTAAGGAAAAAAACTACATCACAAATTCAGCTCTTTATTGGAACCACCAACAAATCAGTAACAGAGACCAGGAGGAGAAGCTCTTTTATTGTTTCTCAGTGCATAAAACCAAAAGCTAGGCTTTAGATTGAAGGCAAATATGTTAGTCCGACCTCTTGACTTAAAGCAATTTATCAAGTTTCACCAAGCTATTCCTCTAAATACAACTTTTCTTGGTTTCTTTAAATATAATAACACTAGGGAATCTTCATTTATTTTTTCTTATATACTGATGGTTGAAAGTTATTAAGAGCTGTGATTGTGCAAAGCCACCTTCAGGCCATGTCAAATATCTCCTTTGCATCAGCTGAACAAGCCTCTATCCTAAAAAAAAATATTTTTCTCACACATTTTTTGTAGCTAAAGCTTAAAAAGAAATTTATGCAAATACATTTACTACATTTTACTGTATACTGGAGTGAAAGCAAAACACTGCTGTGCCTCAAGGTGACTGGAAAAGGTATTTTCAATTTTTCTCCTTTAAAGACAATGTAACCTGTTTTGATTTTTTTATTCAAGTTTCAATAAAAAAAAATCACAATCCCAAAGCGGAGACAAATAGTTTCTTAAACTTACTGTGCTCAAGAACTGAAAAAAAATCCGTGGCCTTTCATTGTTTAAGATTTTTGTATTTTTCAATGTTGTCATTTTTTTCTTTTTCAAGTAACTCTAATGAGCTTTCAAAAAAGCAATTCAGAACAGATGGAAAAACTATTAGATATCTGAAAATTGAATCCATCTTTTAAACTTGTCTGCAAACCTCCTGGAAAAAAAAAAAAAAAAAAAAAAAAAAAAAAGGATACACAACTGTATATATAACAACTGTCTTAGAAACCAGATGCTGGTAGTTAGAGATTAGGCCAAGCATTGCAAGGCCTAGGTTTGCATGTCTGTTCCCTGCAGTGGACTCTGAACCTCCTGTTACTTACTGAAGTTAGGCAGCACACAAGGAGAGCCAGGCCACTCTCCCTGAGAGCTGGTCAGGATGAAATCTAAAACAACCCCCATGCCGAATGGGGCTGACCAAGACTGGGACAGAAGGAAGCACCAGTTGCCTTCAGGTTTATAGGCAGGGATCTCCACTTGCCGATCTGTAGTAGTTCAGAGTAGATTTATGGTACCAGACCTTCTGAAGTAGGCGCTCCTAGTGTTTCTTCCAAAGCACCAATCGGGCTTTCAGTCCATTAAAAGCAAGACAATTATAAAGCTGATAATTATTGTGCTTTATTTTACAACACTCCCTATGCAAAAGCACAGACATGATTCCCCACTTTCAGCAAGATGGCCTAAACACTGTGCTGCAGTCTCATCTTCTCCCTGCTTCAGTTGCTTTTGAACTCTTCTCCGTGCTGTTGCTTTTCCATCTGGAATATCTGCCCTGATATGCTATATGGTAAGACTTGGCCTTGAAATCCATCTGACAGAAAAGGAAAGTGAATCTAGTTCTCCCACTTCCTGAAAAGGTGTTCAGCTCCTAAGGTATTATATAATGAGAGCAATGGTGTTGCTTTCCCCATCCATAGTTTTTTTAAAAGTAGACTGAATTTTATGAAGAGCCTGATCCTTCGAGCTCCTGTTAGTGTGATACAGGCCTGACTCCCAAGCAACACCAGATGCAGTTTGCTAGGTTTATGGATCTTGACAGGGTGTAGTGTGGTCAGGTTTTAAAAATCTCAGACATGCCAAAATGAAAAACTTCTGTGCATGCACACAGTCCCTACTCTAGAAAACAGCTCTGGGCATTTTAAAAACAGAAAGAAAAACAGAATGTCTTCAGCAGCAAGCATTCTCAGGATTCTTTTTTTTTTTTTTTTTTTTTTTTTAAAGTCAGACATTAAAACTCTCAGGTTCCACTTGCATGTCCTCTAATAGAAAATAATACTTCTTTCCTTCTTCACTGAAGTGTTGTAAAGACATTAAAGGACAGGTATCTAAGCTAAGTTGTTATTCATTAGGTTGTGACAGAAGAGGTCTTTTCATTTTTCCTTTCTTATCCCATTCATTGCTATAAGGTTTAGCTTTCCCGTAAGTGGAAATTTCTTGCCTTGTAATATTGCTTTTCACCTGTGAGAATATCTGCAGGAGAATACAACTAGGAAAAGAGTGACCAAGATATTGTGAAAAATATCCTGTTCCTTGTTCAGCCCAGGAAGAGAGTGTATGCACACAGTAGATGTAGCAACATTTACATACAGCACACCAAATTTCTTTCAATTAATCTCTGTTGAGATCAGATGTGATGGTGCACTCCAAAAACACTAGAAAATAATTTTCATACAGGAGTTACTACTGGATTTATGTGAGCAGTGTTGATTTTTTTAAAGCTGAAATCTCTTCTCTTTGGTACAGATTGAACTAAATACCACATATGCTTAATACTAATTGTCATCCAATCTAAAGCACATCAAGAACACTCAGTGAATAATGGACACTGGCAGAAACTAGGACACTTCCTGTTAAATACTGTAATAAACTAATAAACTAATAAATAACAGTTCATATAACAAGATGGTTAGTCTCAGCACCAGTTTGTAAAATTGCACCTTTATTTTGTAGGTATACAACAAGCAGTGCCCATAAAACACAGGTAATGTTTCATAAACAAATAAAATAAATTTGAAATATTTGCTATACACAAATACTTACTTCACACTGAACCAAAACTAGATCTTCCTTCCTTCCCAACCCAAGATAGGTTACTTGTGAAATAGCAACCATTAGCCCTGGACTAAACCATCTGCAGAGAGTGATGATTCCAGTAAAAGCAGTAACCTGAATTCAGTTTCCTACCTCCCTTCAGAGCGCCCCAACTATGCAGTTACTGGCTATTCTGGAGGTGACCTCTCCTGTTGAAAGCGATTTTTCCCCCAAGTCTTAGAAATGTTTCTGGTGGTTTTTTTGAGAAGTTTTTGTTTCAGTTATGGGCATTTTCTCACGAAAACTCATTCTGATTAAAGAAAACAACAACAATACAGAAAACCAAAAAGGTCACCAGAATAGTTTATTGTTACATTTCAAGTTGGGAATACCATCAGCGTTATGTCTTGTGTTACTAATAATATATATTCAGTATGAGAGAAATGATTATGTTTATTTTATTCAATTATTCTGATTGAATAGCTATACATACACAACTCTCCTATTTATCAGGTTCTGTGCACAATGCAAGATAGATTCTTGGTTGCCTTTACTTTCCCTTAGCTATTCAGTGTTCAGTCATTAACTAAAGAAAATATTTATGTACATCAATCCATCTGCAGTCATATGCCCGAGTTCATTTTGACTTCTAAGTTAAGATCAAGCTTAGATGCTGTCCTGAATCAGAGCCTTAATTATCTTTACAAATGTATTGTTTTTCACATGTACTTAGATGCTAGCAACCTGTGTAAGTGCCCTGAGGATTCAGTGTTAAGTGATCTATAAATGCTGTTTGCAAAGCACACTCCAGCCACATTAGCTCAGAGCAGGGTTTTCCATGCATGAATGTTAAGCACATAGGTGCTCAGTGCTAATTTTGAAAATACATGTTCAGCAGCTGCCAATATAAAAAATAGTAATGTAGTCTGCAGCCTTTGCAGCTCTCATCTTGATATTGTATAACGGCAATCAGGAGAAAGAGGACAGAGAGGAGATGTAAAGTCAATCAGTCATGCTCTATGATTAGTAGACCAAGACGCATCTGTTTCATCTCTCTCCCATCATAAAATGAATAGAACTAAACAGGATTCTTCTGATGAAACCGAGCTTTTGTCACAAAACACTCATCTGCCAAACCGAAGCATTTTGTAAAACAGATTGGTTTTGATGAATTTCTGAGGAAATGCAGAAAGGCTGTAAACAGAAACCTGCTTCATTTTCTGCCTGCTCACCTATGGGGCTGCCAGGGTCTATGGGCACTCTAGAAAAGGGAAGAATACTTCAGGCACACATTTTTGGAGACCGATGAGTGTTCAGCATTTGTCAAGATATGGATTAAAAAGTAATTCTTCATAACCATAAACTACATGCTACCAAAGTGGGACACATTTTAACAACAACCAGTTATATCACACATGATTATCATGCAATGTGTCATGCAACTAGAACTACAGAGAGAACACTATAAAAATAAAATTCCACTGTATTTGGAACCCTTGGGTAATAGACTGGAAGGAAGTAGCATCTCTGTAGTTCATGGAAAGTCCTCTGAGATCTTCAGAGTAGATTGCCAAACCGTCTCTCTCTTTATTTGACCTGACAATATGAAGTATGCATACCATACTCATTTACTTTAAGAAACATTCACATATAAAATATTCCCCTTCCTCACACAAGTGGCATTGTTCCAAATGCTCATGCAGGTTTCTAGGCACACAAAGATATGCAAACAGGTGGGCAGAACCTCGACCTTTCATCCAGAGAACATCGCCTCTGTGCAAGGCAATATACAAGCCAAGACAAAATCGTTACAAAGTAAAAAATGTTCGTTTGGAACTGGCACTATCTTTGATAGGAAACTTTGAGAAAAAAATTGTTACTATCATTTTAATAATTGATTTTTGAGTCTGCTTAACTTGTGAGGGCTGACAAGACTGCAGCAAATAGTGCCTGCGGATGACTGCTACACAGATACTTAGTTCTGGTAAAATACATGTCTCTAGGCAGTACTCCAAGCATAATAGTCTTCCAATTCATCATATATTTGCTGAGAAATACACTTCAAACCTGCCATGCCTCCTGACTGTAAGTAGAAAGCTGCTTACTGAGGAGACACCATGGGAATGTTCTGCATCTAACTAGCAATGGATGAATGCCCCAGCAATCAGATAGTGGCTTACGTGGTTAATCCCCACAATACGCTGAGCAGTTTAAAGGCAACACTGAAACAGACCCAGCTGCTATACTGAAAAGCTGTGGAAAAGCACAGTTCTCCTTTGATCACTCCACATCTGAAAATACAACTCAAAAGAGAGACCATTTTTTTTGTCGGTGTTGCTTCTGCTGACACTGCTTAGAGATGGTCAAAGTTAAAACCAGATGAACAGAAATAGAAATAATCAGAGCCTGTCCAAACTAGCCAGTTCAAATGAAAAATAGAACTAAAAAGATGAAAAAGGCAATCTAGCCTATGCAAACCATTTCCACTTCAGTGCCAGACTTTCTGCAGTTCTACATTTTTTGTTATTTACAAATCTAGCTAAAACGTACCAAATGCCAAATTCAACATTTCCCAGAGTTTATACAAACTGCTCTTTCAGTTGGCAGAAAAACTCCTTTCCAGTTTAATTCTCATCTTCCTACCTATTTCCTCACATATTACATTAAAAACATCCTCATTCAAGTTCGCACCCTAGAATGTGTGTATACAACTACCACCTCATCACCCACTGCTAGCCTGGCTAGAATTTCACCTTTAATTATATTCCTTCGTATCTCTGGCCAATTCTACAGTTTGCCTATGAAACAGCTTAACTTTGCCACAGTAATTCTGAACTTGCTTTAGTAAAGCCACTTCAGAGAGAAACTTGCCACTCTAGGCCTGTTTTCATCACAGTAGTACACGAAAGAATTACTATCTTCCTTGCCTAAATCAGATCAGGTTTAATGCTAGTTTCCACTGATCCTTTTTCCTGCCTTTTTGCTACCATTAGTGCTTCTCACATTTCTCTCTCCGTGAGAAAACTCTCTGTGAGTGAATTTTGTTTATGATCTTCAAGGTTTTTCTTTCACCTTTATTATAGCAGATATTAAGGAGAGGTAAAAGGGCCAAAGCACCATTCTCTCACATGTAATGAACCTACACATGGACTGGAGAGCAGATATACTTGCTTTGCTGTCACAGATTTGGCCACAAAGAATCCAGAAGAGAGCATGACTGCTCCTCATTACAGAATCCCATGGAAGAGTCATTGATACCTGGCTGCATTGTGGAGAATCCTTCTCTTGTGTTGTTGTGACAAGCAGATTTGTATTTCCTTTTCTTAGTGCTTTATTTCTGAAGCACAAAATATGATTTCACCTAGCAGGAACAGTTCTACTTACTGTTACTTATTTTAGTGTTATCCACCCAAGAATTCCTTAAATACATATGATAGAAAATGAGATTAAACGAAAGTGCTCTTCTAATGAGTGTAAAAATATATATATACTCATAATTAACTTTGTCATAGTTTACTTCAGAGTCTCAAAATGACAAACGATATGCCAGCTCATAAAAGGAGAAATTACTGAGTGATTTTTCACAAATAATTGGTCAAATTTCATTGCATCCTTCTGCTAACTGATTTTGTCATACCCTAAGGCCATCCACAGAGGCACTGGCAGAGTAGATGAAAGGCTGCCTAAAATCTGAGTAAGACACACACGCATTCAGAAAGAGGCAACTTTAAATCTGTCAAAGCCTTGTGGCACTTAAGAGCCCATCCTACAGGTAGACATTTAATATTTAACAATCAATTTAGCCATTCTTCTAAAAGGCTTTTCTTTATGGGTCCCAGGAGCTACTTGCATAAGGGCTGCCAGATCTTCAGACAAAGTGTTTATAGACTTTGAAATGCTAAAGAAATGCATATGATTTACAACTTCTGTGACTTAGTTACCCCTTGAGTTTTCTCAGGTAGCTTTCCTCATTAGAATTCATCATGAAACTTATTTTTGTGGATGACATTTCTGTAAAGATAGGGTGGCTTGTTCTAATAAATACCACACTTTCTAATAGTTATTTTAACAAATTAAAAGCATTTTTTCCCTTTTCATTTAACACTGATAATTCAATGATATCTATTATCTGGGTAAATATGCCAGTAAGTAAGGTCTAGATCACAGCAGTCAATTCCACACTGGCTGTTCAACTACAGAAAGTATAGAACAACCTCGTCCTGTTTTAAAGGTTTGGTATCTATCCAGGTCTCAAAGAGAAAGATATTCTAACTGTAAGTTTCTAATTGTAAAACTGAACTGGTAGATGGACTGGATGCTCTCTTTCCAGGATGCTCTCCCCCAAACAGAACATTTCTAAATCAATCAGATATTTGAAGTTCTATTTCAAATCTTAAATCTCATCTCTCATAGATAAATACTTACTTTGAGAATAGTAAACCAGTGTATCCTTTGAAAAGTATTTAGTCTTTCAACTCTATGGTTGTCCAAAACTACTGAATGAAAAGGAAAGCTATTTTAAGGTCATTTATAGGAAATAACTAACCTACATGAAATAAGCTGGCCATCCTATTTAACTTCCTGATTGTCAAAAAGCTCATATCACAAAACCCACAACTATCAACTAGCACTATTTCTGTAGCCTCAGCAGAGGCACAAAGAGCTGAATAGACACAATGGCTGTTCTCTTTTTCCTCACTAAAGTGTCCCGCTTGATAAGGGTGAATATAAGTTTTCTTTCACTGTAGCCATACCTCTATTGTTAATAAACATAGGAGTTCATTCTCTAGAGATGTCAGAGTGGAATTTCTTCTGCAAGAGTTGCACAAAAGATGAACAAGTGATTTGTGCCTGAGGCTGAAAAGAATTGACCTCAGTTCCTTTTCCCTTCTAAGGCATGAGAAAGTACACAAGTCTCTCTATGCCTAACTGTAAAGCAGAAGTAACAGTACCTGCTTTTCTCACCAGCTATTTGTGAGACTACATACATCGAAGATATGGGGCCTTGAAACTATAATAACACTGAAAATCTTAGCACCATTTGTATCATCATATGAGGATAAGCATTGTCTAAACTTCCAGTGCAGGCTTTTAATACAATCATCTTTTTGATATTTGTATCTTTTATGACATGAAGGCTGGGAGAGGAGGATTTCACTGCACGTCAATAGTGATGGTATATGATTGCTCTTATCCATTCCACATGTATCAGAACGCTTGCTTTTTTTCTTTACTGAAAATAATTTGAAATGTTTACATTTGTTTGCTTATAGACTAAGGGAAAAAATTAAATCTGATTTTACTGACTCATCAACAACCTAGAATCAGTACAGCACTAATGGTAGAAATGGTAATTTTGTGATAAAGAGTTGTGTTGAACTAATAAATCCTACTGCAATACTGAGTGGTACACCATTGTGAGTATGCACATCAGCATTCAGAACCAACTAAAACTCATAATATTAGCATAAAGTTAACATACTTGGCTTCTTTATCAGAAGAAACCCATGACTCTGATTGAGAATGTAAGCAAGTTTACTTGCTTTCTCCTCTAGTGACCACAGTAGTTTTTCTTGGTTTGCAAAAGCTCCACTTGCATATCCTAAATATACCCCTTTTTGAGGTCTTACACAAAAACAGATCTGTTAAACTAATCTACAAACTGCTTTTGCAAGTAACTCCAGATTTCACTGCTGAAGTAACTAGATAATTATTTTCTTTTTTTAAGAATTGCTTAACATTACAGTATCTCGACATCACAGTCCTATACTTAATGACAGTTTCATTCAGCATCAATAATCATATATGTAACAGTTTCAAGCCATCTTTTACGAGATCTGACTTAGTTTGTGTATACAGCCCTCATTATGAAACTACAGGATTAAAAAAATCCTTTTACCAAATGTTTGCAATTTTAGTGTAAGAGAAGAGATAAAGAGATGTTGAAACAAGATTGTTCACTATGAGAAACAGAAATCTCACTACACTATTTTTTTTTTTTTACTATTAATGTCACTTCATAATGAAATTTTTGAACTTGCTAACACAGTAACAATCACTAATGCAACTATTCACCTCACTGTTTTGGTGTCAAGTCATTGTAAATGGCACTTTGTTTCTTTTCTCTCCCTCACATACATCAATGCAATAGATGATTTCCAGAAACTGTAATTCAAATTATTAAACCCTCCGTGATTTGTTCATATTTAAAGTACAGTTTTCTTACAGAATTACTTCAAGAAATCTATACTGTATACAAATACTGAAGCTGAAATAAATCAAGATGATTTTTCTGAAAGTAGTATCCAATGTACTGGATTATTTAATTTCCTAATGCAAGAGACCATGATTTCAGACTTAAATTTTAAAAGTTATTAGTGACTTTAGGTAATGCTATTATGCCATCTGGATTTTGAATGTACAACAATACACACCTTTAAGAATATACCACCTGTGCCATTGCAAAAGGACTGTATCAAAGCTTAAGTAATTAAATAAACCACTTTGGGAAATTCAGATTTTTAGGTTGCTTTCTACAGTGCTCACTGAAAAATAAACTGTTGTGCAAATGCCTTTCTCTCAAAGAGTCACTAAAAAAAAGTGACCATTGCATTTTTTTTCTTTCATAAGTCTTATTAGTGGAAGCTAACTTTAAAAGACAAATCATTGTTTAAAGAAAAATATGTTATCCTTATAGAAGATATAGACTTCTTTTTTATTTTGATTGGCAGACGAAAAATAAGTCATTCACAAAGTATAAACTCAACCTTTCGATGGTTAACTCCAACCTCCATAATCTTAAAGTTCAACTGAAACACACAATTCAGATTCTGAAGATGTCAAGAAATTACTTGTGTGACAATCTAATGCGCTTTTGCTGGGAATACACATGCATTTCCTTTAGAACCCTGCTTTCATGTTTTGTGAAAGTTCACCAAACAGGTAATAGAGAAAACATTTCACGTTTATCTTCTGAAACTTTGTTTTGACAGAAAATTCCAAACCAGTCTGATTGTAAATATAGTAAACATGATGCTTTCTCTTGAAAGACACAGCAACAAAACAGTAAGAGGTTATGTGCCTCATCTTTGGCTTTCTTAAAATTGTTTTTAATATATACATCTTTCTACAGTTCCATTTGAGTTTATGGTACAATTGTATAGAAAGGAAAACATGTCACCAACACATTTAAAGAGGGCATAAACTGATGGTCAAACAACAACCATTAGTTAAAAATACACCAGTAAAAGAAACATATTTGAGCTATATCTCTTAGAATTACTGGGAATTTTGTAATATCTATTTCTGTAGTTCTGTAACATACTGACAAAAAAGACATAGATCATGAAGTTTGCCTGAAGCTTCTCAGATGAGGTTATTCCAAGTTTGCAAGAGCATAAAAGTAGTATAGAGGACAAAAAATTCATTTCTTTTCTTTTTTCTTTTCTTTCCTCTTTTTTTTTTTCTTTTTAAACTGTTTCGGTCAAAATGCTTTTAAACTGTGGATCAAATCCTTGAAGCAGAGCTAGAATCTAAATAAGGATAAGTTTCCAGCTGTTATATCCCAGTTTGTGTTGAACACCTCCCATTTGAACTACAGCTGATAGTAGGAAAAGGGTCCCAAAACAGGGAACATCATTCTAGACTGGGACTCAAAATCATCATAAAAACTGGAATCTTTTCTTATTATGGCTACTGGGCGAATCAGTTGAGACTTCAAGGTTTCACTAACTTGACGTTCAAAATTTACTCTGGACTCAAAGTTCTTGAAAGAATTACTCTGTAATTTATAACTAGTGCTAACTGCCTCTGCAAAGCAGAATAATTTTTATAGGGCCTCTCTTCAAACCATCTTAAAAATAGACTTCTTTCCCATCTTCCTGTCTATGACACTTGCCATCCAGTCTAAGTCTTTATTTTTCTAAACAGAGGCTTTTTAATTTTATCCTCAGTTGTTTTAAGTAGCTTCAGGAAGCTTACAGAAATATACCAGGAATTGGGGCGGGGGGGAGTAAATTTCAATTTTTTTTCCCCACATATACAGTCTATGAATCAGTTTGGTAATCAGTGCCACGTAAGGTAGCAAGTTTGAGTGAAACACATTTATTCACATATTTTAGTAGTCTTTTAAGATATGATAATCATTCTACAGAAATAGCTTTTCCAGGGTGGTCAGTGAAATGAGAATTGAATGCTACAGTATGAGAATTGAATGCTACAGTACATTTTGTCTGCATAACTGCTGTCTTACAGGATGACAGTTAATAGGTTTTTTAGCTTAGAGTACATACAATTCTTTCACTGGAGAGATGAAGTGTAAGTGTCAAATTCATGGCACTAAGAAATTACAAAAAAAGCCAAATGACAATCTTCAAATAAACACAGAAGAGATGAATAACTCAAAACTTTAGGCTATCAAACTACCTATCTAATGTCACCTCCAGACATTTCTCCAAGTTGTTTATATCTAATATCATATTCTTGTTCTCCAAGTTTCGAAAAACGGGATGAAATACCAGTGACTCAATATCGCTAGACGTGATTGAGAATGTTTATAATGGAAAAGAACTAGAAAACTTTTGAACGATTCTGCGTCAAAAGAGCATGGCAGCAATCACTCTGAAAAGGAAAAAACATCAAAGATATTACTCTAGGAGACTCCAGGTAAACCAAAAACAAATGAGGAGACAGCATATCTTTTGTTAAAGAAAAAGAAGTCCCTTAAAATGACAGACATTTTTCAGATTACTGGTTAAGTATTACAACGCCTACATTTGCAAGTAGTGTGTTATAATAGAGCAAAACCGTTGATGTCAAACTTCTACCCTTTTAGCACTGAGATGTTTTTACTTCAGACAGTCTCTCATCCCATAGTCTAAACATTCTTAATGTTTAGCTTAAATGTTATAAATGTGTTATATTATACATTACATTATAAAAAATGTTATAAATAAAAACATGTTTAGTCTCAGATCAAAAGGTATTACCAGTAAGACTATTAATATTACCACTGCACAACTAGCTACACAGCTAGCATTCAGTGAACATTCCCACATCTAATCAAAGAGGCTTTGATAACTTCAAAAAAATCTTAGAATTTACTACTTGAACGGTAGTGATAAAGCCAGTAGCTGAAATCTCCAGGTTTGGCTCATGGACTTAAGTAGATTTATTGTCCTTCAAACAGCTCATCAAAAGACAGATACAGTACCATTATAAAACTCAAGAAAAATAAAGTGAAAAATACGTCTGAGTTTTTTCACTGTTAATTAAGTTCCAGTGATCTTCAATTTCCAGGCAAAGGGAAACAATAACACTGGGCCAGATCTTCAGTGAAGTAAATGGGCCTACTTCCACTGTAGTCAATTGTCTGGTCCCACTGAAGATCTTTACTTATCATCCTTTCTCCTCTTTTTGTTCTCACTTTTTTCAGTGTTGCTCCACAGCTACATAACAAACCAATAGCTACATTAAATATGTTTTCTTAAATCTATCATTTATCTCTGTAGATGACATATCCCTGTAATTATAAAACTAAGGAAAATTCACTGGTGAATCCTTAAGAATATTGATGATTGACTCATACCTTCACTGACACACAAACAAAGCTTTTCTACACTAAGGAACGTCAAGTTAATGTCAAGTTAATTCCTAAGTTCAGGTTAAGCATTTGCTGTATTCCTGTTCCCGCCAGCATGCTGAAACTCCATGTAAGATCAGCTGTTCTAAAAGTACTTTGCTGGATAGAAATAATAAAATACTTAGAAACATACTGAAGAACTTATTTTTATGATCCAGCTTAGAGGGCATTAATAACTCATGTAAGATTGGGAAAGAATCCAAACATTACTCAAACGAAAGCATCAAGTCTAACGCTTAAAATGTCTAACACACTTGCTATTCTCCAGTTTTAAAGGACATTTAATCCATTCTTACAATACCACCTTTAAGAGTACAGCCTTCTACAATGTGAAATATTTTGTTTTTACTCGAGTAATTTTTCGTTTAGAATTCTTATACTAAAAATAAGTTATTTTGAAAGATCAAAACCAGAACATTTTATTCATTTTTCTTTTTTACTTTGTTTGCTGAGTATTTTGAAGAGTGTTCTATTTCACAAAATTCTATTTTAAATAAATTCTATCATTTTAATATCAGAATAATTAGGGTTGTTATTGAGTAACATGCAATTTTTGGTCTATCTGTATTGCTTCTACTTTTGCCATTGATAACTGTTAAAAGATGCTCAGCTGTTAGGAATTGTAGAAATGACAAGAAAAAAGCACATATGAAAACAATAATTGTCATTCTGATCATTACATGTGTTTTAGACTTTCCTGAATTACATGGAAAATGCTGTAATCATAATAGCAGAATTTACATCTCATAATTTTTAACCTATAGTTAGTGACTCATGATTTCATAAAATTATATTTAAAAATGGAGAGCTGTGTACTGAGCCGAGTACATCTTTTTTAGAATGAGACATTGTCATGTGCCTCTTTCTTCAGATGTAGAAAGTTTTTGCACAAGCAATACAATTACAGAAATAATATCATCAACATTGTTTTGCTGCTCATAAAAATGTGTAAGTGTGAACTCCTGAAGAAGTTGCTCTGACATGACAAATCGTAAACAATTCCAGTATATCTTGATAAATACTTTGATGTGTGTTACTTCATTTTAGAGTAAGAAGGGAAAATAAAGTTTTAGATACATAGAAGCTTTGAGAACATAGGAAATAAACTTACAAGAGTAAATGATGGCTATCAGGAGTTCACATGCCCTGTAGAGGTGATTCAATCTGTGCAAACCTTATCTAGAGTGCCAGACCTTCTGTGCTGTTCCTTGGAAATGAAGGTATACCTACTCCTTCCCCTACCCCACAACACTGTATCTTCTGTTTGTAGACATGTGTGATAAAATGTTTCCCAGACAGCAGATTGATTTCATATTTTCAGACTGCCTTAAACTTTTATGGGACACTTTCACTTTGAATCACTACTGCTGTGAGTTGATTTAAGTGCATGTCACGTATCGATACTTAGAAAAGAGGCCTTTGTTCAGGATTTTACTAAGTTCTCACTATAGCTAAACTCCTGCTGAAGTCCCACATGTGGAACTGCATGAAAAATAAGTATTCCCTAGAACTGAGACCAAAACTCTGGAAGGCATTATTAATTCAAGCACCAAAACAATGTGCCAAATGATAAATGCATTAATTTAGAAATACTCAGTACTCCTGTACAAAATGAATTGTTCTTTTCTCCGCGATTCTAATAAATTACATTTATTATATATTTTCAGTGTAAGAAATGTTTTCCTTTTTTGACATTGGGCCTTCTCTACGCCTAAGACACAGCCATAGCAATGCACAAATCTAGGCTTGCTCATTATAATTCTCATGAAACTGCCGATCCCAGAAAACTTCCATAGGTTCACTGTGGCAATAAAGGAGAAAGATGTAGACAAAAATCTACAGGCTTTTAGATGAGCAGATTGAAGCCAGATTGTGATCAAGTAGTTTAATATAAAATTCTACTGCTTTACACTACTATTGGTGAAAAAAAAAAAAAAACAGGTCTAAAACAGGTCTAGAACATTCATATTAAAAGGCTGTACCATAGGTAGCAGACTTTCTCCATTAATTGTGATACCTTGTTGCAAAAACATCACAAAAAGCATGCAGTGGATGAACTATGGAAGTGGTCAAAATACATGATGCAGAAGCCACAGTGGCAAGTCTGGGAGTGTGTTCCAGATGTATTAAAGAAGTTCTAAACCAACTTGGAGTTCACAATGGCATGCTCAGAAGAATGAACGCAAGTAGCTGCAACATAAAACAAGGAGGTTGAAATGGCTCTCTGACATCGTCTCAAAGAGTTCAGGTTGTAATTCTCACGTGCTATGTACTTCTGTCCAGATAACCACATATCTGTGTCAGGCCAGTGAGAGATTTTTTTTTAGCTATATTGTTTCCTCTGAACATTGTGGTTCAAGGTAACAGTTCAAATAAGTTGTGTGAATGGTCAGAAAGACATAATCATTCAGTGACAGAAAAGAAACATACTAATTAGTGATTCACAAATGGGTTGGCACCACTGGCAATAGGTGGGCAGTCTCTCTCCTGTGTGAAAAGAGAATAATATTCCCCAGGTAGCTAAGTCATAACAATGTCAAAATCTTGTGGGTAGTTTGGGTAGTTTTTTGGCTTCTTCTCTCTCCATTAATCCTTTTTTTTTTTATTCTTCCATTCTTTTCCAGTCTTATGATGATTCACATGCTAGCAAAAATTCTTCTAATTTAGACCAGCTTCCGGAAGGGCTATAGCGGCACCTCTACCATACAAGATCGGTTCTGTGACACACCTCTAATACTACAGTTTAGAAAACAGATAAACGTCATAGTTTGTTGCTGCAGCAGGCTAAGGGGGTTGCTTTTTGTAGTACTCAAAAAAAATTCCATCACTGAATTAGTGGCAACCCCTCTCCTCTATTCAGATAAGAGAAAGGGTAATGTTACAATGACTGGTTTGGTTCGCGGTATAAAAATTGAACTTCTCATGGGAGATCTTCAGACTTTTATGACCCTGTATAACAGGTAATCCTTCCTCTCCTCCCATGCCTCCAGCACAACAGACATGGTGTCATGTTCTAGAAGGAGTCTCTTCTGCATGGAAAAGGGAGCACACAAGAGAACTGCAAAGCAGGAGCAAAACAAGTGTTCTGTATCTCCCAAAGAGAAAATATGAAAATATGAATGGGCAGGTCTGCAATCTGAAAAGAATTTTTACTTATCTCACATGTATGGAGATCCCAGTATCAGCTTAGCTTTTTGAAAAAGCATTTTCTCCTGGACACTAAATTCAGCTTTATATGGAACTTGTCTAGATACTTATACTATCTTCACTACCATAATATCTGAACACAAACTATACTGGTATACTATAGTATATGTTGTTCATTAACAATACTCTTGGTACACATTGCAGCATAAATGCATTTTAAACATAGTCTTACTCTATCCATAACTGTTTAGTTTTATAATATTTGTTAATGTAAAATACGTTCCTTTCCATAAAACCAACTAAGTCTCAGTGCTACTATGTATTTATCATCTCTATTTCTTTCGAATCCAAATTCTCCAGCTCTCTGCATCATTACATACGACACTAAGTCTTTTTGATATGTCTGGTAATCACACACTAGTGGGTGGAACAGTAAAGATGTGAAATGCAAACAAAATTCCTTTGCCCATAATTTATTTTTAATCTATTTGACAAAAGGCAAGGTAATTTGGGTTTTAAATGACAGTACCTAATTTCAATTTCTATTTGATAAAAATCTAGTTTGAATCCTTTGGTTTTAAACCTCTTGGAATAGGATATATGCATGCATGTTGGCAGCAAGCTTCATTATACCATCATCACCACAATATTTACTTTCTTCTAAAAACAAAAACAAACAAAACTGAATGAGGTCCTGGCCTTTGCTCCTCGGGCAAGGTATAAAATTACTCTTTCTCAAGAATTTGAAAATATGGTAAATATTTAATATGCAGCACCCACAGAGCTCTAGGATTGACTAATTCTCTCAGACTGAAACTTTTCAAGAATTAAGGCGCCCAAAGGACAAACAGAAAAATCATGACTAAACAACAGCAAATTACACTGGCAGATTTTTTTTTTTCTGTTTAGCAGACACAATGCACAGCTGAAGCTGTTAGCTATAAAAAGTCCTATGGCATTTCTCCCCAATGTCCTTCCCAATTTCTAAGTGGGGGTAACATTTTTGGCCTGTACAAAATTTCTCTGCAGTTCAGTGCATTATTTCTCCTTACTCGATACAATATACTGTTATGCAATAATGCAAAATTGGCCAGAGAGATAATGTAATTCATGCATCATTGCTTAAATATTAGCTACTTTCTATAGTCAGTAGGTGTGCAGTATGGGCTAAATAATGTGCTACACTTCAAATGCAAAGTTTAACCCTCTACTGAAACAATGAAATCAACACCTAACTGAAACAATGTACTGCTACGATTTAATGAGTTTGTCAGCCTACTTGGGATGTCCCCAAATATTGACAACAGCTAGAAGTAAAAACGATCCCTTCTGCAAGTGCTCTAAAATGTGTTAGCAATGAGAACTCCCTAATGATGTCTTGCAAAACTCAGAACACCAGAGTGTAACACACTCCAAACATCCTCTCACAGCTGCTGTTGCGAAAAGCAGCAGAAGCAGGCACTGCAGAGCCAGCTATGCCAGTTCTAAAAAAAAAAAAAAAAAAAAAAAAAAAAAAAGTAATCCTCTAAAAGCTCTTAAATTCAGTTTTCCACATCCTTTGTGCTGGCAGAATAATACAAGTTGGAAGGAAATAGTGAATAAGATATAGTCCAGTAATTAAAATACCTAATTTCATAAAACATGCATCACATAATACACAAAGCATTCTCAACCAAGGATAACACTTGTCTGATGTAAATATCCATAAATTGCCCATTTACTCTATTTCTATTAAAACGGAAACACAGCAAAAATATAATTTTAGATCCAAATACAGAAAAGATCAATAGAGTGTTTTCCTTTGAAACATAAGGCTAAAATGTATTAGCTGTTTTTTCCCTTCCTCATACATTTTAGTCAACAGTCTGGACATTTATATCTCTGTTTGCTGAAAAAAGAAAAGCTAAGTAATACCTAGAGAAAAAGAGCAGATACAGAACAAAGTCAAAAGCATTCTTAAAGCCCAAAGAATGAAAGCAAACCCAGGAGACATACATCAGATAGAAAAGTGCATCATAATAGCCTAAAAAGAATCCAATATTGCTTCATTTGGTGTTATGCTGCAGTGTTTTTCTCATTGTACTGAAGTATAAGATTATACCTCAATGTATTAAGCCACTCTATAGGTACTCTTGGCAGAAACTGATGTAAAGCAAGCAGTGAAAGCATTTTCAGAATTGCAATGATGTTTGCTCAGCACTCTCAGATCCATCTCAAGGCTTTTTTTCTGTCCTGAACAGAAGACTGGTTTGGCTGAATCACCATCCGTAACAGGAGAGAGGAACGGATAACAGGTTGCTACTCCTCTGCCAATGAGAAATACACATTACACACATATGGTATCAGCAACAAACAGATGATCAACAGGAGAACAATGGGGCAGCTGACTCTGCTATAGATATATAAATACACATATGCAAGCAATAAATGTTTTCTTTACATGAATAGAGGATCTTGGTGCAGAAAGACTTGATATCTACATATTTGATGCTTTCATTCTTATTCAAGCGAGTGCTTTTATTGGGTAACTATTGTAATGTACGTCTGCAGGATCCTGTCTTTTGAAGTAATGAGAGTTTTCCTACTAATCCCAGGAAGGCCAAAAGTCTTTTTTTTTCTTCTTTTTTTTCTGTCATAAGAAACCACAAACCTAGAGGAAAGCGTCTACCGCACAGTCTAAAATCATCAAACAGAGAATACTCTTGCATTGGCACTCTGATGTTGTATGCTCTAGAACACAGGGAAAAGCATTAAACAGGCATTCAAGAACAACCTGTCTCTGTGGAAAAGTATGTTGGTATGGAACACCAACATTTCTTGAGAGAACAATATTGTACTAACTAAAGCATCAACCCAACTGGACTTAACAACACTAGCTTTAAACTAGCTGCTAGCAAAATGCAGATCTGATGGCATTGCTTTTATATAATTGCACGCTGAGCCAGGGACATGTCTAGGGGGCATGACTAATTGCGAGGCAAGGGGGGAATCTACATTTTCACTCTATCAATTAAGTATTAAAACCATATTGCCTCAATATTTTTGCTGCATGCACATGAGTATCTTGTAAGGAAAAAAGAAACATTCATGTTGTTTAGTCATATTATCTACATCCACAAGGCAAAGATGACTGACTTAATACTGACTCTTACACATTTCACTGAAAACTTTTGTACTTTTGCATTGTCTTATCTGCACTCCTGGAGGTTGGAGAAAGCTGTAAAGAATAAACCTAATGACACAAAGACCTCAGGAAATATAACGAGCAAACTCAAACATCTATTTGACAGCTGTGTATCAGGCAAGAACTACAATATGGCAGGTAATCACCAGAGCATTACTGAATGCCCAGAAATACCTGACTCAAAAGATTTTACAGAAAGTCTTGAGAAGAACAGTATGAGGTGGTGGATGAAAGAAAGAAAGAAAGAAAGAAAAGAAAAAAGTCAATCACCCATGTCAAATAGACACTGACTTTCTTTTTTAGATTTTTACAAATTCTGCTGCTCACAATACCTTCCAGTCAACAGGGCACGGAAAAGATAAAATAATTTCTGTCCTTCAGAATTCTGAAAGAAATAAAACAGACCCATGTTTGCCACCTCTGAATTCCAGTCTGCAAGACTACAGTTATGATTTGAGAAGTATTATACCCCGTTCTCACCACTGACAGAGAACTGGAGTTCGGAACAGAGCAGGAAAGATGAGCTAGAGAATTATATAGCAGAAAATCCCACGTTACCCCTCCAGAATCAAAGGACAACTCCCTCATCAATCAGAAGAGCCCATCAGTGCAGTGCTTTATGCAGTGATGGAGCTAAACAATGCTGAGAAGATTAGAAGAATATCTTTGATTTTTAGGAAAAGTAGTATTTTTCTAATTCTTATAAAATACCTTATTTCACACACTCCTTCACACACACACATCAGATAATGCCTTCAGGCTGAGATTTGATAATCCTTGTCATCTCAGCCAGCAAAGCAAGAAATGTTGTCTTGAAAGGATTTAACTCTTTCAAAATCTAACTTCATTATTTCACTCTCATCTTCCTGCTTCCTCTCTACCCCCCCAAATCTGCAATGCCCAAGAAAACTTACCCGCATTACCCTTTTGGCTTATTCAGATGAAGACCTATAACGCTTTGCTTGGATGATATCTAGCTAAACATTTTAAGATGATTCTATTATTGTAGGCAAATCATTAAGATTCAGGCTATCAGGGCAACCAGCATTACATCTAGTTTCTATCTATCTTACAAGCATTGTGTTATCCTATACTTCTAACAAATGCTAAATATATACCATATGCTGGAAGTGAAGCTAATCCAGAATGGTAAATTGGCATAAACTATTGCCTGTCAAATAACAGTAAAAAGAGGAGAATAAACTGGGGAGACAAAAAATCTCATTTGTTATAAATACAAATGCAGTGACCTAACTGAGAATTACTGGCTAAAGAAATTCTATTAATTTTCATAGCTTCTGAGTTTTTGTTATTCAAATCTGAAACCCTCACTCCATTATCTCTGTGCTTGCTAGTATCCCAAGGTCTGTGGCTACAAAGTCATGTTGTATCTTTCACTAAACAGTCTGCCCTAAAATAATACTAATTTATAGCTTTGTTTTCTGCTGTGCTCGGTTTTTTTGGAGAGGGGATGTACATAACTCTGCAATTACCCATATATTATATTTTTAAAATAAGCATAGATATGTATGCATCCATTAGGATTTTAGAGAGAATACTTGTGGTTTAAACGTTCAATCTTTTAAGAATTAGTAGCAAAAAGACTTACAAATTTAATGTGTTTAACAGTCCAGCAACAATAGATGCAATTATTTAAATTTAAACCAGTCTCAAAATATTTAAAAAAGAAAACTGCAAAAAAAAGTCCAGGATGTCCAAAAACACCATGCTTTCAGCTTTTTTCAAGTTTTTCAAAATATTGTGGTTAGGTTTGAGATCAGAGGAAAAAGATCATTCACATTCCCTGTGTTGCCAAGACATCTTTTTTTTCTTTTTGATCTTTTTCAAAAAAATTTCTCTCAAATAATGTATGATAGCTATCTGCTTGGGGGGCTAGATCAAGTATCTCCATTTATCAACCTGCAAAAAAGTAACCGGGAAAGCTCTGGCCTTTTAGCCAGGCATGTTTCAGGTCATTTCAGGTCTTCTAGGCACAAAGGCACAGTTTGGTGAAACATGACTGCATGATATGCTATTGAGTTTTTTGTTGCTTTTTCCAGTATTATGTCAGACACCTAGAGAATCATAACTGTATTTTTGCAAGATATTTTGCTCCTCCCTTCATCTTCTTCAGAGTATTGCCCCTACAGTTTCTTCTGGTTCTTGCCTCCTTCCTACCCACCTTCTCTCTCAGACCAAAAGCACGTGTGTGTGGCAGTAGACCCGTAAGGACAGGCAGGAGCAGGCAGGAGGGCTCAGACCTTTGCTTTCCTTTGGCACTCCCTTCAAGAGATGTCCCAAACAGACACCCCCATTCAACCTACTCTTGCTAAATCTTTCCTTGCCTTTAGGCAGGCACTTAGGGCAGGTGCCAACAGTCCTGCAGGTACTGAGTGACAACTCCTGTTCTCTTTGTTTTATTTCCAGATTTCAACAGTATTTTCACTCTTCCCAAAAGCTGTATTTTCATTTATTTTCAGGATCAAATTGACACATAGGTGCACAAGACTTACTACTCTCTTACTCTGAAAAATGCATCCATATTGGCATCTTCTGGATTCTTCAAAAGGCTAGATTTATACAAATATATATAAATACAAGCATCTTTTCAAACATATTCAATCACACACATATACAGTCCGGTGTAAGCAAATGAGTCACAGTCAGCCTTAAATATGTCAATAATTGGCAACAGAATTACTCCAGTTTACCTCATCTGTTAGTTCTGTCCTGGCTAGTTATTATTCCAGGTTTTCAGAAATATTTCTCCTCACAGTCAGCAGAGGGCATTGTTCACTCAGTGTCCAAGCAAGGAAGTTTATACTTGTGGATGAGACTGCTTCCAAGTTTTGTCTCATGCTAGGCACTGATCTTTATTATTGTATTATGACTGTATTTAATAGGGAATACCTATATAGTAGGTTTTCGCTAAAAGTTCTGAAAGGGTTTTTTTTCTATGTTTTTATCACTACTTTCATACCCATTTTACAGACAAGAGACAGCCAGATTAAGCAACTTGTCCAAAATCACACAAGTAGTCAATGACACAATCCTGTTATGAGTCCTTCTTCACAGAACCTCAAAAGATAAGGACTTGACAGTTCCCCTCTTTGACAGACACTCATCATATCTTTATAGGATTACAGAAGAGATTAACAACACACTGCTACATGAACAATGGCTTCCATGAGCATAGATACTTCATCTGACAATGAAAATGTTCCCTTCACAGTGCAAGCAAGAAAAGAAAAGCAGCTTTCTTCCATATACTGAATATGTTTGCCTTGTAAACTCTTATCATTTCCTCACTTATGATATTCACTTTCATTGTACATCAGCAGCAAAACGTGCTATTGGCTCCATGGTAAAACACAGCTGTTCCCATGGACTGTTCCACGGGCCTCTTTCTCCCACTGTTCAACACTTGCACTGCATTAGGTGCTCTTAGTTCTTCCAAAAGCATCATCATCTGCTTTTCATCAGCAGCCCCAAGCCTAAATCACACTTTTACATGCAGCGTCCAATTTCACAGCCTGATCATTTTCAAGCAGGTTTCATTGTTCAGCTGAAACTGCAAACCGGTCTTGTGAAGTGTTGCCCAATAGCAAGGGCCTGAGTTGTCAGCAGTTATATCTAACTACAGCTTCCTCTGTTGAGATGCAAAGCAAAACTGACAGTTTAAGAAACTCTCTCTGTCAGAACTAGAAAAAGTCTATTTCCAAAAAGAACAGAAATCCAGTGTTTCAGACATCTGTCTGTCTTTAAAAGGCGCTTAGTAAGTACACAACCTGTCATTCGTCAGAGATGTTCTGACCAATGAGTACGTCAATGGGATGAAAGACAGTGTTTTCAACCACGTAGCTTAATACAGAGCTGAAGGTTCTGAACAAATGGACTTCTGTGAAACATGGTCAGGCAGAACGCCACTAGTATTCCATGAGACAGTCAGCTTTGTTCCTCACCCTATATTATGCCTAAGAGACAGCTTTAAATGATTTACTATGTATTTAAAAATAGTAAGTTTCCTTTTTCTTCAGTATTAAATGCAAGGAAAAATAACCCTGTAATATATTCTGAAGAGTACCTAATCAGCATAGGAGTCTGCTCCTTTGAAACTGAAGCAAATCCCATGAGCTCCCAGAATGTCAGTAAGTGCAATTTGGGTGGCTGAGTCTCTAGCACGTTTTACGAGAATGTAGCTCCACGATAGCTATCACTTGTGATTGAAGCTAGGGATATCTGGTATCATGAACACATCCTGAAAACTTAACAGAGTTCTTGGCAAGTAAACTTTGATCCTTACAGCAGTGCCTTAAGGTAGAGGTACTAACCACTCTTCAAAATCTTCCTCAAAGCAGAAGTCAAAAAGCCACAGCAAACTCAGAAGAAGGGAAAGCCAGAGCTATGTCTGAATGTATTTATCCATTACCTGTGCTTAGAGTTCAGCAAAATTTCCCAAGTTTCTGAAGTAGATTATGAAGGCAACAGACTTGTTAGTTCCTAGGTGAACCAATCACAGGCTTGATGCCACAAAGCCAAAAATCTTTGAGGCCCCCGTTTTTTTTCTTCCTTTATGTCAGTCCAGTTGGACCTCGCAATATTGAGTGATCTGGACTCCTAAGCTAATTGTTTCAAATTAATGGCTGAAATGGTATTATAAGCACCTTAGCAAAAATGGCTGAAATGGTACCATAAGCACCCTAGCAAAACTGAAGACCCTAACTATAATTTAACACAAAATTAATTTTACTACCAAGGTTTTTGGTCGTATTTCTACAAAGAAGCAGTGCTGACTTTCAGACTAAGGCTTTTTTGGACCAAGTTGATACACATGTAACACACATTGCCTTTTGTGATGATGCTTGTAGAAGAACTGACAACACCTATCTAGTAAATACTCTTCCATTTAGTGGCATGAATGCCAGGAAACAGAGGAGACTAAATGACATTCATTGCTCCTACCTTTCTTTGAAATTAATGGATCGTGGGTGCACAAGCTCCCAGGACTTGCCTCTCTCCCCCATTTCACATCTATTCTTCCAAGTAATACTTCTGCAAGGAGACACCAGGAAACTGAGCTGTGTCAATAAGCAAAGCTGTTCTCCAAACTAGGCTTTCAGGAGCACAGGATCGCAATAGACCTGCTCCTCAGGCAACACATGCTGGCAACTTTGCTATAACAACAGGCATGTTCCACTAATTGCAGAGTTGGATGATGGATGGCTTTATTAAGAAAACTGTAAGAAAAAGGTATAACTGAATGATACAAACAGGTGTGTGTTCAGTCTGCAGTACCAGTTTTAGAGCCTTAGACTACCACCATCACTCAGGTCATCTGCTCAATAGTTGATCTGCACACGTATTTGAGGGTTGCCAAATATAGAGAGGAAAGCTGATCAGTGACGAACGAAGTACGTGGCTAACATGAGGAGAAGCAACTGGTGGTAGTGGCATGTGAAAGAACATTCAGAGTATTCCAAGGCATTACAGGTCTGCACAGAATATTTAACATCACAAAATACAGCTGATTCAGAAGCACCAAACTCTACATGCTAAAAATTGTGCACTGTGTCCTCATACCACCAAAGCTGTCATTCTCATTCTCCAGCAATTCCTGCATATCACTTTTGTCTAGACAATAAATGCTTCAGAATAGACAGTGTCTCCTTTTTATTTTACATGCTTGGTAATGCAATGGATTGCAGTTTTGACAACTGCTAAATGCTATTACAGGTCAAACAATACCAATGGTTATTATTTTTTCTCAAGCAAAGGCTATTCACTTTTCTGTTTTCTTCCTACTTGTGCATATTCAGGTTAAATAGGTTATATATAAAATTAAATTAAAATGAATCACTGGTTCTGCCAAAAATAAAAGGGATGTTAACTTCCTTTAATTGACGTGCTTTGCTATTGTTTTAATGATTATTTGCTTTAAAGTGACTCTGTTGAGAAAAATACATTATAAGGTTTAACACTGATCATTTCAGCAGCTCCAAATCAAGTGGGCTCAGCTTCAATATAGTCCCCCTCCCTCCCCCCCTTTCGTCACAAATTCAGCTCGGGGCTTAAAATTGAGCTCTGTCTTCTTGCCTGTTGAATTACCACCACTGATAGAAAAGCTGCAATTTAGCTGGCTATTTTTCTGATGATGAAGAAATCAAAGTAGGATTGAGATTGCTCTTTCACAGATGTGTTGGGCCTACAGCAATAAAATTTCAACCCTGGGACCAAAGCCACTGGATATCCTTCAACAACATAGAAGTGGAAATTATATGGAATCAGAAAGTCCTCTTTCTTAAATGATATTTTTTTTAACCTTGGCAATTTACATTCCCTGAGCACACTGTTTATACTGAGTCCTATATAAATGATTATGAGGCATATATTAAAAGACTGAAACTTATCACATAGGAAAGATGATTTCTTACCAAACTAAAATTATCATTAGCTGCTGTCTGCTAGAATGCCCATTCTCAGACAGTATGAACTGGAATAGTGAAAATACACCTTAACTGAGCTGGAACAGTTGTGTATGTAACCTAGTATCCCTATCAGATTAGGTAAATTAGATAAGTTAGAAGTTTAAAATACAAATACCTGTCTTTTGAAGCATGTAAATTTGAACCTGAAACAAATAATAAATTGGAAAAAGCATGACACTTGAAATATGGCCAAGAATACTACATCAACATCCATTACAAGAAAAGAAAATAGTTACTAGTGGAAAAGAAAAAGAAAAGCTTAAAATCCAATCAGGGATTTGATTTTCCCTTCCCCAGACATCTCGATCACGCTACAGCATATCCATTTGGTGAGGTACTTAAGACCCAATTTTTTCTCTTTCAGCCAGTTACACTTGCACTGTCAGATAATACTCTTTTGGGGGTGTTTACTTTCATGCTACATCTTGTCATTAATTTACTTTTTATTTTGTTATTGCTGTGCTTGCCTTATGGATTAAATCAGCATTGTCATATACATGTTACGGAAATTAGGCTTGTCAGCCACCATAACAGGGCCCGACCCTAGGTTCCCGCAGAAAAGTTCAGAACCAAATCAAAACAAATTAAATAATTAAATTTTAGTTACACGCGTGCAGTAATTACGGCTGGAGCTGGGTGCCTCCTAAGAGGGACCCCAACAAAAAAAAATCCTGGGCAATTATAGTTTTTTCAACTTAAGTTACCCACCCCTCACGCGGTAGTTAGACCAATAGTAATTTTTACGTCTGGGGTCTCCTGCTCCTCATTGGATCTCATCGTTGTTCCTAGGTAAGCTGTTTTTCTCCTTATCTTTATTTTTTGCGGTCTCTGCTGACGGTTGTACCTTTGTTTTTGTTGGGTCTTACTGTTTTCTCTCAAGGTCCTGAGGAGGAAGAGGAGGTGATTCTAAATCATAACAATTAATACTGCCCCAGCAGTGAGCTAAGGCTTTGCCCCGCAAGGTCCTAATGCCCTGCACTGGTCTTATTTCAAAGCCTTGACATCCTCCCTTTCGGAGTGTGAGACACAGGAATGCAGACTGCTTGTAACTTCCTTATCTTCCCAACTGGAACCAGCTCTGAGGCCCTTTTCTTACTGGACTAAGTAAAAGTTCATTATTTTATCTAACTGTGGCCTAAGGCTTCAGCAAATTTAGCTACTCATGCTAAGCAAGTTTTATAGAAGTTGTGCTAAGCAGCTACCTCTAGACAGTTTCAGTTTGCTATTCCTTAACATACAAATATTCCAAAAATCCATTCACATATGTAGTCATGAAGTGAACACCTTTTACAGACATTCTCTTGCCTCATGGACAGTTGAAACTTTAGAAACTTTATTAAAAACAATTCTGCAAATAAGTTTTTTATTTTCATGCAAGGCTTAAGAGTTATCTTTTTCCCCCAGTTTCTTCTAAGCCCCAGGTATGAAATAATTATGATCTCCAAAGCAGCTAATTGAGCTGTCCACAAACAAAGGATTATGTTTTCCAGTGGAGAATAAGCAGCAGGAGCAGATGAACAACTTCCTTTCATGCAATTATCACTAATAATGAATAGTTAGGCAGAAGTACTAGATGATTCAGAAGTTTTAAATTACAATTATGTTACTAAGAAGACTGATTTTGTGTCTGTAGTTACCAAAGTCATTAATACTTGAAAGCTCAAGAACAATGTGAAATTAGTTTTTTCTTCTGCTTCCTAGTAGACAAATGTCCACATTTTAAAAATGAGCAAACACCAGGAGCAAAATGTAGAATTTGCTCTTTTCAGCATCCTAGTAACCTTGGCATGGCCCATACATGCTAAAAATAGTATCTTCAGGTAAGAAGCGGTCCCAAGCACAAGTTCATCTTGGTCTACTTGATGCATTCTTATTTTTAAAAAGAAACATATCTTAACGTATCAGAAAGAAAAAAATGACTAGTGAAAAGATACAAAATAAAAGCTAAGTTTTTCATTGCCCAAGCAGAATTGTTTTTCAAAATAGACATTAAAAATGGTAGCATCTTCCCTTGCAAAAGTAAGTATTGCCTTATTAAAAAAAATTTCAAAAACTCCTGGGTGATTTATAAAACAAAACAAACTCAAAGATAAAATTTACATATTCATGCAAGATTTGGTCTTATAAGTACAACACACAAACATTTAAGGATAAAAGTTACAGACAAGACAGACACTAACAACTGAACCGAAGTTAGGAGATCCAGTTTCCAACTCTCTTTTGCCTCTGACTTGACTCAAAAGTTAACTTTCTTGTGCTGAAGTTTGCCTAAGAACGCTGTGGAGATGGCATCTCCTCCAACAGACATGTAATGAAACTTAGCCCATGCATTAAGCCCTTGAGATTCTGTATTTAGAAGTGCTGGAGAAGTGCAGGGCATAATTATGTATCATTTATGTAACTAAACTGAAGAGGCCTGTAGCGTTAATGCTAATAAAATGGGAGTGGACAAAGATATTTTATCAAGTAATCCAACAATCTAGCCAGTTTTGCAGGCCACTTGCCAAATAGATTCATATAAAGATGTTTTAAGTTAGATTACTGTATTCATTATGTTCTACAAATCTGGACAATGTGTGTTTAACATCTCAAGGCTGTTCAGCAACTTCTGTCTCCCCTGAAGTTTTGTAATTTGCACACTGATTCTCTCAACTTTGTTGTTTTTATATAGTAAACATTAGGAAACATAAATATAACAAAGAGTTCTCAAAGTGAAATTTCAACTCCCCAGTGAGCTATCCCAAGGATAGATCTTACACAGATCCCCACAGACGTCAGAGAGAACCGACCAAGGCAGAAAAGCAGCAGATCTGAGTCAAATCACGTTTAGTTATCAATTAATACAGATTTCCTGGTCAGCGTAATTTTGTTTCTCTAATTGCAGAGATTTTAAAAGGATCTCTAAGGGAATGAGGTTCCCAACTCCCATTAGAAATCAGCAACAGCAGAAAGCAGAAATACTATTAGCAAGGAGGCTTAAAAAAAAAACCAACCAACCAAAAACAACTACAACCTCACTACATAACTCAGTTAAGCTTCAAGGACCACATTCTAACATAAATTAGTCTCATCACGCTGCACTGCTGAAGTCAACTGCAACCAGTGCAAGTTGCATCTTCTTATGCTGAAGAAGAATGTGGCCTGTGAGATTATCATTCAGAAACGCCTCAAAACTTGTCTTAATCGCTCCTTAATTTCGGCTGCTTTTAACTTGGTTGTTATCCCCTTCACTGTATTTGCCCTGGGGAGAAAAGAGGAGGTGGGAGTGGAGAATGGCTGGCAAATCCATGCACATTCATCAAGCTGATGAATATGTAATATAGTTTGTAATAATACCTAAGTAATTCTTCCATTATGAACTCAATCCAATTCTACTATTTGATTCCAGAAATGGATTTTCAACACAGGCCTGTTTGACTAATCGGATCACCATTTCCTATTCTTTTCTGTTTAAATGTTGAATGAGATAGTTGTGTTTGGGAAGGCAGTAATTTCATTAAACCAACAGAGGGAACTGCCATTCCAGCAAAATGACAAGAGCCAAATTGGCCAGGGGAAAGTACTCCTTCCTAGACTGAAGAGCATCACAAGAGAAATTCAAGCAAAATGTCACCTCTCAAACACAATGACGACAGGATTACAAAAATCTAATTAGCTGTTTCATTAGCCGAATCCTATCTGTGGCAACAGCAAACAATGGGCATTCGGAAGCCGTCCATTGATTTTTAATACAGGCGCTGTCATGGAGATACTGAGACTAACACATTCTCTGCATTGACTCTGATTGCAGAGTGACTTCAAGGAAGCATTTTGCCTGGTTTGTAAGCAACGACCAGGATTTAAAGGTGCAATGTATCTCTAGAATCGCACACCAGATATATCCTGCTGAAACAGTCTTTGTTTCCCTCTCCTCTACATCAGCTAATTGACTGCACTTCTTTCACAGTCTTTTTGCACAGATGCAACTTAAACTTCAGTGCTAAATACAGATATTCAGAACAAGTCTAATTAAGATTAATTGAATTGTTGAAGGTTAATTAAGACAGCACCCACAGGAGAGTATTCACTTTCAAAAAGGGTAGAAGTCATCTCCTTCCTTCCCCTTACAAAACAGTTTCATTAATTTCTTTTCTATCATAACAATTTCCATCAAACCATAATCAAAATATTATTGCTGGAAATAAGCATGGACATTTCAGACTAAAATAGCAGAGATATTTCACACGAATGTATACAGGCCTCTCCCCACCTTGGAATGTGGCTGTTTGCCTCCTTTATTTAAGGCTCCTGAATACTGTACTCAAGAACCTGTGCCATCTGGAGTGATTTGTGGTTAGATTTTCAGATTGACAGTAGAGGCTTAAGCCTTTCAGGGCAACATTTGTTGCTTTTGCAGATGTTCTTTTCTGTTCAAAGCATTTTCTTTTCTGTTCAAAGCATTTAATGGTGTCAATACCACTGGTAAAAGACAGTTCCTGGGTTCCAACTTGAGACACTGTTGTTCTGCTCACACTACTCATAATGGTAACAGGCAGACTGACAAAAAGCAAAACCAAACCAGGTTTCAAAGGGAAGGGAAAAACATTTATCATCTTTACATCTACAATACAGAAAACTGAAGACCAGGTGCATATACTACTAAGACCTTATGCACTCATACTTCTGTATTTGAGTAAGAACTGAGAACTTAAAAGCATAATAAAATATCACATGATCAAATATTTTCTAAGCTGAATGTTTCTCAACATCGTTTATTTGACAGTGGGAGCCAGCACAATATAATTTATCTCTTCTGCTTCTAGTTAACCCAACGAGACAATATTCAAGGGTTGGGTTGTTGCCATTTTGTTTTGTTTTAAAAGAGGTTAAGGGAAACTCAGGTATGGAGAACTGACCTGGACTGGCCCAAGGTGCAGGGGTAGTAATGCTACTAATGACTTTTAAATAAACCAAGACAGAAAAAGCTGCTGATGATCAAAAAGGAGAATTGTAAAAGGAAAGCTAAATGCCTGCTCTTGCACCAGTAGCAGTATTTCACCAAAAACAGCAAGATAGAAAAAGATCATAGAAAAAGCCTTTTGCTGTCATTGTTATTCTTTCCTCCTTGAAGAGATGAGCTCTAGAGATTCAATGCAATCACAGTCATTCTCTGCCATACATGACATTTCTGTGGTACTGCTAAGTTTCCTTCAATAATTGTGATCTGGTTGGAGTTTCCATATAGGTACTCACCAGGATTTTTTTTCTTTGCAACAAAAACATACACATACCAAAATTCTGTATCTGAAATTCAGTGTCATTTCAAACCAGATCTGGCATTTACTATTTAGACTCCTCTTTAACTTTAACCTTACCACTAGAGACCCATAATGAGATATAAACAGACTACAGCTGATAAAGGAATAGCCATCATTTTTTATTACAATTTAAAGGTTATAGTCAAACCTTGAAAAAAATCTCAGTCCCACTCAGTCTTGAAAAAAGTCTCAAAAGCTTGTACAAAATCTCAGTCGTTCATTAGGTGAAAAGACAACTGCCTTTCCCTTATAGAAAAGAAAAGAAATTCGGGAAATTAATGTTACTAGAACATACAAGCACCACCTGCGCTCAGCCTTCCCAGAAGACTAGCTAGGGCTACCACCATGTGACTGAGGAGTGAAGGATCCCAGCTGCGGCTTGTTGTCCCACCATAAGTGTGAAGACACAGAAAGCATAGGGGCAAAGTTATGTTTCTCACCAATACACAGACCAACAGATTACTAAACTCAGCTTTCACTACAACTAACAGGAAGGCTTCAAAACAGATTTGGTCCCCATACTGGGAACTAATCTGATTCCTAGATGAAGTTCTAGGAACTTCTTGGAAATCAACATTTTCAGTGAAGAGACATTATAGCAACAGCCCTGCAGTAACAAAAAGCAGTATTTTAGAAATGATGTGGGTGTCTACACTTTTATATGTAACTTCAGGATAAAATTACCTTCCTCAAAAGTACAGAGAACTTGGTATTCAAAAATAAATTCAGTCTTCCTTATAGAACATACAACAAATCAGTAGCTGAAGGAAGAAAAAAAATATAGCATTCTACTTTGGGTGAAAACACAAGTTTGCTATCATAACCAGAATCCATATTTTTCTTATCAATATTCGGAGGCATTTAAGGCAAAAACAAAACTGATCATGGGAAAGAGAAGAAGGACATTTAGCTAATATCTTAGCAAAGACTTCTCAAAGGGATCAGGTTATAAGAAAAGAAAAAAACAACAAAAAAGACTTTTAACTTAATCTCTGGCATCAAATTAAGGAAACATCTCAGGAAAGTAGCTTACTACTTGATAGACTTAAGTGTGCTGCTAGCTCGCATCTCCTACATGAAGGAGAAAATTTAATTTGTCCTAAAAAGGAAGATGTTGTACCTATGTTGTACCCCAGGTTTGGCAATCTACAAAAACCTTCCTTGGCACATGACACCTGTTCCTTGATCTCTAGCTTAAGATATAAAATTGCATTCTGTGAAGTTTTAAGGTAACTTAAGGTAACTAAGGAGAGGATTAAAACATATCAGCAAGAAATCAGAATCATAGACAGAAACTAACAGCCCTAATTCTAGCATCATCATCCCTATTTCCTGGAAGACTTTCTTCTACTTTAGTTCCCAATGAACTGAGTACTTAGAAAAGCAGTGTTTTATACTTCACAGGAGGTCCCACCACGGCTCAGTTTAAAGGGGTAGTCAGTCCTGCCTCCCCAAATAATATAAACTGGATGGTCTAGAAAGAAGCAGTGAAAGACCAGAATAACTGAATGGAGGTGAATTACACAGTATGTGTATGTTTGCGAAGTGACAATAATGCTCTTTATGGAGAACTCAAAGGTGTCTAAAGAAAAAGTTTATCTGTCTACGTGGAAAAGACTGTTTAGATTAATGCTAACCTCTGGTATGAAAAAGAACTGCAACTGAAAAATTTTAGAGAGGACACGATATTCTAGATAGTGCTACTGCACAAGTTAAAGCCCAAGAGAGGTGGAAGTCCAAGAGAGGTGGAGCCGGGGTATGTAAAGATATTGACGGCAGCCAGGAAGGCTTGGGGAAAGTAAATTAAAGAGCAATTACAATAATACAGTGTATTTCATGGAAACAAAACTGTCTCGCCTGGCTGTTCTGATGAACTGTCACTGTGATGCTTATGCTGTGTTTGAGCCTACATTTTTTATGAGCTCTGTACAGATACAGCAAGCATTAGAAAGAAAATAGTACCTCACAATCACACAATTTTTCAGCTGTTTTGTTGTTATTAGGGCTTCTTATGCATGGCAGTAACTCTTTGTACTCTGAATGTGATTTTGGATTCTGGAATCCATTTTCCTACTTTAAGAAATGTAATCTACAAAACAGTTTTAGACAACTACTCTCTGTCATTAGAGATCTTCAACTGTCTTTGATCTGCAGTTGCTCTTTTTTTCTCTGTCTGAGTGGGAGCTTTGGTTTTGATTACAATGAGAATCTGTACGATCTGAGATTCAAATATATATTGTCTTAAAAATTTTCTGTATGTAGCACTTGTAATTCATGTAGGGACATCAAAATCTAACCAAATTGTTTATTAATGCCTTTAATATCATTCCCTCAAAATGATTTTGAAAATGAAATTTAGCTATTAATTTTGTAGGTACTCTCTTAGACAGAATAGAATCCAGCTTATTAACTTCCCTGGCTCTGCAATGCAAACAGAAGTGAAAACTTCATTTTGGGAAGAAAAACAAACTGATAAAGCTTACAGACAGACCTTTCTTTGTCATTGCAAATGCACTCTAATACAAACTCCGAATCTACTTCATCCTCAAGACTCACATACCCACCTTTAAATATTTTGCTCATCCATATTTTCTTAGTTCTCAAGTGTGAGCACAAATGAGAACCATACCGCACACTTGCATACTTAAACTGGCAGCTAGCCGATTTCCATGAATATGACATCCACCATCTTAAGGTATCTGCTTTTTATGCAGTTCATTTCTTATGGCACCTTGGAGGATTCACCCAATTTATGGGCTCTGAAAATGAGGCAATAATCTTCTCATATTAGATCAAAAAACTGTACTGTAGCACTTCACAATGCATAAGCCTTAGGCACAGTGCCTAATGGAAACTAGTGCAAGAAAGACATGTAAACCTAGATCCAGTAGTGACCTGCGCACTTAGGAGTGAAATTCTATGCTTGATTTTCAGCTGTTTGGCTCCCAAAAAAGAAGTCTACACACCAAGGCTCTTTCTAATGCATCAAGCAGAGTTATACATCTCAGAATGGTGATTCAAAATAGACAACATATTAGGCAGCAAACTTTCCCAGGGCTAAAAGATGGACTACACTACCTTCAGGAGCATGTTTTAAAGCTTACCCTTCTACATAGCACAATATTCACACAGCCAAACAGACAGCAAACAAAGAATGAGTGCTCAGGGCACTGACACGGCATCCTTGATTTTGGCTGTTTATTGCGGTGCTAGCTTTGTCTTTTATGTGCAGTAATCACCGTCTGAAATACAGACTGGGAACAAGAACCAGAATTGGGCCGGATCCCTGAAAGCAGTTTAGTTGTGTTTGTGAGCTTTCCCTGAACTATGATGCACCACCTTTCTGTTCATCATCACAGCTTACTAAACACCAGTGCAGTGCCATAGAAATACAGTCCAAGTGAGCTAGAGGTGGATTACCCAGTCTTTTGACCAGGGGTCTCCTTACAGATGGAACTGAGGCATACCTTTAGTATCCTTTGCTGTGAAAGTCTCCTCTGCTTATGAAAAATTTAAAGAAAATTAAAATAAAATTAAAAACAATGCGTTATTTGGAGCAGACACAAGAACACAGGTCTCAATAACTGACAAGGACTCACAACTGACTGTTATGTTATTTAATAGATTATATATTCATCCTTCTCTCTGTGCCCAGAGAAAATGGAAGTTAGCCTGATTTGTGTAACGTCCCTTATACTAAAACCAGTCACAGAGACAGGGGACAAACCCGTCACAGAAACAAGATACAAATTAAAGGTCCCAACCAAAAGTCTTATTTGAAATATTGCTCCCTATTCTATTTTTCTTCATGTAAATACTCAAATCATACTGTCTTCATTTGGACTGATTTACACTAAGTCAAAATGCCCCAAAGAGTTCCTGTTGTTTATGGCATTATTAACTTTATTGCCTGGGATATTTCTGAACAATAACAGTTTTGTTATCTTATGATTTGAAATAGCCAGCATACTGACTAAAGAATTCCCAAGGACACAGTATGCCTGTCAACTCTATATCCCCACAGAAAAGTCTAGTAAGTAACCTTTACGTGCATTCCCAGAATGCATACCATGCTCCACAGAACAATGAAGAATTCATTATACAGGAAAGATGACCCTGTTCTACTGTAGGCAATGTCTGCTGCACTCATATAAATAAATAAATAAATAAATAAATAAATTACCTGCTAAGGTGTTCCATTTGTATATCCTTTGCAAAACAGCATTACAGGCACACAATATATACAACAGATCTCACAGTAAAGTATTCTGACTTATTTGGGGTAAACTTCAATGCCAGCATGGGATTTTAGTAAACTAAGTAAACTTTGTAAACTAAGGAACCTGGATCAGAGAACTGAACATCATCATCTCTCAATTATATCCACCTTTCAGCATTTTTATCTGCCTCTTACTAATTCTAATTTTTCAAGTATTCCCTACTAGGACTCTTCAGGTAACCATGACAAATGCACATTCTATCCTGGTATACAACTTTTGAGTATTTCCATCCCAGCATTTTATCCACTCTGCAATCAGTTTCAAGTGAGTGAGTGAGACAGAGAGAGAGAGGTTAAAGAAAATAACTGTAAAATGGAATATTGATCTATCAAGGGAAGAAAAAAAAAGAAAAAACAATTACTCCTTCAAATTCACAGTCATCAAACCAATCTGGAAAGTCCCAAAGCATTTACAGAGAGAAGCAAAATAATTAATTCAAGTTCAGGTACTCAGAAGCACATACAAATGATCCAGCTAATAATCTGATTCCCCTTCTGCCTGTAAGAGCACTTCCCTGGCCATGTACCCAACTAAAATGTTCAAGAAATTCAGCCAGAGGAAATGGAGTCATAGTTGTGATTTTAGCATTCTCATCATCAATCTTGTTAACTGCAGACTTGAGGTCAGAAAGTATTTTTCCCTTTGTTAAAAAGAAAAGTAACAAAAAATCTCAAAGGAATCTAATACACTCTACAAAAAAGTTATCAGAGAAGTAGAGCCATCAGTCAGGATATTTGAAATGAAGATTGCAGTGGAATTAGTAATCCCTACAAATGTTTCAATTCATAATCAAATTAGCAGCTCAAGGTTTAGGGACTGAATTCAAATAGATACACTCAGTCTGTGCAGGCTCCATAATTTTTCATTCCTTCCTTTTATTTAGGAGATAATAATTAAATGTGATTTGAAATTGAATGCAATAAAGTACAGCTTAGAAGTATTTCAGGATTCTTAACAAAAATAATTAGATCCTCTGATATTATTTGAAACCACACTGCTATAAGCCTTTATTAAACTTTCAAAAAAAGGAAAGAGGAAAAAAATAAAGAAGGGGAAAAAGATCAATTTGTCAGCCTTATCGGACTCTGGAATGAAACCCTCTCTTTAAAGGGATACATCCTATTTTTATTGCCTTTGCTATCTGGGGACACCTCTCTCTTTCCATGCTGCTTTCCCACTTTCCATAAACTAAGACCTTCTACAGAAGTGGCTTCCAACCGCATCTATGTCTGGTGAGTAAAATGCAATGTAAAAATTAAAACTCAAGAAACAGAAGGAAATTGACTTAAGAGTCCTCAAGTAACATGGAAGAGAAGCGTTAACATTAGTTGATAGGACATCTAGATCACTTCTAACACCACAGAGCAACTGAACAATTAAAACTATTCTGAAAGGGCCTGTATTCCCCCCTCTGTCGACTAACGTTTTAATTTCTTAGCCACTGGATTGATCTGAGAGGTACCAGTACCAGGTTAGGTCTAGAGGCATTTGTCAGTTAGACCACACAGTTGTGATCTGATAACCATTGGCAATTCCCACTACTTAGTTTCAAACTAAACCTCTGGCACTGAAACCTTGAACCATAAACTAATCAGTACTCGGCCCTCAGGTTTTACGAGACAGGCTTGGGACTTCAATGGACCAGTCTAATCTGTCTGAAAGAAAAATGAAATGTATTTATTTTAAAAACATCTGTTTTACTATTTGAGAACATTTATTTTACTAACATAAGAGCTTCTCCTGTATATCATCGTGTCCCATTCCTAGATATCTTTTCATTCTTCTGCCTCCTTTACTTTGCCATACCAAATAAGGAAATGCATTTATGCTTCACACACAGAGCACTCCTCACAGAGACAATTCTGCTTACATTCCTCATTTTTTTCTTAGCACTGTACTTATTACTAGGGAAAAATTACCGAACTTTGTATAAAATCTGAGTCGAGATTCTGCTTTCATCTGATTATACCCAAAGTAACCGATGTTAACAGATGTATATATTTTTTTCTTTTTTAAACCACCAACGTAAATTAAAGCATAATCTTCCAGGTAACAGTTTAAGATTTCGCAATTTGCAAGCACAGTTCCAATGTTTGTTATCTGACTAGAAATGCAGAATCAATTTCTGCTCTTGGTATGCAAACTAAACGTCTCTGATGTTCATGAGAGCTTGTGCAGGTTTACTAGAAGAATTCTGAAGTTCATATTGCATTTCATAATTGGATGCTTTAATTGGATTAAATAACTGTACTGAATATTTAAGAAAAAGGAATAGATACATTTTTATTGTATCCTAGTCAGTGTTTCAGCTTTCCCTACCATCATCTACCATAGTTCTGAATGGAAAGCATCACAAACAGGAAGTGATTTAAGAAGCCGGTAACTGTCTTTCATGTAATTTACTTTATCCCAGCTGAAATAGGAGCCATCTGCATCAATGTATCTCCTCCTATCCATATGCAGGAGGCTTCAAATGCCTATCCCAGTTCTGCAGGATCATTGGTTGCTTCTGTCACCCAGGTCCAGAAAGGAAGGGATACACTTCTCAGTCAGGTAGCAGCATCAGCTGGGAAGTGGCAGCTAACAGCTGCTGCTCCTCAGCAAAGAGCAGAGCTGAGGGACAGACAGGCTTCAGCACCAATGGAGGGGAAGTGCAGCTGCTACCTCTGCTCTCAGATGCTGAAGTTGCCATGGAGGAGGGACCCATTGGCAGCAGAGCCACACAGCTGCTGGCTGCTAGTTGCTCGCTGAAATCCACGCCTAACCATAGGCACAGCAGCAGCAGATCTACAGGCTGCTTGCTATAATTTTATGAAATGTAACAAGGAGGAAAGTACAAAATACAGAAAACTTTATGTATCTATATAGAAACATATTGTTTAGTAACTCCCTTAAATAGAACATCTCTCCAGGTTAATTAGGCCTGATAAAAATAGGAGCCCACAGCTGCTGTTCAAACCCTGATTTCCTCTTCAGAGACCGATTTATATGAAGAGATCTTTCTCTTCTGATTTGTATGAGAACAGCATGCTCTTTGATGACGTTACTGAAGTTCTCATATCTGTGGCTTTTTCTTGGGGGGGGAGGGGGAAGCTCCTTTATTCAACGATAAGAAAGGTCATGCTGGTGAAGAGACACACATGTCATTCATATCTTTGGAAAGAAAAGTAGCAGGCCTTGAAAGTTTTTTTTTTAAATTCATGCTGCTAAATTGAGGATTAGCTTCCATTCCAATTCTTTTTCCTTTAGTTGCCATGATATTTTCTAAAGAACATAAACACAAAGTTACAGAGTTGGTCTTTTTAACAAAAAGTACTTTCTTTACTAAGTTTTTCTGTCAGGAGACAAAGATTGACTACCTGTATCTATCTCTCTATCATAAGAGAACAAGGCAGACAGACTGACAGAAAAGTGGAAAATGCATATGTATTTAGTATAACAGCCTGCACCTGTTTAAAGTCAAGTGTAATGTTATGTGAGCCTTTTTGAAAGCTGCTGTTATTTTTCATCCATGTTTTTCATTTCACATGAAATATGAGAACACACTTCCATAAAAAATGTTGTGAAAAAATCTTGTATTTTTCAATCAGCTCTGCTGAAGGTAAGGTCTCAAGCATTCAGAGATAAAAATCTTTATACCAATTAATGATTACTTCAGTATGTGTAACAGATTTTTCAGAAATTAAAGCCTGTGTTAGATACTATAACATATTTTTATGGCTACTACTGCTATTAGTAGAAGAGCTATTAGCCTTGCTTATACCTGCCCAAGAATATACACATCATTTGTACAGCCTGATATTGGTCAAGAACTTCATTTAGGATTTCAAATCAGTAACATTGTGGAGATTGATTTATATTTTAAGAAAAAAAAAAGAGGAAAAAGTTATAGTGTAGGCTATTCTGAGGTGGTAGAAAGAAGAATAACACTTCAAATACTTGGAGTTTTAAAAGTACAAAGCTTGATTAAAGAAAAAAAAAAAGCACAATATCCTCAGTTTATTTCTGCTGTTACCTGGCCATCACAATTATACTTTTGTTTGTGCACAACCAGGTGAACAGAAATAAAACAACAGGGTAAGAGGGGAATATCCTCAGCTCTGTAATTCCCTCACTGGAATTTTAAAATCCTTATTTTTACAAGATGTTTTAAAGTCTTTTAAAATATGCCTAAAAGAACACTAGACTAACATATCTACAAGATGCACTGTTTTGTTTCTCTATAGAAAGGAGCAAAACAAGGAACACCAACGTAAGCTACTCTCACACTGCTTCATCAGTAGAAATAGCTTGTGAACCTTGTACCCTGTTACGTAGGCAGGGCAATATTCTGCTGCAACTTCACCAGATACCATATGACTAATAAAGTTCACTCTCATCATTTATTTTCTACATTAACTTATTTTCCAGTACCAAAACACTGCAGAAAAATGGAGAAAGCGAGAATCACTTTTTTGAAATACAGTTTGGAAGAGGATGGTTGTACCAATTCAAGATTAGCTTTAGCACTTCTGAGTGCTGGGCTCTGAACTCTGGACTTCCACAATTCATTCCATTGGCTGCAGAGGTGAGGACTTTACACAACAAAGAACAAAGGGATGGAGAAGAGAGACTCTGAGTTAAAAATGACTGTATTTTGTTCCAAAAGTGGATGTAACTTACCTGCACCAGCACAGCATCACACTAATGCACCAGTCCTGTTAGGAGACCTGAATTCTGTCTCCTCACAGTGCTGTGCTGATGTAGCAGCTTGTGTGAATGATAGTTTAGGTGTCTCTGCACTACACTGCACCTGTCACTAGGTCTATAAAAAAAATCAGGAATATGTTCCATGGTACAACAGTGTAACAAATGTAGAGGGCAACTCACAGTCCTAATTCTGAATGAAACCACTAGGGTGACTTAGCTGTCTTGCTGCCTCCAACAATAATCTTACATTCATTGTATTTATTGTCATTTATACAAACTCCTTACACTTAAACAAAAAAAAAGGCAGCTTCCATGACTGAAAAAAAAAAAAGGGTGAAGTTCTAGCATAAACATTTGTTATCTACATTGACAAACTCAACTGCAATAGTCAGAACTTTCTGAGAGGTCAGCATGAGATCTCCATACAACTGGTAGAAAAAAAGTAAAACATCAGTAATAATGGCATTTATATTTTGACTCCAATAAGATAACTAATTCTCTGAGTTTGACAAAATACAGGGTCAAAACAAGGGCCTAAAGGTGGACACTGAAAGTCATAATAAAAACATACTGAACAGCAGAGAAATGTTTGCTCCCAGGACCCAGCAGGGGCCCAAGTGAAAGTGGCTCTTTGCAGTTTCACCAAGACACCAGGTCCTGTGTAAAAATAAGGAAAGATTCAATTCCTGTTGGCCCAAGCAATGCAGAGGAAACAACTCATGCATTCCAAGCCGAATGAAAAACAGTACACCACTTACTAGCACGGGAAAATCCAAGACTGTACAATGACAAATAGTAAGTGCTGGGTTCAGAAACATTTTCTAAATCTGCCTAGTGATTCTATAAATGTTCCTAAATAAAAATCATATCACTTGTGATATGCATATTTTAAGACTGTTCTGCTGGATGACCGTGGAGAAATAAAGGAAACACAGATACTCTGTCATACAAAACTAGTTGCCTTGGTAATCCAAGCATAATACAACAGAAGTCTGAATGCCTGAGAAAGCTAATGTCCTGCATGAACTCTTCATACATTCTTGCATAACACTAAAATAAAATAAAAAAAAATTGTATCAGGAGGTTGTGTGTACTAGAGCACAATGAAAAAAAAGAATAATCAGTATTTATATTTTCTATAAGAATTGATTTGGCAATGAATAAATGTAGCAATTTTTTAAGTGCCCTAGTTTAAGAAAAAAGGTTCTATACACCAGGACCAGTTGCCTGAGACTTAGAGTGCAAAAAGTGCATTTTCAAAGTAACTACAATGGTGTGTATTACGTATACAGACCGTTCTTCTAAAATATATATACATGAAGTTTCCTCCTTCACGTATTTTTCTTCTAACTGACTCAGGAAATCACTACATGCAGTTTTTACCTTTTTTTTTTTTTTTTTTTTTTAATCTCTGCTCCCAGTATTTCCAGTAGTGATTGGACTAATTGAGCTTATGGTTATTAGAAGTTTTCTCTTTTTCTCTCTTTCTTAAAATTGATAAAAAACAAATCCAGTAAACAGGCCCTTTAACTTATAGATAAAACCCTAACAAGATCCAGAAATTGGAAGGTGAAGTTGAAAATATTTAAGTTAGAAATAAAGAAATACTTCAGTTGGAAATAATAACTTAAGACAGTGAATAATCAAAAAGTGTTAGAGCTTAATAAGGCAAGAAGTTATTTCATCATGACTCAGAGTCATTTAACAGAGACATGATATATTTCTAAAAGCCTGAACTTCAGCCCAAAATGTTGAACTCTGTGCTTTTCACATATTAAGTAGGGAAGACTAATGTCCTTTCTTCAAGGAATACTGGATAAAATGCTAAGGTTTGCATAATTATTACATTATCAAATATGCACCTTTTGATTATCTATGGACAGGCTATCCAGGTTGTGGATTAATAGTACTACTGATTCAGAAACACCTGGATTGCCCGCATAGCAGAGTTGGATTGGATCTGACAAGGTTTAATAGCTCAGGTGCAGTTTAAGGCAAAACAACTATGCTGCTTCCAGGGTGTGAAGTATGATAGGAGTTACTGAGTACTGTTACATCTGAGCTGACCTCCTGTAGGACCAGCTTGGGTATTTACGTATCATGTTCCTAGGGCCTCTGGAAAGCTGATGCAAAGACATCCGACTGTCTGAATATGAGGGTCTAATAGCCCTCCACTTCACAGCTCAGCTATCTGGATCCAAGATCTAGTTTGGATATAGCACAGCTGTAAAATCTTGACTCATATTTCCAAGAAAATTGCTAAATTTTAAGAATAAATTGTAAGAAAGTAAGTAGGTTACAGCCATGTGAGGTAAGAGAGGTAAAACAGGGAGAGAGAAGCTTGATAAGAAAAGGATGGTCAGCAGCTCAAGGATTCAGGAGGAAAAACATAATCAGGCAAACTTACAAAAGCCTTAGAGAAAAAAAACAGGGATTGGAAAAAGAGCAACTCCACAACATGAAGGCTCAGCCTTTTCCAAAGAGCAAAAGAGGCTGACTCTTCCCCACTGGACCAACAAAATTGCCTGGCTGACAAAGATTCATTGGGCATCGTATGGGGTGGTGAACATTTAATAGCATAGCAGCTTGCTAGCTGCAGCTACCCGATGTGTTGAATTAGCCAGTAATTGCTTTGCATTTTTAAGTTATGTACATCATGGGCATCATTACAAGTTGCTCAAAAGTAACCCAAAGAGGAAGGGTTGCAGTCCAGCTATTCAGGTCATTCTGGTGCCTCTTGTGCATGATCTTTGGTGTTAGATTCAGAGAGAACTAAACAGGGAGGCTATAGTTCCATGTGCACAAGTGGAGTCAGTTCAGCTAAGCCTAAGTCAGTGCAACCACCTGGTAACTAGTGCTAGAGAGCTCAATGTAGGAACATGTAAGTAGTTCCTCTGCAGCCAGATGAAAGTCAGCAGAGCCAATCAATGCTGAGCTTAAATTACTAAACTCCGTTTGATTCACCCTAACTTCATATGATAAAGTAACTTATGTGAAGATTCCCCCTTCATCATGTCTTACGCAGAGTACCCATATTATTTGGTTCTGACCTATCCCAGACTCCAACGAACCTTAGTGAAGAGCTGGCTGCAACTGATTTGTCAAACAGAAGCCCAGCACAGTCCATACTGGACAAAGGGTAATTAAGCTGCTCTTATAATAAATAAAGGTATGTATAAAAAATAAAGGTAAGTAAACAGGGGAAGAGCTTCCTTCAGAATATCACAAGGAAGTCATGTTTGAGGTATCTCTGAGGCAAAGATAACAGTAAGCAGGTGTTGTTAATCATGCAAATATCTTCCAGGCTGTGGTCCTGTATCTGATAAGCTTTATAGAAATACGTCTTTTTTTTTTTAAGCTCACTGCATCTTTGTGGTGGGTTAGTCCCATTTCTAATAGATGTAACCAGGGTACAAGACTAGTCTTTGAATTCATCGAAGAAGGAATTAAAGTGGAGATTCATGTAGTTTGGGGTTGACTTTTGTCCAATCAACTACATGCATCTGACATTAGCAGAGTAATTAAAACAAACATTTTTCAAAGCAAAGCATGGGACTGTGACCAAGGGATTCTCGTTGAATTTCATTAATGAGTTAAGGCTAGTGCTACTTTTGAAAGTTGTCATTATGGATATGACTTAAAAATAAGGCACAAGAGCAAGTTGCTGTAAGGACAAAGACTCAGTCTCTCCTCTGAGCCCTCTGGTTTCAGTCAATGAAGATCTTGACATTATTTAGGGAGAGTTCTCTGGTAAATATGCATTTTTGTAAACTCCAATGGAAGAATAAATGCAGAGAGATCAGTAAATATGCTTTTAGGCAGTATTTAAATTACATATTTATTATGTTCCTGAGAGACTGAAATGGCTTGGCTTGGAGCTGTTTCAGTCTGTTATGCAAATCTATTTTTAATGTACTTTATTATGAAATAGCAGAACCATAGGACTGAGATGGAAAAGACCTATTAGTTCATCCTGTCTATGTCTCTGTCCAGGGAGGGTTATGACTATAAATGTAACAAGCCACAGGCAGAGCAAATCAAGGCATATTCAAATCATCCCTTTTCTGAATGTACCTGCAGCTTCTGACCATGATCCCGCTACTCAAAGCCAAAAGAAAAAATAGTTACCATTTCCCTCCTAAATCTTTTGTCCAAATAAGAATGAATCTTTAAAATAAAACTTAAAGGCGCCACAGCAAATAAAACACAACTTAATAAATTTGTTTTCTATATTCCTTTCATACCACTGTACCTTCTAGTTGGTAACCATTAAATATGTGGAATAGACAGACAGACAGCCTGCTCCCTGCCATATCTACTCCTCTTTTTCAGGCATTACCACTTGTTGAAATTGTTGGGGAAGCACTGTGAAGAAGCACTATGTAAGCTACTTTGGGTGTCACTATAGCTTAGCATAGTGCTCTAAATTGTACTGGGACATAAAACAAGCTTGCAGGATCACAGAAATCCATATATTGTTTCAAGTGCACTACGGAAACACCTAGGAAATGGCATATTTTCATCAGGTCATTTTTTCTTTCCTGAATTACTTATTGGCAATTTCTGTCAGGGCCTGGAGCGCCCTAATAGGCCTCACTGGCCCTGCCCAGCCTCCCCCAGGGCCTCTCGGACCCTTCCCAGGCCCAGGACCCTGCCCAGGCCCTGTCCCATGACACCGCAGCAGTGCTGGGCTCCAGCTCTGCCATGGCCCTGCCCCTGTCCAGCCACAGGCCCCATCAACTTCAACCCGCAGGAAACTGCCTGGCCCAGCCTCGGCCCAGCTCCAGCCCTAGCCCTGCAGAGGTGCCTGATGCCCTGTGCTGGGGTCTGACACCCCATCTGCTCCCCAGCCTGCCCTGCTCCCTCGCAGGGCAGTGGGAGGGGCCCCTGCTGCCTGGCGAGGCCCTGCCCTGTCAGCCAGGGACTCTCTCCACAGTGCCCAGCTGCTGCCTGTGGGCCAGCACTCATCTCTCTCTGACACTTTCTGTATTAACAGGCTTGAAAAGATGTAGGCCTGTAATTTCGTCTACATCATTGTTAAGACTTGAATTATGCTGTATCATCAAGTTTATGCAGAATTTTACAGGAAACAAGTTGTGCTAAAAACAAAAATACAAGCAAAATAGAAAAATAACTCTAGTAAAATCTGAACCTAACCTTTTCACATTTGTATCTAATTAAAATTAGTGAGTGATGGTGTAGATTAGGACTGCTGAATAGAATTTCAAATTTTTTTTTGCTTTTGAATTTGATTTATTCAGAGTTTTAAAACTTAGTTAACACAGATGATTACTTGCTGATATTTGCCATGCTATTGAGTAAGAACTCACACATTTGAAATCTATTACCTAATAACTGATTTTTATTTTAATTCTCCTTACTTGCACGGTTAGTATTTCATGGCGTAGGAAGATGTAGTTTCTACCTCTTCCTACAATATAGCATTTTTTAAATAGAAAAGAAAAATCATGATCTCACTGCAATTTATCCATAAAAATAAAACAACAGTGATACAATTCAGTTGGATGTATTTAGGACTTCAAACTGGATAATATATAATGTTAACTTGTTTAGATAGACTGTAAACAAATCTAGAATGCATTTTTTATTATATTAAAAATAAGTTCAAGTTCAAATATTTACATGTTTGAACCTGAAGCTTTATAAGATCAAATTTTGCTGTAGATTTTTTTCCTGAAATTGTATTCAGGACATCAACTTGGACGAGAAAAGGCCCACCACTGAGATATCTTTAGCTATAAAATGGGTAAGTGAAAAGTGAGTGCTTCCCTGCTACTAATGCTGGCTGTTCCAAATAGTTCATGATATTCAGAAAGTCGGAATGAGACAATGACAAATACAGGGGTTACTCCAAGTACAATTAAATGGAAGGCTTTTTTCCCCCTCAAAAGTTCAATTCACATAGCCTATTTCTAAGGGGGTTTTTTCAGGGTGAATTATTTTTTCCCCCCTTTGGAACTACTTTCTGAATGGAAGTTGAGCTGTTTATTATATAGGTCTTCTCATGGCATGAAATATTTTAAAGTTACAATCCTTTCTACTGATTGCTTTATTTTACTCAACTGAATTAAATGCATCTTCCTGATGATTTACCAAACTATTCAGGAAAAACAGCAAGACAATTCTACCTCTTAATGTTAGAGAAATACCAGTTTGTAAATTCTGCAATTTCTATTTAGGTAAAATTCTCCTGGAGGTCAACTGGTCTCATCAGTGGGTTTACTATAAGATATTATCCTTAACAGAAAAAGAATCACCATTGATATTAAAGGAAAAAGTTGTCATTTTTAAGCAGTTCCCTTTGGGCTTTACTATAGATTTAGCATTAAAAATAATGAAAATGCTGTAAAATGAAAATAAGATTCAAATTAAGAAAATGTTTTGGGTATTTTTTTCAGAATGGAGTAGCTCTTACTAAGAGGGAAACTGGGGTACTAAAGTAAGAGTGTAAATTAACAGAGAACAACCTCTGAGTAGTCCATAAAACTCCACAGGCAGACCAACTCTATGTGCACATTTCCTTACAGTTAAATGTATAATTTTAATGACTTTTATTAGAGTTTGTATTTCCTATTGTACAAACAAAAGCATACGCAAGTGCATATAAAAAACTGTGAGATTCTCTTCTCAAAGTTTTTATACTGGCTAAGAAGATGAGATAGTATAAAATATTCATAAAAGGATTTCTGTCTCCCAAGCACAAGCAGCAACAGACAATTGCAGTAATATCCCCGAAAGCCCACTCACAAGCTTTACTGTGGAGAGAAAACTGGGATAAAATAGTTTGGCAGGAATATCCTTGGCCTATGAAATATCAGAGAGTATGGGTACCAGGCAGCCCAAGGAGTCTGCAAAAATGCTGGAAGTCTTCAGTTTATGGGCTGAACTAACTACATTTGCGTAGACATAACTAGACCAACTTTAAAATAGCCTGCTTGAATACGTCAGCTGTCTATCTGTGAGTGTTTAATTCAATCAAGCTGTAAACTGTCAAGACATTGAATAAGTTCTCAGATATTTATCCCTCAGTGAACTTCAAGGTACCACAATCAAACTTTCAGGAATATCTGAGCTAGCTGGAACGCTACTCTACATTACAGCCAGAAATATGAATTCATTCTTCCATCCTACAAGACTTGGATGTGATCTGGTGTCCACAACGTCAAACGGCTTTTTCTGTGGTTGATGTGTTGCTGGACTATGTTTAAAGCTAGGGCTAGAACTAGGAAGCCAACCATTTAATACTTTTTTTTCCACGTTCAACCTTTTTTCTCAGCTTCCTTCTTCGTGTCGTGCCTGTTAAAGACACTGCAGAGAATCTCAGCCTGGGCTTTTCTTTGCTAATTTGGATAAAATTGTTTGTTTTTTAAAAAGAGAGAGAGAGAATACTAACTTTTGTGCTACAATCCAGACTGGACATTTTCACTTCTCTTCTCTATAAATTATCTCATCTTAATATAATTTATCCAATGTATTTCCATTCTCTCAGAAAACACATAAATGTGAACGAGTACAACACACACAAGCACATGTACATGCATAACCCTCCTTCCTAGATGTTATTTGGTATGAGAGCTGGTAGAGGTATGAACAGCAGGTATTGATGAAGAGAAAGTAAAGGAACTCCAATAAAAGCCTGTGAGCTGACTTTGCTTTCTGAAGTGAGGAGTAATTATGAGGAGCATCTGAGGAAGTTTACTGCCCTCTTCCTAATCTATTCCTTTCCATTATCTGTTCTTTGTTTGAGACTATTTGGATCACCTTCACCTTTTATGATCAAGAAAGAGCAAGTCAGAGCTGACTGTAAATCAGTGAAGAATGTAAAGTGAGAACAGGAGAAGAGCAGAGAACAAAATCTATCTTGTTTCCTAACTGTTACATAAAGTTGGGTTTTAAGGGATTCCAGGCTTAATTCCTCAGTTAAATAAACTGGCATTTACCCTGCCTGCTGCAGCTTTGCCAGCGCTCGCTCTGCATTACTAGTGGTCATAGCTCTTTAAAATATGTAATATAAAGGTGCCCTAAGTCAGGTGTGAAAGGTGTGCTAAAGTAGGAGTGGAAGGGATAGGAATATCATAACTTCTCAGCAGGCTCAAACTCAGCACTTTGTTTTGGTGGGAAGTTCTCCCGTTCTGCTGAAGTACTACAAAAACGAGGGAAATACTAGCAGCAGCATTATTCTTTAACAGTTGATTGTCTACCATCCTTCAATTAACTCTGTGTGATCTCTGGATGAGGGAAATTCCCTATACAAAATTCTATCAAATCTCTCTGATTCTCAGAGGTTATATCCATACTACTAAATTATACCCAGAATTGTTGCTGTGCACCAAGAACAGCGGTCACAGAGTGGATCATGTCTGTGACAATGAACTCTTAGCCACCACAGTAAGGTGACTACATGCATCCCGTTTATTGCAGTAATGGTCTGAACTGTTCTCTCCTAGCCAGGAAATTGTTCCATAGGGAGCCAGTTAGCATGTGCTAAAACTGTGCCAAGACTTGTTCTAACGATTTACTGGCGTATGATCACATGCCAGTGCTCAGGTAAAATTCCTTAAGACTGCTTAATTCACACATATTCTCCACTCCTGCATGCAAAACATCTTGAAATAGAAACACATAAAAAAAATTGTTCTTTTTTTAAATGCAATCTTTCTCAAACACCCATGTACTCTCCTTTTAACTCCATGTTTTTGAGTACTTTAATAGACTATTTGTACAAAGAAAACCTTGAATGCCCTACCCAGCTCTTGCGCAAATCAATGCCAGAACTCCCCTCCTCTTTCTTAAGCCCTTATTTCTCACATCAGCATTTAAGTAATTTCCTTCCATACTTAAATAATATGACAGCTAATAAAAGGTAACATGCTATTCTCTATTTACTTATTATCCATTAACCTACCTTTCACTCACCTACCAAATACACACAAAGGCCCTGCACAGAGATCTACATCATTAAAATATATTTAAAAGGCCACAATAATTACTGTAACAAAAATAGGTAGTACAAAAGCCTATCAAAAATGCACGTAAAGTCATTAGAAGCAGCATGTGTGGGCACATGGGCTGTATGGATCAAATTACACATTTCTTTAAAGTCAACTATGAATTGCATTTTATAACTGAATATCATATTGTTTGAGTAGTAATTAAAATAGGAACATTATTTGAAAAAGAAATACTTTTGAGTGGGAAAAGGATGACCTGAGGCAGATAGAGCTAATATGACAATGTTTAAAATGAAGAAGGGGAGCACTAGTTACATACTGGTTTGAAGAAGCAGGCTGTGGGAGCTCGCTGAAGGGATGAATAATCTTTTAAAGCCAAGTACACAAAAAAAATTTTGTGAACAACTATAGATTCTTAATAACCAATGCTGTATAATTTGCACCTCTTTATTATCCAGTTCTTCCTGATTCAGAATTACTCCATCTTATGACTGAGGACCGAGAACATTTTTTAAGCCTTACTGATGCTATCAACAAAGTAAGATGAATGCACCAAATGCTCTTCCACACTGTTAAGCAGCCAGAATTGCGCAGTGCTCTTTCTCGTTTTTCTCCTTTTAGCTTCAATACACTAAAATGTTATCTTGTGTCTCAACCAAAAGATATGTATATTCCCACAGTTCACATCATTCTTTCCGATTTTTCACAGATCTCATTTTATAAACTGGAGGACTTTACTCACTTTGCAGTGTCAGATTTCAGTAGGTCTGATTCATACCCCCCCAGAAAAAGTCTGACTTTTTTTTTGATTCTACAGCCAAAATAATTCAGTATCTAAAAATTTATGAGAAAGAGATGGAAAAAGACATTCGTTTCCAAAGCATATTTGTACAGCAACTTCAGAAAGCCACTGGAATCTTCTGACCAGACACCAGCCTCCTAGGAATCTCTGGAACATACAGCTTCTCTTGTATTTCTGAAAAGTTTTGCTTTCTTCCCCCACAAGATTCTGGTAGCCTACTAAGCCAATAAACATAGTAGAGGAATAAAGATAAGTACCTTGGAGACTGGCTATGTATACAATCTTTGCTTAGGAAAAAACCCCTCTGGAACTAGAAGTCTTGCTTGAATAAGGTGCATAAGTTAAGTTCAAATTGTGCTGGAGTATGTTTTAATGGATTCTCTTCTCCCATATGACAGAGATCTGAAAATATACAGCTGCCTTAAAAAGCTGTATAAATGTGTCTGCATAAGGAACCCTTACTTATACCAAGCTCAGTAATTTATAAAATTTGTGAATGGGGCCCAGAGAGAAATTTTTATATCACAGTGAAAACAGGTACCAGCACTTAACTGACATCACAGAGCTGTAGTCTTACCCATACAGAGTTAAGAACTACCAGCAGCATCATACAGCTTCTTGATCAAAGCAGCACCTTTGGATTAAAAAACACCCACGCATCTATTTCTTACTATTAGAAGGTTACACAATGTAGGCCTTATTTGGAGCTAATTTTGGTATATTGTCTTTGACTCATTTATACGGTTGCTTGAATTTACCTGTGCTGAAGTTATTTTGGGTACTGCTCTCACAGGGACTTAAACATGCCAGCATACTGCATGTATATTAATCATATGCATAACTTGCTGCAGGATCAACCCTTAGTCCAGGTGATGAGACACCGGGCTAGTCAATGGCTACAACAAATCTTACATGCCTAGCACAGTAATTTGGAACTTTCAAAATGATATAAAACTTGGCTTTATAACAATTTCAAGTTTATCAACCTAATGAAATGCATGGAGGTCTTCTCTGTGTGTATCTAAAAAATCAAAGAGAGCATAGTTTATTGTTCTTGGTTTTGCAGATCTTCACATCTTTAAGTTTCACACTACTTTGGTATATTACGTAAAAGCAACATTGCTTGTCACTGATATGTAAATTATACCCCTAGAGCACTTTTCACATTTTTTTGAAATTGTAATAGAGTTAAAATAGCTCTGCTCCAAGTCGTGGTATTTGGAACCCTTTGGGTTTCAGAGTTTTTCCCATTTACTCATTCTTTTACAGTGAACAGAAAATCAAATGAAGTTAACAGGGGAGCTGTATTGTGTTATTATTTCCAGATTCCAATCCCCAGCAATAGAATTTTATTTTAACAGCCATATAAAAAAAAAATATTACTTTTTAAATGCAAAGTCATTCTGGTCATTATTCACCACCCACTGTTATTTAGGGGCATATTCTCCCATTTTATTCCTGTAGGATTTAGAAACAATTACATGATTACTAATAGCAGACATCAATTCTATTTGTATCAACAGCAGTTTTGTATACCTCTATTTTCATAAAACCTTAGATGCCTGGATTATTCCAAAGTCAGCAATGATTTCTAATTAAAGAATCTCAAAATAGCCAATGATGCTTTGTTCTCCTACTGCCTGGAATTCAAGAAAAGAAAATCTGTGGCACAAGGCAATAAATTTTGTATTATAATTCCATGTTCATTTCCACTGAGATACAGCCAATTCCAGGCTACTGCAGTGAATGTCTCAGGACAGGTTATATTTCTTACTGCAAATTTCTTTAAGGAACATCTAAACTGCAAGAGTTGTAATAAACAATAGCTATGCTTCACCTCTTGTAAATATTACTGCAGCTTAATCAGTACCTGATTACAAATCAAATCAAACTAAACTCTAGTTTAATATTGCTCAAAAAGCAATTTGTTAAAGGTTGAAATCCCATTAGCACACTGAAAAGAACAGCTCGTAACCCCTACCCCTTTTTTTAGTTGTTACAGAACGGGTGCCCCAGATCAAATTTTGTGCTTGCTGTGGTTACTTTGCATTCTTAGTCCTGCTGCTCATGAAGAGTATGGGCCTATACACAACAGTTCTACTTACAGCTTGATTTAACAATACTCTCAATTTTTCCAGAGTTTACATATAATCCCCAATACTATTTTAGACTTCTTTGGATAGTTGTTACTGTTGCCATCATTTTTACAGGAAGTACAAAAATGTATGAATAGTTATTATTTAATTTTTGTATGTATTTTTAACACATAGGTACTATTTCAGTTTCTCTTCCTGTCTAGACATTAGGAATTTTTCTGTACTCATGATTCAGATCACAAGCTCCTCTTCACAGACTCTTTCCTCTTTAAAAGACAAAAGAAAAAAAAGAAGAAATGTGAATCATGGTCCACCTTGGTAATTTTAATATTCACTGAACAAATGGGAAATCTGGATTTGATTTTTCAGCAGCCTGAGGGTAATTGAGAGGACCTTGTTTCCCCAAAAAATTCTAAACTACAGAACGGTTTAGATAAGTCATGTCTTTTCTGCCATAGTGTAGCAGAGAATTCAAGAATCACAGGGATAGAAGAAAGAAGGCAAAATGGATTATGATTCTATAGTTAAGGCACTGAGCTGGGAAGGAGCATTTTCCATGTTGCATTACAGAGTTGAATAAAATGCAGAGGTAAACAAAGGCCAAGATGCAAATCCAAATACAAAAAAATTAAACTTTTCTCCACACTTAAGAACTTTTTACTACATCTCTGAATGAAAAAGACTGGAAATCCCTTGCACCTTAGAGCAGAGAACTTCTTAAAAAAAAAAAAAGTACTTATACACCCAAGAAGAATATATGCTGAGAGAAATCAGTATCTCCAGTTTAATCAACTGCTGGAATCTGAGCTTTCTTAAAATTAGGCGCTCACATTTCTTTCAAAGAAACACTGTAGATTGCATTGCTACTGACCTTGGACATTCATTCTGTAACTTGGAAAGATTCTGCCATTGCATGGGCGTATCACAGGGTGAAGCCCTGCTGTACTTACAGCAATGCTTCACAGAAATTATTCAAAAAGTTAAGAATTAGAAGGAGTTTTGGTTAGAATTACATAAAAGGGGTGGGATGGGGATTTCATAATGACTTAGGAAGAGCTTTTGGCTACAGTCACTCAAACATGCAAGTACTGGTGAGATGTGCCTGAATAATCCATTTGCAGGAACATTCTTTGCAATTTATTATGCTGACTCAGCAACGTCCTCATCATCACGGAATGACCAAAATGGATTTCTTGGAGACATATAGAATGAAATATACAAGTAGTGAATAAAGCTCAAGCCCTCGGTGTTCAAATCAGCCACAATTAGGAATGCCTGAAGATACAGATTACTATAAAAGGATTTTAAGAGAATAAATATAGAACTATCACCATTGGATAAAGAGAAAAAAAGCCCCAAACATCTAAAACAACATCAACCTAGAAATAAAAGAAGAATATTCCTGATGTTACTTTCTGTTGCTATTGGACAGCAAGTTTCATGTAATTTTCCTTTTGCAATAAGCAAAGGACAGACTGCATTTCCATTTTTCACACTGAAAGCACCTTAGACTTTACCTACAGTGTTAGCCTTTTCAAATAAGAACAGTTTCAGACTTATGATCTTTTAAAATTTTCACAGCCAAAGGCAGTAGTACCAATTTCACTTTTTTATGTATCCTAAACGAAAATAACTCAGTATTATTTAGCGGAAAAATTGCTTTCAGTGTCAGCACAACAGAAGCAAAGGGCAACAAATCGACCAGGTATTTTCCAAGAAACACACTTGTCTGTTTGTAGGTAACTAAGTCCCTTGCAAGAAAGCTTGAGTAAAAACAAAAATTCAGAAAGGAATTAAAATTTTATATATATATATATATATATATATATATATATATATATATATATATATAAAATTAGGTAAGAGGTATCTAAAATAACTACACACTGGCTTTTTCTCATTCAGATATTTAGACAAAATAGGACCATAAAAATATATGTGCATATGCAGTTTTTTGTTTCATTATACATAGATTACTTAACTTTGTGTTATAATATTTGAAAAATTTTGAGTAGTGCATTAAACAATGTGACTAGCATTTCTAGTTCATTCTCATTCTTTTGCTGAGGGGAGAATACTGTATGGAGTGTTTTAATTTCACACAGCTTTGTTTTGGATTTATCAATGAATACATCGTCATCTCCCTATCTCCATCTTGCCTTCTTAAACAAGATAATTCTGCTTAACCTTCCAGAGAAATCCCCTGCAAACTGTACATACGGATTGGCTAAACAACAGTAAAACTCAGTCCCAGCTGACATCCATGGTGATAGGGCATCACAGTGCAGTATACATACTGGTATCTTAATATGCTCATTTTCTACAATTAGAAATAAAATTCAAAACTAAATCAAGGATGTTACTGTTTAAGGAAAGGCAGAGACACATAGGTTAATTAATTAGAACGTATTAGTAAATGGAAACTAATCAGAATAGACAAAATGGTCTCCTAAATGTACTACAACATAAAGGGACAAGTAATATATGCACACTTAGACCTGATAATTTTTTTCAAAAGTCAAAAAGTTTAAGATTGTGAAGCTACTTAAAAAAGGTTATTTTGAATTATTAATTCATGAGAGATTACTACGCAATTGTGGCGGACAGATGAATGAATTTTTTGCCTTAAACATTTCTTGGTGCATGGGGTGCAGGCAGGCCATAACCCCGAACAAGCCATCTCTCCCTGGCGGAAACAGGACTGGGCTGCTGCGACCCCCGAGATGGTCTCCCTGCGACCACCCAGAACACACCGAGCCTGCACTGAACGAGACCGCAATCGGGCAGAGACTTTGGGATCTGGACTGTAAATTATTGTCCGTTTTTAGCACAACTTCTATAAAACCTGCTTGGCATGAGTGGCTAAATTTGGTGAAGCCTTAGGCCGCACTCCCTAGTACAGTGAGAAAGGGCCCAGAGCTGCTGCAGGCGGGAATGATAAGGGCGTTACCAGCAATTTGCATTCCTGTGCACTGCTGAAACAGTGCTAATTGCTGGAGTTACCACCTCTTTGTCAAGACCTTGAGAGATGATGGTGGGACCCGAGGAAGGAAGACACACCTATAGGAAGGAAGACACACCTGTCTGCAGAAACTGCAACAGAAAAGATAAGGGAGAAAAGAAACAGCCTGCCTAGGAACAACGATGAGATCCAATAAGGAGCAGGAGACCCCAGACTCAAAAATTACTATTGGTCTGAACTACCACGTGGTGGGAAACTTAATTTGAAAAAGCTATAATTGCCCAGGGACCTCTTTGTTCAGGGTCCCTCTTTGGAGGTACCCAACTCGAGCTGTAACCACTGCACGCGTGTCATTCCGAGCTAACCTAGGGTCGGACCCAACTCGAGTTGTAATTACTGCACGCGCACCACCAAAACTTACACCCAGGGTGAAGAGGAGCCACCTACCACCAGACGGGAGCCCCCCCACTGCCGAGACTCCCAAAGGAAGAGGACCAACAGGACGCCGCTGGATCCACGGGTGGTGATATCTTTCTCTCTCTCTCTCTCTCTCTCTCTTTCCCCCTCTCTTTTGTTGAATGTTGGTAAGATCTGTTTTTGTCTAGCTAGTTGCAGTATTCGCCATTGAATTATCCTATTTGACCACATGCCTTATCTTTGTGTTAATAAATCTTAAAACTGGTTGGCTGGTGTCGTTTCACCTTAATTCAGTCCAAGGGCATCACGAACTTGGTCGTTTGGCCCCAAGGGGAGGGAGGTCGTCCTGAACGACTCCTTTCGGGCCGCGACAGCAATTCCAGCGTTTAAGAAGCTGATTTAAGTTGCACTGCACCCATGAACAGCTAAAATCAGGATTAGCATTTTAGCAGCAGAGAAAAGTTTAAAAATGAGCGTGAGGAGGTTTGACTTTCAGATACAAGCATGTGGCACTTTTCTCAAGCAGAGTTAAGACCTGTGAATCTTGAGTTTAATCATTTTATGAATCAAGATCTTTATCAACACTGTGATTCTAACGTGGCATGACACAGCACTGTGGATAACCAGTTTGAGACAGCACTAATCAGAGAATAGAGAGAAAGTAATTTTTAGGGGACTTGTCAAGTGAATTGGTACAACAAAGTGACTCCAGGCAAACAGGAAGTTGCACAATGAGAAATTATGATTGTGCACTGCTGCTTACCATATGGAACCTGCAATTGTAACTATTCATCAGAGAGCTTTACACTGAAAAGGCAGTAAGTAAAACCACATTCAGTATCCTTTTCCAAAGGCAGGTGGATAATTTAGATGCTAACATCCTGGAAGAAAAAAAACAAACAAGTTAGTAACGATAACAAAATATTTGCTTTTATTACTATGTTCTGTATTCCATATAACAGATACCACTCAGAAAAGCAAAATTCATTTGGTTTTTCTATTCAGTGGTTATCAGAGTCTGAGGATGAAATGGACAAAAAACACTTCAGCTGGAAATCTAGCAAATCTTTTATAAAAGAAAGATGTGAAATTTGGAACTGAAAAAAAAGAGAGTATGGGATGCAAAAGCCCATTTGGGTATATGGTCCATAGATATAAATCCCTTTTCAAGACAGGACACAAGATGACAAATCAAATATACAGTGTGGAGAGAAAGAGAAGGGGAGGAGTGGAAAAAACTTACAGCACAGTGTTGTTAACAGAGGAGCAATGTGAGAAATTGGAAGCCATGTATCAACAGTTCTTATCTGATGTATATATATTAAAACTTGCATAGAACATGTCAGTACTCAAGTATGAATTCACTGAATTTATATCTCACAGAAAAGCCACAATAAATTGCTTCAGATAACACAATGAACTAGGTCAACAAAATCTTGGTATCCATGTGAATTTCAGCCAAAAGATACAGAAACATCTTCCTGCCACATTTTCATGATATGCTGGCTGTGGCAGTGAAGACTTCTTAAAGTCTGTCTTTACCGTATTTTTCTGTCCCTCAAAAAAAAAAAAAAAAAAAAAAAGAAAAAAGCGGGGGGAGAGGGGAGAAGAAGGGAATATTTTAACTCAGATCACTGCATTAATACAGATTAAATAAAGTTTGTTTCTGTAAGAACTCAGTGGCATGATTAAAGGAATGGTGGCAGAAGGAGGAGGAGGAGAGGTTTTTCACACAGCTTCATCACAAAAGCTAGCAGGCTGAGGCAAAGGCCACCTTACAATGCTATGCGGGGAAAAAGAATTCCAACAAATGAGGGGTTATTTTTCTTTAGGCTTTATCATTTTCAAAGTGAACATTTAATGTTCTGACTAGGCAAAACATAACCGTAAGCTGAAATTTCCTCACAGGTAAAGGAGGGTTTTTTTCTGTTTGAACAGCATTCCTCAAACAAAAACAAAACAAGCAAAGTGTTTTGAAAGCACTTTTTCCCCATCCCTGCCAGCCTGAAAAATACTGAAGTTGACTGGCCTGGATTTGCTTCCCTCCCCTTCCCCTCCACCAGCAGCAAACAAAAAATTCAATTATTTTTACAACTGAACATTAGAAATGCATAACCACTTGCTTATTCAATAAAACAGTATCCTCTACAGTAGCCCAACAAAATGAAAACCTTGTAAAGGCAAATACCATTCTGTATATGTACTTACATAGCATCTAATGCAATAAGTTTCCTTTGCTGTTAGTGTAATACAGTCAGTAATAACACAAACATAGCAGTTATTTTCCTAACAACGATGAAGACAGAGCTTCATCCCAAGTCATGCCACATCAGCATAGTTCTCCCACTAAGTATCAGCTATTCCTGTCTAGTGAAGTGCTGTTTCAAGATCACACCCTACACACTTTGGAGACTCTTCCAAAGTGTGACTGATAGACTGGAAAAGAATATACAGTGCCTGAGAGCCTGGGATAACTAACACTTTAGTATTTTGACAACTTGAAAAAGGCTTGAAATAAATGACAACATTATGGCTACATGTGCATATAATACCTCTTCATCTGTACACATATACATGTGAATCTGTTCTTTATCTGATGACACCAAACATTTAAGTTCCCTGGAAGGGTTGGGTGCGAAGATCCTATCTTCATGAAGTGTCACTGAAACTACACTTGCTGTTAACACACCTCTCTTGGAAACCTGTAAGACCATTGTCAAAACCTATGATGGAAAGGTTAATCAGCAACTAGAGAAGGCTCAGAATGCTCACCCTGTAGATACTACTCTAACTGAACAAAATTCTTTTCAGAAAGACAGGAGCACAGAAATCTCACAGACATCTCAATAGTGGAAAAAAACCCCCAACTTTAGGCCTAATGCCTTTCTTGTTAAGAGCTGAATGTTTCATAGTGTACCAAATAAAGAAGAAAACCTTTTCTCTTTAGATCCTCAGCCTAACACCATTGCAGACACATGGTCAGTTGAACAATGCATTACTATCCTCTTTTTGGTATTGCTGACAGAAATAAAACTTCATGCTGAAAGGTATTTATCTTGTACCATTTCTAAACTGATTAGGAAAAACAGAAGTATGCACCACTCAGGAAGAGAAATATGACCAAAATGGGGGAGAGTTGGGGGTAGGGAGGTGGGAAATACCAATCCAACCTGAAATATACTCTCAAGAAGCATATACGCTTCAGAAAAGAGTATATCCTTCTTCAATGATTTCCATAGATGCATGATTTCAGAATCTGTTTACAACTTTTTTAGGTAAAAACAGCAGTATTATTATCTAGAAGTTAACTGGTAATCCTATGCATGATCACATCTACATTAGTAACTCCAACTAGTACTAGATACAGAGATCCCCTTCTGCTGCTTATTTGGAGATCAGCAGGAAATGAACAGTTTAATTGCCAAACCAAGAGATAATCAGAATCTATTTCCAGAAAGGTACACCTACTCTGTGGTTTTCTCAATGCAGAGGATTATCATAAATAGCTTGGCTGTTAACTGCTGCCATTACCCAGTACTGCATATGACAATTGGGTGCTATTGACTTACCATCAATTCCTTTATTTTCAGCTCAGCTGAGAGGGAGAAACTGCTGACAGGATGTGGATTTGCCAGAGTATTTGTTGATGGCACGGTTCCTTAATCCTCTTTACCGTGTGGCCTAAAACTGTACAAGGTAAATTGACACTGACACACAGCTTACAGCTTGCCACCAGTCTGCACTCTCTCCTTGAAAAATACCTCATTCGGTCTCTGTTAATCAACTCCACTGCTGGTGATCAAGCTTTTTTTATATCCGAAAAAATTCTAATAATGTTAAAAACGCAGCTGCAGGAAGTCACTGGTTTTGTGAGCTTCACTGCACCTTTCTGGAGTCAGCTGAAGGCTGCTCTACAAAATCGAGAGGCTGAAAAAACAGGGGACAAGATGACTGAGGGAAGAAGGAAGCCTTGAAACAGGAAGCTGAAGCAGAACAAATGCAGAGGGAAGGAGGAAACTGGATGTTTTGCTGCTTAAGTAAGAGCATAAGAAGAGGACTGCTGAGCAGGGATATACAGCTACCACTGCAGTAGCCATTACACCTTCATAGCAGTACTCCTGTGGTAGCAGGAAGAGCCACAGGCCTGGCTTTCAAAGCCCTGGCAGAGGAGGTGGGACTGAGAACTTCCATTTTGCAGGGACCTGACCATTTTGCTTACCCATGTATTTGTTACCCCAGATAATGGTCAACTCTGACTCAATGCTGGGCATAGCTAGTGCATTTGGAGCACATGGTAATCAGAAATCAAATACAAAACAATACCTTGCCAGCAACTTAGTATTTTATAATCAGGATCTGATCTCAGTTATTCTGATGTAAAGATGGTTAACCTGGAATTATTTTAGATTTACACCACTTTAAAGGCATTACCACACATTTCGCTTTCACAAAAAAATTATACAAGTTTACTCTACCATATTTCAGTATAAAAACAACAGGATTCACAATTCGATTTGCATCAGTCTTATTTTCTCATAAGAAACCTTTCTTACCTACCCTACGAATTGTATTTCACCTCCTGAATGAGCTACGAAAGAACACAAATCTGGCTAAATAATTTTCATTATCCATTTCAGGGGTAAGATTAATGAGTGGCATCAGGCATTTATTTCATACTTCAGAAACATGTAGGTGTTTACACAGATTATGCTTAAATATGACCAAGCTTAATCTCACATATTTTAAACACAAAATCTGAATTTTACCTGCTTTAGTCACCAGTCCTATTTCTTTTTAAATTAAATTCTGAGACCAGTATTTTGTGCAACTTCAATTTTATAGATGATTCAAGAGCCTACAGTTGACTAAAAGAAGAAATCTGCTACTGCACCTTTGGTGTCAGTGTATCGGAACAGCCCATGAACTTGCAAACTGATGTGATAAAACAGGCTCCACAGTAACTAAAATCTAGCAACCCCCAAAATCAATCTGCAAAGCACTCTAACACCATTAAGAAATTTGGTTCCAGTACTACCTAGGTTTACACCTGTAATTCATCTTATATCCTGTAAATAATCGCATTGATTTCAAGGTGAAACCTTGGCCCTGTTTAAGGCACCAGCAAAACTCCCATTGGTCACAATACAGAGTATTACCTGCCATGCACAAGGGCAGTTCACAACCTCCTCTCACAGACGGCACCCTCACCAAAGCAACCCCCACTACCAAAACCTTGCCACTGTGAAATACACACTTCACAACTCTTTGAATATGCATGCATTATAAACTCTACTTCATATATATCTGCCCATCACTTGATCCCAAAGCCCTCCTCCATCATGCAGGGCAGTGTTTACAAGTGCCACAGGCCCCAAATGCCCAGGGCTACACTTCCTCAGGCGTATTGCAACGGCTGCAGTTTCCCAGCACCACCACCACAGGCGCGGGGCACCTCCCTGGCACGGCGGCTGCAGGTGTCCGACGCTTCTCTAGTTTCACAGAGTAAAAGACCGTCGAGCTGGTCACACTCCGGAGAGCAGCGCTTAGTCACTGTAACTGAGGGGAAGCAGGGGGGCGCGAAAGGACTCCGTTTTTAATCTGCTGAAGTCTGCTGTTTCCCCGGCTGGTGTTGGCTTCCCGCTGGCTCCGGGACAGCCGCTCTTGGCTCGCCGCTGCCCGGCGCCCTGCTGCTGCTCGCTCCTGACCAGGGCGGTTGCTAAAGCCTCTCCTCAAGCAGCACGTTATGCCGACAAAGCCTGTCAGCCCAACTCTCCTGCTCTGCCCAGCAGTCCCGGTGCATCCGCAGCGCCGCAGGGAGGACAGGGGTAGCCCTGGGCAACTCCGGCACAGCACTGCTGGGTCTCGCAGCCACCGGGCTGGGACTCTGGGATCCCGCACGGCGAGACAGCCCCAGCTTCAGGCCACAAGGGCAGGGAGCAGGACCCGACCCAGCTCTTCCCACTGCCTTCCCTCCACCAAGAGCTCTCTCGGGTCCCATCGGACTCTCCGTTTCCCGCCTGTTTGCACGCTGTTCACACCTTTCCCCTCACACATGCAACGGCCGCATGGCCCAAGCTGCAATGCAGACTCCCAGTATGCGAACCGAGGCTCCCCCTGGAGTCTCCGAGTCACCACCATTACCCCAGTCCCGGGCCAGGGCCTGTCCGAAGCTTGCCGGCTTCCTCCACCCATTACTGTCGTACCTGCTCCGGCGTGGGTTGCCGGTGGGCCGCGGTCCCTTTGGGGGTGTCCCCTCTACAGCGTGGGTCGCAGCAGGCCCATCGGGGGTGTCCCTGACCCGGTGCGAGTCGCCCGCGGGCCCCTCAGGGGAGCCCTGCTCCGGCACGGAGCGGCTCCTTCCACGGGCGCGTCTCCAGCCGCGTCCCCAGCAACGTCCTTCGCGGCTTTCCCCAGAAATGCGCCTCTTCACATGCGTCCTCCCGTCCGGCCGGCCGGCCTCTCAGGCCGCCTCCTGCCCCTGGCAGTTGCCGCTCTTCGTTAAGACGCCCGGGCTCCTCCAAGCCGTTGCGGTTCCGGCACGCGGGGGCTGTTCGCAACCGTTAGGGAACCGGCTGAGACCGGCTGCGGGCAGCTGACGGCCTCCTCCCCACCAGGCGTGCAGCCGCCCTCGCCGCCGAGACGCTGCCGCTTGTGCCCGATGCAGGGCAACAGCACGTTTGGACGCAAGTGGGGCCGGGCTGAGGTCGCGCACGCAGCCAGCGAGACAACGGTAGGGGCTGCAGTGAAGGGTCTCTCTTCTTGGTTCCCCATGTCTCTACTGGTTAGCTTAGGGCAAAAATACAGTAGCCCAAACAAATGTCGTGCCTACTGCTGCCCCTCCCGGGTGCCTTGGACGACGCCCTGTCAGGACTCCTGCTACGCTATACAGTTTGTACAATCATATTACCAAACCGGGGGGGGGGGGGGGGGAGAAGATGTGTGCATTCATTTATTTTTTAACATAACTTTAAACAAAACTAAAAAATAGAAACTTTTTAATATATATTTCAGCAGTCAATCATTCCTGAAATTATTTGAAGTGTAGTTGCTAGCTGTTAGACGTTATTAAAATCTTCACAGTCACTTCGCAATCAAAAGCAGACAGTTTGCTTAACAGCAACTTATCCAAAAACATGTATTCACATCTCCTGCTGATAATCTAGGAGAAAAGATATCAGCTAAATATTTGATCTAAAGTTATTTTCCTCCCATTTTAATCCGCCCAACTGGCTGGCGCTCAAGTTTATCTCAATGCAGGGCAGAAAAGCAAGAAATAGAGAAGCCTCTTTCTGGCTCTTTAGGAAACTGAAAGAAGGATCTTTGGGACCTTACACAGGCCTACAAAAAAAAGGGGGTGAAAAAATTAAACCAGGATAGGTTTTGAAGAAAAATCCCAGTGAAGATTCGGTGTCTTTGGAAGCAGAGTTCATAGCTTAAAGAGCTGAAAGGAATTTCTCTATCAGTACAGGCAGCTGAGGGACCGATACACCTAAGTGTTCAGGTAAAATAAATGGAGGTGAATGGCGAGACGATTTTTGTGTGTGTGTGTCTGTGTTTTGCTTTTAAGTCAAAGATAAGATGGTATTTCACAGGTAGGAAAGGCATTGCATATATTGTTCAGTCCTCTACATCATTCACATGGCAGTTTGGTGGCAACCTATTTAAAAAGGTAATTACAGAACGTTTTACCCCCTTCTCCTCTATTCCTATGAGATACCAAGAATGCTGTAATCTAACAGCTTTTCTTCTGAGGGATAAAATCACATTTTTCGCTAGTATTTTACTTGATGCAGCTTTGAGAGTGTCACACATGAAACCAGCTTTTTTTCTAGGATGAGATTCTGGTGTCTTACCAGCTGAAAATTCACATAGATGTGCAAAACAGACTTTTAAAGTTCTTTTTCCCTGTTTTTTTATGACATTTGAAACATAACTCTTCAAAAACCTTTCCCAAGCCTATCAGAAAAAGATAGTGTCTTTTTTAAGGGTTTTTGCTGTGTCAAGGACTTAAAATTGGGAACTAAGAATAATAGACTGACAAGAAGCTATGTTTTAGTGTTCTTGGGCATCATGTTACTTATCTCCTCTAACAGTTAAAAGCAAAGAAGAGAAATGGGCTATGGATTGGGAAGGGATTATTTCCTTATTGGCCCCCACAAGGAGGGAGGTATGATTTTTTTTTTTTTTTCCTAACAAGTTAGAGACCTAAGGCGTTTGGCCAAGTGGTTAGGTTCGAGTTCCTGTAATTTAATAGGTGGGCTTTCTTGTATAAGTATGTATTTCATGAGGAGTTGTCTCTCTTGATGAGCTAGAATTGAACATGGACTTAGAGGGTGATTCTGACAAATGAGTTGAGACTACTTTTCTCTGGCACATCAAGGAAGTAAAAAAAATCCTTCCCTGTGTCCTATAACTTTGTGTGATTGAAAGGGAACAAGACTCCAAAAATGGGCTGACGTTATCTTTCTGACAGCTGATCCATAGTGGCAGATATAAAATAATGCCTGGCAGTTCTCTAATAAATTACATTAATGAATTCATTGTCTAATTATACCTTATTCTTGGCATTGTGTCTTTCTTCCAGCTGTCCTGGACAATGAAAGTTATTCATGTTTTTTGGGAAGGTCCACAGCTTTCTATTACCTTAGAAGTGTGGATATGTAGGTTTTTAGATCTGATGAAACTGAAAGGAGAAAATAGATCTCCTAACTAAAGGAGCTGTTTAACATTCACACTGTAAAGTTTTCTTTAATATGTATGGTTTTGTCTATTGGTCCATTCAGAAAGTAATATAGTATAGCATTTTAGTGAGCAGAATTACTTCCACTTGTTTGCTTTCTTGGACTGAATGTCCTCATTTCATTTTGTACTAATGCACTCTTAAAAATTGTATTTTGGATCAGAAAAGAGATTTTTGTCAAAATTACATCCAGCCTTCTAGATATTTGAAGGTCTTCCTTATTGACTGACTTAAATCACTTCTGTATTCTTTTAAGTTTAGCAAAACCAGTGTATGCCAGTGGGTCCAGCATCAAATGCTGAACACAGATGTCCTATTTCAGAAGGCCTAGCTTTAAGCTAGAAATCTGCTTTAATTTTTGGCTCTTGTGTACAGTTTACAGAACAGGCAGTCAAAATAGCCATCTGAGATAGAGCAGTTGGCAAACAAAAATCACACTGGCTTGAGATGCTATTTTAGAGCCAGATAAAATCTGCACTTTTAGTTATGTAGGTGAACCATAAAATGCATTTTTTGTGCATATTGGAAAATAAATTTTGTAGTTGCTCTGACATGAATATCTTTGTTAATTTAATTAACATGTTAATTAAATATGCATATAGCAAGTCTAACATGCATCTCAGAATTTGTAGCAGCTCTATCTTTTGATCAGATAAATGACAAAAACCTCTATATTTCAGTTCTTCTTTATGAAAGCTCCCGTTTGCATTAGCAAAGATAACTTGGAAATGTACAATTAATACGTATAAGCATTTTTAGGTAAAAACTCAGAAATAAATGTTTGAAAACCTGATTTTCCTCATTTTCCTTCAAATGACAGGTTGTGTTCTCCAGTGTTTCAGGACAAACATTCCTTCTAACTGACCATGTTATTTAACAAAATTCTCAAATCTCACTTAGAACATACCTTCTCTATACTGTAAGCAAACTATGGTTAGAATTTGGTACCTCCATTTTGAATTTTTAAAAGGACTCTGTAAAGATGATAAAAATGATGTTGGCCTTTGAGAACTGGATTTCTGTGTCCACAAGTTAACAATACAGTATACATTTGAATAACTGAGGAGTTAACTGAAGAACTGGAACAGATTTGTTTTCAGATGGATCTATACATAGGGAAAACATAGGGAAAAGACAGAAGGGAGATGTTCCTCTCCTTTGTTTTATATACACACATATATATTATTTTCTTTTGAAAGCTCTGGCACATATTGCTGCAATTACTGGGAGAGTAACTAGAAACTGTCAAGCAGAATTGTTCTGCTACCCATTTCTTATTTTTGGAGTTGTTTATTTTTCTTGAGATATTTTTCTGACATCAGGTTTGCCCTTAAAACTACATGAATCACTTTGTTTCTGCTCTTTCAATTCATTTAAAGCAGAGGGCAGAACACAGCACAGTTAATAACTCTGAAGCTGACTAGAGGATTTAAGACATCTCAGTCTCAGCTCACTGAATGCTGAATGAAAGAGCACTCCCTCCCATCAGCACTTTTTTTTTTTTTTTTTTTTGGAAACAAACATATCATATTACAGTCCTGCTTATCCTGGCTAGAAAAGCCTAATGTACCTTGAAATAAGTTTTATTATGATGAAGTAGTGAATTGAAGTTAGAATGCTCCCGCAGGCCAGGGAAGTTTATAGAGGTTAGTACATCATGAAGGATGAAATTTAAAATAAAGGCATAAATCTCAGAGGATTATAAATAGTGCTGCTGCTGAAAATGGAAGGATTTTATAATAATAAAAAAGCACAAACAAATTAAAGTAAATCCTGTCTCTCCACTCCTAACAGTTAGCAAGGAGTCCTTCAGTTTCTATGGCAATATTTCCTGTTAAGGATATATCTAATCAGCTTTTGGTTCCCTAGCACAGATTCCAAACTTGATTTTGAATCATAAACTCATTTCCCAGTGCTTTTTGTTCAAACAGATTGCCCTCTATTCTAAGAATGGGGACACTGATCTTCCTACAGCCCAGTGAGGAAAAAAACGAGGTGTTGTCATGCTTGCTAATGTTCCAAAAATTGAATAATCCTCCCTCCTGAAGGCAATGCACCCAAATCCCTAGTCCCCAAGTCACAGAAAAATATTAGGAAGAGACACTACGGAAGTTACTGTTAAATCTCTTTGACACCAACATATAGGTTTCAATATTTGCTGCCATTGCAGTGATCTCCAGCGCGGTGGGGGAGGGCTGTCAAATTAATTATCTTAGGACCATACTGTAAAGTTATGTTTATCAATACAAAAGCTTGGCAGAGGGTCCTAAATGGCAATGGTCATGTTTGATAGATCCACATTTTAACCGATCTTTTGCTTTTCTCTTACAGAACCTAATGTAATTCTATGCATATTTTTCAAAACAAGCAATTCCATACTTTTTCTTATAAAACACAAATAGCCTCCAAAAATGCTAGTAACATTTTTTTAACAGCTTTAACAGCTAAGCACTTAGGAATCAGCACATGCATACTTTTGAACTATTCTACATGCATAAAACAAAGGGAGCTAAATATTAGAATCAAACTTCAAGAAATCATTAAAAAATTGAGGGTAGTCATGATTAAGGCTTATGCTACTTCATACACAGAGAAAACATACTAAGCCACAGAGCAGATGTATACTTTTACATTTCATTTTTATAAGACTTAAAAGAATTACAGCTTATGCAGCCCTTCTGGATGTATTTGTTGTCTAATTTAAGACAGCAGGCCTACCTTGGACCATCTTCCTAGCACAATCCTCCATACAACTTATTCTTAAGCTTTTTTTCCTCTGATCTTCCTTTCTTTCTTGCTTTCCTTCTTCCCGCCCTCCTTCCTTCCTCTCTTTCCTTCCTTCCTTTCTTTTTAAGTTTAAGACTGGACTCAATCCAGATTATTTCCACTAAGTCAAGGAGGGAGTCTGGTTTTACACCGATGCAGATATTGTGCAATTTTATCTACCATACCAAATTTGTCTGATACTACTTGTTCACGTTTAAATGTGTGTGTAATTGGGAAAATCTACTCCTATGGATAAATTCAGAGTAAGAACAATTCACAGATTAAGTTCTATTTTGAGAATTATGTTGATCACCTAAAGGAAATATCCCAATGCCTTTCAAGAAATCCACAGAACACAGATCCAAATGAATTAATGAAATGGAAGATACAATATGTATGTGATTAACAATACGGATGACTTCAGGGGAGTTGTTTCATTCTGCTTTGTTTTCTTGTCTTAGAGGCCAGTTTGCATTTTTCATCACTTTCTTTGCAGCAAAATGCACTGAACTAAATGCCCAAAGTATATATCTGCACCTGCTGCTCCAGAAACATGGTGGTTACCAGCACGCGAACTCCCACGCTTCATAGACTCCGACCGTCCAGTAGGCTGCACCTGCCACCCACAAGCATCATTACTGGTATTGCAACACAGCGCGCACACGCGCACACACACACACACACACACACACACACTTCTGCTGAAGGGCCCACTTAACGCTGTTATCTGGAAGGTCAGTGAACTTCCTGTATTCCACTTCCAACACAGCTGATGTCATGGGCAGGACAAAGTAAACCACAACCCATAGTGGAGCAGAATCCTGGGTTTTATTTAAGAACCAATGAGATTCAAGATTTCACCCTAGTTAATTCCCATGCTCCCCACCTGCTCATGAGGTATCACCTTTCCTTCCCAGCAGGCAGGTTGCTGCTAGTTGGGGAAGGTCAGGCAGAAAGTTGTGTTGGCCTGCTGGTGCTCACGATACCTGTCTTAGATGTCACCAGCTGAATTCCTTGGACCCCCCCTAGCATTCATTTCCACACATCTCCCTGATCTTCAGGACCTTCCCCCACTTCTGGGATCTTCCCTCCAGCCAGGATCATCATCTTCCTCTTTCCAGGCCCCCTTTTTGGGAACCCTTCTTTTCCACCTCTACCTCTTCTTTCCAGAACCCCAAGCCCCAGGTTTTCCAAGCCTAAACAGTCTGTGTGCACAATTCATGATCAGCATCCTCATTAGTGGCTCTCTTTATTGCAGAATTCAGGACATGACAATTTCTTTTAGTCCAGGTGTTATTAAAAGTTACAGCCAATCGTTACAAATTGCAGCCAGCAAGCAGAAGGCTCTGCTTGAGAGTTCAATAGTTCAGTTTTGGACATTCATCCACGTGACATCCACATGGCTGTCAGTGTTTGCAGTTTATTTTTTCCTCTATGACAAGTATAAGCTAGGAAATTGTCAGTGGAAAATCTCAAATGATTCAGAAACCATGTTCAAGTAAGCATCTTATTTTGGATGATCTCTCTCCAGTCTTTTTAAACTAAAAGCTATGCTTTGTACCACAATATGGCTTTAAGCTACAATAACTGACTCCAAATGAAGAGCTCACTTCTCTAGAGCTTTTAAAACCAGAAATCTTGCTTAAATATATCTTCACATACAATTTCTAGCACTTTCTGTTCTATAATTTACAGTTAGTTTATCAGTTAGAGTGAAGAAATGCCAAGACTCATACTGGTGGACATATTTTACAGATACATTTTTTTTCACATGGCTTTCGGATATCTGCAGATAGCCTTTAAAATACTGTTTCTTGTAAATAATTACTTGGAGAAGTACTCAGCCCTACTTTTCTCAGCAGAGCAGTCAAGAAAAGGCTATCCTGTATCATATTTTTGTTTTAAGCTCATATTTTTGACATACTCATTTCATTCTAACGGTGTTTTACCTCTGATACAGATGGGTCAAAACCTTGTCTCTCAGCAATGTTATACAGTATAATTATATGCCAACTTCTTAACTCTTTTTCTATAACATAAAAATCACAAATTTTGGGGGGGAAATGGTTCTAGAACTCGCGTTCTTCTAAGCATTTTATTGGAAAATGCATCTCAGCAAAAGGGTGCTTGAGTAGAGGGAGCCATTCTGCGTTTTGAGTTCTGGCCCTAGCAATGAAGTCCAAAATACTAAGCCAAATGCACTATTTCAGTCCTTTTTTTATTGGCAGGTCTGTCTGTAGCTCAAACTTCCGTCAGATTTTTTCTGATGGACTGAATACATTGCTAGATCCTGTTAACTGACTAAAGAATTGGTATACATCATAGCAGCTAATAGAGTCTCTTCCCAGTGACTGAACAGAAAAAATGAAAGAATGAATCCTCCTCTGGTTGGGTGAAGTACCAATGAAGTCAATGGAAAAATAGCCATTTACAGCAGCTTTACCACAAGCACAGTATTTGAGGAAGGCTGCTGGTTCTTCAGAGCTGTAGTTTTACTGCCTTGTATTCAACCTGTTTAATGGCTTTAGCTTAGATGTCTTTCTTCACAGAGAAAACGGGGTTCTCTGAGTTATATACCTAAAGATAACTAAAAATTTTCTTTCTGCAGGTGGAGGGTCAATGAAGTGTGAAAAGGGAAGAAAAGCTATGATGCAGAGGAACATACTCAGGGTGATATTCTTAAAGAAACATTACCAAAATCACATGAACAAGACTTGGTGGCCAGACATGATATGCTGCACTTCAGTATCTTCTACTAATTTAGCAGCATGCTTGAAATGGAGTATACTTTAAACTGGTTAGGTGTTGATCTCCAAAATAACTGTTTATGCCTTGTGTAGCCATCACAGAATAGTGTCTCTTGAATATTCTGTATTTAGCATCCATGCTTTCTGCAGATCGAGTTGAAGACTATTATATGTCCTAACACTGCTGCAGCAGAGCGTGATTCACTACCCTACAGGGAGAGCAGAAGCGCTGTCATTCCTTTGCAGTCAGTGCTTGCAGTGATCATAGGCAAAGAGTGGGTATGATTATTGGGGCAGTCCTTTTGCTTTCTACTCTAATTGCACAGACTGACCTTGTTGGAAAACAATAAGAAGTGAGACCTTTTAATCAAGAATTCAAACCAAACATTTTATGAATGAGTCTGCCTAAGATACATTCTTGAATATTCATTTTTCAGTGTCTCTGTAATTATGCTTCTCCCTCCCTCCAGGAAGAGAAAGTAAAGTCTCAACTCCTATCTTAGAGAAGGCAGGAGCCAAGAATAAAACTGTTCACAGTTACTAAGAAGCTACAGAACTTCTAGATGACTTACAAATTCTGAAAGAAATGGCCATAAATCCTGAAGATTTGTTTCACAGAAACACCACTGAAGATAAGTGGTCTGATTCTTACACTAATCTTATATAAATACTTCTGGACTGATTTTACTGGGTTCATTTCTGGTTTACTTCAGCATGATGAGAGATCAGAATCAGGCATCAAGAATTTTACCCCCCAGTAAACAAGCTACAAAGCAGGTGGCCCCCATGACTGCAAGTCAAATGGTGAAGCGTGAATGCATTAACATCAAAAAATGTTCTTTCTTCCTTTCTAACTGAAACTGCTTTCAGTTTTCAGAATTTCTAATGCATCCTCTGGTGATCACTTCCTCAGTCTCCCATTCCCTCTGTGCTCTCTCATCAGCTCAGCTCTGATGATCATGTAACACCTAGAGGTATCAGCCATATTTTAAGATGTGGAGACATTATAATTGATTTTTCCCCTTCAATTGCTGTAAGGAGTAAACAGATACTTTGTCACTTTTAAGTTTAGAAACCCACTATTTCCTTCCTTCCACCCCCATTTCACCATGCCTCAATGAGGAGTATGCTAAGGCGATACATGAATACCTCCTGCTGAGCAAACAGGCTAGCTTTTAATTGGCTTTTATGGATCATTTTCAAGGTGTTCAAAATAGTAGAAAGAAGTCTAAAATAATTTAAAGGGAATGTTGATTCCTTTTTATCATGTCAGCTTTTTGAAAAATCATTTTACAAATATGCTAAGTTGTATCTTTAAGAGTTTTGTTTTCTCAGAGCAATAGCCTGGTTAAATCATTAAATTAATGTTTTCAATTAACAAACATGGAGAAACATTTTTATCTATTAAAACATGTGACGGTAGACAGAGTAGACCCGTAATATTTGTTAAAGGCAGTATGAGAATGAGACCTAGTTGCTGTCATGTGCTACCAAAATCAATTTTATAGTACTTAGAATTAACAGTCAAGTCACAAGCCTATTGGCAGTGCTGCTGTGCTTAGTAGATACAACTTCCTTCAAGCATATTCCACATATCCTGCATTCCATATTATCCAACAGATACTCAGACTAATTTTTGCTGCGAGAAGGTAGAATTTGTAAGAGAAGGTCTGTGAATAGAATAACCAAGAGCAGTGTTTCAACAATGCATTACAAACTTACTAGGCTATTCCATTCCTCCTTTTTTAAATTACCAGAATATTTTCTTTTCTTTCCACTTAATGCTCTGTAACACAAGGTCTGTGTTTCTGTTCCTCTAATACAGCAATATATAAGCATGACATTTTTTAAATTGCTATTTTTATTTGATCAGTTATTTCTAGTTTGCTAGGAAAACCATATACTATACTCTGGGAAAAAAATTCCCAGGAATTTCTGGATATTTTTTCAGTGATAAAGTCTTACTGTCTTTACTGGTTCTTTTGAATTTTCCTTTTCAGTTATATGGAAAGGAAAACCCCAATTCAGAAAATGGTGAAAAGGAAAGTCCAAATTCAAGAGACGGTGTAGCTGCAACAAGTCTCCTGAAAGTAACGAGATTGCAACTCTTGCACCCAAATGCAACACAGACTTCAAAAAGAAACATACTCCTGCCACATGAAAACTGCCACTTACAAACTCTGATTTCTTCTAGTGTGAGTCTCCTGTTACTTGTTTTCTATGAGACCACTACATGTAAGACAACTGAGACTTGAGAACCGTGAATGTTTCTATTTAATCTGCTGCTGTTTTAAGCATAAGCAATAGAATGAAGCTTTTTGAATGAAATTGACTGTATCTAATACAGTACATCTTTACAATGAAAGTGTCATTTAATATGCCCAGTTTGTCACTATACCACACTTCATGTATCTGTAACAGCAGGAGGTTTTCTGCTTGCTTTCTGAGTCTTTCTTAGGCAGAATTTAACTCCTCCTGTTTGGAAAAATTAAATGTCTTGAGACTCTTAATAGCCAAATACGTAGAAGTGTGTAGTTCACTGATGTGAGCTTTGGGCTAAATATTTAAGCATTTCAGATTAAGAAATGACATTCTTTTAACATATTCATAAAACAGATAGTTACTGTTTCTTTCCAGTGGTAGGAAATTCGTGCTCTGATCCATTACTGCTATTTACCAGTATCAACTCTAATGTCACTTTCTACTAATTTTAAGAAAAATCACTTGGGAAGCAACTGGGAGACCAGAAGAAGGGAAAGAGGAAGAGGGCATCCAGCAGCAGAGGTTCTTTTATTGGAAACAAAGGGCTCCTCCTGAGCTGACTGAAACTAGCCTTCTCAGGCTGAGTAAAATAACGTTTCATGTTTCCCAGAAATATTTTGTACAAGCTGAACATGTTAGGAAGCTTTTATGGGAAACTATTTATAGGAACATCATTTTTCAGTATCGAAAGTAAATATTTGGTTGTAATTATGTTTGCTTCTTTTCAGTTACTACTGTTTACCAGATTTACCTTGAATTTGTTGTGCTTGACTTGAAACTGTGTTTTTCAAACTATTCACTTGCGGGGAGGAACAACAAAAACCACATATAGTTTTGTCTGGGAAACATCTGTAAGGAATATATTCTGGACCCTTTAGAGTTGCACAAATAGGATCAAATTGATATAGCCCAAGGTAATTATCCAGAGGGAAAATGAGTCACCAGCTAAAAACCAAGCAGAGGACATGGCCTGCAGTGATTGACTGTTCTACAGCTATAATAAACCTTTTCATTCTTCATTAAGTTACCCTTTGTAAGAGTAAATACAAAAATACAAAACAATGACTCCCCTGCCTCAGTGACTCATGTAAGCACTCGTGTAAGTGAATTCAGCTGCTATGATGTGCATCCCTCCACAGAGGAGGAATAAAATTTCAGAGAGGACCAGGATCAGATGGCTTAACCAAACTGAAGCTTTTTTGGCTGAAATTGGAAAAGTACAATACATTAGCCAAGGGATAACCTCTGGCAGATTTTGTAAATTCAGTTCTGCAGATGATTGCAATTGAATGTGGAGCCTGCTACGTAAAAAGAAAGAATCAGATTAAAAATGTATTGCAGTTGTAAATTACATGACTAAAGCCTCAACTCCTGAAGCTTAATAGCTGGGTGCCAGACAGGCAGATAGGTATTTAAATGGGAATAAACTGTGGATGCACTTTCAACGATACTAATCTTTGACATGAGAACAAATGACAGCACTAGAATTATCGAAATGATCATTGAATATGAGGTTAACTGCCAGTCCAAAGGCTAATCAAATTAACTGAAATGTCATACATATGGAAGAAATTTTAACCAGAAACATAGAAGTATAGTATTGGCAAAGCAGATCTCAATCAATCTCCACACCTTTTCTTGACAGCCTGTAGCAAATGAACTCAGGGACACTAATATAGCTGAAACTAGATCAACAGCAACATTTTCAGGTGAATGTGCATGCTACAAAGATTCTTACAGATGAAAATTAGCAAGGATAAAGATTTAGCTTAAGTGGAAAAAATGTTGGCCTTGTGAAATAGGACAATCAGTCCCAAATTCACCTTCTAAACTAGCTGTTGGTTTACCGAAGGCTTATTTTCTTGTTTGAAGAAAAACAAGAATAACTGCTTAGTTCAGTGTAGCCCCAGTTTTTTTTTTCCAGAGCACAGACACACACTTGGGGTTTTTTTTCATGTCACCAGGACATTTTCTACCAAAGCAGCATGTGCTTTGCTCTGTCTGCTCTGCTCTATCTGCTAATCAAGCTAATACGGTCAAGAGTGATAACCAGCTCCTTGGAATGTATGTTACTACATATTATTTCCAATACTCTTGAGCAAAAGTGTAATATTTAACACTATTCGTTATATAAATATTTTTTATTCAAAGTCATAGTTTTCTATACATGTGATTTCAGCTTCTTTTTACCCAAGATGCAATTTATAATCTTCATCCTTACTGAGCTTTATCATCTAGTAAGCTACATATTTTCCAGTTCAAACTGAATATGTCTAACCCAAAGCAGGACAAATTTAAATTGAAAATTTTAATTTAAATTAAAAATAAATAGGTAAGCACCCATTCAGATGCTTTGCTGAACTGGAGGCAGAGTTTTCAACAGATGAACCCTTTAGTTTCCTTTTTTAATCTGGTTGTTAAGTGGCTGTAAATTATATTATTTTAAGAAAAACTATTAAGATCTTGCCCTTTCTGCTCTGAAGAATTTTATACAATTACAGTCAACTAACTTTCTCCTGCTAGTTTTCTGATGGTAAGTATTTGCTCTGTGTCAGTTATGATGTCTTAAGAATCTGGAACTTGTCAATGTCTCTTTTGCAAAAAGATTTATATATATTATATATATGTGTGTGTGTGTGTATATGTATATGTACGTATATATGAATCAAGTGACATGAATGAACGCATTGGTTGGCTACCTACCGTTTTTGTTACCTTCTCCCTGTTATTTCCCTTTTATGCATAATTATGCTTCGGTAGAGCAGGGTGAAATAACTGTGGAAATTAAACCTTTTAAATATCAATATTAAGTTCTGAGAAAACACATCTAGGCAGAGGAGATATCTTCACACCGAGTCTATTCTTGCCAGCCTGACCAGATTTAACACAATCAGAACCTTCCAATTTCTTTTAAAAACATACTGTGACACTTCTGATTGACTGTTCCTACATGATTGGCGTGAGGAACATTGAAATAGAAATTGATCTTCAGTAGGATTATCCCAGTCACATATTGTACTTGAGGAAATTGAAATATTTCTGTCTTAATATTGTTATTTTCTGTTCAGAGTTGGAAAAAAGAGAAAGAGGAGCTGAAACTGGATTTTTTAAAATAATCTTACAGTATTGTTTGCACTGATGTTCATCTAATTTAATGCATTACACCTGCAAGCACCAGTCACCTCTGCCTAGCATGAAAATACATTTAAAGCCTTCTCTTTTAGAACAGTACTTGACTGTTGCTGTCTAAGACCAATTTTCCTTTTCTAAGAACTGACACTAGGACACATGAAGTTAACAATTGTTTTGGTAAGTCAGCAGACATCTTCCCAGAGTTTGTGGCTAGATTGTTCCCAAACTTTGAATCACATCTACTAAGTTCATTAGTTATTTAACAGAGGACCAGCACCTTGAAGCGTTTTCTATTTTTCTATATTCTCAAAATGTTACCCAATACAAAATCTTGAAACAGACTTATTTAGTCTCCAAATATGAATGAAATGCCAGAAATAAATATAAAACCAATTTTGTCCCACACATCCATCTTTTTTCTTCCTTGTGTTTAAAATGTAAGTGAATCTCGTTGTCCGTTGAACTCAGCCTTACTTGGGCAGTGTCTTTAGGTGACTACAACAATAATTGATCAAAGATCAGTGGCTGAGACTTTCAGGGCTGCCTGCCAATCATGTTAGAAATGAAAGTTTTTGCACAGGCCACTGAATGACATAACCATCGTCAGTACAATATAAGAGATATTTGGACATTTTCCAAAATGTGCAATTATCCCTGAGTGGTAATGAATACAGATTCCCTAGACCGAGCGGCGTGACTGAAGAAATGGAAAAGACAGAATTGATTTTGCATACTGATATATTTGAATTATATATGGGCTTCATTTTGAAACTCTTTTGAAAAATTGTCAGTATCTTTCTAAACTTCTCATACCTTAAATAAGCCTGAAAACTGGAAAGCTGCTAAAGTTGTCTTAAGTTCTTGAAAATTTACCTGTGCCAAATTTAATTGGCAGGGATATAAATACCCAAACTTAAATTTACCTTTAATTTATTAAACTCTGTTTCCATTTCAGAGTTACTGCATGCCAAAGAGCATCTCCATTAGTATAGTTTCTCACCAAGCATATCTAATTGCAGGTAGGTATTCAACAGTTGTGAGTGTTGCCCTAGTTATCTGTTCTGATGTCAACACAGATTTTACAATTTTTGTTCAATAATATCTCCAGGACCACCAGAATAGCGAAATGACTTAATTTTGTTTCTTATTTTCATATTCAGGAATGAATTTGACAAGACTTACAACACATGTGATGGAGATTTACCCTAGCCACGTGAAATTTTACTGCCTGGAACCCAAAGGCATCCCAAATCCATGGACTAGACCTGAAGTAAGTCATTGCCAGACACGTGTCTTTTACACATGCCATCTGTTTTTAGTTTTGTACAATTTGACTTTGATATGTGTTGTCCACTAATCTCTTCTCTTCATGCCAGCATGCTTACTTATACTTTGAATCACTAGCTTTTCATGATCTGTTGTCCTATTCTTGGATATAGAATAAGTTACAGAGAAGACGGTCCTGAGAACTGTAACTAGCAGAGCCTAGCTTCTAAGATTTTCCTTTTAGCTCTGTATACAGTTTATAACAGTATGTTACCTTATCAAAGCATAAAACTGAAGATCACCTTGTTAAAAGTACCACTTTCTCCACACAGAAAACAAGATTCTTCTGTTTTTTTAACTGCCTCACCCACTAACAGCATACCGAGCGATCAGTTCTGATATAAGCACAGCTCAGTCTGTGTCTGTGAAATGCATCCTGATCTCCTGGGTGACATCTTCATTGTCATGAGGAAGTCAGCAAGCTTGACTTCTCTCAACAGAAAGAGTGTGACTAAAGGAGTTCTTCCCTCTGTGGTCTTTTTTATCATAAGAGATTTCCACAGCTGGAGGATAACAACAGGGTGTTATGAGGTTATCTATATCTCGTCTCTAAAATTGCCATCTCTATCTATTGTTCCTGATACACAAAGGTCCTCCCAAGTGCTGATAGACATAAAGGGCTTATATGGAACAGGCTTAAACAACTCTTAGCTTGAAACATGCAGTTATTTCCCCACTCGTCCTGATTTAATAGTCATCCACTGCCCCTGGAGTTTTTTTTCCAGGATTGATTTGAATCAGTTTATATTGTTGAATTAGTGAATAAAATCTGTATTTATTTTACAGATTTTGCTTTTGTCCAATAATAATTGAGCAGCCTATTCCTCCTTGTTAATGAATTCCCTCAGCCTATACACCTGTCTGTGCTCTCTGGGTTGGTGTTCCAAACCACAGTGTTGTTCTACATGCAAACAAAACAAAAGGCTCTATTTGCTGAATATTTTTTTTATATACATAATTTGACCCGTTCCAATCCAGCCCTTCCTGCCATTTCCTCTACAGACTTTTCAGTGTATTTTTCCCACGCTGTTCATTCAGTTTGATACATGGTTCAATGTATTATTTGGTATGATACAGATTTTCTCAAGAGAATTACAGGAAGTGACTTACAGCTACTCCTGAGTCACTGCTGTATGTAGTAGTAACAGCTGAAGAATCATAGTGAATAAAACCAGATTACTATTTGCTATCTATGTGTGTTGATTCTTTAATTTACAAGGAAGATAGAGGAAATCAGAGCAGCTCCCCAATGACTGAAAACAATCTGCCTTTCTAAGAGGTAATAGAAGCGAGTTGGTCAAACTGGGAATGACAGGAAAAAGAACAGGCATTTGAATTAAGAAAGCAGAAGCAACTGTTATTAACAAATCCATTCCCTAATTCTGAATAATTGGGCTCATTACTATCACTACTATTGGATAAAGAGTATGTTTACTGTATTTTTACTTATTAAATATATATTTTTAATAATTATATGCATTCCCTGACATAGAAAAGATAAGAGTTTGACAAGCCCTGCAATAAAGGTATGTCAGAGACAGCACCAGTCTGGCAACAAGCCAACTTCTTTAGTTATTTTTAGTTACATTTTGCAAATTTGATAGGAATCAAAGAAAAATCACATAAATATCAAACTCCTGGATACCTTTCAGAATATTTTTATTTAGCCACTATTACATGAGAAGACTTGCAAGGATTCATTAAATTACTACTGCTTAGTTACTGCATGTGAGAGAAACTGAATTAAGACTCTCTGCAGTAGAAACATGCACCAATACATGTTTTAATACTTCTTCACAAGCCTCACAAACAAAAATCATTAAACACTGCCTCTTTTCAAATTTTTTATTAGTAGTAGTAATAGTGTTTGCATTTCCTTTACATTGAAACGTAAGTATTGAAAATTCTTCACACATTTTGAGAGCAAATGAACTGTTCAAGAGCAGCTGTGGAGCTGAATTATTCAAAATTTCCATTTCTAGACCAGGAAATGCTCTAGAATGTACTCTGGAAGCATACAACACTATGTAAAGGTGGAATGAATGCATTTTTCTCTCTTTTTCTCATGAATTTTTAGGAGGGAAATTTTGTTGAAAAGTCTATGTCCCCCTGATTGTTTGAGTTCCGTTCAGCCTGGGAGAGGAAAATTCCCATTCTAATTAGTGTTCAAAAGCTTTTTGAAAACCGCCTGGAGCCATCTATTTTATAAATGCACCTGAAAAACTAGAGTTTAATATTATAATTGGTTTTTTTCTCCACATTAGTGAAACAAAAACATTAAGCTTGTCACTTTGGAAAGCAAGTTTATTTCCATGTCATTTTATATTTATCTGATGAAAATAACTCTGGAAAAGTCTCTCATGCTGTTCTTCTGTTCACCACAGAAGCTAAATGTGGAAGTCAACATGTATTAAGTAGCATTATATGCTAACATTAAATGACTGCAAACTACTGATATGCTTTCACTTATTATCTCTCTGGGACATCTGTCAATATTAATACAGTAAGTGACTAAGCAGTCATCCCTGGTAAATAAGTATCAGATCCAAATGCATGCACCCTTTAAGCAATTAAATGGAAGCTTAGGGATAGAAGATTAACATACCATTATTTTTAATTACATTATTTATGCCCATTTTTACTTTATGAAAATTAATAGGTGGTTAAAGAACAAACAGCGAGATTAGGCTGAAGTTCTTTAGGACACTCTTGTTTCTGTTACTCATTTGCCACTAAATTGAAACACTATAGTTCCCTCAGAAACAAGAAAGGGAAAATCTCCAATTATTTAGCCATAATCCCTACATTAGGTCAACCCATTTTATCAAACAGTTAGAGAAGGATACTGCTGGGTTTTGCTTTCCACCCTGCTGCAGATTTGCTGAGTGACCTTAGCTGAACCAGTTAATCTCAATATCTCACATCTATCCAACTGGAAAATAAATATAAGAAGCAGTAGTATAGAATAAGAAAAACACACATAATGGAGTTCACTTATTTCTTCAGGAAAAGATGGGGTCTATTTACTTTTAATAAACCAAAATATGTAGTTTACTTACTTTTTTATCTGCCATTACAACAGAAGAAGCTGTAAGATTCTATACTGGTAATAATAAAGCAAATGGGGATGATAATAACATAGAAGTAAATATTGCATTTTCATGCCATCTTCTGCACACTCACTGCACACTCACAAGCAGCAGGAAAAGATACTTGAATTTTAATAGTAACAACTTGATCAAAAATTTTAAGATATGATAACAACAAACATTAGAATCTGGTATATTAGAATCAAATCTAGGCATGTGGGAATACACCTTTTATTACTGTCTTCTGAATAAGGGTATTTTCTAATTCCTATAAGCACTGGCAGTAAAATGAATCACACTCGTTCTTCCTGCTGGTCACTGTTTCTGCTAATCAGCGTTCCGGAATCATTCTTCTCTATGCAGATAAGGCCCCCGTCCCTCAATTTAAAAGTAAATCAGATCAGTGGGATATCATGGGACCATCACAGACTACCCATATCAATGTAAAACATTCTGTAGGAGCGATAACTTGAGCCAAGGCATATCACATATTAAAGGGCAAGGTTAAAAACAGAAGGTGCTTTAAACAATCTGGTCATATAACATCAAAAAGAAGCTCAACTGAAGGAGCTTCAGATGCATTGGTCCTTTGATATCCTACACAAATATGTCTACTGAGCCAGCTGCTTGCTCTTGGTTTCATACACATTGTAAAATAAACAGTTTACAGTATTAATTGAACTTTATAGTTAATCAGTACCTTTGATAAAGGCAGAATCAATGAGATACAAAGCATGCTGTAAAACACTGATTTGGGTGTTTTTTGGACTGTCATCATTAAATGACATGTCTGCCTGTTCTTAAGAAGTTTTAGCTCTAAATACAGCTGACAGTAATAGTTGACAGTAATAGCTGCTTCATGTACCAAATACTCTATATATTACATAACCTGGTGTAGTTCCTGACCAAGATTTCCACCAACTTTTATCTAAAACTATGAAATTGTTCAATGAAATGCCTACATAAATTGCTGACCAGAACTGAAGAAAGATAAAGTGTGTAGGTGCCGATTATAATCCATATGAGTTTGTTCTGTTCCAAGTCATGCCGGCTTAGCATCATCTCTTGTGGGGAATTTTAGCTGAGTTTTCTCTCACATTTCTAACATAGAGGACTTGTTCTAGCAGTCATTGTCAGAGTGTTTATAATGCTTTGGTCTCTGTACAAAATATAGGATGGGACAAGTTAATGCCACCTTCCCTGCTACCACCAACACACTATTCACCCAGAACGTGAGGGACTCCAAATCTAAATCCCTCCTCTGCTTGCCATCTTTTATGAGATCAGTAAAAGCCCTACGTACTCATATATGCTCAGCTGATGGTACTGTCATCCTTTTGTCTTGAACTCATGCTTTGCAGCACTTAAATAAATGATATCCACTGGATTCAGGAGAGAGAGTATGAATAGTAAGAATAGATAGGGCATTTGCTTGAGAGAGGAGAGATCTAGACTTCAATTTTCATTATAATATCTCACTATTTACCTGATTATTCAAGGAACCAGTTATATTCAGTTCTCAATGCACCCAGACAACCAGTAGTTCCTTAACACTAAGGCCAGAGAACCATGCTCATTCCATTTTACTCTGGACTAAAGAGTATGTATGTAACTATTCAAAGCAAGAGAAACACCTCTTTTAAACACAATTCCCTTCCTCACCACTGCACTTTACATGTCCTTCCCACTGCTATTCTGACTCATCTGGACCAAAATTTGCTTTGTCCAAAGTATCTTACAATCTGGTAACTAGGTTTCTCTCCTGAGAGATTTAAAAGGTCATTTCAAATTCCATTAAGAAAAGAGTCATCCCCGTTTTCCCACATTTTGGATGAAACATTCTTACAACTGAGCTGTTTCTTTGAAGGAGATTCCTAGTCAGTAAAGAAGTTAAGCTTCTGTCAGAATTTGGAGTCATGACCCCTATATAAAAAGATGTGCCATAATGATATCTAGATTATGGCATCCAAGTCTAAGTCCTTATGAAGAGCAAAATTTAAGAATACTCTTGTCATCAGATTTTCCTCTTGCCATTTTAGGTATCTTTCCTTTCAGCATCCCAGCCTGTTCTTTAGGGACTAGCTTTACCTAGACAGCATAAACTCAGTGTGGGTGCCGAATATGGATACTGTGAATTCTGTTAGGGGCCCACAAATTAATGCAACAGTCAAGTACTGCAAAACCTTTGTGGAATCATCAGATAAATGCTGAGACAGAACATGTAGGAGGAAGAAAATGGGAGCATAAGCACACACTTTGTTTTGAAACCGACTGAAATATTGGGCTTGAACAAACAGAAATCAAAGTGATTTAACATCTCTCAGGCACAGGGCTGGTGGCTTCAACATCACATAGCAAGCTGTGCAGCTTCTTCCATCCATAGAAAGAGCCTCACCTCCTGAAGAAGTGGTATCAGGGAGAGCATTCTAGTTTTGTAAGGTATAAATAATTGGCAGGGATTGGAAAATGTATGAAATAACTTCCTTCCCTCTTCATCACTTATTTTTTTCTCTTCGCCTGGCTGTCTCCACAGTTGAGCAGAGAGGCCATAAGGAGCCCTACAGCCATAGGACTGGGACTGTAGTTAGGGTCCCATCGAACCCTCAGCCATACAGATCTGGGACTTCGCTGTGGTGAGGCAGAGAGACACAGCAGAAGAGAATTCCTGTGCAAGAATATATGGTGCTACACACTTGAAAATGCTTTGGAGCACAAGTGCTGAGCTCCCTTAGGGGCCTGAGAGGAATTACACATTTCAGTCATCAGTTAGCAGCTGAGGATTTTTGAAAATGAAGGGTCAGGGAGCCAGAGCTGTTTTCAAGCCAGATCAATGCACATGAGGCAGGAAAGTAAATGGAAACAGCATCCTACTGGGCACAGTCCTCCTGGCCTGGGGACCTGCTGCTGCTTGGAAAATGTTTTATGGCCCTGCCAAGTAAGAACAGCAGGGTTAGTCTTTGTAGATGTCAGCCACAGGATCAGTAAAGAAAGTAGTAGATCTCGAAGGGAGGGGAAGAAGCAGAAGCAATGGTGGCTGTCGATCAGAAAAAGAACAAAGAGGGAGACCAGACTCGGCTGCTCAGCTCTGCCTTTATGGAGAGCAGCAGTTTTCATACTGAGATAGAGGATGTTGCAAGGAGGAAGGAAGACAGATGGGGAGAATGGACAGGGAGTGCACAGCACAACACGGTTGGTGAGAACTGAGACTCTATCCTCTCTGTAACTTAAAATCTTGAAACTCTGCTGTCACAACAGTTAGCTGTAATCATCTATGCTTTCTCAATGAGTATGCAAGATTTCTTTCCTATGACTCTAGTTCTAGTAAGCCTCACTACTATTTGTTTCACTATAGTAAGAAGTTAGAAAAATATCTATGAAGTTTATGACAAGTTTGGACAATGTAAACTGCTGGATAATAGCTTAAAATAGTCTGTTTGATGAATATGGCTGTGTCAAGCAGTGTGTGAGTAACGTGAAGCTGTGAGAGTGGCAGGGAAATAAGATATCGGGGCGAAGAAGTGGGGGGACTTTCTGTCATGCTTGAAAATATGACATCCCTTCTCAAACTGGCTATTTCTCATTAAATGTTGTTTGACATTCTCTAAGCATTAATACACCTGTTGAGAAAATGGCTCTTGTCCTGAGGACAAAAGAGAATGTCGGTTATGAATAGCAGGAGCTGGAAGAATATTTAGTGCCAGTACGGATTGCTGTAAATTTCAGAAAAATAAATGTCTTCAATAAATATTTTCCAAGGTAGAGAAAAAGGGTGCTTATGCAAAATTAACTACTTATGGCAGACCAAAAAGCTTCATCTTTTTAAAGAAATCTCTGGAAACAGTTTCTAGTCCTAAAATGTAAAATGATCTTAAAAGCTGACTTCGCAATTTTGTCATATCAAAATGAGGATTCCTTATGAAAGACAACATTATTTAATTAAAGATACAAGAGCTATATTAGGTTCTAGTGCTAACTTCATAAAAGCATGTTGTTTGAATGCATTTTTTCTACAGACCTGCAAGAAGTTCCATGGAGTTGTTTTGTCTCCCTATTTCCACCAGAGCTAGAGCAAAGTAAAATAAATTACACTTTCAGAAAATGCTAAGTTGCAACTATGAAAATCTCAAGTTCTTATATTGGAGGAGGAAAGTGTTCAGAACTTAGAAATATCTGGCAAATATTATTGCTGTCAAAAATTTATTCACTCCTTGTTCAGAATAAGACTTGAGCTAGGGAAACCTGTAATATGATGGTGTAAGGAAAAGAGAAGCCAGTAGGATATTTTATGTATATTCCATTTGTAATTAGGTAAAGATAGAGACACATATTAAAGAGGTAGTGGCTTCCCTTTAGGTAAGTTGGTTCACATCAGTTTGACACTATTCATACAGTTCTACTTACCTTGTTCGTGAAAGATTTAGCAAATTTGAAGACATGCAAAGAAGTTGCCCTGATATTAAATGAAGGGACTGTTCATAATACAACTAGACAAAACTCTTGCTCTCAGTCTCCAGGTACTTTGATCCATCTTGTGTCCTGATACTAACATGCAACATAGCAATGAGTACTGTAGAAATCTACCAAATACCTAGGAGGAACACTAAGGAGAGGAATTGTTACTTATGCCGAGTTGCCACAGAAAAGGTCACAAATTAACCTGAGGTGGTCTCTTACAGGTGGTTAAGCCACATATATATTTTAAAAGTAAATTAATTTGATCCGAGACTTGTGCACTTAAAACATTCAAGAGTATTTTATGCAAACAGCCAGTCATTTAGAATTACATTCCTTGTATTATTTTTAAACTTTGTTTATGTAAGAAAATACATTTAGAATACACATTACTACAACACTCTACACTGGCAAGCAAGAATAGGTACGCACTGCTCATTATGTGAGTCTGGATCCGTGCATGCTTTACTAATAAAAACATTTTATATTTAAATGCCCAGAATTTTTGCCCAAGCATTTTTATTTTGTACTGTAATGTATAATAGATGTAATTATGTCAACCCAATATGTAGGGCATTGTTTCTAATGAACATTCAGGGGTCAGAATCTAATCTCAGCTAAGAGGCTTTAAACTCCCAGTTGGAATAACCTCCTGCTCTTTTGAAATAGGTCATTTGTAAAGAAAAAGACAAGGGCTATTACTTCAAATCATCACTTTACCAAACCAAGATGGAACAAAGGCCAAAATAAATATAACTTGTCTTTAAAACGCAAGGTGTCCCCATTTACAGAAAATATGAGCCTAAGGCCAAGGGCAAATAGTCTGCTGTCAAACATTCTAGCACTTAAATTACTTTCCTGATATCTACAGATTAGAAGAGGCAATCATCACAAAAAAACCTAAGCTGAGTATACAGACATCATTGTTCTGCAAACAACACTGATTGCTATTGTCATACTGAAAAACGCCTTTGCTAAATAATGAAGTGGTCCATTTTGGAAAAATATTTCTGTATAGATGGTCCTTTTCAGGTTACAGTAAATTCTAAACTCCATTTATCTTCCTTTGTTTTATAATGCAAATGTAACTTCTCCTTTCCCTCCCAGGTAGCTTATTATTCAATCATATTTGTGTCATATTTGTGTATTTGCAATTAAGTATAATTTCCATCAGAGAGGTTTCTACTCCTAACATAGACATACAATATAAGCTACTGATATAGCAGAGCTCCAGTGAAGTATTGCAAAAGCTTCAATTTCTTTAGTCTATAAGTTACCCTGACAGTGAAGGAGGTCAAGAAAAGAATTAAATTTTACCATGAACATCTGCAGAACTGGGTGGTAATACAGATTCTTGGGGAGATGCACTAGAGAGGCGTTCTTGATGCTTTCAGAAATAGAAATAAGTCATAAATATCAGACTTCGTGCTGGATCTACAGACCTCAAAGTTCTGAGCATTCAAAGATGATAATACTAAAATCCGCAGCCTGGGGATTCAGCTGTGTGTGATCCAAAGCCTGGTTTTATAAAAGATAGCTTTCTGACCTTGGCTCAGGTTTACTGACAAAATGGTCATTGAGCTGTGAGAGAGAACAAAACATAACTTTATGCAAGATAAGAAAGAACAAAGAGTCGGAGATGGCAATACTTAATAACTCAAGGATTCAAGAAAAGCATCCATACGAAAAGATACAAAAGCCTGGAAGAAACACGGTCAATTAGAAATCAGCAACCCTCCAGAGCCTCCAGTGAGCAACAGAGAATGTGCTTCCCCTCTTGGCTGATCACTGCCCGGCAAGCAGAGACTCATCATGTGCCTGCACTGGGAGCTGTAAGCATGCAAATGCTTAACCTAGTAGTACATTACTTCTAATTAATTAATACACTATGTGTATTAATAAGTAATTGCTCTCTGCTCTTAAACTGTATTCAGCTAGCAGAATTTTTCTGCACACAGTGAAAAGTACTCAAAGAGCTCCAGGAGAAAGAAGGTTACCCCATGATTTAGACTTATTGCTGCATCAGAGAAAGATTTTCAAAAATACTCATGGCTTCAGCTGCCTGTTTATATTTTAAGATAATTAAGCTTGGAAATCTGACATTCCTGTGTTGCTTCAAAAAAATCTTAGCATTTGTTTTTAACTGATTTTCCTAATTATTCTAAGGGTTACAAATACTCATTCAAGTAAGTAGCACATCTATTTTACAGATGAAGGAGCTGCTCTCTGAAGAACAAGACGGAACTAATGTGAACTGCTTCTAGCATTTCTGAAAATTAGGCCTTAAGAGACTTGGAAAAAGGTCAGTAGCTGAACTAGGAATATCAAATAGGAAATCGTTCACCAGTTCCAGTCATCTGCTGTCAGAAGCAAGTCTTTTTCCATAAAAAAGCATAGACTTTTAAAAAATTACTTAGTTTTTGCCTCTGCTATTTCTAAAGAAAGTCTGTTCAAGAAAGTTATTGCTACGATGATGAGAAATTTTCTAGTTTCTGTCCTAAATTTAATCATGGGCAGTTTGTTCTTATGCCAACATTGTTCTTAAAATTAATTCACTTTTTCTTCTCTATGTTTATTCTTCTGATGTATTGATAAAAAGCAATCAGTTCCTTCTCAGTTTCCATTTTTGTAGACTAAACAAGACAAGCACTGTTAGTTGTCTTTTTATGAAATAAGCTTTACCTTTTCAGTTATCTTAGTAGCCCCTCCCAATACTTTTTCAAGTTATAAATAATTTCCCTTAACATGCATAAACAAAATCTTACACAGGTGTACAATAGTATGGAGCTTTTCTGTAAGAAAAGAAGTTTTGCTATATGAAGGTCACCCTTTTTTGGTCTTACACTTTCAGAAAATATTTTGCATTATCAATCACAGAAATTGTTAGGGCAGAAGGAGGCTCATTTAGTATGTATAGTAATTCATATATTACACCTCTGTGTTGTTAAAACTACTTTTTAGAAAGTTGATAGGAGACATACATACAGACTCCATTTCCTTCTGGAGTACACTGGAAGTAAGTCAGCTCCAGTTTGTCACACTTGTAACCATGTAAATGTGGTTCTTTGCCTGTATTCACATGGTTTCTATTTCGGCAAGACATGTGAGCTCAGTAATAGTGCTGCCTGCATCCTCTCTGGTCCTGGCCTGGTTCTCATCCAGGAAGTTTAGAGAAAAGCTGCATAATTGAATCTATCCAAGAGAGGTTCAGCTTGGGTATGGGGCAGGGGGTGGGAATCCCCATAAGTACAGTTGAGTGTTTGATCAAGTTACCCAGAGAGATCGTGCAGTCTCCGTCCTTGGAGGTTCTGAAGACCAGACTGAATAAAGCCCTGAGCAACCTGGTTTGATGCCACAGCTGACCTTCCTTTGAGCAAGAGGTTCGACTACACCCCTCCTGAAGGCTCTTCTGAATTATCCTATGATCCTAACCATTTGACTAGTCAATGGATATCAGCCTTGAATTACTACATTTTAAGAGTTAATCAGTGAAGTGAGTCACTAAATGAGAAATTAAAGGTTAGACCAAGATTTAAGTTTTGATTGTTAGATAAGGCATATAGAGGGATTTTAACTCTGGATTTAATTTCCTTTTCCAAGAATCATGATTTCTTGATTAACTCCTCCTAAACTTCTATTTTGATTCCTATCTTTTTTTCTTCTAAAGTCCATTTTTCATGCTGAGATATGTAAAAACTCTGCTTTTAGTTTTTCTTTTCCTAAGATTGAAATATTGTTATGCTTGAAATAACAGCATTTCCTTGAAGACTTACAAACCAGTTGACAAATGATAGGGTACAGGCTTAGGCAAGCCATCAAGAGTAATCTGAACTTTTGGAGATCAAAATTACCAAAATCTGAGAGTTTGCTAAAATAGTCCACACTAAGGGATATTCATTAATATGGCATCTCTGTATGCAATACCATATATTTTTATTTTTGCTTTTTTTCAGATAATCAGATTTACATCTGGACTCCTGACAGCAGGGTCAGGTTCTACATCTAAGTTAAAAAGGCAGAATGACCTCTTTTTGGTTTCTAAATGACCATTTTTTAGTTTCTAAATTTCTTTCAGAGACTAATACTTTTTCTATTCTTCTCCTCACTCCCCACAGTAATTCCAAATAAAACTCCTATATCCCAACATTATATATTGTAATCTTAGTTCGTGTGGTAGAAGCACTCGTTGTAATTCCTTCCTCTGAAGCTGGCTGCTGGGCTACTTTCAGACATAGTAATTAACCCCTACAAGCTCTACTATATATATATATGTATAAGTATTTGCTTTATTTTAAAAATGCAGGTCCAAACCCTGCTTTTCATTCAGTTTCTCAACCTTTCCTCTGTCCTCCCCAAGAGGAAAGTGAAACACTAGTTTGAGCTGAAATCTCATTTTATTTTAGGCTTTTCTGTTTTTCCTCACATCCAAATGAGATTTTAATATCAGGACAAACAGAAATGTATGGTTTTGCTGGTGGTACTTAAGAAAAGCTCTGTAAATAAAGTGGTCAAAGAAAGGCCTAAAGCAGCCATATTTCTTAATTCAGCAAGAAACAAAACAAGCTATTGGCACTTTTCTTCCTCCACTTTAATAAGCCACATCCACCTACAGGATAAGGGAGTCTGCTTGAGAGAACATGAAGTCTACCTTTTCCATAAGTCAGGAGAATATTCTTAGTGGTTTGACAACGTAGCCAAGGTGCTCCTCACCCGGCTGCCAGAGCGGCTGTTCCATGTGCTTCCCTTTCACCGTATATTGCCCACCTTCTCTCTTCCAGTGGCATTGATAAGGCCCCCAGTGAACCAACTCATGTAGCTGAAATACCAGGAAACTTTCATTCGTTTGCTAAGCTTAGTTTTCTGTGAATTTAGCTAACTATCAGCTTGCCTCAGAAAATCCTTTGACAGTTGTGCAGTTGCAAGAAAAAACAGCATGAGTAGGTAGCCAGGGAGACTAGGAGAAGGGGAAGAGAAGAGTGGGACTGCTCCTTTCAGAGGCTAGCAGGCAACTCTTTGAACAGCTTAGCTATTATTAAATTGTATCTTGACTACAGTGCATCATTTTGTTGTTATAGTGTTAGCTCGGTATTCATTAAGGGAGGTGTTCTACCTACCTTAACAGCTACTGGAACAGAGACTAGACCATTCATTGGATCATTTTGGTCAATAATAAATATTCATTTTTTTTGAAATACTAATCCTTCAGTTACACCTCTATATGAAATCCATAATCCTCTCACACAGTGAATATGATGTTTAGTTCTGGTGTCTCATCTCAAGGACTAGAAGAAATTAAGAAAAGGATGAGGTTGATAAGAGGTATGGCTTGACTTCCATAGGATGAATGACTGAATCAGCTAGGATTATCAAGTCTGGTAGAGATATACTGAAGAGTTATAATGAATAAACAGTATGGGAATAAGAGGTAAGAATGAAAAGAGAATCGCTTTGTTTCCTAGTGCAGGAACTAGAAGGAATCAGTTGAGGCCAGTGGGGGACAGTTTCGAAATGCATAAAAAGGTGATTTTTCATGCAATTGAAGGTTGAACTTTAAGAACTCTGCGCCAAAGTGTGCCAAGGGTGCCAAGTGTTTACATCAGGTCAGGGGATGCTGAACAATTTAATGGAATAAGAAATCTACAGAGGGTTGCTAGATACATGCATATACATCCAGCTATTTATGCTTGCCCAGTTCTTTCATTTATGGCAGGCATGTCTTTATGTTTGTCAGAGACAGTAAGGGCTAAATGGACAGAATCCTGTTTGTTCCAGGGCAGTGTTTCTCATGCTGTATTCTAATTCTTGGTCTACAAGAAACTTCTGCAGGTAAATGCTGAACATCACCCATAAAAATTAGAATGTTTGTTGTGTTTAGTATGAATGATAACAAGAATTAAAATTTATGGCATTCTGAAATGAAGTTATGGCTGCTAATGAGTTCAGCAATGATTAAAATACGCAAATATATTTCAATCTTACACAAAACAGGAAAATTAAGTACAACATTTTGATAAAGGAGAATAAACTGTCTTTGTGCTTTTCTGATCTTTGGTCAAATGCAACCCTGGAGGCTTGTTACAACTGCTCATAAGCAAATGTAATTGTAGGCAAGTGACTGCTGGGATGCATGAAAACTTCAGCTGTATGTTTGAAAACTGTACATTAGCAGTCAGGAGAAGCTGCTGTAAGAGACCAGAGGTATGACTGCATTTATGACAGTATTGAGGGCCATCTAAAACAGGTGAACAGCTAAAAGCCAGCTGAAGACTCACATCAAATTTGCATAAGTCTAATTAGTGTTCACATTCTATTCAGATTTTCTTACTGCATGAGTATAGCAGATAACCTTGAAGATAAAAGAAATATGAATGTTAAGTCCAGATTATGTAGTACGATACAGTAAGAAATACTGGTTGTCTTCATGTTTGTCAATATCTGTTTGGAACTTCACAGCAAAATCAGGGAAAAAAGTCAGGTATCACAAATTGCCACATAAGTGCAAAAGAGTATTTGAAACTACCTGTGAGCTTTTGAGTCCTAGAAAGTAGTGTGTAATCCTCATTTCAGTCACTGGTGCAGGTAAACAATACTCAGTTAAACAGTTCAACCACTATCATTTGCAAAAGGTTTATTTCTAGCCCACTTGAAGAAATATGTTTACATGTTCCAAAGGTCTACATGTACCAGGGGTCTTCAAACAGTTTATATTTTAATGTTAGAACAAATTGAGTGACACAAATTAATCAGAATCTGCCCACTGTTTTCTAACTCTGCTTCACAAAGCCTGGAAAAGTTTTACATTTTCAACTTCAAACATTTTATGGCTCTCATAGTTATGTAGGTGTTAGCAGTTGTGTGTTGGTTTATGCTGGAACAAAATATTTATAATTCATAAATGCATGAATCATAACATTTATATAGCACTTCTGGAGCAGATGCCACAAAAAACTTAATTAATGTAAGAGCATACAATTAAAAGGCAAAGCCAAGTGGATAAACCTTAAATAATGATTTCCCCCCACTCTCCCACTGACAGCCCCCATAAAGATGGGATGGAAAGTGAAAAACACTCAGGTGACAGGAAAATATGTAGCCTAGAAACTAGAAGACAAAATATAAGAACAATTAATAATAAATAGCATCTTCTATTTCCAAGTACTATACAGCACTTTACAAGTTTTTTCTGAATACATAAGAATCACTTTGAAGTTTTCATCTTGAAGAATGGGAGCTGAGATCATGGCCTTTTTTTAGTGGCATGTTTTTCTGATGTTTTCAGGTCACTAAAAAGATTCAAAAATCTAAAAGCAGAGATTATTTATTCAAGTTGAGTCTATATCTAGTCTATAAATGGAATACAAACTTGCTTACCATTGCAAATTTTAATTGGAATCAGTTTTCACATAGGAGGAACCCAGAAGAAACAAAAATTGAGTGCTGTGGAAGTGTGTGTGAACATCAGTACACCCTTCAGCTCCTCCATTTCTAACCAGATGATCATCACAGTATTTTGCGACTGGTAAAGAGTTATAGTAAGTCTCAAATCACAACTGCATCAGGATTCTCTCTCAGAAATAATGTGGCAAGGGGGAGGAACACAAAGATTTATGTTTGGTTGCTGAGAAGAATATAATGTCAATTTAAAAATGAAAATTTTTAGGACATTTTGCTTTGGTTTTATGTAACTATAAATAATCTGTCCCAGGTGACATTTGTGGCTCTTCAGAGGTCTGAAAATACAAAATAATGTTTTTGTTTTCTGACTAGCAGTGGCACATACCATGTCATTCTCCATGTTTCTTGATAGTTGCTTTGAGACCAATTTGGATTTACTGAAAGATCATAATACATAAAAGATCCCATTTTGGCACAGGTTGAAGGGAGATTAGAAGAAGTCATGAGGCTAGATGGTAGTGGGAACATGGATACTTTTGCTCATAATTTGGCTCTTGTGTAGGATAGTTTGAAGTGTCTTGTGATGCACATGGGGCTGCTTTGCATCTGTATTACTACCCAAATGAAACCAACAGCTGTACAGAAAGTTAACCCTATCCTCTGTGGAACTTCAGCAGGAATAGATGCCTGTGAAGTTAGCCATGACTTCAAAATTCAGGTACTCAGGAGGGATTTAATTCTGTCATCCTCATCCATGCTGTTCTAAATAGGACTACTGTTAGCATAATGTATAATCAATATGAATCTGTATGATACAGTCACACCTAAATAATGACAAATGGCATGTGTAAAACATGGTATGTGTGTAAATGCTCCCACCCTTGACAACACAACCACATTGTCTCATTACAAGACAATAAAGCCTGAACCAGAAGAAAATGGAAAATCTGCTTGATGCACTTCTCCTCTTCATAACTCATGTCCTGATTGATAGAGTGTTTTTAATGATTCTGTAGGTTGTCTGATGATGAAGAATGCTACTCTCCTTCCCCCATTATCAGAAAGATACACAATGGGCACAGAATTAGTTCTACAGTATTTACTCACCTTTATTTATGAATTTAATATTTTAAAGACATGACTAATGGTAGCTAAACATTTAGAGCCCAATCACATGGATCAACTAGTATATTGGTAAATACTATTACATGTTTACACATTGAACAAGGAACCTAAGAATTGAGCAACTAGTGCTCAGAAACTGTATAAATTACAAATAGACTTACAGTATGAAACTCAAAACCACAGGAACTATATCTGCTACTAAGGTTTTACTCAGAGTAGTTTTGATGAGAATCCACAGATTCTGTGCTATGCAGAAGACAGTCAACTGCAAGATTCAAAGTAGCTTCAAGTCTGTGTACTATCTGAAATATCAATCTGACTATTGTTGAGGCTGCACAGGGCCTAGGCATACAAGATATGGCTTTCTACCATAAATTAATATAGAATGCTGGGCACTAGATAGCTTCATATGTGCAAATATATTCCCAATGCCAGTGGTTCCCACCCACCAGCCTCACAGTGAGGTGGAAACACCCTGCAAGGGAGGTGCAATGGGGACCCTAGAGAAATACATTCTACCAGACTTTTGTCAGCTCAGAACATGATCAGCTCGGTGTTTCTGTACCATTCTCTCAAAATTAACCAGTGAGTCCAACAGACCTAGTAACTCAGTCTTGCCATGACTACCACAACTGGCAGTAGAACAGATGGGGATTACAGAAGGCTGCTGCTGTCCAAGGAGAAAAGGGAAAAGGGACAAAAACAGTGACCAGCAACAATCCTGACGAGGACAGGGCAAGTTGGAAGCAAGGGGTCTGTCTGTGGTAGCAATGCAACCCTTATTGCAGGGAAGAGGTGAAACCAGTAAGGCACAGAATGGCACTTTACTGGAATGAGGCCCAACTCTGGAAGATCTGGGAGTAGCTACCCTACTATATGCCTTGTAATAAGATGCATTATTAGAGTACATCACACAAACCACTGGAATGTGGTTACTTCTAGCACCTTTGGAAAAGCAGTTTTGGTTTGACAACTGAACTGAAAAAGACACTAAAGCAAAATCAAAAGTCTGGTCACATCTCCTATTTGCATAGCAACTAAATGTTTTGGTTTAGGTACCTGTAAGGCTTTAAGAAAAGCAAAGGAAAACAGAGCTAGTTTCACAAAATAAGAATGAAGCAGTGGATCTAGCAGGGATTAAAGCATAAATCCAGAGCAAGAGAAACCATGGCTCCTTTGCCTCATCCATCTCAGGATGTTTGCATCCCCATGGCTTAACCTCCATGGGAAATTCTGAAGGATATTGGATACTTCAGAGTACTGGAAAGAGAGAAAAGGAATAGGAGAGAGGAGGGGTGATATACTGGAAAAAAAAATAAATCAGTCATCTACAGACATTCACTTACTATAAACTAAACTTTAATTGGACCCAATTCCCCCATGAACTGATAATCCAGGTACTAGCTTCAGGCTGCAACCATTCTCATTTGTGTGCTTTTTTTGAGTGACTAAGCATTCTGTATAATAGCACAGATCTTACTAGGAATATTTCTAACCTTGAACAAAGACACAGGCAGATACAAATCAAATACAGATATAAACTTGTATTTGATACAGGAGCACATTGATCTTTGGCCCACACTCAGCATCTGCATTAGCAATTCTGTGTGCCAAGGGGTGGTTCTTGGTGCAGATTTTCTGTAATTATAGTTGGAGTCTTGCAGTGTGCACTTGAGTGCAAAAGTGGTGAGCTTCATGAAATTTCCCTCCTGGTGGGACCCTGGTGGAAGCTGTGCACCAGAGCACCAAACGGCACCACTTGCAATGCAGATGCAAGATCTTCCAGCCATTATCACTCCAGGCATTAACAGCATGCATGTGCACTTCAGACCAGAAGCTGGCATGAGCTTCAGTGCCTAAAGACCCAATGTGGATATGCAATTGGGGAACTATAATGGATGACAAATCAAATCCTGATCCTTCCCTCTTAGTACAGCACCCTTCTGTATTGTAGATGCCTATTCTGAGCAAGTTTCAATAAAGCAGTTGTCCAAGTCCAGGCTTGAGGAACCCTGTAAGTACTATCTAGATGAAATTAGTCAGCAATTCAACCCCAGTTGGCTAATTTCTTCATGACAACCGAAAGCACCCTTCAAGGAATGTGCTGTATCAGAACTGAAATTGCTTTACTCTAATTACATATTGCCATCTGCATCCAAAAGATTGTAATGCAATTCTTCTATAAGTTTCAGCACAAAAGCTCGGCTCTGTAGTTGAAGTTGTCAGAATTGATGAATTTACCCTTGAAAAAGCCCATAATTCAGTGCCTGGTGCCATCCAAGATGGTGGCTTTCAAACATACATTTGGTTTTACTTGCCCCTGCCACTGATTAATCCTGCAGCATCTGCTTTTGGATCCTTCCCTGTTGCCTTCCCACAGATGATGACAAAGCAGAGTACCAGCACACAACATTCTGCCACATCTACCAAAAGAATTTGTTAACCTTTGAAAAACTATCAGGTGTCAAGAGAATGCTTTTTCATGTTCTCTTAAAAAAACTCGTAAAGGATATGAACATCTGTGCTCCTGCAAAGATGGACTCAGAGACGATCAGGAAGCTTAAACGGTTTAAGTCAGTAGAAAAGTGCAGAAAATCAGCTCTTGCCTCTGCACAATACAACCACTAGACCATTGTTTTAATGTATTTTTATGTATAATACATCAGGCAAAGAGAGCATTGCCTATGCAAATACCAAAGAATGTTTAAGCATTTTTATTTATATGAAAATGTAATGATACCCAAAAGATTCAGGTCAGTCCAGACACTCTCCCAGCATTTGGAGAACTGTGCTTTCTATAAGTAAAAAATAAGCTTTTTTACTAAAGCTTTAATATTCAAAAAACCCTTGCATGCTCAGTTTTCCAAGGAAAAAAGTTAATTCTCTCACCATATTATATGATTGCTGATGACCTTTCTCTTCCTCCTTTCTTCCCCCCACCTGTCCCCTCCTCCTCCTTGTCTTACAGCTGGTTGGTAACCAGGGAATCTAACTGCATTATTAATCATATGTTAACATTTAATTATTTTACATCATATATAACAATCACTGACCTGTCCAGACATTTAAAGTGTAATTAGCTTATCATACTCTGATAAAAGATACAGGGACCAGTTTTTCCCCACTGCCTAGTCTGAAAGGAAAAGGAAAAAGCAGGTGTACAACCACCCTTTCCACTCAAATATGTCCCATAACTATCTATCCCAGCACACACACAATACATGGTGCCAGACAGTATAAAACTGCACCTATTTGAACCACATTTCACTACTATTAAGTACTGCGGAAGCCTTAAATCAAAACTTGTCAAAAACAGACAGAAAACAAAATACTTTGTATCATGAGTAGAACAAATGAAACAGGCAGAATACTTCTATGTACTGTGTAATGTGAAAAAGATTATGTGTAGATGTAAAGAAAAGGTATAGAAGCCCTACAGTAGTATTTCAGTGGCATAGGGGAGCAGTGGGGATGCAGAATTATGCCTAAACAGATTTCATAGGCTCTGTGTTGCCCTGAGCTCTCTAACATGCTGATACTGCCAAGCCAGGTGCCGTGCTACTCCACACTATGTACTCAGCACAGTTAGCACAACCTGGCTCTTACCATCTCATGTTCAGGAATAGCTGGAGGGATCATAACAACAACAAGACCTCAATTAAACTAGCTTCTTCATAAATATGCAACATCACTTACTCTGAAAGTACAGAATCAAGGACTGTCTGTGCCTCTGGGGTTATGTAACACATGATGAAAAGAAAAAGAGAGCTAGGCATTTTTCTCTGGAGAAATGATACAGGAATAATAGAAAAGCCTTAGCCTTTACCAGACACATTAGGACACATTACATGAACCTTTATATATATAAAGAGTAATAGAAAGTCTGATTCCCTTTGGATTTGGGAATTGTTATTGCTTTTCTGTGTTTCTATCTCAGAAGCCTAAAACTAAGAAAGTGATGGTACAAAACAGTGTTAAGAGTTTGCCAGATTTGGTAGCTCCTTTTAGCTAGCAGTACATCCAAGATTTTAATATTTGCTGTGAGAAATAACAGCTTAGTTTGTTGTAGGAGGAAAGTGGAAAAAAAATCAGCAAAAAGTATTTGCATCTTTCCCAAATTATTCTTTGCTCATGAATATTCCTATCTGTACCATCTCTGTTCTGAACAGGTAGAACTCAGACAGAGAAACAAATACATTATCATATAATCATGTACAGAGAAACAAATACATCATATAATCATGTACTGCTTCATATATAGCTCTCAATAAGCAAATAGGTAGCTAATTAGACATGTTCTGTTCCCACCTACAAAAACAGGAGCCCTTCTGGGTGAGGAGCTTGCTAGAGCTGCCTCCAACTCTTGGAAGGGTACAGCTGGCCCAGCAGCAACATACTGCTGCCAGCAGGCTTATATCTTTCTCATTTGTCAATCTTGTTTTTAAGTTGGTTGGGATAATCATCACTTCCATGGAACATTTGTTACACCATCCTAGTGAAAAACTATTGTGCATACCCCTTAAAGATGCAACAAGCTTTTGCCCCAAGAGCACAACCGTAACACAGCTCTCCTGTGTAAGTGACTCAACCTCAATATATTAATCAGTGATGCTGGTCCACTTGTCTTAGCTGTTTTAGACTAAAATACTGAAGCTGCATATTTAAAATGTATATAAAAGCAGAATATTAGTGAGACAAATATTAACATGTAACAAATAGAAGATTTTTCAAGTTTTATAATCTGAACTCCATTTCTAACATATAATATGAAAACATTGTTAGTGGCCAGATATTCTGACAGAACTGGTAGTCAGCTTAGAGTAAATACTCTACAACAGGTACAGGTTGGATTAAGTTTTTCAAATGAAAAAGCACTTCCCTCTTAAAACAGCCTTACTTCTGCCAAAAGCTACTTAGTGATGTCATATATGTAATACTAGCTACAAACAAACTTTTGAAAATAAAGTTTCATGTTAAACAGCTTTTAAACTATTTCAAGCTTTAAGTGTTTTTTCTCCCCTTTTAATCTTAAGTAAACTGATTTTGTTCTCTACTACTTTTTAAATTTTTAATTCCTAGCAGTACCATTCTAAAGCCTCCTTAGTTTCTTCAGCTTTTCAAAATTAACTTTTTTGTTCACATTGGAAGAATTTTGGCAGGAATGAAAAAGAAAAAGCAGCAGAACTTAGAACTGTTCATTCTGTTACTAATTAGATTAAATTTTAAAGTTTACCTTGCAAAGAATATTTACAGATAAAACAGGACTCAACCAACTTTGATGGAGATTTTGATCTTCCGCACATGTAGAAGGAGAACAGAGAAGTATAAGGAAGTTTGTTAATATTAAACAGAATTCAGGCAATGAAAACAATATGGACCTGTAGTGTGAAGTCACTCATTAAAGAGCGTTTCAGAAACACCATCTTTCTGAAAGTGCATGGGGAGGTGGAGAGAAAACCTTAATACATATGAAAAATATCAGCCTGACAAAATTCAAGTAATAAACACAAACACTTTAGTTGTCTTTCAAATGAAAGATCTTTTCCTTCTTTAAATTTCTAATTTCCTCACACCTGCCTAGTATTTTTAACTGATCTCTTTCAAGCACACAATCAGTATTGCTTACTTTTTTGCTAAGGTGCATCTGAGTAATGAGGAAAAAGCAATATAAGTAAACCAATAGGAGATAGTGATGCTTTAAAAACCAATTTGGAAGAATTAAGTTGCTAATGTTTTGGTATTACCTTTCTGTAGATAGCCAGACACATGGATTTTAAATATTTTTAATAATAAGCAGATTTAAGTGTCATCTGCAAAAATGTAACTTTATATTCACAATCAAATTCTTAGCAGAAGCATCTGTGTCCACAGCCACCCAAGGAAGAAAACTACTCAGAACTAGCCTAGCCAGTAATTCTCATTCTTTTCAAAACATGCCTTTCGTTGTGCTTATACAAAATCTGGAAGCAGGTAGTGGACTGCTGGTGAAGCTTGAAGACAATTTGGGAAAATCTTTGTTCCCTTGTGAGGCAATCCACAGTCCCAGGGTATCAGTCAAGGGAAAATAAAGAGAATACACTGATGCACTGAAGTAGATTAAAGTTGAGGGCTTAGTCCTCTTATACACAGTTTTTATTGAGAGGAGAATGCATCTATAACAACAGCTGTATCTTCAATTTACTGGGAGTGTAAGTGTTTCTTAGGTCAGAGATTCATTTGGAGGAATTTGATAAAAACTGTCTGCCTTGCTTCAAAGAGATGAAAGGCAAGAATGAAAGGCAAAGCAATACAGATATTAATTTATTCTCTAAAACAAAACTGTCAATAAACAATGTGTGAGGTTTTTGCCTGTTAAAAACAAAACTGTTGTTCACAGACTGGACACAGTACTGGGTCTTTCAGTCCAAGTTAGATAAGAAGCAGAATATCCATTTTCCTGATGCATGAGAGGATTCTTGTTCTAAATTTGCAAGTTACATGCATCATCCATTTTCAGCATCCAAAGTTTATGACATTCATGAAGTCTGGTAAGCGTTTGTTCACAACATCCTGCTACAGATTTTGTTGTTGCCTATTACTTTCAAAGGATAGGTCATACTTAACATACTACTATAGTATTCACAAAAACATTGAAAGGTTAACCAGATGAAAAATTTAATCTAGAATGAGTGAAAGGCCTCCAAGTTTGTTATCATTAATTACTATTTACTCAAATTTCAGAGACATATAAAGTGTCCCATTAGAAATTTCCTACCTTTTAACTGAGCTCTGTTGATAAAACTAAGTTCACAAACTGCAAGATAAATTTCTTTGAATGATTTTGAGCTATAATATATCCTTCCTGGAAAATAATACTGCATCTAAAGCATTCAGGACAATAGGAATGAGAATTAGAATGAGTAGAAACTCAGGTTAGACCACGTGGCACTACATTAGATAGTTGCTTATTCAATGAGTATGGTGTCTCTCCCATGAGACAAGTTTCTTCAGAAAACTTGATAATAGTCACATAATCAGAGATTATATTATAATACACATCTGTGGAGCAGCCAAATTAAGATGAGTTTAGTTCTGATATTTAACCTGAGCATCTGTCTTTCAATATGTTTACAAGTATAATCATTGTTTCCTAAAATGCAGAAGAGCAAAAGACTGTGTTCCCTATTCTAGATGTGCTAAAAACCATGAAGCTGCAAAAGGGTGGGAAGTATGGTCCAGTTCCCAAAACTGTAGCATACTCATGAAACTGTTCCCCCCTGGTAAGTCATCTTAGTGCCTCTACGAAGAGCCTGGTTGCAAAACTGCTTCCCCCTAGCTCACTCTCCATTCTTTCTTGCTATTGCTGCATAGTAAAATTTCATGTAAAAATAGCTGCTAGTGGTTTGTTCCAAGAAAGCTGATAGAGAAAGGAACATTAACTTGGGTGCCTGCATATAATTCAAGTTTCATTATGAAAAGATAGCTATTCCAAAGTAAGCTTAAGAGGTGAACTACTGTGGTGCATAATGAGTTTTGAGGAAGCTACAGTATTTGTAATAATCTGTTGTGAAGTGCTTGATGTGAACATTGTTGAATTTTAAGTTAAAAATTGACAAAGATTACTGTGGACAGAGTGCCCATTGAGTATTGAGATAAAAGAAAACTATATACAGCCTTTAAATGGAAAGCTCAGTAGAATATATTAAGGAAAGAAGAAATTGTTCATGGCTAAGAGTCTGAAAAAGGAAGGGAGGAGCATTTTTCTATTACAAATAGAAGAATAAAAATGCATTAAATACACCACATATCTAATATCTTTAAAAATATCAATCCTTGCACAACTCTGAAGGAAAAGAACAATCAGTCTTGCAAAATAAGAAAATGACACGATTTTCTACTTCTACTAAAAGCCTACTTAAGTGCACTATCTCCATCTTTACAGTCCTTTATGGATCAACAGCATGTGATATCTATTTTCTGTGGACTACAGTTATATTTACTGGTCAGACATGCCAATTGTGTCTAGATCAGTTGTGAAGAAGAAAGCTAATTGACTACAGCACAGTAGTCTAATAGTTGGACATTTTGTGAGGCATATTTTTCATACTGCAAAACATAGGTTTCCATAGCAACATCACAGCTTTTTAAAATACTAGTCTTTCTGAGAACATGCTCCTCGCAGATTTTTAGAGGCAGATGTTAAGGAATAGTCCGATTTGTGTGGTCATGGCAGTGGTGAGCAGAGAAACTTCATGCTACCAGTGAGAAACAGCTAAGTGCAGAACAACATACACTGGGGAATATGCTCCTGCAAAGTGTAACACCAGTAGACTCATTTCTAGAAATGTTCTAATTTCTTTTCTAGTGCTTCCCCCCCCACCCTTAAGGGCACAAATAAGGTGTGCTTCCCCCCCCACCCTTAAGGGCACAAATAAGGTGGGCTGTACAACCTCAGCCCCCTGTGCCCCTATGATTTAAAACATTCTTACAATACCCAGTCCTTAAGTCTAATCCATGCAACCATCCTTATTTATAACAGTCCCAGTAGCTTCAATATTAATTCACACAACATAACCAAAGCCAGAAAAGATAATGCTGCCATTAGCCCACAGAATTTCTTTGCCACTGTTGCTTTTTTTTGACCTATATCATTTAAGACTGATTTCCACTCTTGCGCTTTTTTGGTTTCTTACACATATCTGTTTTTTGTGGGGGGAATAAAATGAACAAAGGATTTTCCCATATAGCTTCAGAATCCTCCGTTCTCTGTACTGTCAGCTGAGTGACCTTTATTAGCATTTCATCACTACACTGCATAGTGGACATTTCCAAAGTTTCTAAAAGTCCGTAGAGACTAAATAAAATTGATACTATCTGTTTACCACCACCATTGTTGGGAATTACATGACTGAGATTAATGTTGGGAGTTTCACAAAAACAAGCATCCACATTTTCAGACTAGACAAATTAATTTATATTACATTAAGTAAAAGCAAAAACATTAAGAATAAGTTCATGCTAAGCAGCTCTACCCCTTTCTAAACTGCTGCAATATCCACCTAACCAGAATTTCAATGGCTTGAACAGAAAGGGGACCCAGAACATAAAAAGGCAAGTAGAGAGAGACTCACGAACTACATGTCATATCATTTTAGGTTGTTCTATGAATAACTAGATACCTGCAGAATAAAATAATGCCTATGAGTGAATGAATTGATTGATGGGAACCTCACATTATTTTGTGCCCACACTAAAAACCAAGTTCATGTACTTTTGAAGTGGGTCTTGATCAGTGAGTATTAGCAGTAATGAGATACACTTACAGCTTTTTAAAAAATAAAACCCTCCTGGTTAAATGATAAAGAAATCTCAAAAGATTTGTAGTGCACTTTCACTTAAAGTATTTTTGTTGGTTTTTTTTTTTTTTAAATCATTAAATGTCTCCAGAAGTATTTTAGTCTGTACAGCCCAGCACCAATAATCAGGCAAAGTAAATAGGCTTCATCATCCATAAAGTGTCAGCTGTTCTTGGATATTCAACTAAAGCCTAATACTGTCATTCTCAAATACCAGGATTGCTATTGGAAGACAGTACTATGAATATATCAAATTATGCAACAGTTTTGCGCACATACAGGTTATATCAGTAATTTGTTTTGGTTAGAAACTAACTAAAAGTATTCACATACCCAACAGTAATTTCCCCATGTTACCTTACACAGTGAGCCATAGGAAAAAAGTCACATTCCATAATGAAGTTTGTATTTAAAAATTAGTTTCATACCACGTTCATGGATCATTGTTGTTCAGCTAATCTTGCAGTAGAAGGGAGAAGACCAGAGCTCTATCATTACTTCAAAAACCTAATCTTCGAGACAGACAACCACCTCTGCATTTCAGCCATGGTAAACAAATGCTTGGGAACTTTAAGAAAATTGTTGGCTGAATACTGCCTTTAGCAAGACAATGTTGCAAGTTGGTGTCAAAAATACATACACCACTACAGAAGTATAGACACCTTATGTGAAGCTATTCCACACACGATCTTTTATCTCTAGAAACTGCATTACTCCTGTATGTACATGCTCAGTTTTAACTTAACTTTAGCAGAACAGTGACTATTGATCACACAAAGCTTTGGCTTAGTCCACTTTCATAATTCCCCCCCCCCGCCCCGAAGTGCTCTTTCCTTCCTTTCCCTCTGCTCTATCAAGGATCTGTTTGATCTCTCTCTAAAGAGCATTCTCTTAAAGGAAGTGCTACCTTTCAAGAAGCCCTGCTCACACAAGCAGAGTTATTCAAAGTGCACAGTGCTCACCAACACAGTGAAGCATACAAGGCTGCACAGGAATCATGAGTAATACTGATATACCCATATTTACAAATACTATAACAGCCAGAAGCACTAAAAGTTGTATTTTTCTCATGTAGCACATCACTAAACCTTGCTGAAGAAAAATTTTTAGCTCAGGTCTGACCCTCAGTTCTACAGAAGTTTTGTTGGTTCAGTGCTCAGAGGGACATCATGTATTCCCAAAATAGGCCACTTGAACAATGATTTGCATGGAATTAAAAATGGCTTCAGAGACAAACAGCAGTAAGCTGAATTGTGAAAGTAGTTTGTGTTGTTTAGTGGTCAATGAACTGGGACACTGTTAGAAAACTAAGGCTACTATGCATTGGGTGCAATCTCTATTTAACAGCTGTAAGAAAATGGTCACATAAGATACACACATACCCTCTCCTTACATAATTCAAAATGTTCCTATGAGTTGGCTTAGCTTTGGGGCCACTTATGTCTCTTGGATATGGAAACCTCTCTCTTTATAATCCAAAGCTGCTTTACTTCACAAGGGCAGAGAGACTGTAGGAATCTCCATTTCTGTAATATCATATATGCTCACCTGACAAAATCCAAGTCACATTTAAGTGAATTGGGTTTTGGTTATGATAAAAGGAAGGAGAAAGGGAAAGTCAGTGAGGATAGAAGAAAAAGACAGTCACACAAGTTAATGAATTTTGTGGACAGAGTTGCCTTTGTGAAGTATTAGAGGTTTGAAGTCTTAAACACAGCTTCCGACCAGTCGTTACACTAACACAATCCGACTGACCTGCAATATTTCTATCTTACTTGCAATTTCAGCAGCATCTAAACTGAATGCAACCCCGTAACCTCCTAGATCAGAAGCAGGTTTTCTGACAAGTAGATCATGATAACACCTACTGATAAGTTTATAGATTAGGAAGAATATTTTGCTTCCATTAAGTGCTCTGTAAGTTAAACAAATTTCACAGATTGAAGACAAACATCCAAATAAAGATTTAACAGGCTTATTCAGCCTCTGTATGCACTGTTATATTCTTCTCCAGTTGTTAGTTATCTTTCAGGACAATAAAAGTGGCCAGTAGAAGTGAAAGAAGAGCATAGAAATGAGATCATGCTAAAGACCAAGTTTGGTTTGTTCCCAGGAATATACCTCAGATGTGAACAGTGGTGCAAGATTTGGGCTTAGAATTCTCTGTAGAAAGAGACTTTGACATTTTGTATCAGCATCAATACTTCAAAAATTATTCAGGGGTCACTACCTGGCGTAAAGAGTATATGATTGTTCATAAAAAAATGTGTTAAAAAGGTAGGACTTATTAGCTTATATACATAACAGATACTTCCTGGAACTTAAAACTGCTGGTCTTTCCAACCCATCAATAATTTGGTGTCATTTAAATCTTTTCTGCAGAACATTTTATTCATCAACACAAAACAAAGGAAATATCTAAGTGTCTCTGTATGCCTCAGTCTGCAGTTTGAGAGTCTTTCCTGTCACTTTACTCTTCAGGACCTATTATAAGAGCATGTCTCCTTTCAGCAGAGTCTTTCTCAGCTAATTGTAAGGAATATGAAGCCTTATCCCACTTTCAGTCCAAGAAAAACAGAGCTAGGTAAAAAGAATCCTTGAAATATGCAGGCCATTGTACTACTGTTCCTTTGTCTCATTATATAATTTCTCTTAAGTAGGTAAGTGTTGGCTGTAGTCCTTTAAATGCTGGTATAGTCATCTGTTAGCATAATTACAAAATTCCTAAGATGCAGGCATAAACTAATGCAAGCCAAATACTGCTCAAGATATTTCCTATGACTGGATTTTTTTGGTGCTGGGCATTACTTACATCAGTATTAAGTCACTTCTGCTTTTTAATTTCAGTTACTCCTCATTTATGTTAGTTCAATATATTTGAACCCTGTGTTCAGAGTAAAGCTTTTCTTTTCAAACACTGATTACTCTGATTATGATATAATTTGAGAGATACTAAGCCAGTATAATTCCAGCAAACTACTGATATCTGAATTAGGCCTTAAAGGAAAAGATAAAATCAACTTTTACATTTAGCTGCCTAAAATAGATTCATACACAGATCAACTTAAATTCCTATTTGTATATTCATAAAACTGAGCTTTTTTTTTTAGTTATCAGGCTTGAAGAAACTGATCACATAAACAGAGGATAAATGGTGCTTACTAAAAAGTGACAACAGGTGCTTACTAAAAAAAAGCAACAACATCCAAACTTAAGTAAATTTCAGCACATTTTAGACACAGAAAAGAAAGATCTAGGTGGCATTCATATAAGCTGCTCTGTCTTTTTGCTCTTTACACCACTTTGGAACAACCTAACAGTGAATCTACTATCAGTGTAAATTCCTTTCAAGTAGAATGCTGCAATACCAAAAAGTCAATTCTTTAAATTATTCTCTCTAATCAGTGCAAGACTTAAATTTATCATACTAAGCAAACTGAATGACATTTTTGCCAGTTTTGAACAATGCAGATGTTGACAAGATTTAGGGCTTAAAAATTTTAAGTGATTTTTTTTTGAAGGATACTCAGTTTTTAGTTCACTGGATATTAACCATGGATTCTAAATTTAAGCTCCTTTATACTCTTTCACAGACACATTAGCATTAGGTAATTTCTGCTTAGTCTCTGAAGGTTAATGGATTAATGGCAATTGGTGTATTCATGTGTGGATTCAGCTAGCTACAACCTTACCAGGCTTCAAATGCAGCAGAAATAGGAAACAGAACATCAAGGTCTACAGGCTGCCATGCGCTAGAGCTCAGCCTGGGAGTCCTTCCCTTTACAGCCTGAATGGGAGAAATGTAACTGGCTTAGTGAACTAGCTTCATGTTAATAAACTAGCATCTTTGCCTTAATATACAGAAAAGCATGGCTCACTATTTTCTAACCTGGACTGTGCATGCCTTTTGTGGAAGGACTTTATACCACCACTCACATAATAAGGCATAAAGCCAATTCTGTATCTTTCTTTCAGTTTTTTTTTTTTTTTTTTTTTTACTCTAAGTTGTTTTATAGCCATCTGCATCACACAGGTACAGATACATGACATCTAGGATAGTAAATAGTTTTACCCCTACATCAGCCTATTCTGAACTTTGGTTTTATATCAAAGCTGGTATAACAGCAAGAACAGAAAGGAGACTGGTTCTCACGTGGGGGAATTTGTTTGCTTTATTCTTTTTAAAATGTTCTTGCCTATTTGGCTGTTCCCATCTTGGTAGTAAAGGGTTGACATGATGCAGTACTCATGTGAGAATATTCTTCATGCTAAATCATTCTTGCACTCCTCTGGGTCCCCCTTTTTAGCCAGCACTTTATCAGGTCTTACCACTATTGGATTTTTTTTTCCCCCTGTTTAAGTGAATTTTATACTTGGGAAGGGTGCTAGGTTGACAACCCTTGAGAATCAAGTCCTCTGCTTATCCTAAGAGCAGTTTACCTCAAACTACAGTTAGAGGCATTACCAAAAAGGTTGAAAAGGGAGCATTAACTCTTGCCCACTCTTTATGGGAGCAGGACCATTCTAGCACAAGAATACTGCTAGTTTTACATGGCTTGCAAAGAAGCCACCACAATAACATTTTCAGTCATTAGCTGGGTTTAAACAGAATTGCCCTTCTCAAAGGGATGAGGATCAGAAATAGAAGGCTCCAGGTGGAGCCTGCCCTTCTTTCCACCCATGACTGAGTTCATTCATCTGTGACCCTTCCCATGTCTTATCATTCCTCCCCAACTTCTTGTCATTCTGAAAAGTTGCTTCTTAACAGTTTTCCTTTTATAAATACATCAGGAGCTTGATTCGGTCTACAGGACTGCTTCTTCCCCCGTTCCCTTAAAAGGGTACTGAACAAAAGGCATTTCACTGTGAAACATCAACAGGAAACAGCATAACTTGAACCTGCTTCAGCTAGCACCCATAATGGCCAATTAACTTATTTCACTGGCTCATATTTATAACCATCTTCAAACAGCCAGTTGCACTAGTTTATATTTATAACCACCTTCATAAAGCCAATTTCATCTTTATAATGCAATGCTTGCCCATCTCAGTGAATTTTGTTCTGGAGTTACAACCTTGTCATAATTGGCCTGTTGTCATCTCTAAATACTTTCAAGCTGCACACAAATACTTTAATCTTCCCAGAAGTGTTAATCTTTCTGAGGGGTTAAATAAAAGCTCTCTGGCTGTTTAGCAATAACATGCTGCACTTTAAGAAAAAAGTATCTCTATCATTGCAATGTGCAATTCAGATCTTTATACTTAAGTGCACACATATAGACTCCTAACTTCTACTGGAATTAAATGTCTAAGTTAAACATCTAAATGCCCTGTATAACTGTTCCAAAATAATTGCTAAACTTTAACCATCACAGTGTAAGCTGTGTATGTCACATTTCACCACTGAATTTTTTCTGACTTCCTGGGTTTGCAAAGCCGTTGTTTTCATGGTTATGGTTAGACAGTTCCCCATTCAACCCCTCTTCTCTTGCTACCATACAGAACTTGCTTCTATATTGCTGCTGTTGTTTCCACAGGCAAAACATTGCTGACTTTTCCAGACCAAAGCTATGAATTATGCATCAAAGCTTCAGCACTTGTTGGAATATGAACTAAATTGCAGCATTTTCGACATAGTCAAAACAGCACCATAACTTTTTGTCCAATTCTTAACCACTGAACATTGTATCAAGCACAAATCCAGCCTCCTCAGGACCACATACTAAGGTTAGAATTCAAGAGAAAACTGTGAATATAGTATAAATATCTGTACATCATAATCAGTTTACTCCCAAATAGAAATATCCTCACAGCTTAACCACAGCTTTGGAAAAGGTATACAGAAAATTGCTTGTCAAGATGATAAATCTGTCAATTTATAAAACTGGTTATTGTTATGGGCATGACACTGACAAAATGATGAAAACTTCATCCTGAGAAGGCTTGAATACAGGAGACATAGCACACCTGATCTTCATTTACTTTTGCATGCAACTGACTGCATTTATTCCTACTGGTCTCTTGGCCAAGTAGAGAAAAATACAAACACAATTTCTTTCATGAAAGTAGCTTGCCTTTACAATAAGCAGGCCAACATTACTTTGAGTCATTTTGTTAGTATAGGACTATTTAATATTCTAAACAGCAGCTCTTGGCTATCTGCCATATCAAATGATAACCTCCCCCCTGCCCCCATCCTCATGAAATCTCAGTCCTCAGCTAAACAAACAGCTGAGACTGGACAACTGCTTTCACTGATATGAGAATAAGGTTGCTGAGAGGCAAATGGAGGAATTCTTAAAAAATACTGTTTGGATTCTCTGCAGCTGGATCTGCAGACTAGACTGAGAACAGATCTCAAAGCAGATTTGACCCTGATGCATTGAGAAAATAGCACTATTACAGTTAAATTCTTTGACTTCAAGCAAGCTGAAACATACCTTGGAAAATGGTGATTAGTACATTTAGAACAGATTAAAGTTTAATATTTCCATGAAATTTGACAAACTCCCAGCAGAAGCATCCAGAGTGCTAACAGCCAAAGCTTATGTCCTGAACTCTCCAATGCAAATTACTCCCATGCAAGAGATAACCCCTTAGTTACTTCTCCAGGGAAACTGGTAGGCTCACTGAAGTCAGTGACACCATTTTGAAACACTTTGATCCCAACAGAAATTCTGTAACACCAAATCAAAGTGTGTGAAATTGCAACAGCTTTGATGATTTTATGAGAATTTACTTTGAAATTTCAGTCCAATGTTATTAGTATTAACTTTAAAATAATACTGTTATATTTTGATTTTTATAGGTTTGAAGTATACATGATTAAGTGTTTAAAAAAAATCAATACAAGTATTTTGTCACATCTAAGTCTAGAAAAAAATATTTCCAGCTCAGAGCATTCAACCTTAAAATGTCAGAACTACCTTTGGAGTAGAAAAGTAGTAATTTTACCAACAACAGTTGATAAAATCCTACATTAATGTAAATAAATTGAAATTAAGCCATTAAATTATTTATATAGATATTTTGTATCTACTTTTTAATCTCTGATGCAAGAAAAAGGGTCATAGTCCTTATACTGTCCTTACTGCAAAACATTTAAAAAAGAATCTGTACTGCTACAATTCAACCTTATATTTAAAAATCCATAAAAGCCTTTTCATGCTGTTTCATAAAACAAACAGTATTAATAAAAGCAAACATTTGATTTGGTTCAGCTGCAGAAAAAATCTACCATGAAAAAATTGTTTTGCACTGAAGGCAAATTCTAGAACATGAAATGCATGGAAAAAATTCATGCAATACTCGAAGACTGGACTCATGTAATTTCACTGTCCTTTCAGCTTTTTTTAATGCTCATTCATTATAACTTAAATAATTTTAAATAGTTTCATTTTTTCCCTGTTTATATAACTGTACTTCAAATACTAGTACTCTAAAAGCTAATGGTTTTGTGGGCATTTCTTCCCCTGCTTTGTGGATTGGTCACAAGCAATGCACGATCTTTAGTAATGTTATAACTGGTGTGTAAAGCTAAGAATTGCTTTATTCCCATTGGAATGGGTAAGATAACATCCTACTCAAGACAGCTATCAAAAACAGACTACCACAAATATTCACACAAAGCCTGCTTTTTATCATCAAGAGTCATCTTGGTGAAAGCAAAATTTGCAGTTGTATATGAAAAGAAAGCAAGACAAAGCATAGCCTGGTAAGATTGGTTTGCTTCAATTGCCAGGAAATCATAAGAGTTGATTCCAGTTGTGAAATCCTTTCTTAGATACTTCCTTCTGAGTATGTAAAGACACTGTCATTAGCAGACTAGCGAGAGAACACAAACGTACACACACAGACCACTGAAAAGCAAGGCCTAGCTCCCAGTTCACTGTTCCAAATGCAGGTATCCTAGTGCAGGTTTATAACAAATGTATAAGTATGATTTTTCCTTTAGTCTTTCCTTCCCAAAAGAGTGCAATTAGAATCCCAAGGTAATCTCAAATTTACATACCATGTTCACTGTGTATTCAAGCATTTATCCAAAGCAGTCTATTACAGGCCAATTACAGGGTGTAAATTTTCCATGTAAAACACAGCATAATAAATCAATTTTGCATGGACCACTGAGGAGATGTGCCTTCAGGAGTTTAATGGATTCTGCACCAATGACTCTGGCACATACATTATAATTTTATTTGCCAAAAAATAATTTATAGGAGGAGATTAATGGTCAAATGACTGGAAAGGAACTACTGAAAATTATATAATGCCTTCAGAGCATGCAGAGACTCAATTTTAGATTGCCAAAAGCCAGTTTCTTGTGTTGGCTTATTTACTGGCTCAGAAAAAAATACCAGAGAGAGAAGATACTGCTTTTCTTCACTCCTCGTACTAGAACTAGTGATAGAAGATCAACTGTGCAAACATTTGGAACTTCCTTCTCTTGGTGGAAACTCCAAATACTTTCCACCTATTCTTTCAAAATGCCACCGACTCCTTCATACCTATTCTGGACATATGGTCCCCCTTTGATTCCTCACTTTTAATGAGGAAATATGGTGGGACATGGCTGTTGACTTACTTCCTATTATAACATTTAGGTGGAAAAGAAAAAAGTATCAAATTATACTCACATCTTAACATATTTTACCACTAAGCTAGCTGCCATTTCATATTTTCATGAGTATATATGCAACTACAATAGCTAGTCAGATCATAAGATGGAAGTGTGCTAAACAAAGCTCAGGGACTTTTCATTTAGATCCTGACTACAATGAATTATCATTCTGTGCTGGCATAAGAAAGTCCCTTAGTCATCTTAGTCCTTCAAAGATTCCAAAAGATTATTATTTTAAGCAATAACAAAACAGTTACATTTTTCCACTGTGGGAAATTAAAACATCTGCCATGAGGGCCCACTAATTTCATTGAGCAGTGAAGTGAGCTCCTTGTTATGCTGGAGAGCCAGAGAGCAAGTCTGGCTATCAGCACAGGCATCTGTCCCTCCATGTTACAACAGAATTGTGTCAAAGAGCACCAGAAAACCACCTTATCCTGAGGTGCCTTTAACTCATGCCACATGACTGACCTGAGACCAAGAAGAGTGCATCTGCATAAGGCACAGCTTAATGGCTCCTTCAACAGTTCCCTCATCTTCCAGAGATGCAGACTAGGGTTTGTCATTCACTGCCTCAGGGCTTGCCCGAAGAACACTGCAGTTGGGTGACAGCATTCTACCTAGAGGAAGTGTGAAATAAATAAGCCAATATAAATGAAACAAATACAATTTATAACTTGTTTTCCAGTCAGTGGTTTGGACCAGAGATGAAAATACATAAACAAGATTTTTTCCTTTCAAAGCTGAAAAGGCTCTCCTCTAAGTTAACCCTACTAGAATCAAGTCTCCCACCGTATCATTAAATTTGTAATTAGGTCACTGAAACTGTAGTTTAAAAAACAAAAACCCCCAAACAAGGAAAAACGCTGCAGTATGGCAAATAAACGGTTATCTAAGAAAGGTCTAAGGAATGTTTTATCTACTGAATGTTATTTTAACAGAGATTATCTTGTCATTTGTTCCTTTCACAATTTCCTAATATCCCTGTGGCAAATGTAGAGATTGCTGACATGGGAAAGTAAAGTAATTGAAAAAATATTTAATGCATCTTAAACTATCAGTGTGGTTTTCCAGACAGAAAGAGATTAATCAAGAACACAACCTGAGGAATTAAGACTATGTAGAATATTTCTGTATTAAATCAGTAAGATTCTGACCTGTTGGAAAAGCACCAATTACAAAACTTAATCAGGGCTTCCTTTTACATTTCATGAAGATATTTCTTATTTGCTACTAATTATGTATTATCCTCCTTCCTTCTGTTTGTGGGTGATTATAAAGTATTCCCAGCTTTTTTCCTTGAAAGAGATTTCATTTTGTATTATTTTACAGATTGAAATGGTTTTAAAAAAATAATTAAAACAATTTGTTTTCAACATTAATCCTCCTTGAAGCACATAATTCAGACATTGCTCAATACTAATTAAGTAATCATGTTTCCTTCTAAGTATCTGATGCCATTTTCAGCTCTGGCACGGATGGCATTGCAATACTATGCAGAAGTCTAGCAGTGTACTGGTCTCATACTTGCTCTGAATAATCATAGAAACATATTCAGATGAACCTTATTTCAGGAAAAGGAAGAAAAGTTTCTGAAATACAGAATAAAAAAGCACTGAACTAGCATATGGAGTTAAAATATCACTGCAACAATAGTTTAAAACATGCATTCATTTACTGAGTGAAATCAACTGCTGAAGTGTAACACTTAGAAATTCAGATCAAGTAATGAGGACTTGTGACAAATTCTCATAGTGCGCAGAATGACACAGTAACTTTTCAAGACAAGATATTCCCAGAAGACCTACTAAATCCACTTTAAGTACTGCAGATGACATGCACTGAGCCCTTTATTTTGGTTAGGCAAAGGGTACGCTGGATAAGTTTCAAAGATGTGTAAAGACATTAACAGTTTATTCCAGTGAGAGCTTGGTAGAGAACTTCTTGATGTTGGATCTTTTATTTCATTTGCCTGCTAAAGCAGGCACGTTCTCATTGCTTTGTCCAATCTAATTTTAATCAGTCATTTGATACACTATACATCGATTACCTTATAGATACATTATATTCCTTAGCTATCATTAAGACTTGCATTCTGTATAATTCTTCCTTACCATTATTCTTAGTAGACTATTAATACATTAATTAGTTCCCCCCCCTCCCCCGCTTTCTTATGTACAGCCTCTTTAGCAGTTTGTAGACCAAGAGTAGCACACTGCATCCTGGCACATCAAGGTACTATCTTCTGCCTCAGCCTCTCCTGATCCATGATTATTCTCTCAGCTGTTGTGAGAGTTTGATTTCAGGTGACTCACCATCCAGCTGGATACAAAAACACCACTTCTTCCAAGGTAGCACAACAAGCACATAGCAATGAAATTCTCTGCCATAGCCATCAACTCAGCAAATCCCTTTTGCTCTGAGCTTACCTTTCCTTCAGAGAAATTCTTTATCCCCAGATGAATTCTAGCCCCTCCACTCCCACCTGAAAAGGGATGAAGGTCACAGTTCATTGTTCTGACTCACCAGGTAGCAATATCAATAACCTCTTCTCATCCACCCCCTCACCCCCCACAAAAACCCCAAATGGCTGATAGATGTAATGCCTCAGTGTGGCACCCTCACCTCCTGGCTGGGAGTGCTTTTCAGCCATGTGAAACAAATACATCCTTCTGCTCCTTAACTCCCATGCAAGCTCACTCTTTCCCTATCCTAAGGCCTGTTCATGTGTGCTATTCTGAACTTTCTGGAGGGCTGTTTCCTCAAGATCTTCTCCTTGTCCACAGACATCTTTCCTGGAGCTGCATTTTGCTGACTAATAGTCTCACAGGTCAGCAGCAGGGCAACCCCCACCCCCCCTTCAAGGGTTTATTATACTCCATAAGCACTGAAGTGATTGCCTCCAACCACTAGTCATGAGAATCCTTCCTGAACTCCTGTGAAGAGGGTCATACTTTAGAATAGGCTTAGAAGGGACAAATAGCCCTAGTGCAGTTACCAAATTCCTTTCTTCAGAGCATAACTCTATTTGGACAAGTTAAAAAAATTTTATACTCAATCTGATTTCTCCTGATCTATAATCATCTGTAACTGCTCTTTCCTGAATTTCTTCTCTAATGCTTTTCAAGATGTTCCAAATGAAAAAAACATCCCAGATGCTGTTTGACTAAATACTTATTTCATGATGATTGCATCCTAAGTAGCATCCAAAATGCATCACACTTACAGGATGTTTCAGAAATTTTATCTTGTCATTTGAATATGGCAAAGGAGGTAGGTAGTTTTCAGACAGAGGCAATTAAATCTGCCACTGTATTACACAATTACACAAAGACAAAAAAGGAGTAATTTGAGTTACTTGTTAAATGAAACATGGAATATCTGAATTGGCTTTGAGGAGTGTCCATCTACACCAGCCTATAGCAAAAACAGAAAAAGTTTCCATCACAGGTATTGGAGTTTGAATGGAAATCACTACATGAGCTATACACAGCTTAATCTGAAAGGTACAAGGGAACTCAAATGGGATTCTTCAGAAGGACATGGCTTCACAAAATTTTAGCACCAGGAAGAATTATAAGATAGAGGAAAAACATTTGATCATCATCTACCCATCCATGTGAACTAATTAGAATAACTTTATTTGGTCATGGGATAGCCACATTACCATATGACTTTGGTGACCAGTCACACATCAAAATGAGTGTGAGGTTAATGCTGTTCTGTAGTCCAGCAGCTAAATTTTCCTTTTAATTCCTGACCCACTGTTAAAGAAGACCTCAGCTATTATTCAAAATTGGTTTTCTGGAAGAAACTGTACACTTGAGGTTATTTGAATATATTAATAACAATTAAAAAATTAATTGGTAAAAGTAGTCAGAAGTGCTTCTGTCTGCAGACTGCTGTATTTGTCAGATGCTTTATTCATAGCAAGCTATTGGAACAAGTAGAACTTTTTTACTCTCATCTTTCTTGTCTCACACCACAGATAGAAATCTAATATTAATAAGCATGGTAAGTCTATGCCACGACATTTGTCAGACAGGTTACTCTCAGTGACTTACAGGTAAATAATTAAAACCACTGCAAAATCAAAATGAAAGCATGCAACAGGCTTTTAGTAAATATCAGTGAGAAGTCTGTATCACAGAAGGGAATCTTTTCAAATAAGTTAAGTATGCATAGCTCTGTAGCCCAGCATATAATTCTTGCCCCCCTCCCTCCTGTAAAGTTTCTCTATATTCAAGCAACTCTTCAAACAAGGCAAATATGATTTGTCACGACACTTAGAGCAAGACAGAGCCGATCAGGTAGCCGATTCTAACCTCTTGTATATCACACCATCAAAATCCAGTTACTCTAATTTGAACCCAATTACTTGAGTTAGGATACTTTAGTCCTATAGAGAGGAAACTTCTGCATGACTCTTCCAGAGAGCAGAATAGACGACTAATATCATGAAACGACAGGGACTGATTAGGCATCCCCATGAACCTGGCAGGAGATCAGTGTTACAGGGGAGGGCAGAAAACTAGTCTTAGCCACAGCTAAATTAGTCAAAAGAAACTCCTTTGAACCCCAGCCTGACAATGAGTTTGATACTGAACATGTGAGCAAGACTTAATCTCTTAGCACCTAAAAGGAAGAACCCCTACTCCTCTTCAAAATAGTAATTCACCATAGTTTGTCACACACTGCAATCAAAAAGAGAAGAGAAAGATCTTTCCTGATTCCCACACAAACTCATTACTGCACTATGTTGATTATCTAGCTTGCCTTCCTCATCAAGGCTCAAGACAGGAAAAACATGAGTCACAACTCAAGTCTTCAAGGACAAGTAGGACTTTGCACCAATCTAATTCATTTCTCTACCTTCCTCTTCTCTATTTTGCCTCTAAATAAGACATAAGTGTCAAAATAAATCTGAATAAAAGTATTGATAAGCTTTACTGCCAGCCTTTAAGCTGGCCTAGTACTTAATCACCTTCACTGCTAAGAAGTTCAGTTACAGTTGAATTTTTTTCCACTTGAGCTTTTCACTAGCAGATCTTCAGCTAGGTTAAAAAACACTGGTATCATGTATCATTTCCTTGAGCAGGTCACTTCAAAATAATGAAGTCCTCTCAGTCTTCTACTCAATAGGCTGAACTTAAGGTCGAATATCTTAAATCTTGAATGCTGAGGCTATTTAGATGATTTTTCTCCTTTGGAAGCATTGCATATTGATTGTTGTATAAGCAAGCTAACAGACTGTCTGAAAGAATATAAAAAAATAAAAGGTAACTTTGCCCATTACAGGTTGTCATTAAACTAAGCCATAAGTATGCAATATGTTGTATTATTTTTATATATATATATATATAAACATTACTTTGTTCAAAATATGTATGACTAAACAACAGCACCACAGCAATCAAATATGTACAGAAATATACATGCACTGGTGCTTAAAAGCAACAGTTACATTTAACAGTTAAGTGTTAGTAGGTAATTCAAGCAAAGCTCTAGACAAGAAAAATTGACTAGTGGATTAACCATAGCTGTCACTTCAAGTCACTTTTGTGCTCTTTGGAAAAAAGTCATTTTCAGGAGTAAAGACTATAGGATGAGGATCAGTTTTCCTATCATTACAGCCAAGTGAATTATACACCAATGGGATTTTTTCCTCGTGATTAAATCTTAGTTTCCCTATTTTACTAATATGAAGAAACTTAGTTGTTACAGTCATTCATCAGGCATCTCATACTACTTTAATCGAATAGCTAACTACCACAGTGTTAATCAGATTTGCTTTTCATTTCAGTATTGTCATGTTAAATTTTTGGCAAATAAAAATTAGCCCAAAGCAATTTATATATAATAGCAAATTAAGTGAGAATAGTAGCTATATAATCTTCCTAAGCACTTTTCCTTGCCACTATTTCAAGCAGAGTTAAAAGCAGTCTATTTCTTGTCATCTTCCTCCTCCAGAAAACAAACTGCTTTTGCCCTTCTCAAAGAATTAGCATAGATAGTAAAGCAATTTTCAGCTACAAACCAAAAATATTACTCTTGAAACAAGCCTTCTGTAATAATTCAATGGCTTTAGAACCTAAGGACAAGTGCCTGGAAGGATCTTTTCCCACTGGGTTGAGAGCACATCTCATTCTCTGAAGAATGATTTTGGAAAATTTCACAAGAAGATTTCTTACACAAATGCCCCTTTTGTAGTTTCACTTCAGGTAGGAATTACCTTGATTCATTATATAAAACACTTCCAAGACACAGTCTATCAATGTGAGACAAGCACTTAGCATTTAACCTGCCATTTAGTTTTTCAGCTAATGGCATAGCAAAAATATTCTGTAACTTCCAGATTATTGAATCTATTACCCCTCAGAGGCAACTTTAGAGCATAACAGGGGCTGCCCACCAAAAGCACTCTAGATAGCACATAGTACCTACTTGCTCTGCTTCTCTATTTTAATTATTTTAGGAAGGGATGAAGTAAAAGCTAAGGGGTAAGCTATAAAATCCACACTGCATTTTTTTTTTTTTTTTACTTTGTTTCAGTGAGCATCACAATTTGTCTCTTTCTTACATTATTCTTTGTTATTTTGACCCTACAAAATCCAAATTCATCTCTGAAACCTCCTTTTCAATGAGTATTGTAGCAGTTTGCAGCTTCTCATTAAACTAGTGGGTGATAGACCACTTTGCAGGAAAGAGAAGCCCTCTGTTCTTCTCAGAGGGAAAAAAAACAAAACCACTTTCCTGCTCACTGTAGCCTAACTTGAAATCTGTATAATTTGAGACACTAACCCAAGACCCATTGAATCATTTCAAAGGAGTTACTGTTATCTCACTGTAATTGATACAGCAATAAAATATCAGTCATGAATAATTTGGGCTTGCATGACAACATAGGAGTAAAGCATTGCAAAACATTTCCTTATTCACCTGAACAGGCTGCATTGTCATCCCTCAGCACAAATTTTTAAGGGACTGATATGCATACTTCCATTTCCCTCCATGTGTCAGATGGCAACAGTGGACAGGAAGATGCGACAAGCCTTACTTTGGTTGCAGCACACAAAGTATGTCAGACACCGTAGCTGCGCTGCCCAGGAACATATTCAGTGCAGTTCTAGCCAGTGCACACTGATCCATCTCTTGTCTAGGGCAAGTTACAAGCTTATGATGTTAAGCAAGTTAAACTGAAATACATACCTCAGACCCACCTAAGGTGAAACTACCAAGGGAAAAAAAAACCTAAAAAACCCACTTGTTCTAAAGTCTGTGTAGATGACATTGAGATGTTGAGACAGTTCAGGTTATAGTATCGTCAGACACTGAGCTCGAGTAGAATCTGGTGCATCAGACTCGTACAGTGATGACATCTTTTGAAACCATGTAGCCATACGTAGCAAAAAGATTCAGGCATCAAATGTAGCAGGTCCCTCTTTTCACAAATAAAAACCACCAATTCTAGGAATTCATCTGTAAAAGGCAAAAGAAGCCAAGAAGGAACTGATGATGGACCTTGATGCTATGAGACCAGGAAGCTAGGAGTAAACATGGTGCTATAGAAACCATCCAACATATGAGAAAAGAATCTATCCTAAAAAGCTGGAAGAGTAATGTTTTCCTGGAAACCTGAGAACTGGCTGTAGAGAATAAACTCTGCAAAGGAAACAACTGACATTACTTCCTCATCGGGATGGAATTCCACAGGCAAAGCTCAGGGGAGCATGCAGGGACACTGCTTTAAGCAAGGCACACCGGTTGTTCAAATACAGGGAGCAAGTGAAGTATGGCAATGGAGGCTCCAGGACCCAGGAAGAAAACTACAGCAGACAGGGGTGGCACGGGAGAATCTACTTGTGTATCTGGATCGTAAACAAGAATTAGTATCCATTGCCCAGAGTGTTTGAGAAGGAAAGAAAATTCCTTCAGTCGCATTTGTATGCAGCTGAGTAATTTTCTGAACTACACAAAGTTGAATTAGTCTGGAGTGGTGACTTCAGGTCTTCTTATCAGGAAACACTGACATCTGACAGGGAAGTTGAGTAAAGGTAAAAGTCTCTCTCAGGCTTCAGAGAGTACAAACAAAATTTCTTCATGGGCTTGGGAAAAAAAATGCAGCTTTATGCAGAGGTATGGCCTGGATCATGCCTATGACAAATGGCTTCTGCAAAGTGTCAATGGAACCTGCAAACTCACCAGGTATGGGAAGCTGCTTTTTTAAAGAAAAAGTTTGTTGCACAGGGCTTGGAAGGTAAGGTATGATTGTACATCAGCAAGCTTTTGAACAATGTATAAGCACATGAAAAGTGTATTTCAAGGAGGGAATGTATTGGTGTTCTACTCCTAAAAGCAGGACTCCAGGGAGGGCTAGACAAGGGTACCTCTTCTGCCACAGCACATCTCAGAGGTAATCTGTTCACTTAACATTCTACACTGAGAGCAATTGAGCATGGAAAGGTGATGCTCATCTGTGTTCCTGTCAGCTCAAGTGAGCTACAGGTGGCAGTAAAAGTGTAAAATAACCAAGTCCCTCATCAGAGTGAGAAAAAAGGAGAGGAACTGAGAAGGGTTGTTTTAAATTATTCCTTATGCTATTGTTGGGGTAGCAGCAAATTGAAGGACAGCCTTGAGCAAGTAACAAGCCATAAACTAGCACCTTAATTGTTCCCTTTTTTATTTTACAAGAAATAATCCTCAAGAAAAAGAAAACTTATTTTGCTACCCTATGCCAAATTATTTCATTAACACAGTAATCCTTTCCCCACTTTTTCTAAAAGTAGGTCCTTTTCTGTTTGTTTTAAACTCCATTTTTTTCCTCACTAGCCTTTGCAGCATTGAATGTTTCCATAGAAACATGTTAACATGTTATGCAAATTGGAAGAATTGTGTGTATATATACATAAAACAATCCATGTAGATTTTAGAAGTGGTTTTCATATATTAAAAACAGACCTCAGACTTGCATGTAGTCAGAAGTGTTGTAAACACTAATGTTTTATGAGAGAAGAATATACAGCAAAAAGTCAGACAGTGAATAGAATGAATTGTCAGACCAACATTACATCAAGAATTATTTACAGTTATTACTTCTATTGTCAGCAGAACTCATTGGCTGGCATGAGACCATTTTATATGCAAACAAGCAAGCAAGATTAAAAGAGACTCTAAAAGAGACTCTTAATGACCTTGTCACATTCATTGCTGAATTTCAGAGAACTGGTAATCAAACATCGCACCAAATAGTCCTTAGATATAGAGCTGAGGAGAGGTGCATATTCTTCCAGTTGCTTTGGGGAGCCCAGTGAAGGAGTAGCAGATGCAACTGTTAAAATATAGCATAAACCTTTTGCTACAGCAGTATATTACACAGACAGGTCTTTCTAGCCCACTCAAATCACTGTTTGTTTCATTACTTTTGATCCTGAGGTAAACTGTTGAGAAGTAATCAGTGTCATTGACCCTTATTTGATTAACTCTATTCTACAGTGGTCTTTGAGGTTAATACCAGTTTTATTACCTTTTTACTGGATAGCTTTATTGAATGCCATGGATCACAGCACTAAATACAGCCACTGACTGAAAGAAACAGCACCTGCAATAGTATATGTGGAAACTGAACTCCAGGGGATTTGTAAAAACCTGCTTACATTTCTTAAAATTTAGGGAAAAACATTTTAGAACATCTTATCACCTTATTGGGGGGGGGGGGGGAGTTTTGTTCAAGTCAAATAGAATGACCTAACACCATCTGTTCAGGGGTTATTAACACAAGAGCATACTGTGCCATTCAGTAAGCTGCACTCCTAATAACACGTTTTTATTTCTAACACAAATTAATAAAAATACTTTCCTTGCATATTAAAGGCAACTAAGCTTTAACACTGGCAGTGGGCAAAATGAAGCACTAGTATGCTTCCATGCCATCACTTGTTTTTGAAATAGTTATCTTCCCAAGAAGTTACAGAAATAACTCAGTGGTGACCCCCTTCCAAAGCAGATGTACAGCTGAATAATCAGAAGGCCTGACTTCCTAGCAACCACTACAACATGATCATAGTCATACATCATCTGCAAATGGCTCCTGAAATTCAGTTTTTGTAACAAGTCTACACAACTAGAGGCTTTTGTCGTTGACACACCACACAACTGAAAGAATGCACATTTAATTACAAGTACAAAACTTTCACATTAATATTACCATGCATATTATTATAATTAAACAATTACTGGAAACGAAAGCAAATATAAAAGAACATTGCAAGGATAGCTCAAGATACAAGGAGAAACAAAACAGCTTAAGGGATAATATCAAAAGAAGGTTCTGTTACATCCATATTTGCCTAGTTTTGCTCTGTGAAATGTATTCCTTTTGTTTAACAGTGAAAGTTGAAGAGGAGTACTTAAAGGGTGGTAAGGCAGATCAGAAATCTACAGATACTAATCAAACATGAGCAAGAATATATGCTATTTACTCAATATCCTGTTCTGCTCTCAGTCAAGTGAGGAAGAGGAGCCAGAAATAAAGAAAAATCACCAGACAATCAGTTGCATCCTCCATATTTAGGATGTAAAAGGGGACTTTGTCTAGTTTGAGCAAGTAACCAGAGCCATAATTTGCTCTTGCTGCTCTTTACTGTCTGGAGTGCCAGGTAACAACACAAGGGATGGGCAGCTCCATGTAGGCTCACAGAAACTCATCACACTTTGGTAATTTCTGCTCTTAACAACAGTGGAATTAGCAAGCAATCTGCGCAGCTGACACAGCTAGCACAGCAGGATCACCATTTTATGAGTGGAAAAAGTACACTTGAAAGTGTATTAGCAGCACTTAAGAACAGTGGCTGAACACCTGCTCCTGTACTTACTTTCATATGTTTATGGGTGTTCACTGACTGAGAAGAGTAAGTAACTTTTTTTGATACTCTGGCTTTAGAAGCCTGCATTTAAGCTTTGAGGTTTTTTTCTTCTAATCCCCTGTGTGTCTACATAGCAGAAATACTTTAAGTTAATACTATGTTGTTTAATAAATAGCCAAAAGTGATTTTGTGACACAAAAGGCATTATATTTGTTTACAGCACCATTAATATTCTATTTTGAGAGTTTCTAAAATACTTAGCACAGAAGAAAAAAATAGACTAAGCAATACAAAAAAAAAAAAAAATTGAAGTATTTTATTTGAAACAGCCCTTGCTGCTGGTAAAATCTCTAACCCTTAAGTTTGCTGCTAGAACTTTCAGACAATTTTTGTCTGCACTGACAATTATTTACTACTATATACCTGCCTACACACTGATAACTAGGACATAGCTATTTTTTGTGTTCTGAATAGAAAGATAATAACTCCCTCTCCCCCCAAACACCAACAAATAAAGCTAGAGAGCCAGCCTAGAGTGAGGTACCTTAACAGAAGTCTTTTGTGGTGCCTGAAGCCAACCCTCCCCCAGGTATTTTCAGTGCCCCGACCCACAACAAAGCCCCCAGGAGACCCTACCTTTATTGCCCCCAAGGTGGGGAGCAGCCTCCAGATCTTCATAGCACTAGGGCATGAATGACCAAATACTGAGGTTTAAGGAACAAAAAGCTTCTATACAGGCAGCTTTAAACCTCCCTTACAATGTGAGAAGAAGTAAAGAGCTTTCTACCTCCTTACTCCAGGTTTTATCATTTTCACCCCAATTAGCACCTCATTGACAACAGGTGTGTCAGGGCCCCAAGGTACCATTTTAGGCCTGGCCTTGGCTGTGGCCTCAGTCTCTACTGTGGCTCCTAGCTAGACTTTTCAGGCATAGGCTGTATCCCTATGGGATACACTATGGTTAAAACAAAGCCCCAGCACAGCTCCTTGCTGTGGTGGGGCCCTGACCTCTAGGTTGGCCCCTTCTCTGGCCTTGCTGCTCCCTCACAAGGTAACAGAGTGGTTTGTCTGTTTTTCAAGGAGGCTCTAAATCTAGAAAAAATTGATTTAGCTAAAACCTTAGGAACAAACTATGGGGGAAATGTGTCTGTAATAATGAAATAAAATGTAGTGGTGCTCTCTAGATGTGTGGCTCAATCATAGTTACTAGAGTGTGCTGTCATCTATGTAGCTAAGTCACAAGGGGTATTTTCACTGCCTGGCTTTGATCATCTGATTTAGGAGACTAGTTTTCTCAAGTTCCCTCTGAGGGGAAAATGGGCATCTTACTGCTGAGTGATTTAACAAGTGCCTGTGTGATCTTTGGAAGGCCTTCCTTGTCTAGAAGCTCTCATTCAAACTGCTCTGCTGTTCCCCACTGAAGCTTTAAGCCAACATTGCTGTGATGAGGAGGACTGTATGCCATTAGAACAGCATCACAGCCAGTAGCTCCACTTCATTTATTTCTTGAAAAAAAAAATCAAGTTTAGGTCTCCATAAATCAATGGAGTATACTCTTTCTCTTATGCCTTTGAATTTAATGGGTTAGGCTTTGGACTGGTTTATCCCTCTTTGAAGAACTGGAAACAAAAAGTTTCAAGAAAAAAAAGTCAGAAAAGGGTATACGGTGAACAGCTGAGTAGTTCTGGTGTCCTCTCACTCTGTGTGAGCAGTCACCAGTGAGTCGTACCAGGGCTTGGGCTGAGACTAATTGACTATACACAGTCACTTGGCTGTTTTCAGACAGACCCAAGTTTGCTTTGTCATTGGGAACTGGGCTGACAGCTCAAGCAAAGTGCCATATTAATGTGGCTACCTGGCTTTATGGTCAAAGAAAGCCAGTTTAAAGTGTGAGCAACTGAATTTTGGTCTTCCCAAAAGCTAAAGACACTCCTGATTCAGTATTGTGTTGAAAGGTTTTAAACAGGTATAACAATACTTGTCACACACTTTAGTAAGAGGATCGTAATTTCAATATGCTTTTAGAGGTGATAACACAGTGTGTATGTATTTCACTTAATGTTCTGGAAAATGCCATGAATTCAGTTCTTCCGTTAATACCACCAGTTTCTGGAAAAACACCATCCTGTAGCTTATAATACTGAATATGCCTACCTGGGGGAGCCATCTGTAGCATACTGCTGCTAATGCCAGATCCCTCCGGGGCAAGGCTCCTTGGTAGGTCAGGTCATACCCCAAGGGACACATGGCAACAAAACTGATGGTATTTTAATCCCACAGGAACTGCAGGTGACAAGCTATTATGAGGCAACAGAAAGAGTCAGCACCTCAGGAGATCCACCTTTGGATGCATGACAGACAGTAAGACCTAGTATGTGAGAATTGTAAGGACCCTCTAACGACATGGTTTGCCATACATAGTTATGTGGAAGAAGATGTGAAGAGAGGCGACCATATTTACTATTATCACAGTTCCTGAGAATAGCAAAGGTTGTGAGAAATATCCTGGGAAAATAATTCAGAACATATTATGGAGGAACTGAAGATGAGAGAGGGACAAATCAATGGATGCATATGCCATGCCTCAGATGAGTCTAGCTGGCTCTATTTCATCTTTGATGCCCAGGAATTGAAACAGGAGAAACAGCTAATGAAAAATGAAACAAATGCTATACTGGTGTATATGGGCTTAGGTAGCAGGGGGCGTTTTGTTTTGTTTTACTTGGGCAACGTTATTTCCTAGCATCTATGATTACTCAATGTGTCACTGGATTTTCTCTTTTTTATGCCAGTATAAATGCCAGTTTAATATTTTGACAAGCTTATTTACTCTAGACAAAGTTCAAAGGTGGTACAAAGGAAAGCCCTGCAGTCAGGTTTTCCTGAACTTACCCCTTTTATCAGTCCAATTCAGACATGTTATTAGTCAATATTTTGCCTTTTTTTTCCTTTGGCTTGGTTTTTAACTTGGCTCAAGCCTTGTGCTTTCTGATGGCCTTATGGTCTGAAGGGTACAATTAAGGACCAGCATTTATTGGAGAGGAGGATACAAGTTCAGAGATATTTCCAGACTCTGCCACTTAACTCAATGCCTATCTATGTCCTTCAAGAGCTCCCACAGCTCTAAATCTGTTAGCATTCTTGTCCCTTATTAGCTGTCATTTTCCTGACAATACAACCATTTTATGAATTTCTTCCAGAGGCAAAGTCTTTTGTCTACAATGCATTTAACACCTGAAGCTCCTCATATAATGTGTGAAATGTCAGGAAGAATATTAGTTGCAGTGAAGTGCTGGACCTTAAAACTGTTTCCACAGTGATCTTGACAAGTTCAAAGTTTATTAAAGCAAGTTTGTGTATGAAAAAAGTTAATTTAAGCTATGCTCTGCCTAATACCTTCCTCCAATGGCAGCTTCTCAAATGCCTGTTGAATGCTATCTTCTTGTTTACTGTCTCTCTCCAAACATGGAGAGCTGTTAACCTGGATTAGTAGCAGAAACTCTGGACTAATGCAGCTGAGAAGAACTGTAATGAATGATTTTAATAGTCTGCACATGCTTCTTGAGGTGCATTTGTTTCATCACTTTGGAGGTGAATACACTTCAGAGCAGGCATTTGTACAGGCTGAGATTGTCCCTTTGCCCTTTGTGCTGGTGGAGGGGAATGAGGAGGGAGATTCCCAGGGTCAGAGATGTGCAACCTTTTTGCAGGTTGCTAGCCGGGGTGATCAGAGGGTAAAGCTTTGACTCCAGATCCCAGTGAGAGAGTAAGTTGACAAAAATATGAGCCTGAAGCACATTATTTATCAGAGGAAGTCTAGGGACTTCTAACCCCTGGCTTCCAAAAGGCTTTTAGATATTTGCAGAACGGGGGCAGGGGGGAAGACTCTCAAATGTTGAACGTTACTCTAAACATATCCTTAACATACTGTGTGCGTGAAAAATAAGCAATCTAAATAAAAAACTGGGCTTAATTCTTGCACCCATGTTATACTGACAAGATTCCATGAATTTAAGAAAAGGTTTTGCTTATAGCAGAAAATGTAGGTGAGAAATTCAGCCAAATATGTGTATCTAATGCCATTATGCCTTTAAATTACTTACAAATGAAGACAGAACAATGGCACATTTTTGAAATGTGGAATATTCCCCCATTTAGTTAATGAATTCAAGAAGATGTTTACTACAGATTTTGGGACAAGTAAGTATACTTAAAAAGAAAAAAATAGTCCATCAGGGAAATTGTTATTCCTTGTTCATAAATCTACAATTTAAGAAGTTTAAATCATTTATTCAAAACAGGAACAACATTGGTTAACAACTGCACATGTACACAATAAGGGTAATTTTTCTAAGATAATGTATTGACACTGCTCACATGAAATATTCCATCAGATAAAATGCATTGACATAGGATACTTTGTAAATATTTGGGAAGACACATATTTGTAAAATAAAGGTTTATTGCATGAATTATTTGTAAACAGGAAAAAAAATTACAATGAATATTATTCAGCTGCTCCTGCTTCTGAGATAGGTAAATTATTCAAGGACTCAGTTGAACTTTTCATGAGAGCAGTATTTTTTAGAGGTATCCTTGGCCAAAATTTATGCTTCCTACCCTTATAGTGCTCTCTTAGTTACATTCCTTCTCTCAGCTGAGAATGCCTACATAGTTCTTGTATGTATTCATTTATAAAACACTTTGATACCATTCAATATAAAAAACTGTACATAACTGTAAAATAACATTTATTATTGTAAGTTCAGACCTTCTGATTTAAGTGCTATAACGTTTCATATACAGGCTATGATTTTTAAGGAATCTGTTACTATTTAGGGTTGAGTATTGTCTTAAAACTTTCAGTTTAGAAAGTATGCAGGGAGATGGAGAAGCATCATCTATGACCATACACTTATGTGTTCATTTCACTCCCTGAACCATGTATTCTTTAGTACTTGTAAAGTAATCGAGTAATTTATTGGCACAAAAAGAAACATGCAGTTGAATAATAGCTTGCCTGGCAGAGGAATAAGGAATACTCATTTTCAGCTGCATAGAGAGGTCATGAAGTGAAAATGTATTTGCTTTCCTATGTTCAGGAGAAACATACATGTTTAGGATGTGTGTGTGCAAGAAAGGGACAAATCAAATAGAAGCAGATGGACAGGACAATAAGATAGTGACATATACACTTCAAGAGTTTGATTCTCTTCCTCACTAGTACCGTATAAAGTTGAAGAGGATGACTGAAATCTAAGGTGAAAAGAGATCTGAGTATGTGCAAATTGTGTGCTGCTAGCACAACATAAGAGGCCCTTGTTAATTTATATAATGCTGGACCCATTACATTCAATCCCAGAACAGGTGTTTAGCAGTTGCAATTCACATGATGTTACCCATTTGCATTGCAGACTGAAATAGCAAATGCATATCAATCATATCCATTTTGCACATACTCGGTGCCAAGTTGGTGCAAGTAACTGGACCAGTTTTTCTGTCTTTAAAGAAACAGAAGCCTTAAGACTAGAAGTAGAAATAGGACTGCAGATACAGTCTTGAGTGCAAAACTCAGGGAAACCAAGTACACTAACCACTAGGCTGTGAAACTTGTCACTCATCTCTTTATTATCTGATTTTTCCTTTAATTCTTTTCTGAATGACTGCAAAATTCCAGAATGACAGATGGAAAGTGTCTCTTGCCTTTCCTCCCTACATCTCCTGTCCTTACGTATACCAATGCAACTGTAGAGAACTGAAATTGAAACATTACGATGGGTGTGAGTGGGGAAAAAATAGGATGGACTGGGTATGGAAGCACCAGAAGGAATGGCAGAGTAAGGGCTGTAAGAATTGCCTATGTTGATTCTGTTCACCCTCTCAGGACAGCCAGCTCAGGAGATGATGGACAATGAGTAAATCTTAATGACTCCCCCAGCTGGGACACAATGTGTTAATCCCTGTCAACTCCTAAATGGTGCAAAAATGCACACCCAAACCCAGCACATTGTTGCTAACCTAAAGAAAACCCAGGAGATGTAATAAGGACTGGATAGCTAGCATCCTTTCTTCCCAGGGTCATCACATGGGCTCCTTATGGTCAAATCACCTGGAGCTACATATCTTGGCTGGATGCTTGACAGACCATTTGAATACACATTTCACCGTTCTTGTGAGTATGTACGTATGAAAGGGAGCATAGAGTGAGTGAAATTGCTTTGGTTTTAAAAGTAAATCCAATTCTTTCCTTGTAGCTTTGCTACAAGTTTGCCAGTGTTGCAACATTATTTCCTACATAATCATAAACAAGCATACAGAATAGACTGTTTTTCAGATAACTGGACACAGAAGTGGGAAAAATGTATGTAAATTCCAGTACGTGGAGTGAAAAAATTAAACCTGCTTTCTAGCTGCTTTGCTGTATAGGCTTGTAACAAACTATTAAATAAAAGGGTGATGTCTAAGCCACTGACATCAATAACGTTTGGGAATTGAATTTTCTTCCTAATTTCAGAAGTGGGTGGAGGAAGTGGATCCTAAGGGAATTTTTTTTTTTTCCAATTCTGCGTAGGATTTTAGATTCTTGGCATTTCCCTACAAGCATTAGAAAACTATATACACACAACACTGAGTTAAAGCATCTCACTGCTCACTGTTCTGCTCTAGGTGCCATTCTAAGGTACCTAACTCTCTATACAGTGCATGAGTTTAACACAGGCTTCTGGGCTCCATTTTTGCTGCATATACCTTAAAATGGGGTTCTGGGTTTCTAAGTTCTTTGTTGGATCTGGCCTTGAGTACTCTTGAACAGCCTATTCATACCACTTCTGGGTGAAAAACTTCCAAATGGATAGCCAGCTGGGGAGCTGCCAAGCCATTTAACCTAAATCTGTGCATTGCAGCTGCCTTCAATTTTAAATACATAACACTGATTTCAGATGATAGTTCATCTGTAACTATTTGGTAAGGATTCCTTGAAACAGCTTCTGCATGTTGGGAATTCAGCAGAAATGAAATATGACCCTCTAGAGTTATTAATCCTGCTAAAATGAATCAACACATTAATAAATGGCAGGAACCTGAGAAAATAGTCTTCTAGAAAGCCCACTGAAGGATAAAACTTTGGAGGTTTTTTCTCTTGAATAATTTAACAGCAGAAGAGAATAACTTATAAAGGCTTAATTATTTCCCTTCCCTATCTTCCTCCATTGCCAGAAAAATTTAATTAAATCAGAATAAGACTTCCTCTTGGTATGACAACTACATACAGCTTACAATGTTACTTTTAATGGCTCTGAAGATAGATGATATAACAGAAGTAAGGCTTATTCAGCTTTACCAAGTAGTGTTGCAAAGATTTCTGCTAATGCTTCTGTAGCTAGGAACCTCTGCCTAGTAGAGAGGGCACATATTTTTTGTTGTTAGAGCAATAACTATGCATGCCACGGGCATATATTTCCAAAACAGTATAAGCAGTCTTTTCAAAATACATATTCAACAACTGAAAATTTACAGTGAAATAGGAAGACACATGCATTTTGGGGTTTGGGAATGCCTCTTACCAGGTTACCTTGCTTGGTAATGTCTGAAAAAAATAATTTGAAAAAGAACAGATTCAAAATAAAAAAATGAAATGTTTTTGTGGTATTTAATAATCTTTCCTGTTGTAAACCATAATGCAGAAGTTCAGAAACCCAGTTTATCATAAAAATTAGAAGGCAAATTAATTAGAGAATCATTTCTCAGTCTTTAAAAATTTACTCTTCCCTTATTCTAGGAAAAGATTGGCAATACTTCAAAGACATTTTTACAGATATTCATTCACATTTATAAGTGTGAATATTTTTACTGTGTTAACATTTTTATATTTCCTTTCTAGTAATACTATTTATGTTGATGTAATCTTTTTATTTATATGACCCTGTCATAATATTTGAGCACAAAATAAACTAGCAAATTATTTGACTGATAGGAACACTGCTGAAAAAAGACATTTTTAAGCAGTGGAACAAGATGGTTCAGGAAGACTAGACTGAAGTTAGTGATAATGCATATTTATACCAAAACTATCATATTGATGTTACTTATCCAGATATTTATTGGGAAAAATCAACAAGAAAACAAAAAAAGTAAGATCTGCTCAAAGCCAACGTGCAAATCAGAAGAGCATCATTGAATTTATGCATTTTGAATTATTTGTCTGAATTGCTAAAGAGGCTTCAGGTATGGACTATTCTGAAAGAGTTTATGGATGTTTTTGGTAACTGTAGTTACCAAACTAGACTGTAGTCTTCATTACAAATATGCATAATATCTAAGGCCAACACTGTGAGAGTTTCTTTACTTATGCAGTCTTACTAGAAGTAATTATACTGCCCTGGTAAGTTTAACTACTATGAGTAACATTTGCATGAGCTCTTAATTAGGTGAGAATAAGGAAAGAAAGCTACCATCAATACATAAATTATAAACTGAACCATGACTGTGTCAAATATATTTTAAAGCTACCTAAGGAACTTTCTTAATTCTTTAGAACAAATGCCAAGACAAATTCAAGCTTTGGCTGCCCTGGTGTTTTTTAGTTACCCCTACAATGTTTAAGTAGGTATTGCAACATATACTGTGTGGGATGAACATGTCAAAATTGATCTGATACGGAGTATGTTTAGTGGTTAAAGCAGATGATTGGAAGCAGGGAGTACTTACTTAATTCTATTTCTGGGTCTGCTGCTTAAGAGAAATTCCATGCGAATGTTAAATGCACTGTTTTTTGATTTCTGGTTCTATATTTGAGGTCCAAGCTCTGCCATAGTTTTCTTTTAATGGCTTCATTAGCCAGGTCACATTAACCTTTGTTTTTCTTAAGTTATTTTATGTAACTAGGAAAAAAATGGTAGCTACTATACTCTGTGTGTTATTATGACAATATATTCAGCAACTGTTATGAGAAACTCAGATGCTGCAGTGCTGTGGGCAACATAAGAACAAGGAAAGGCTGCTTACTTCTCAGGAGTCAGAATGCTAAAGAGCTTGGTGAATTTGTGCAAAGTACCTCAATATTTCTGAGTAAAGGAACATTTATTCCATAAAAGCAAAATATCATTAAAAGCTTTGTGAGTGGTATAATACAGTAAGCTGATGAGTAGATACAGCTCTGATGAGGAAATTCCTTGTTTTTTTTTTGGCAAGGAATATAACTCTTGGATGTAGTTTTCTTTTTTTTAACTTAACTTGGTGTCTAATTAACATGACTGCTGTTTCATGTGTTATGACAGCATATTAAACACCATGTTAACTTACTCTTACCAGCTTAATGACTCATGTCCAGAAAGAGAATTGACATGAGAATCATAATTCTGACACACAAACACTGCTCTGTGAGTACATCCCCTTGTCTTCACTCTTGGGGAAATTGCACTAAAGGAGAGTTAGTTAGGTCTCAGTTGCCAAGAAGATGGAACTATGGTGCCTCATTGCATGTAGCATCCATATTCACACACAACCCTGTGTTTCTGAGTCACTGATACTAACTAGACCATTAGCAATAGTGTGAAATCATGGTTTTCTGCAAATGATGATATGCCACTGAATGCCGAGAGCTCTTTGAACTCGACTAAAGTGACTCATATGCTAATTACTTTATGCTTCTCTGAGTGCTAATGTTAAAGTACATTTGTTGTTGGTAAAAAGCTTCAAACTGAGATACTGAAAAATGTAAAGCTGTGTTGGTACAACTTACAAGATTTCTCTGTGCGGAGAACCTATGCAAAGTCTAAGTGCTGACTGAAGTCTCATTGAAGCATTTTCAAAATGTGTTTTGAAGTAGGACATAAATGCATGATGAGCTTTTTGTGGGTCCTCTGCAGTGAAGCAAATCAGGAAACAGAAAGCAGGGACGTTTATTTCAGTCTCTCCTCCCTTATATGACTCCAGTCTCTTCTGAAAGGTTTTGCTTTGTAAATGAAAGGACACGCAATCCTCAGCACCCTACTGCAACTACTAAAAGATGACCACTGTGGCAAGCTCTCAGTTTCTGTGCATTCCCATCTTTTGGGACAAATTTTTTCCTTTCTTTTCACTCTGTCCTCAAACTGACGTAGTGCTGAGTGGCATCTCTTGTCAGCCTACATCTGTCACACTGCACACTATATGGGCAGTCCCAACACTGCTGATAGGACCTGACATAACAGACCAAGTGATTTCTCAGCAAAAAAAAAAGGGTAAAGAGGAAAAAGTTTATTTCTTTTCAGTAATATTTGAAAAGCATTAGGAAACCCATGGGAATTAGTCTTTCCACAGTATTAACTAGTATCTTGATCATCTTCCTCCTTCCAAAAATAAAATATATAAATTTTTGAATAAACCGAATAAATAATAAAATTTCAATGACTTTTTACATTATCAAGAAGAATCAACGTAGAAAGCATATGGAAACAACTCTTATTAAATATAGATTATTCATATGTATTTCTTTAAGGAATTATAAAATTCCTTTAAATTTGTCATTCTAAATTTTTACTTTTTTTATATCTTACAATTTTTCAATAACTCTGTAGTGACATTTTCTTCCATAGCTAAGGTCTCCTGCATTTACATCTGACAGGGTTTTAAACCAAACCAACTTTACTGATGTCCTAAAGTACAGTCACAGAACTGTGGACTGCTTGAAAAATCAGTAAATTAACCACATCCTAGCTCCTAGGTCTTACATCTTTCATGTAAAGCATAAAATCATAAGCTTATCCAAATGCTGTAGGTATTCTTATTCCCTGTAATTTCTCATTAGATCCTTATTCCCATCAGGCAGAGACAGTATATTTATAATGACTTATCTGAAGTCACAGGACACAGGGGCTCTTCTGATGTAAAGATATTTGATATGCTGTAGCAGAGCTCAGATCTGAGTTTTGAGGCAGCATGTGCTCCATGTGGGCAGATAACATGAACTCAAGGCTCTGACTTCTACCTCCCAAGCTTCTTGGAAGAAAGAGTGTAAGGGTAGAATCTAAAATCCAAAGACCAAAAATTAACAGGATTAGATGATAAAAATCCAGTTCTTGTGATAAAATGGCTTATGTATGCCATTATGTTTCTGGTATGCTCCCTCTCCCCACCATTTCTGCATGGCAGCGGGTATCCAGCTATTGCCTCTTTCTAGCCCAATTCATTTTTACTTGCACCAGAAAGGGGGAATAGAGTGACAAATCACTGATTCAGTGTACAAGCAGAAATAAGGAAATATGCAAATACCTAAATGGAAATTTGAGCAGGGCAGAACTGTTTAATTAGCAATATATGTCACAGCAGGTAAGAAGATTTAGTACCAACTGTATTGTACTAAACATATTGAAAGACCAGTGTTACGCACTGAAACTCTACAATATATGTAGAAGTCATTCAAAGAAATGAATCCCAAGTCTTTTTCCCTGAGCTTCAGTATTTATTGCTTCTAACTCTTTCTCCAACAGAAGCTACAACAAAAGCGAATGTTACTGCTTTTATAGAAAGTGTCAGGAACCTTTTAATGATTAAGCTTATTTGGAACTCAAAAGCAATGGTAAGAGGAAAATATAAATAAAATAAACCAGAGATAGGAGTTAAGAAGAATTTAAACAAATCAGCTAACCCCAACGTGTCAGATTCCATTTCTTTTTGTCTTTTGATAGCAGGTAGAGTAAATTCATAAGCAAGCTAAAAGGCTTGGCACCTATCCTGTAGCATCATTCCAAGATGCCAGGGGATACAAGTATCCTGGGAGGCATTAACAGGATACATCCCAGAAACAACAGTAATGAGTTGTTTCACTCTTCTGTATTCTGCACCACTACATGTGGTGGTCAGCCTTTAATTAATTTCCCCCCTACATGTTCCAGTTCACAGAACCATTCTAAATCCGTCCTAAATTACTTAAATAACTATTTGCTTACAGTGCCTACTCTGCTGTTATAGTTCTTCCAAACCTCAGTGTAACCAATTCCAAAATACATCGATTTATAGAAAGGGCTCTTTCTTTTTTCTCTTTTGGTATTTTATATTTGGATGATTTTACCTTTATAATAGGCAATGAGCCATGTGATAGTACTCTCTTTATGTGAACTATAGACAAATAAATACAGTATTTGTTTTGTATTTGTAGGATCAAATTGAAAGCTTTACATTGCTTATGAAGTTTCTAATTCATTTCCAGCTGTCTTCATAGCAACTTTCTGGCTAGTTTTTTAGGATTGGCTATTAGGTTACAGATTTAATGTGCAAGTTATACTTACCACTGCTGCAAATAATTGAGTGACAGAATCAGACCACCTCTGTCAGTGTTTAACTTAGGCTGTTCACATGTCAGTATTAAATTTCTGGCCCAAATGTGGCAAATCAGACAAATTAGGAGCTTAATGGAGACAGGCAGACTTCTGAAGGTCTTCAGATGGTACTCCAGACTTACCTAAGTGATGCTACCTCTCTTGGTTGACTGTACAGAGCCCTAAGCAGGGCACCTGGCAAAAATAGCTAGTAGGAAACACTGAATACTGGCAAATGCTCAGAATCTAGTCACCTGGTCCAAGGACAGCCCTTGAGAAAACAGCCCAAGGCTCCTTTCACTACCCCAAGCAGGGGATTTCAATCCTAGGCTAATACCAGAGCAAGTAGCCTAGCTGCCTAGGAAATGTCCAAGATGTACCTAACACATCTTGGACACATAGCTTTCATATCCCTCCCCACATCTGTGCTCCCTAAACCATCAAGCTAGGGGTGTTACAAATACTTTCAGCATTAACATGTCATATGGTCTAACATAGAGATCCATTTGTCGAAGAAGTAAGTATCAGTCTCTTCAAAGAAGGTAAAGGTGTAGTGAACAAAGCCAACTGAATATTATCAGCTTGAATGGAAACCTGGAAGTGAAACAGTAAAAGTGATAAACTGTTTTGTTTCAGATTTCTCTGGAAACACATGTATAAAAAGGGGAGAGAGTAAATTCTTCCTTACTGCTGACATGCGGAGAAGAAAGTTAATTGAGGGGTAGCAGAAAGAAGATCACAAACTGCTACTGAAAAATGGCAGTATTTTGATTCTCGTAAGGAGTGAAGTACTAAAGGCACGTATCCTTGATAAGAAACACACTGTAAAAGTAGTTATCATTATCCTATAGACTTATGTAGTGGTTATAAATCCTTTCAGTTTGAGCAGGTAACTAAGAGAGGCCAAATTAACAATAACATAACTTTTAACTTGGTAAAGTAAGTTTATCATGTGAACTGCAGATAGCACTAGCAAAATACAGGCTACTTATAGCTATGCAGGTCTAATGAAAGTCCTATATATGTATTTATAAGTACTATATGTAAATAGTCCTGCAATGTGTTTGATACAGAATAAATGATACAAGGCCAGGGAAAGTCAGCAAAGGATGCCAGCATTTTGTAATTCCTGTCACTTTCAAATTTTCATTCAATCTTTCACATGCACAGGAGAAAAGCAGCTTTTTTTCAGACTGTTTCTCTTAGGATATCAAAGTTATCAATATCAAATCAGTATCAATAGTCATCTGATAGTTATCAAATGTATCTTATGAGACAAGAAATATCTGGTAGCTCAGGGGGTCAGGTTCAATTCTGAAATTTTGAGAAATGTGATTGGTAGAAAGCTCTGAAAAGGAGTTTGCATACAGGCAATTTTCACCATATTGATTCTGCTGTTGGCAGGTTCACATATGTATTATAAGTAGTGTGTATTTATAAACATCCATTGACTTTTCCAGTTATAAGCATTTTGGAGAAGGCTCAGTTCTGCGTCCTATTTGATGCTGAGCACATTGGTAGCAGTTCAATAAATAACAAACAATGAACTTACTTCTTCAGCCTGTTGTAAATGAAACACTTCACTTTTCACAATTAAGTGATGTTCACAAGCCTCAGACTGTGAAACTGAAGTGTTTTTGCATCTCTTTATAGATGAAGGGCTAGATTTACCATTAAAAAGCACAGGAGAAAAAATCTTATAGTGAGACAGAGTAGTTAAGTATTGTGAAACAACAACAAGCAGCCCAAGATGAGCAAGAGTACTCTGTAGCTCAGAATTTTCCTGCAGTTACCCTCTGAAAAGAGTATTTCTATAAAAGTGCACATATTTACAATTAAGTCTGTAGATGAAAAATAATTTTTGTACTATATTTCACAAGTCTAAGGAAAACTTTTCCATTCCTTAGTGTTTGAAAATCAAAAGGTAGACTTTGATTTGCCTCATGGTTTAAGGTACCTCAGATTACCTTGCATGATTGCCTCATAATTACTAATTGGAGCAATTTTTTTAAATTTCTTAAAACAGATTATTTACCACTGAACTATATCCTAAAAGCAATAGTTGAGAGCATTAATGGTTCAGAGGTCTATGCTCTGTGCAGAATGTGGTTCTAGAATCTATTGAAACCAGATGAAGCGGAGAGAGAGGGTAGGATAGTGAGGGGTGGAAGAGCCCAATGTAGTTTCCTTTACTTTTCTGAAAAGTGTGTGGACTGCTTGCTGACTTCAAGCAGCTCAGTCCCGCATAGTGGTTCACAAGCTACACTCTATGGGACATGCCATACTGGGGGGTTGGTACCTCAGAAGGAAGAGCGCCTTTTATAGAATAACCATAATGCTTCCAGCACAACTCAACCTTGTTTCACTTTGTAAACATTTGTTTGTCAAAATAAAATGTATTTATAAATATATATTTCTAAAACGGCTACAGAAATGTATGGGGTGCTCATACATCTGGATAATTATAATAATTGGCTCACTGTGTAAATTGATACATGGTATTAACAAAACCCTGGTCATTTTCACACACATCTGGGAACTGATCCTTCAGTAAGATGTTCTTAAGCTTTTCTTTATTTTAAAAGTGTTACTGCCTTCACTAGATGGCACTTTTTCTCTCCTCATCCCAAAGTCAGACTTATTAGAACTCTGTAATTCAGATGAATGCCCACTCTGTTGTCTCATCTCCCCATACAAAGTTATTCACAACTTAGTGTTTGTGTTTACAGACAATTAATTAAGTAATAAAATCTGACAAGTAGAGCTTTTTCAAATGAAAATGCATGGAGTGGTAAACTTTTGCAGTGCAGCCCACACAGAACCTGTAGACCATGGAAGAACCCTTTCAAAAGCATTTAATAAGAAAAATAATTGGGAAAGGCTTTCTTTTTTTCCTCCACTCACCCCAAAGCATAAGAAAAGTGAATGCATTGTCATTCAATGTATTTAAATATTCATGGTATTTCTAACACGGGTGTAAGCCAAATATTAAAGGGCAGCCAACTCTGTTTATTGCCCATGAAATTTTTCCATGTAGATTCAACTGCAAATTGTAGTCTCCATTTCAGTTTGCACTTAAAAAAACCTATGGCTACTGTGTTCAATGCTGTGAGATAGTGAATGTCTCTCCTGTTTACTGATCAATAAATATAAATTCCCTGTCTTTTCCACTTCCGCCCTTTCTTCCTGTTTTCCCTTTACTTTTTTGACAGCTGCCCCCTGTGAATGTGCGATAAGGCTCACCATAAAACTCTCAAGAGCTTCTGCTCTTTAACTAAAATAACAGAGACCTGAAACTAGTATTTCTATTTACAATTTTTAAAATATTTTATTGAGCAGAGGAGAAAGTATAATAATATAACCACCATAAGAATATTTGTGTTCATTGATATAAAATAATAATTTATAACAATCTGTAGTCTATAATAATTAACACTATACAATATAATATAAAACAAACCAGTCTTTCTTCATTGCTTTTGTCACATGGATTTCCTACTAGTTTTCATACAAAGATTAGTAACTGTTTCATAATACCATGCTGTTGGACAACTGCCATATATTGGAATTTGTCAAGTCAATAAATAAATGTTTACCCTCCCGCTTTTTAGTCATTACTGCCCGTATACATCTTTAGATATTATTACAAAAAATTACTATGATCATCCAAAATTTCCTGCTATAAGACACTCTTATTTGCATTTATTTGCCAAGCTTTATATCCTAGGGCTGAAATATGTAAATGTTGGGAAAAAAAATGTTTTTTCAGTCTTAAGTTTCAAAATGTAACTCTGATCATGTGGCTTTAGAGCAGGCAGATGAGGTTTAGCATGGAGTCATGCTGCTGTCAAGAATATGCCTTTTGCTATTTCATGACTGTTTGCTCAGATGTGTTCATTTTGAATGTCAGTCTTCAACAGATGCTTCTTAGTATTTAGGAGCTAAAATTGGTAAAAATTCTATTCTCACTGAGCATATCCATCCCTTCATAGATGATTGCCCTGCAATTATAATTCCATACTAAATGTCCCTGAGGAGACAGTGCTGACGATAAGAATGGGCACCAGAGCAGCCCTCGGTTTAAGTCCCAGATGTTTGGCCAGGAAGAGCAGGAATCTAAAGACTGCAATGCTAGTGACGTATCCTGACAACACTACATCATGGAATTTGTTGTGAATACAGTGTTTTTTATTGCTTTTCATTTTTTAAGCCTAAGAAATTGCACATTATATCACAGTCCTGGCAACAGAGTTCTGTGGAAAAAATAATATGCAACGATGTAATCAAGACTTTATTATAATGCATACTTAGAGAGGGGCCAGTGGAGGTTACAGAAGGAGCACTGATTCTAGCATTTCTTAACTTTTGAATCCTTGACATTGCAACCTTAGTCTTTTTAATATAATGCTAGTTTTTGCATGCATAATTTGGTATAAAATGAATGAAAATTACATACAAGACTAATGGTCCCAGACTGGTATCTACTGACAATCCCATTAACATGCATGACATTCTGGAGAGAAGGAACTGCAGATGAGGCTTTCTTAAGGGTCTTAAGCCTGTTAGAAAATAAGATTTAAAGTTAGTCTGAAGAGATTGTTATTGTGCAATTGTTTCCTCCAAGAGAAACTTTTTAAAACTTATGCATGAAATTGATTTTTCAAAGCAGTGAATACAGTCCTTGACAGATTTGTGACACAGAATGAACATTTCAGTGGTGACTATAATCTCCTTTGGCCAGAACTATGTCAAACACTTCTGAGGATGAGATTGTGGATGAATGTAACCTGGTAAACAACAAAGTAACAGTTGTTGGAGCTATGCTTCATACATTTGACTAATTTTTTTTTTTTAAAACTCATGTATATTTTACACAATACAGAGTATTATGGCAGACAGTTCTGCTATATCGTTACGTGGTAGATAGCAAAAAAAAATGTCCTTTGGTTGTTTTAAATGAGGTACCTGGTAATTTAATAAGGTGCCTGCCAGTTTTTGTGTTAAGGGAGGCTGTGAATAATCATTCCCGATTCACCTTCTCCATATCACTCATATCTTCATTCATCTCTTTTCCAAGTTGAAGAATCCTCACATACCTGTTTTCCCCCGTATCAATATCATTCTAGCCATTTGGCCACCCTTGTTGCTTTTCTCTATATCTTTTCTAGTTGTTTAGTCCTTTTTAAATGGACTTTTGGAGATACCAAAATAGCACAGTTTCTAACATCCAGTGTGTAAGGATAAGGATGATGAAAGGATATAAATATATATAACATAAGAATAAGGATAATAGTGCCATTTTCTTTTTTGCTCTGTTTTTTCCCTAGTAAGTCTTAACATTCAATTTTCTGACTACAAATAAATATTGAATGATATTTTCAGAGAATGATCCATGACTTCAAAATCACTTTCCCAAGTATCAGTAAATTATTCCAAGCCATAACTGTATACATTAGATTTACTTTCTGCATATGCATTCAGTTCACATTGAATTTTATCTGCCATTTTATCACTAAGTTATTCAGTGTCATGAGACCTTCCTGAAACTTTTCATAGTCAGCTGTGGTTTTGACTGTCTTAAATTTGGAAAGCAGAGGTCCAAATGCAGATTTCTATGGTCAACTTAGTAACTTTACTCAATTTGTTTCTATCCATTTTTGTTAGTTTTTAGTCAGTTACTAATTCATGAGAAAACCAGCTCTCTTAACTGAAGATGGAATGGCCTGCTGAGAGCCTTTGCTGAGCAAAATTCTTGGAAAGCAAATGTACTATATCAGCTCTTTTGCAAACATTTTGTTAAGTTATGGACTGCAGGGTCATGCAATCTGACTGCTAAAAAGCTAAAGTTGCTCATCAAAGCTTCTGGTGTCACCTACAAAAATAAAAAACACAAAGCATCCAACAGCTTTTTGGAAAGCTGTTGTGAATGGTGTCTTTAAATAAGTTATTAATAAATAATTGTGATACCTGAAATATAACAGCATTTTATGTGACAAATTAATCTTGTTTGTTGGACAGCGGCAATTTTGACTATCATGTGATCAAGGTTAAAGTTAGAATCCTAATTAGATTCTACTCATCCATCAGATATTCCAGCTGAAAGCTCTCTTGAGAACAATCATCATTTAATAGAATTTAGTAAAACATCACTTGCAAATTATGGACCAGTAAAGTTTCTTATATTTCTTATGGTGGCCATACATGCTCAGACATGAAGATCCTCAAGCAAGCAAGAAACCACAAGAGGCAGAATCTGTGTACACTTGTGTCTATACCTATTAATTGGAGCTTTTATGCAGGAGAAGCAAATTCTTCTAATACAGAGAAGGCTTATGATTGAATCAGACAGGCTGAGAATCTATGTAAGTGCTCTGTCTGCTTTGATATCAAGAAGGGACGTCTTATTTTCCTTGAGAAAGGGCTGACTTTGTTTATATACCTAGTACCACAAGAGGGTTAACAACTGAAAATATTGAGCAAAAATAGGTGACATACAGCAAAGCACATACCCATATGGCTGTACGATTAATGCTGACTGAGCTAGGTCTGAAACTGGAAACACTATAATCATGATCACGCTAATTAGCCTCAGAGAAAGACTGGGCCTGCCAGCTGAGGTACAGTGTCACACTAGTACAGGTTTGTTGCTTTTAGATCTCCATTTGGACTTAATAAGCGGGTGTACCAGCACAGTGACATCGGTCAGGGGTTTCTGCACATGCTTTCTTAACATGCCCTAGGCGTTCCCTAAACTCCCTTTGGGGGCACAACACATGAAGACATTTTTCAGCTACATCATGTCCGCAGAGTAATGTGGATGAAAGAAGTTGTCTGAGACATGGAACTTTGTCAGTTATGTTAGTTTTGTCATAGTCATCATGTAACAAATACTTCATGGATACTGTTGTGTTCCTCTTTCATTTATTCTCAAATTTGCTACTAACTGTTCATTTGTTCAATGCTGTATTGGCCGTAGTGGGACAACTCATATAATAAAGGCTTTCCAGGGAAAGGCTTATCTAATGATGTGTTTGACCTCAAAAGTGCTATTAAAGCCACATCAATTCTCTTCAAAATAAATATACGAGGAATAGGGATCTCTTTAAAGGATAAAAAAGGATTTTTTCAATGAAGTTGTAATCAGCAAAGGAAGCCATGAATAGGAGAATAATTTTAAGAAATGTTGAGAAGAGGTATTCTCTCTAGTCTACCTTTTAAGAAAATACTTTGTTCAGTAGTATTTCAATGCTTGAGATTCATTTTCAAATGTTCTCTTTCTCTCTCTTCTTCTTTTATCTCTATTTTACAACTCTTGTTTTGGACAATAAGTTATATTAGTAAACATAATCTTACCAGTGAGACTAAGGAAAAGAGGTCAGATCCTACTTTTATTCTCAGTTATATAGCTCCAATGTCAATTGAGTGAGTTCAGTCAAATTATTTCTGGCATACCCTGGCATAGAAGACAGATGTATGTGGCATCCAGCAGGAATTCTGGATGTGTATAGTCACTTAATTTTCCACTCCAAGTGGAATAGATAGGGTACTCAAGCTAGACAAATTTGCCTCCAAAAGATATAAACACAACACCACAAATTATAATTAAAAATATGATTCTACATGTACGCCGACACACATGCAGACCAAATACTTCAAGTTCTTCCTACTTATATCCTATAATATAACACCCCAGTAAAAGACAAAATAACTCAGAGCAAAATAGACACTTGCTGAAGTCTTTCATTTAAGAAGATGTTACTGGAAAATCTCACTGAAGTTTAGGAGACTGATAACATGCATCTGTCTTCCCTTGCCAAACTTCAGGAAATAAGTTTTTGGGAACTTTGTAATATTCCAGCTTTGCAGAGACCTCACACTCCAGATTCCTCACCCGCCCAGTCCCTTAGGTGACATGAGTACCTGAGTAGAATTCAATGTAATCTGATGAAGCATTAGAGAAGCTACATATAGGAGATATTTGTGATCAGTTATTTTCAGGATTTCCACTCGAAATAATGAAGAGGAGTCTGAAAATAACCTACATGATGTCTGTTAGCAGAGGCCAAAAGAAGCGAAGGAAGTCAAGATCCACCTAATATCCCGTAGTTACAACAGTATGAATTGGGAAGATGGACTTCTTCCACAGCTGCAAACCATGACAGAAGTCCAAATAAACTTTCCATGGATTATAAACTTACCCATCTAATGTAAAGTACATAAACCTTTGAGATGGGGAAAACAGGAAAAGAAAAAGGGTAAACAAAATGAAGTACAGATTTTTTCAGTTGCCTAGTATGGCCAGGATGGTTGATAGTCAGAATGGTCTCTCATAAATGAGTAACTTACATAAAAAAGGCATTCAGCATCACTTCAAGTATTTAACTTTACAGCACCACTAGGGTAAGCTGTACTATTTGGAAAACACTATTCCAAAGTTTTTTTGTATTTATAATAAAGATACCTATACAAATGAACTGTACAAACATATTATATACACAGAAAGATAAGAAAATCAGCAGTTCTGAAAGGGAGCAGGATAATCAAATGCCTGAATAAGAAAATGAGGCACTTTAAATGTTTTATTATGTTTTCCAATCTGTACAGTCAGTCATCCGTTCTCCTTTTTTTCCTCCACCTCATCAGGATGTTGCAAATATGCAGCTGTCTGCTCAATGAAGTTAATGAATTCCAGCACAGGTGCTCTTGATTGTATTGCATAATCGAAATCCTTTTTTCTTTTTCCTATTCCTGTCATTGCATCTTTAGTGTGCTTAAGTTTTGTTTTGTTTTGTTTTTTTTTGGATGGATATGAGTTTTATGCCTGAAAGAACTGAGGATTGGTATTAGTGTTGTCAAATGAAAAGCAGCCCTGTAAAAAGGGGTTAACGTAACAGAACGGAGTTTGAAGCAGATTAAAGTTTCACAGATTGAATGCAGAAACTGAGTTTTGCAGACATGTTATTGACTCTGTAACTTAAAATTTCCTAATGTGTCTGTATTTTGTGACAATGCTTTTGTGAGACTTTGCTGAAGCATTTTTAAGATATGGCATGCTAAATACAGAAGGTATAATATAGGAAATTGAAGGTTAAAACACCGACATCTATCATTGAAAATGAAATCCTGACCCCACTGGACTTGTGGCAAAATTCCCAGCAACATTATTAGAGTCAGGAAGTAAGGGGCTTTTTTCCAAGATAGGTAGAAATTAATCTTACATTTAGCTTGGCATGGCTCAGAATTGCCACTAAGTATATTCAGGAGAAATGCCTCCTCCTATTGTCTGAAGAAATTGAGATACTGTTTAAGGCTCTATCAGAGAGAGAAACCCTTGGATGACACCTTCAAGGTAGGCTGCAGTATCAGAAACTCTCTGAATTTCTGGGAGTTTTAAACTGAATAAGGTAAACCGCAACTGTATAACAATTCTGTATAGGGACAGCTAGGAAGTCCAATCTGCACAGCCGGTTACTGTTTGCCAGTTATGGCAAACACCAGCTGACAAACACCTTGCTCTGGATATGGAAAATGCATTAGAACTGAACCATATGCATTTAATTTGCAACATACAAAAACCAAACAAACGAAACAAAAAACTCCCCCAACAAATTAGAAATTATTTCACATTACTGACAAATAATGCACTAATGTGGCTCATGGAATGAAAACTCACAGTGGAGAGAGCCATGCAGCAGCTCACCGCTTTCAACTCATTAACATGCAAAATGAAGCATGGAACAAGGATAAAGTTGTTTATCACCACCCAATTCAGTATAAAAAAAAAAAACAAATGGGAAAAAGTGAAGTTCTGAAAAACAAACAAAAGAAAAGTAGCAGTCAGGAAGAAGAGGACCAAAATGCAACTTGTCTTATACTTTCCACAGTCACAAGCTGAAAACAAAAGAAAAATTACCTACCACTGAGAAAGAGATGTGAGATTTCAGAATTGCTACATAATGAGTTGCTCTGAAATATGAATATAATAAAGGAGATACCAAAAGGACTGAACTGTTATTTAAGAATTTGGTAAAACATGACAAAGTTATTGACTCATTCCACCACTATTCAAGAGATCAAAAACATGTTTGCCCATTAGAAAATATAAAAAGATGAGATAAAAGAAATAGAGTTTACAGTAGCCAATACTTAGTAATTCAGAAGGAATTTCTTTGAGTCAACAGGGCTGAAGATACTGCAGAACAAATACTAATAGAAAGAGTCTTATTTTTAGCATTAATGAGTGACTTATCTACAGCAATTAAATAGAGATGGGAACCAGCCTTGCACAGCTGAAGAACAAATACTGAATCCTGCTGTAAAGAAAGCACAACTCCCAAAATGGTATATAATATGACTGCCACATAAGGTACACTTCCAAAGAGCTCCATAAGCTGAAAGCTGGCAACCCTTGAGCACCAAGGGCCATCCCATGTCCCCTGTCCCCTCTGCCCTGCATAGCCCCTGGGCCGTGCTGGGGACACCCAGCTCTGCCCGGCTCCTGGCTGGGCCCCTGGGACCCGCACCGTGGCCCCGGCTCCCACAGGATCCCCCGGACGGAGCAAGGCCTTGACCTCAATTGGCCCACAGCTGTGGCAGGGCCACTTTGTTTTGAAAATGTGGCTGGAATAGAAACTACCAGTCAATTTCATTTAAGTAGAAACTCTGAAGCAGTCTTGCAGGAAAGCATAGGGGAAAGGGAATGTGTTAAGATGAAGTGGAGCTTACAAGTAAATTTGAGTACCCTAGAGATAAAAATGTATAAACATCTTGCAATTGTCTCCCCACTAAGAGTTGTAAATCCAAGAAATTCAGAATTAAGGATATACTTAACAGAAAAAAAATGCTAATAGGGAATGAATACTAATATACAAGCATATTCAGGGTATTCAAATAGATCAAACTAGAAACTTGAACTTAATAGCTATTCTGTTATGACTGTGGCATTTTCCAATTTATATTCCACTAGTTAAAGTGGGGAAGATGATCAAACTCACAAACAGAATTCCAAAATAGTAACGAGTATAAATTTTAGTGATTCCACTGCTACACTTGTCTCTGTCTTTTACAAGTAATTTCCTCACGCTCTCCTAATATTAGCTAATTTCTTGTAACCATAACTGATATCCTTTTTCTCGGTATAAAAGGATTTGTGTAGATACACACAATGAATCAACTCAGAATACAAATTAACTCAGAATTTAGCATAGATCACATGGCAGACTGTTTCAGAGAGGCATTTAGATATTTACTCTGAGAACTAAACCAGAAACTGAAGAGATACTTTTTGCATTATAAATATTTTTAGGTATCATCACTATACCACTTTTGGAGAGCAAAAAGCCCCCCAAACCAGCCCACTATGCTGTATGACAGTGTTATTTTAGTGTCAATCATTGTAGCTGTTTTTTAACAGCTGTAATTGAACTCTTTTGTATTCAGTGCTTCCTTTTAAATACTGTAATATTCTCATTAATAAAAATGTCCCACTAAAACATCCAACAAAACATCTGTAAAATTAATATAGTGGAATGATTTTTTTACTTCTCTATTTGATTTCTCCCAGTAAAATTATAGTTACAACTATCAAGGAATGTCTGAAAGGAGATATTTTTATTAATTAGAATATAGTAGTACATACATTTAAAAAAGTGTCTTATGTCATAAATAATTAGTTAGGTTTTTGTGGGTGTGAAATAAGTAAAGCAGGAAGGAGAAAGAAAGGAAAAGGCATCTCTCCGAATTTTTTTCTGCTCATACAAGTAATTAAGTACCAGGAAATGTTACTAGATGTTGTTCCATAACATATTTCTCATAGAGGTAAAAGGGGTCGGCTGGCTGTCCCAGAGGCCATAAGTTCTCTGTCTGACCATGACATACAAATGAGCACTATTTCATTCACAAAGTAGCTTGCCTAAATCAGTCTTCTCCAAAATTCAATGACTGTGAATCATATTTTCAAGATTTAAGGACAAACGTGATTATAGAAATAGTCTCATCACATAAATTTTCACTTTTTGATGAAAACACAATGAAAGGGACTGCTAAGAGAGTGTAAATTACAAAGATAATGGTTAAGCTGATGTAATACAAATCATCTAATGAAAGGTTAGTTTAAAAAATGGACTTTTTAAATGCTTATGTTGAATAACTTATATTAAAAAAAAAAGAAATAAACCCTAGGAAAAAAGCAGATTTTATTCTGTGCAGCATTTCCTTTGTGAAAATATGCAAATAGCTTTCCCAGAGAAGGTTTCGCTGTGATGACAGAGCTTTTTATTTGATTCAGAGATCGGGTTGCCAAGCATTTCTTGGCATTTGCCCACCAGGCATCTTCCATACAGGAAGCATGGAGGGAGCTAAATTACCTACAGACTCCTTTGTTATCTCTAGTACGTGTCTTTAACCTGCCTGTCAGGCACAGAACGGACGTAAGAATCTGCAGTTCCTTCTTACTAACCAGAGCTGGGAAAGCATCAAGTTCAGTTCAGTTTGCCTGGTAGCCTTAATTTTCTTTGTTTCTAGAAAATAATAAACTATGACTAATAATATCATGATGGAGGGTTCTTTTCTTGAGCCTTCTGGTATTTTCAACACAATTTTATATGCCTGGGTTTTTGGCAGGGGTAGGGAGGGAGAGAGGAAAAAATTTGGGGAGGGAGTTTTTTTTTTTTTTTGAAGAGGAGGAGGTTTTTAGTGTTAGTTTTAATTGTTTCTTATAGAAAGTCTGCATAGCTTATAGTCTTCTGCAAATGAATGCATTGTGATCAATATATGAGCTTTCAACAAAATTAATATAGTTCAACAGATCGAATTTTCAGATATTGACTCATCCCTTGTTTTCCTAGAGGTCATTTGGGAAGCTTGCTTGAAGAATAAAAGTCACTAGAACTATGTTGGTGAAGAGAAAGGGGAAGTCAGAAGAAGTGGTACTTTTAGTTTTACTCATTAACGAGATTTCACTGGTAGATATGAGAGAAAACCTTTGGCCTGGAGGGTTGCATTAGCTGTAAGAAAGTATCTTTGCTCCACACTTCAGTAAGATAGGCAAAGCTGCATCATTTGAAAACAGTCAATTAGAAATGCATTTGGAATATATGACCAATATTTACTATTGCTATGAGAAGAAAGAGAAGTAATTGCAAAATTTAATGTCAAAAGACTATAGTTATAGCAAGGCAACATCAGGAAGGGAATCAAGCAATTAGAAACACAGACTGATGATCGTCAAAAGTTTCTGGGGTTTGGACTGTTGTTTCAATAAATTGCAAAGGAAGTAAGAGGTTTGAAAAAGAAGTGAAATTAGTTTCTTATTTCACAGCTACAATGACATGGTCCAATCAAGGTCTCCTCACTGCTTTCAGTCCCAGGAAGCGGCTGAGTAACCACCCAGAGTAAATCAAAAGGCTGCAAAGCAATGCAGTATTGCTCATTTAACACCCTCCTACTTCTAAATTTCAGCCAGCTGTTTCACTATTAAGAAAGCTGGACATTCAGTCCTCAAAACACTGAATGACAAGCTTCTTTTTTTTCTTCGCTTTTTCTACACAGGTGGATGGAATAATTCTACACACAGAGACAAAACATGCTGCCAACTGGCTGCAGAGGAAAACTCAGTTTGCCAGGCTTATGTAAAAACCTCTACAGTTTTGGGAGGCATGGCAGGAATGTGGTGTAAGTGTTACAGATTGAACAAAATTGTTACATCTGCTGAAGTTAATCCAAGTTTCAAAACCATTCACACATGTAGCCATACATACAGGCTCTGTACCAACAACTCATATAGATATTTATTAACTTTTTATGTTGGAGCTCACCTTATCTTAGTTTTGGATTAGAAACTGGAAGATTTCCACATTGTTTAGGGGAAAAAAATACATGGAAAGCAGGACAGTTTCATAATAATAATAAAACCTGATTAAGTAGAGGTACTCAAGGGGAAAAAAAGTGAAGAGCCCAAACCAGCCCCTAAACTTAGCTTTCAAGTAGTCTCTTACCCGAAGGAATCACATATTATTCAGACAACCTTGTAATTTTTTTTTTTTTTTTAAGTGTCGGGACTTTCATTAACTCCTTCCTGCTCTTGCATTTTTTCGCTTTTTCCTGCAGTTTTTACCGCCGAGCAACCGCGTGGCGGCAGCGCGGGGCCGCGCCGGCGCGCTCCGAGCCACCCGCCCCGCCCCGCCCCGCCCCGCCCCGCCGCCACAGCGGCTCCCCGCCCCCGGCGCGCGCGCCGCGCCTCTGGCGGTTGGCAGTTGACCGTTGGCGGTTGGCGGTTGGCGCTACGTGCTGCCTGGCACGCGCTCGCCGTTCTTCCCGGACCATCCCCGTTTTCCAAGCGTTTCTGAGAGGTCTGGTGATCTCGCAGGCTCCTCACAGCTACAAGCTCGGCCTGCATTTTCCAGCGGGGATTGCTGGAGGATGCCACATGCTGGCTCAGAGTCCAGTCCCTGGCTCAAGCAAGGTCAGCGGCAGAGAAGCCAAACCTCCTAAGAATAAGGATTACTGGTGTTAATCAAGCCTAAATGAAAATGATAATAGTAAGTAGCAGCAGCTCTGGTGAAGTCTGGGAACCTGGGGAGCTGCTCTAGCCTTTTGAGGTTTCTCTGGCATGTCTTTAAAACTAAACCCTTTGTTTTGCTTATATCTGCAAAGACAGACTGATGCTCTACAAACAATAATCAGTTACAGTCAGATCAACCTTCTGTGCTATCCATTTCGGTATGCATAAGGAAACTGAAGTACAACACTACATCGTGAATTTATTAATAAATCTGAATTCAGACTTAACTTCTGGAAGAAGTTCCATGGAGAATTTCTTGCATTTAAGAAGAACTGATACCATCGTATAGATGCTCATTGTTACATATTGAATAAATTTGTCAAGATCCTGTATAAGACAGGATGAAGCTTTTCCTCTAGTTCTGTGAAATCTGGTTTCTTTTCCAGATGCTTGGCAGCCCAGACAACTGGGCCTCCAGCAAAACCGTTACTGTGTGTATGCAGATAAACAGTGTATGTGAAGCAGATCCAACACTGCTCCTCTGCAGTTAATCTTCACATGCATAGAGTGGCTCACTGTTGCAAACACAATGAGTTTGATGTGTCATAGTTGCTCTGTGCGAGTGTGTGTATGATTTATCTAGAACTGCCCCGGAGTTCAACATCTAAAATTTGTCAGCGGTGATGTCAGGACAAAAGAAAAATGGAAGAGGCTATACTACAATCAAATCTCTGCTGGCATAGCATGTGTTAGTGACATTATGTGAACATCTTAAATTAAAATTGCCTGTCTACCACTTGACTTTAAGGCATGTTTGTGTCAGGAGGAACAGAATCTGAAAGTTTCAAGCTACTCCTTTCCATCCTTGCTTATTGACTCAATGGGCTTCAGTGCAGAAGAAGTCAGATTACTGCCACCTAGTGATCAGGAGTGGATATTGCTCAATTCAGGTAAGAATGCCCCTTCAGAAAAGAGCCACTCCTGGTTCTGGGTCTGCATGTAAGCAGTCAGAAGAGGCCTGGGAATCCCACTTGCAAAAGGAAATATAAAGAAGATTCTGTACACAAGAGGAATTATTTAGGAAGTGACCAGGACAATTAACTGGGTAAATCTCCTGGTTGAAATCATATTGCGAAGACCCAGATTTAAGGTGTAAAAATCAGAGGCAGGATCTGTACATAACTAACTTTCAGTACCAGACCTTCATGTGTAAGATCTTCATGTGAAAGGTGGTAGAGCTAAGCAGGATAAGGCTGGACATTCTTAACGAGTTAAGAGCTGATAAGAGCAGTCCAAAGAGGAATTTGGTAATGTGAGATTTGAGAGTGTAAGCTGTCACATGGAATGATGTGCCCAGAAATGTAAACAAAAAAAGTATTATGAGAAGACAGTTATAATTCTTTGCCTTCCCCTATTTGGGAGATGATTTAAAAAAAAATGGATATGCCTGCAAGTGACTTATCAAGTCACCTAGTGAACAAATTGCCACTTTCCCCAAACATCCTGGTGAGAGAAAAGAAGTGAAGCACCAAAATCTCAATTTTAGCTTCCTGTGTTTGTGCTGAGTCAGGCCTGGGTAATAACACAGTAGATGATTTACTTTGGTCACAGATGGTAAATTCAGAAAGTTTATACTGTGGCTTGAAAAATGCCCAAAACAGTTCATGCACAAATTTGAATATTATTGACATTAAGGAAAATAGGAGATTTGGTATCAAAGATGTGTGTGTTACACTATAAAGTAGGTTGGAAGAGTCAGGCACAAGAAAATTGGTTTCACAGCTTGCAGTTACATTATGTAGAGCATCACTGGACAGAAGCATTAAGTTGCGAGCTTCATATTGGATAAACCAATGGGCCTCATATATAAAGAGTTTTTGAGTTGTCATGGCGTCCATTTATTCTACATAGAAACCTTCTAATCCTACATAAATTTGCAGGAGCAGGGAAAAAGACATTTCTGCATTAATTGTAGCAAGTCTGGCATTCATTTGCTTAGATTAGGAGGGGCTTTTTACTTCATTGCTTGGATTATAGTTGGTTACTCAGGTATTGAAGGTAAAAAAAAATGAAGGTCTACTAAGTAGTGATTACATGGCAAATATGTCTCTTTCTCTAGCCTCTTCTTTGTAGTTAATCAAACCACTCCTCTACTCTCCAACTGGCGTATTATGGTATGAATATGCAAATCTGTTCCTGGATGATTGGTCCATCTTTTAGAAAAGGCATTAGATAAATCAGGAAAGATCATATCAGGGCCCACATTTGTCTAGGCCAGAGATATCGTGATGAGGAAGTGAAAGTATGTGGACGTGTAAGACATCTTGGGATGCAGTGTGACTGTCTGTAGCTGGGAGCCAGTCATCAGCAGCCAAGAGCAGGAAATAACCTAGCAGGATTTAAGGTTTGGGTGAAGGGGAAAGATTCATAGGTAGACATGACCTTAGACCTCTGTCTTACTTTTCCAACATACTGTCTAACTGGTAAGAAGTATTTTAGTATTCCTGGTATAGCGATTATTGGGGGGGGGGGGGGGGCGGGGCAGAGGGAAGTCATATGTCCATGCACCAGTCAAATTAGGCCAAAAATATAAGACAAAGGAAAATTTGTGTCATGTCATTCAGCCATTTTTTTTCTCTCTCATTCTTTCACCAGAATTAGTTTAGCTTGCCCATGAAAAGATCTACCAAAGTTGCGTAGAAGATTAATAACAGAGCCAAAACTGGTATTTTGCATTTGTCACATTTGTCATGCTCCCAAGAAAGACTAAATATGTTACCAATCATGTTATATGTATTTGAGCTCTAGATTACTGCAATTCAGTTAGATCCATTTGATTCTTTCCCATATTTTATATATACGTATATTCATATGTATGTATATACAAGTGAGGTTTTACCTTAAGCAACCCTGATCTGCACAACTGTAGCTATTAGACTGAGCCATAACAAAACAGTAAATTATTGCATTGATTTTTAAGATCCTGCTGTAATTCTTCATATATTCCATTCCCAAGGTTCCTTTTGGACCTGATTTGTTTCTTACTTACTTCTTTATGTATCAACATCTTTTAAGTTCCGTTGAGTTTTATTTTCTCTGAAGAAATGGGCATTCGTTTAGATTAAATACTTTGAGAAAAAGTTTCTTGGTTTATATATTTATACATTGTGCATTTCACCATAATTTTGTATGTGAAAAACACATCTTCTAGGGTCTTGCTTAAAACTCATATTTGAAACAATATGTGCATGACGTATTTATAGTGATGTTTTTTGCACTCTGGCATTCTAATAATCTAATATTTCTGAAGCGTGAGCCTGGGACTGTATCAATAATTGCAGAACTAAATCTGTGTAACTGCTAGCTATTAAAAACACAAAAAGTAAAATCAGAAAAGACAATTAATGGCCCACTTCTTCATGGCTGCAAAAACGTAAAATTACAGAATAATTAATTTTTTACATTTGGACAATGAAAAGATGTATATTATCTAATATTTGAATTGTTTTAATATTGTTAAGAGGCTCCTACTATGGTTATAGAAGTTTCAATCAATAGTAGTATAAAAATGTTTCTCATTCATATTGGTACAAAATTATTGGACAATTTAGGAGTAGTCATACTGTCTGAATTTTTTCTTTTAAGCTTTTATTTTACAAAGTGTTCTGAATTGACCTCTTATACCACCTGCCTCCTTAACTAGGTAGAAATTTAAGCCTCTAACTTCTGAATCATAACAAAGCTAGGCTCTGTCTTCATTAGCAAGCTCTGTAGCTCACATGGAGTAGATTTGTAGTCAGAAAAGGTTTGTGCTGGGAACTTCACAACTACAGTATTCTAATTTCAGGGGTGTTTATCTCAAGCTGGTTCTAGTCCAGTCCTGGGGACTCAATGCCCATTAGTAGCTGGAGTACATTAGATTAGGTACAGTCCTATTTTAGTTTTATAGAAAAGGAATCCTGTTTTTATGTTCCAAGGCTACTCTGTGACGTGAACTGAAGTGCACCAAATGGGATGATAGATTTTCCTTCAAAAGTACACTTCTAGTCTGAACTAAAAATACTGATGTGTCTTGTATAGCTAGCTAGATGTTTCACCTTTCCCTGTAGCCTCATTGATGTAGTTACTTATACAAAGCAAAACAGCTCCAAAAGCAGATCTGAAACATGACTCACACAGCACACCTAAAAGAGTATTCTTGTGACATTTGTTCAGATCTTGCTTTAAGGCTGTTTTCCACATTCTGTGTAAAATGCATTAGCATCAAGTTGTTATATTTTCAAAGTATTTATTTCCCTCCAAAAGGTCCATCTAGGATTGTTCCAGGATAGCTTAAAAACCTTTCTTAATCAGATTAGATACTTAAATTCTGTCCCAGAATTCTTCTGTATTTTATTCCTAAACACTACCTCTTTTCTCTGCCTTTTATTCCAGACCAATTTAGACAGCTGTCTGCACAGTTGTCTGTCTTGTAAGGGTGACTTCCTTGGGTTTAGAGATCTCCCATGGGTTAGGCTCCCTTTACTCAGGAGTTTTGATTTATTAAGTGTTTATTCATTCTGTGTCTATATTATGAGATTTCAGCAGGCCATTTTCTGCTTTATTTCTATTACTGAGATGTCACTAAACTGTAAAAGAATATGAAGGAAAAAAGTTCCCAAAGTGCCATACTGTTTTCTGAACCACAAAAGGAGAACATTTTACAGAATTTTCCAAATATTTCTTGCACCTTTCAGTTCAGACAAAAAAAATCTAGGTTTAATGAAATAGAAGTGATTCTTTCAGTTAGGTTCTTTAAAACTTCCCTCAAGTTGTGGACTTTTGTCTCTTTGGAAGGAGACAAAAAGCCAAAGACAGGTTTTGCTGTATGAATTACGTTAATTTCCCTTTATTAACATCTTTTAGGGAGAAAGAAAAATCAAGTTTGACCTGTTGTTATTTCTGATGTATGCTTTTAGTACCACATGTTTCTGCTGGAATGCTGATTATCTGAGGTTGGTAATCTGCTTCACAGGACTCTGCTATAAGTATGTCTTTCTCATTATGTCTTACTCAAATTTGTGTTCTCTTTAACTTGGCAAGGACTATAATGGTTTTATCATACTTTGTAACCAGTTTAGTTTCCCTGTCTGGTAATATGATGTAAACACTGCTGTGATTTCCCTGACTGCCACTTTCTCTTCAACTTGTAGCCTCTTTCCTAATACACTGTCTAAGGTCCCTGGGAGATGTTGTTTGACTTTCTTTTTTCCTTGGTTCCAAAACCTTACTGAATTGATCAGTCTCCCAAGACCCAAACAAGGCATGGAGCATAGACTTTGTACACCGGGAAGAAAAAAGAATATCCTGAAACAAATAGTAGAAGGGATTTTCCCAATCTAAACAGTGTGTCCAGGCTTGAAATCCAAGTTGCAATTTAAAGCTTAAGTTTAGATTTGCTGTTAATCCTAACTCTTTATTTGAAAATAAGGTTGAAAAATGGAAAAAAGTGAATGTATCTGCATTTGTCTCCATGAAATCCAATGCTGTGCTAATAATAAATGTTTTTTGGTAGCGATGTAAAGTTCTTAGAGATTTATTTTAAATCCTAAATTGCTGTTTATTGACGTTATTATGCAAATTTCAGATCTCACTCCTGAAAATGGCTTGAAGAGCAAAGTTGGTTCTTTCCATGCTGCGTAGTTGATTTTTTCTGTTTCGCCCTATATGAAGGCTAGGTGTATGTGTGCTCATATGTTGTTTTAGTGGATGATTTAAGGATAAAAATACCTTACTATAAACCAGTCAAGGTTCTCTCTTAATTCCAATGGTATCTGCCTGTACTGATCACTTCAATTTCCCACTGATGGCAGTTTCACTTCTTCAGTGAAGAATCATCCTTTAGGGCAAAAATAGCACTTTTAAAAAATAAATTTTGGGAATATAAATTTGACAGTTATAATTATGTGGTATTAGAAAGTATTTCAAATTGAACACAAACCAAATTTAATGTGACTGTTACTGCAGTGTACAAATATTCATAGAAATGAAAGTGTTTTTGGGGGTGGCAGGAGGACAAACAGAAGAAAGTGTGAAGCTAGAGAAAATGAGCAGACTTATTTTTACATATTGTATGGTTTGGTCTATCTAAAAGAAATGGCTTCTTTTCTTCTGAAATTATTCAGAATATTTGGTATATAAATGTGAAGCTTTCCACACTGAAGTCCCAAACTTTACTTCCACTAAAAATGTTCCTTAGTATCCCTTAACACGATCTCTTTCAGCTTGCTCTTTTCTATGCAAATCTTTTGTCTCTTTTTATTCTTCAGGAATAATAACATCATATTTTATTTGTTCACTCCCTATCAAGCCTGAACAATCCCACTTCGCTTCCCTGGAGTTAACACACTTAGCAGTTGCTTGAATCTGCTCAATTACTGACATTGCCTTAGATCTGAAAACCCAGCATGGACCCACCTATTTTCCCTCAGGAAATGCAAGCTGAAAGGAGCATTCATCCAATTCAATAGTGACTTCGCTATTGATCTCAAAAGATTTGTCCCCTAATCTTTTTCCTTATATGACTGCCACCAATTTCTTCTCATATGTTGCTAGTAGTATTATTACTGAGAGCAATGTCATCTGATCTGTCTTCCTTCTGAAAGCAGAATATACCTGATAACATTCTGTAACTTCTTATGTTTTCTTTTCCCACTGTCTCATGATACATCACTACTTCTGATATCATAAGGTGACTTAGTCACCTTCATATTCAGAATTTTGGAGGGAAATGAAAGTGTTTCAAACTTCCAAAATAGCATTTGAAAATCATGGAATAAAAGGTATTCAAAGATACAGTGTACTTGTAGTCAAATTTGAAAACAGAAAAAAAGCCCTCAGTTACTTATCAACAGCATCCTTCCAGCAACTTCCAAAGATTCCGGTAACTCACCAGCTGTCATCAGATCACTTTCTTTGCAGTCGCTCGTGTTTGAAATTGTAATGGAAATCCATCCATATGCATCCATGTTTTCTTGACTATTTCTTCCCAAATCAAATTGTATTCTTATTTTTCCTTAATTAACAATAACCCCAAAGTGAATGCAAGTATATATCCTGCAGAAATTCAATTTAGACTCCCATTGCTCCTTTGAAAATCCCATTTGCAATTTCAGCTGTAATGTTTGATCATATAAACAGTTTGGAGTTCAATAAATACAGCAGATACTATGAAAATAAGATAATGGTGCCTTGTACTGTTCTGCAACACTGCTAATTGCCTTCTATTGTTTAAACCAAATAGCAACATTCCTCTAATACTGGGATCCAGAATATTCAAAACCCCAGTTCAGTTTACTGATCTTCTCTTCAGTTTTGAACAAACAATACTGATTTGATTTATGCTAGTCTATACTGGAATCTTCCTTCTGCTTTAGTGAAGGTTAGCAATTTCCCTCCTTTCTATAGCATGGTAAATTGTGCCTCTAGCATAGCTATCAACACACCACTAGTTTGTGATATTTGAACATGTCTGCTCTGAAATCTAGCACAGTGGCAAACAATAACTATATCTCCTTCAAAAAAGAAATGAAAAGAAATAGTTGGCGATGTCAGTGTAAACAACAATATTAGCTACTCTCAGAGTAGCAAATAATGTGTTGCTGAAGCCCCGAGCTCAGATTTGAAAGTGTTTGGAAGTGGTAAACCACAAAACTAAACTACCTGAAGTTTCTAAAGAAAAATTGAATCTTGATTTTTTTTAAGGATATCATCAAATGATCAGGAATAATCAAAGTAAAGTGGCTTAAAAATGTTATTGCCCATCAGTTTAGCCGCTATTTGTAATCATGCTGGTACTCTGAAGCTTCTCAGCTATGAACTGTGATGTTGTTAGGTAAGCCTGCTTCTTCTATTTCAGATAGGCTACAAGGTTATGCTTACTTTTATAGTCCTTCTAAAATAAATAACAAAACTAGACCTCTCCAAAGAATGATCAGAAATTTCTTGATACACAGCAGCACAGCCCAACAAGTAGGTGTCTGGTGCTTACAGTGGTTTTGTCATAGGTGAAATATTGTGTTTGACCTTCCCGAGCAGAAGCTTGGTCTTCTCTTTTCTTGGTTAGTGTTCTATCCATTAGTGTAATGCATAAAAGAGAAAAAACATCCTTTCCCTCTTCCTGCAGTGGTCATAGTTGGAGCAGGGCTGGGGGAAAGGCAGGTAACATTGCTCATTTCTTTGAAGGGAAGAATATTAGTATCCATCTCCAGGGGAGGATGGTGGGAAATTGAGCAGAAGTTAATCCTGACAAGGGATGAGGAATTAAGACATACACCATTCCCCAGTTCAAGGTCAGCAGCATCTGTCTCTTGCATCTCCTTGACCAATATGCCTGCCCATGCCTTGACAGCAAACACTCCTCACTGACTGCACAGAGAGCTTATATGCCTATCACAGAAGTCTGTGCATCCTGCAGCCTAAAAGTAGAGTCCTTGTATCTAGTCCATGACATTTATGTTATGCACAAATATTTTAGTGATAGGCAATACTGTAAAATTCAGAGATAATGATAGGTCTCACTGTTGCAAACTCCAGCCTCACACAGCTCTCACTGCTTTTGTTACTTCTGATCTGACCTAAGAAAACCTGAAGCTATTTTTAAATAAACACATTTTACCCTTCAAACTGTCCAGAGACCCCAGCTCAATTTGAAATCAATGGACACTGTGAATGCTGAGTGCAAAAGAACAAAGTATAGTAGTTATAATTAAGCTGGGAAACTATAGTGGGACCAAAGGTATATTTAGCCATTGAAAAAGCCTGTGGTTAAAAAGTGTTGCTGTAAATGTAAAATTATATTAGAAGTTAAAGAGCTATTTTAAGTGAGTGTAACTTCTCTTTTAAACCTCACATTTCAAAATACTTCCACTCCTAATAAGCAGCAAATAAAATACTATAAACCTTGTTGCAAGATTGGTTTCCAGCCATAGAAGTAACACATGGAATTTTACAATACCTATGCAGTAACTAAACATTTACTTTACTGGAAACAATAATAATGGCAAAATTACTAGCAGCAACACTGCTGTGTTATCCAATGATAACATGATAAATCGCTTAAGACAATTCTTTGTAATATCTTCTTCATTCAGTAATACAATTTCCTAATTTCCAATTATTAGCTCTACAGTGATATATGATTTTTAAGAAAGAAAGATCTTTTTTCTTAGCAGCTGGCTCTGAATAGCATGGAAGGGGTTATTTTGCCTCACTTGGAAGCATTCTGGCCAATTCTGGCATTTGTACATTTTCTAAATTTACTTCAAGGAATATATTATTCATGAGTCTGTTTGTCTTTGGAAAATAGGCTTTTTCATATTCACAGGGATTTACTTCTTTATTTTTTGAAGGAAAAACAGAGAGGAAAAGTAAAATGCAATCCCTGTTTATGGAATTCAAGCAAACCAAAGTGCAGTACTAAGAGAAGACAAGTTATACACTCACTGGCTTTGCACTTCTAAGCTTTTCAGGAGCAGAACGCTCACGCTCAGTGTTGCAGAGTGTTCCTCAACTCCCCAGTGTTTGAATTGTATGCCTGCTGAGAGCTGCAGGCAGGATGGCAGCTGCCCCATACCAGCTGGCTCAGCAGGGATTATACATTTACGGACTATGTTCAGCACAGAAAGTCTTTATACATATAAGTCCTATTGAAATAGCCAGCCTAGGATAGGAAGTTCTGTTTATGGTTTAAAAAAAAGAAACAAAGTGTTTGGGCCATCTCCAAATTCCTTATAAAGCTGAGTTTGCACTATGTGCCCCAGTCAAGCCGAAGTAAAACTTCAAGTCATTTGAGGAGATCAGGATTAGACTGTGTATATTGGAGGACTTTTTGGACTGCTTAAAACTCTAGCTGTACTGTACTTTCCTGGCCAGTGGAAAAGACTCTTTCATCACCTTGTGCTTTCACTTATTAGAAAGTTAACCTAAGAGGCTAACTGAAACATTGAAATCAAGAATGAAGGGAGCTCACTTTAGGAAAGAGTTTCTCTCACCTTAAAAAAGATGAACCCTTGCTTGTCAAAACTGGCTCTAGGCAAATGGTGAAAGGTTTCTATGTGGCTGAAGCAAATTGTAAAAAGGAGAGTGGAGACAGGTTTTCTGGTGTTTTAAATCTCCATGGAGTAAGACGTCTACTTCAAACAATTTGTGAAATCTCATGGCCTATTTAATAATAGATTTCTTCATTTCTTTGCTTGGTGGGGCAAGCAAGAAGTTCTTTGTATAATATCTGCCTACGGCTGTCTTTCTTAAGAGCTTAATTTGATGATTTCCCTTCTCTTACAGTATTTAGGTTTGTACCAGATAGATCAACTCTCCTAGCCCAAGCAGGAATAAAAAGCAGCATTGTAATAAGGTTTACTTTTCAACAACGAGCAATGCTAGCCAGAGTAATAGCCTGGTTTACAGAGACTCCACTAACTAAACTTAGATATGTATGACAAAAGTGAGTCCAGAATGCATTTCAAGAGCAAAGGATGGTTATAAAATCAAAAGCTGCTGGTACAGAAAAAAAAGCTAAGTTAAGAGGTATATACATATATAGCTTGTTGCCTTCCCTGAGGACAGAAATAGCTACCTTCATTTGTGTTAATGAAAAACTTCACAACATTCGTATCTAATTAATGCTTATATTAACAAGAAAATGGGTAACTTGAACAACACATGTAAATCACTTGAATATACAAATTCTCAATGAAAAAGGATGGAGAGTCCTTTACACATTTCTAAATGTCCTTTGTACTGTCCCATTCATGAGCTGTAGGGCTTGAAATGGGAGCAAGAGGAAGAAGAGAAGAAAGAAAATTGAAACAATTTCAACAGGGATTGTGGCTGATATGGAGATAAATTTGTTCTGTGATGCCATTTTGCATCAAGCATCAAGACTGTCCCTGGAATATCTGCAGGGGTCAGGAAAGTACCATGCTGGTTTGATGGACTGTATTCAGGTAATATAAATAGTTTGTACATGTGATCTGAGTAGAAATGAATGAAATCACAGTTGTATCCCAGTCAAGAGGTCTGGCTTCTGAAATCACATAATTCCACATTACATACTCCTTACTCTTGTTTTTTCCATCCTTTCTTTACAAATTATATGCCTACTTCTCACAGACATGGAAAGACAAAAAAACCCAAAACACTTGAGATGATTGCATTGTATTACATCTGCCAAAGTCTGTAGATGCACAAAACAGTTCATATTGTTATGAATTTCGTTCTGACAGCTCTGAAGTGAAGGAAGGAGGCAAAGGTATTAAGGAGGTTCCTTTTCCATCTTTTCTAATGGGGAAAGGAAGGAAGAGAAGTGATGCAGAGCAATACAGATGGGGAGAGAATTGTGGGCATTGTAAAGCTGAGCCTGCAAAGATACCATCATCTTCTGTGCTTAGCTTTTTCTTTCTTCCTTAGCTCATTTAATTGGAAGTGGTTTGCCTTAATTGAAGCAATTTCTTAAAAACTCTCAAGGTTTATCTGCATACGTTTGTCCCTTCTTTATACAGAAATAAAGAGCATATAAAATGCCAGCAAAATCAGAACAATAGTATTTCACACTATATTTGTGCATCACGGAATATACAGGAGAAAGAATCATTTCAAAAGCAGCTTTTTTAGTTAAATGTCATTTTAATAAAAGCAACATACTATTCAGGTTCAATACATGTCAAGGAAGTAAAAGAACGTTCTGTTAAAGAGCTTCTTATTTGACGAGTGGTTCAACAAGGCAGAAAATGAAGTATATAGTCTGCTACAGGTCATATAAACAATTTGTATGACACTGCTGTTAATTTTTAAAACAGTGAAGGACCCACCTGCCTCTCTTTTATTTTGCCTCACTTTGTGTCTTCTAAAATCCCCTATGAGAAAAAACTTACAGCCTAAAAATGAAAGAACAGTCACTTGTAGCCAGATACATGAAAAGTTTACTTAAATGAGTCTTTTGAAAGACTGTGCTCCTGATAAGAAATTACAGGCATATTAATGAATAAATATTGTTACGGTAATATATGGATGAATAGCTGAGAATTTGTGTGGAATTTCTCAACAAAATGTCTCCGCTGGACACTGCCTGATTCCTTGAAATTGAAACTCCTTTTGAATCCTTCTGACTTTACTAGATCTTTTTAAGCCTGCCATAGACTTTTTGAATAAGCCCGACTGAAAAATAAACAATACATAAAATATGCTATCTTTACTTGAAGTGTTCAGAGATCTGTGTTCAAATCTCTGATATGCTTGTGAAATCTTCCATATTTGTTATTAATACACATACACCAGAGTTTAAAAAGATCTTACTTTTTTTTTTCTGTAACGGACATTACCAAAAAACCCTAAGTTCTGGTTCTGCAGTGAGTCCTAAATATGAGTACACATATTTTGAAGTCACTAGGTAGGACCACAATAAACAAAACCAGTGTTTTATTTTTTTGTAACATAATTTACCCAAAATACAGTTTTAATTTCAGTTTTTAGTTCTTGTTTTTAGATTCCGCTGTTGGTTTGTTAATGAATAATTAATGATTAGTTGAATAATTATGCTTGAAAATTGGAAACATTAGAAAAGTTGGGACATTTAAGAACCAAACAAAGTTTTGTTTCAAAGTAATATCCTGGTTTTGAATGTTTTTGGTATTAAGAGTATTGTATTGAATGGGTGAGAAGGACAAAAAATAACCTGTAAATAAAGAAACAGATTTCATGTCATACCAGACAAAACATTTTTGAAGCATATGCCTTGAAATATGTGCTGTCTTTCTAGTTAAACTTCACAGGAGAAGCCAAAATGATTCTCCTTTTTTTTTTTCCATCACCAGCCTTAGTGCTCTACTGTTTACAGTTTTATTACTCCCCTCTGTATAACATAGGCCTCAAACTATGTCATGCTTCAGGGTGCTGTGTAGTGTAAAGATACCAAAAATAGATTTAAATTAACTTGCTCAAATAGTGGTAACAGTCTAAATGGAAGAGCACCACAGATGGATTTGAGCTAGATTTAAATAAACTAATTCAAATAATGACACAGTCTAGGAGCAATAGTACCACAAACTCAGAATACTGAAATTTAACTCTGGGAGTTTAAAGCAGCCAGGGTATTTCTGTGTTACACTGCAGGCCATGTATCTCTATACGATAGAGTTTCATGCACTGAGCCTAATAATTTTGGTTCTATTGGACTCACTAGAGCATATACATTAGAAGGAATTGGCAAGAACTGCCAGTGGAAAATAAACATTGACATTTGAATACAAGAAGACCTATGATTATTTGGTGTAAAGTATCTCCATTACTCATTCATCTTTATACTGTTTTCTCTAAGGCCAGATACATCATGCTAACAGATAAAACTAAGTGTGATTTATACTGTTTAGAGGCAAGAGCTAGTACGCCACTTGACTAACACTCTATGAGAGCTGTCTGCATATATGAAGCGCAAAGGGGAGAAGAATGTGACCGACTGTGATCCACAATACAGAATTTTTCTACTTGCTTGTTTCCTTTCTTTTTGTACTGTCTCCTATTTTCCCCTCAGTATGTCTCTCTGACTCAAAATAAATACTTGAAATGGTGGTTAACTACATGAATAAAGGAGAGTTTAATCTAACTAAATTGCAAGTGATTTACAAAAATGCATTTTGCCATCTTCACTACTGAGGAAGAGAATTGCTGCTTTAACATTTAAACACACAGCACTTAGGAGTACATTAAAAACAACTACAATCCTATATTTCAGCTAGGAAAATGGGGATAATTAACATGACCATACACTGATTCATTTTAACTCTGTCAAGGCCCTTAAAGATACAGTTGTCTTTTTTACTGTCACCTTTAACAATAGAAAAAAATGAGAAAAAAAAAAATCAAGGAAGGAATTAAAATTCTTATTTCAGGAAATCTTTAGGTAGCAAGCAGCAAACTAGGTATGGAGCCACATATGATGAATGACATGTTATCCTTAGCAAAGTAAGGATTCAATGGAAAATAAATAGCTTCTGGTTCCATTATTGAAGATTGTGTCCTAATGTAACGAAGAGACACAGTTAAGAATGCTATTTAAATTTTGTAATTTTCTGACTCTTAATTTCTCCACTTTGTAGCCATTGCTCTTTTAATAACATTATTTTATACAAATGGTACCTATCTTACCTAGTTCTCTAATTTATTTCAAAGGTATCACTTTTGTAATTAAATCCTATATCAGAAATCGCTTCTCCAGACAAGCCAGGTGCTGTTCCAGGCCATTCCTTAATGAGAACTGTGTGCAATTTGAACAACCTAGATCTATTCAAGGATTGATTTTTCTAATTTGAAATCTGAAAACAAGCATAATTTCACGGATCTGCTCAATATCATACCAGTAAAACAGACTACCGCAGAGGAGTTCATGGCTCCCACTCATGAATTCAGGCTGACTAAGAGACAGAACTTCTTTCCTTCCTTGCATAAAATGGGCCCTGTAATTTATTTTTTCATCATGCTGTTGTAGAAAGATATACAACTTACCCTTTTTTATTTTTTACTGAAACAAAGTTTTTAATGCTAAAAGTGCAACTGGCAATCATACTATGTTTTTGTGGAAGGAGAGATTCCCATATCGGACACATGCATCTGAGAGTTCAATTCCATCATCTGTGGTGTACAGTCACTAAAATAACATTTCCTATTTGCAGCTACAGCTGGTAATCATCATAGATGTGATCCCTTGCAATTATGGCATTAGAGTGTGATTTGAGAGACAAACATGATGGCTATATGTCTTGTGTTGACGATACAGTATTTCAGTGTTACAGTCTTTGTTCAATGTGTAGATTAGTAAAGTCATTGTCTGAAGTAGAAGAAAAAAGGTGTACTCAATATTTTTGTTAACTGATTATGGACTACATTCATTTATTTTAATGTATCTTTAATATTAACATATAGTTTTAGCAAAAACGTGGCTTGTTTGGGGAAATACTTTGAGGCATCTAGGGATTACCTTTTAACTACTATATTACAGTAACAAAATGGGTGCAGGTGTAGCAAATTAACAAATGTATGAAACAGGAGGGGAGAAAGGCAGTGTCTCAATATAATGTATATTGTTATCAAAGCAATAAACTAAAAATTGTATATTTTGACTTTACTTAATTCAGGCTTTCCAAAAGATTACAGTTCTGTTTATTTGCAGCTATTCATGAATTTAATCAATTTTCCTTCCTGTTACCATTATTTTTCCAAAATAAATTCCATTTTGAGAAAATTCTGGAAATTAGATCATTTGTGTAGCATATGGTAGAACAGTAGTATATTCAGTGTCGTTTTCTCCTTTTACTATGAGAAATTTTTTATGGTTAAAATTGTTGAAATTATTTACTTAGATTGTATTCTGTACTCTGTAGCTTAGCATTGACTCAATCCCTTTTCTGGATGAGTCATGTAATGTACCAATATCAAAATTTAATCTTCTTTGTAGTGTAGCAAATTACAGTGATGAGTTTAATTAATTTATTATTGTTTATGACTTCAAGTCTCTTTGAAGAATGGTGATCTGTAAATGACAAATAATAAATTTTCACCTTGCCAATTCATGAAGTTATGAATTTTGTATAGTATTCAAGAAATATCAACAGTAATATATGTCTAAATAAATAAATAGACAAAGAAGTGACCAGGGGCTGACATAATTGGGAGCCATATTTGCTTATCATATTAAAAAAATCAGTTTAAAAAGTACATGGCTGATCTACCTTATCCAAACATTTTTTAAACAAATGCAAACTTACAAAAGTATTCCCATACCCTGTTGAAAAGTATGGAGTGTGTGAAGAATAGCAATAGGCATTGATCCTGGGGCTCAGAGCATCATGAGACATTATTTTAATTCACATCCCCAATTGCTCAGGGATTTCTCATTGTTGCTGTTCTGCCACCTAGTCTTCTGTAATAGTGCAGAAGAGCAAAGAAACAGGATAACAGAAATCCATTGAAAAGAGACAAAATCATAATTATTCTCTAATTGTGTGCCAATCATGACAGTTTTTTCTTTAACTATGTAAAAGCCCATCTATTTTATAGCCGTGGTGCAACTGGCAATATTTCTCCGACTGACAAAATTTACTGCTTAGGCAAAAATGCTTCTTGCCAAGTACTCTAAACTGAAGTCAGTGGAATTTGAGAAGATTCAATAATCTTTGCAATCAGATCTGTTCTTAGTGAAAGATAGCATCTACCAACCTTTTGTTATATAATTGCATTCTTATTAACAAATCAGAACTTCCTCTTAACAGGAATTATTTGGACGCTTGCAGCTTACATGGCTAGAATGTCAAGGATCTGAAGTGAGCCTTGACCAAGAAGAGTGAAAGTAACAACAGAAAAAGATGCTTGTACTTTGGACAGAAAAAAAAAAAGAAGATTGGTCCTCAGAATAATATAGCAATACTGAATTAATGCTAAAAACAGAGGAAGAAACAAGGGGTTTTATTACATTTTGTTTTAACAATTTTAACTCCTGAAAATTGTATTTCTTTTAAAATCTAGAAAAACAGAGAGAGAGAGAGAGAGAGAAAATTAAATCCTTTAGTTTTTGGACTGTAGAACAAAAGGCTTCAGCTGACCACTGTGAGTGTTAAAAATCTTTAAAACTGCAAATAGTTCATTGCTATCTATACCCTTTACTAAAACAATATTTAGTTTTCTGGAGTAAAAGATATTTTGGTGTCTGCAGCTAGCAAATACTATTTATAGCCAAACCTGCCAATACTATTTTGAGTGATGAAAAGGAAGAATTCTTTTTTTTAAAATTTGGCATTAAGCTTGCTCTATGCACAGGTGTGAAATACTTTTAGATCATGTCTGAAAATTTCTATATTGTGTGCTGTGTTTAGGGGAGATATTTACCTAGTTTCATCTATTCAATTTTGCTATATGGGGAATTCTTTGAATGAATCTATATAAAAGTTCAGCTGTGATAGACAGTTTTTGTTTCATTTACTTCTGTTTGTGTGTTTTGTTTCTTTAAAAAATAAGGGATTGAATTAGGGAGAGATTGTTTCTTCCCTCAGAGGTAAGAGAGCTCAGCTGGAGAAAGAAAGTTTCAGGTTCATAAATGGGGCAAACAGGGTAAAGGAAGGAGCTTGTGAGCAAGGACTGTGTAGCTCATGCAGATTTTAAGGAAGAAAAAGGAAGGGGAAGCATCCCTAATGCCAAGTGAGAGACTTCCAAAGGATCTTATGCAGATGTGGAGTTTTCTGCAACTGATAAAGCCACTAAAACCACTTTCAGGAGGGGGGGAGTCTCTCTTACAAGGACAGAGTGTGAAGGGGAAGGTTTGTTTATAAGTCCATGTTATTTCCCTTCTGCCTTATCACTATGTCTATTCTGACTTAGTTTCTTTGAGTTTCCTCTATTTAGAAGGCTGATTACTACAGTTGACGTTTCTAATAAGGGTTGATTTTTGGGTATAGCCCTTCTCCCTTCAAGAAAAAGGACTAGGAAAAAGTAATTCAGAACTTTTATTTACTCACAGTCATCTCACAGCAGAGTATATGTGTCCCAATCCAATATCGGGAGGGTTTCGTTACGATGCCAAGGATGAGATTAAGACGCTAAAACCAGTCAAATATTGTACAACCTTTCAACTTTATTTTCCACAAAGTGGGGAGAAAAGGTGGGGAAAGGTGAAGGGGAGGAGAGAGAAAGAGAGAAAGAGGGGGAGAGAGAGAAAGAGAGAAAGAGGGGGGGAGAGAAAGAGATAGAGGTATCACCACCCGTGGATCCAGTGGCATTCCGTTGGTCCTCTTCACCCTGGGTGTAAGTTTTAGCAATGCGCATGCAGTAATTACAACTCGACTAGGTTCCCGCTGAAAAGTTCGGAGCCAAATCAAGGCAAATTAAATCAATAAATTGTAATGACATGCGTGCAGTAGTTACAGCTTGAGCTGGGTGCCTCCAAAGAGGGACCCTGAACAAAGAAATCTCTGGGCAATTACACTTTCCAATCTAAGCTCTCCACCCCTCACGCGGTAGTTAGGACCAATAGTAATGTTTAGGTCTGGGGTCTCCTGCTCCTTATTGGGTCTCATCACTGTCCCTAGGTAGGCTGTTTACTGTTGCGGTTTCTGCTGACAGATGTGTCTTCATTCTTTGAGTCCTGCCCTTGTCTCTCAAGGTCCTGACAGAGATGTTGTTCCAGCAATTAGCACTGCCCCAGCAGTGATAGTAGGTGTTATCTCCCAAGGTCCTGACAAAGGGGATATAATCCAGACCCCGAGATAGTCCAGACCCCCCCTAATCAACACTGTTTCAACAGCGAGAGGAGGCCCTGCTCCCCAGGGTCCCGGTGCCCAAGCAGGCCTCACTTCAAAGCCTTGACATCCTCCCTCCCGGAGTGCAAAGCACAGGAATGCAAGCTGCTTGCAACTCCTTTATTATTCCAGTTTGAACCAGCTCTCAGGCCCCTTTTCTTACTGAACTAGGTAAAAGTTCATTATTTTATCTAAGTGCGGCCTAAGGCTTCAACAAATTTAGCTACTCATGTTAAGCAAGTTTTATAGAAGTTGTGCTAAGCGGCAATAATTTACAGTCCAGGTCCCAAAGTCTCCGCCCGATCGTGGTCTGGTTCAGCTCAGGCTCGATGTGTCCTGGGTGGTCGCAGGGAGACCATTTCGGGGGTCGCAGCAGCTCAGTCCTGTTTCCGCTGGAAACGGATGACTTGTTCGGGGTTGTGGTTTGCTTGCACCTTACGTACCAAGAAATGTTTAAGGCAAAAGTTCACTCATCTGTCCGCCACAATATGGTGTTGTTTTGTGAAGTTTCTTTATATAGTACTTGTGCAGCTCTTCTTTAAGCAAATCCAATGGATAGAATCAACAATACTTTCTATAGCTTCTAAAAGGAAATGGGTTCCCATTAATATTTTTCATTGTGCATTGATTATGAAAAGAAACATGGCTGTCATTAATTCTTGCAGAGCATATTTTAACCATCTATCAACACTGTAATTTGGGGGATTTTGTGTTTGTTTTCTGGTATATCAGATCTTGAAATAAATCAGTAATACATTAGATTCATTATTTCTAATCCTGTAATCCTCTATAATATCACCTAACTGGTTAAATCTAGTCCTTTCAAATCTATCAGCTTCCTTAGTCTCACGCAAAAATTTAGAAAAATTGTTTTAAAAAAACAAAAACAACCACTGTTTTTCTCTGTTACTGTTGGGAAGCTGTTCTAGAACCAGGTGGCTAGGGACCTTGCTTTAATGTCTAGCTTCACTATTTACAGCTGTGTTACATGCCTGGGTCTTGTCTGTCAAATTAAAAGTTCTTATTCAGCCTTTAGTTTACACTATTTTTTTCATAGAGAACAATGGTATTTCCTTTCAGGCTTTCAGTGCCTTTATACAAGTTCTCTATACTCTGGGCTATTCTAACAGCACCTTGCACATCTCTTCTAGATTGAGTTCATCTTTTTTGATGGGAGGTAATCACAAATGTACACAGTGTTGCAGATAAGGCCTTGCTGATGATGTTTGACAACATCAATTCTGTTTTCCTATCTGTTCTTTGCCTTGAGCATCCTAGAGGTATATTTTTTCTCAGCCATATCACATTTACAGATGAAATCATCTTCTAATAAGTTAATTTATTAACTTATTAATAATCTTTCTTCCCCTCTGTTTTCTAACTGATGAGACTTCAGCTCATAACAGAAAATTTTGTTAATTCATAACTGCAGGAGAATGCACTCAGTCACTCCTTTATTATTGCAGTATGCCACACCATTCCGTTCTTCCATAATGTTTCAGTTCTCTTTTGTATCTCAAGGTCATGGGTCCTAAGAATCATTCCCCATCCTTACAAAAGTCACCAACTGGTAACAAGGTGTATGTTTATATGTTATGATATAGGTATTGTCAAAGGGGGGTGTATTTGAGGTTATGAAGATGAAGCCACGCTTTATGTGTAAGTGCATGGTGGGAGAATGAGAGACAATCTGCATAAATTGAAATGAGAGGTTCAGACTTGGTGTAAGGGGAAACGTTTTCACTGTAAAGGACTGTCAAACACTGGCACAGGCTGTCCAGGGAGGTTATGCAGCCTCCATTCTTGCAGGTTCTTGAGACTGGACCAGATAAAATCCTGAGCAATATGGTCTGACCTTCTAGCTGGGCCTGCTTTCAGATGAAAGTTGGACTAGATGACCTGATGAGGTTCCTTCTACTGTGAATTATCCTATGTTTTTCATCATAAAGGCTGGTGGTTACATTTTTTGTTTGTTCTTTGTTATTTTTTCTCCCAGTTTTGGTCTGATGAATCTGTTCTGGTTCTTAAAGTTTAATTGTCACAGAAGTGCCCTATGAAATCAAGGTCTAGTAATCCGTCTTCACACTATTGCAATCTTCTTGAGAAAAGAAAAAAAGTAAATTTTATAATACAGACAAATGTATAGAAAAGCAAAAATGGAGAGAAAAATTGTCTCAAGGAATGCGTCTAGGACAATTCTCACTGTGGCAGCTGCATACAAGCAGAGTGTTCTTGAACTGATGAAATTTTTGGTATGGGGTTATCCTTTATATTGGTATAGGTTTGTACTATGGGGTTTTGGGGAGTGGGGTAGGTTAGATGGAAAAGACATGCATGGAACTTTTTAAGAAACTTTTTTACTGCCAAAACCTGTTTTTTATCACTGCCATAGATTAAGCCTTTTTGTTCAATAGGCTATTGTTTGTTTAATAACTAAATCCCAGGCATTTTTTCAAATGTATATCCCTACCTGGAGCTACGTAAATATCTTCATATCAAATATTGTTTTGCTTCATACTATGAGGCTTTTCCTTCTAAATTATCCTATATAGTAAGGTAAATTCATTAATTACATTGAAATAAGTGGAAGCTGCAGGGACATTATTTTCAATGTGATTCATAGCTTTAGATGCTTATACTGAAATACTTTCAAACAGTTTGATGTTGAGGTAGTTTTTGCCATAATAAAAATGATCTAATATTGTCCATTCTTGGCTTCAAAAACTTGTGGCAGGGAGATGTATGTTTTAAGAAGTAGCATTATATCTAGGCTCTTTTCATTTCTGTGTTTGATTTTGCCTATGTTAGAATCTCTTTAAGTACCATGTGAGTATGGATAGGATGTATGATTTGAACTTACACCAAAATGCTCTTACTCTAGAGACAGACAGACAGGGGTTGATTTAACTGTGAATTCCTAACACTCCAATCATGAATTTGTTACGGAGTCTTTTGGTATCATTTCTGCGGAGGCAACATTAAGATTTAAACAGATGCAAAAAGACCTTTTGTATAAATACATTTTGGCTTAAGGACTCAGATGCTCAGCTTGTGCTTAAAAAAGCTATCAGCAATTTCAAGTAATTTGTTTTTATTTTCTGAGGGCCAAAATGCTTCCACGATTCACACAGCAAACCAAGAATATGTTCCCCAATGAGGAGAAAAAAAGAAGAGAACTAGCTCAGGCTTTCTGCTGTGTATATAAGCCAAGCCAGGAAAATGAAATGACTTATTGTTCACTTCACTGTATCTGGTGTACCATGCAGCGATGTACCATACAACAGACATGAAAAATCAGATTTTGTATGAGGAATTCACTAGACAGATGAGATGCCTGAATGATTCTGTTCCACAGAGATCACAAAAATCACTCAAGCCCAATCCATGTTAGCCCCCAAGAACTTAGGGACAGTATAGGCATCGCAACAGTCTGAGGCTCTTATGATTTCCCGGAGAAGAGAAGCATTTGATTGGCAGTTATGAGTAGCACCAGAGAAAGGGAGTTTAGATTCCCAGCTGTGATAAGCATCATTAATTTAGTGAGATTTCATGGCTGTAGATAGAGTTTGACAGACATTTCAAGAACAAAAGTCATTTCAAGTGATCTGAGATTCAGTGCAAAATATTTAATGCAGGCCTTTCCAAGAAATTTAGTGAAGTAGCTGATTTGATGGATGCTTACTCAAGTCTCCGAAGCTTTAAAGGAATTTTACATGCATTTGATTTCTTTCCTTCACCACATACTCTTTTTATATATGTATTTATATATTTATAGCTATAGATAGCTTTATAATCTAATTCTACAAGCATATGCTGGAGAGCATAAAGCTGTTATGTATGGATGTTTATAGGTAGCAGTTTTCAGCTTTATCTGTTTTGTATTAAACCTCTCATTTCTAGCTGGTGATCTTTTGCTTTCCAATTTGATGGAGCCAAATGCACTAATATATCAGTTCTCCTTTCATCTCCATATGGATACTGTTTCCCAGCTCTTTCATCCATCTGCATTTTTTCCACTCTTGAGTCCTTGATCTTCCTTCCAAACAAAGCATCTCAGCCCATTAGAGTATACTGTAAGCCAATTGCAATTAGCTGAACACTGCACCACTTCTGCCTGTGATTTGACATCAGATCCTGGCTTTTTTTAAAGTATAGATTCCAATCTCAAATACATTTATTAATCCAACCTTGATTCTTTTTTTGCATGTTTTGTACATATATGTGAAGTATGGGTTTTTTTGTTTTTGTTTTTTAACAGAAATACAACAGATCCTTAAATAAATGTCTGTCTATCTCCATCCAAAGTAAGTTAAAAATGGATGGCTCTTTTTTGGGTATGAACTACAAAATTAAATGTTTGGACAGTCAAATGGATAATAAGGATGACTGGGAGGACAAAGTAATTATGGAGGGAATTCCAATTTGGCACAAGAAAAGCGACAGATCCAGAGGGCTGTGCCAGCGAGCAATATATTGGTGCTGATGAATCTCTCTATGTTGTCATTAAGCCTGCTTGTTATTGTTTATCTTCTGGAGGACCATCATCATTTGTCACCATCCAGTTTCTTTGAAAGCATCACATCATATTCCCAAGTTTATTTCCCACTGTATGGTTATTCAGTGTTGGTACTGTCAAGTGCCTGCCTGCTTAGTGCTGGACACAAGCTGAAAAGTTGGCTGACGTGTGAAGCTTTAAGTGAGTGCCAAAGTATGTAATTATTTCCAGTGTACTCCTGGGAAGGATTTTTAAGGTTTCTTTATTTTCCATCTGCTTACCCTCAGGAGTCTCTTTATAGGCCCTGCTATTTTTTTTCTCTTTACTCACAAAGAAGCTTTGGTGTAAGTTATAAGGCAGGAGTGTGCTGGTGAAGCATTTGAAAGAAACTGTCTTCCTTTCCTTTATATTCTGTTTCTCAAGTGAGATAATGTTGCTCCTTCACATCTGTGCAGATTTTCAAATTTATCTTGTGTTTTGAGGTGAGGGGAAAATGCAGCAAAACATGGAAAGCTCATTACTGTAAAGGAATGGTGGATTTCCTAACAATTTGTAGAGAAGAAAGGTAGAGTGATCCTCAAAAATATGTTTCCAAAAAGACCAGAGCCTATCATCAACACTCAGCCTTGGGAGATGGAAGTTGTGCCCTTTTCCTCAGATAGCCCCTGCTACTGAAATCTTCCATAGCTGCAATGTTAGTCTGAGAACTAGAATCATTTTGCACTCCAGAAAATGAATAGACAATGTGTGTGTGCGCATACACACACACACACACACACACACACACACACACACACACACACACACATATGTGTGTGTGTATGTGTATATATACAGCCATAAACCTATTATCATCATTGCATCCCAGGTCCTTTTTGTGTGGTAGTTTGGAAAAAGCCCCAGGTATTTTCCCCCTCCTCCACAGAATATGAATTGCTATCTTTAAGCAAAGAGGACATTTCATCAGTACTTATACCAGTAATAATCTGCATTGTATTATAGAAATTAGAGAGGTTTCAGCATAACTACAGGAAGTAAAGATGATTAGAGAACTACTATGAATAATATTTATATAGCATCATCCATTTACAGGGATCGCAGAGAAAAATCAGTGATTTTCCCCCAGTAGATCAGTGGCAGATAGAGGAAAAATGCAGAGAGTGGAGATAATTATGCACAGGGAAAATCCAAGATGCACACAGAGGATTCTGGACCAAAGGGGTATTTTTCTTGGAGAAAGAGACAAAGAGGAATAATGAAAAATGGTGAGAATTGTCATCAGAAACAAAATGGAAAGAGTGATGGGAACTGAATAATAAGGTCTTTTGTAGGAATCATGATTGAAGTTGGCAAATCTCTCAAAATAATGAAGATTTTATTATGTTCCCAGAATTTTTAAAATAAAAATATAAATTCTTTCTTGGATTTCTAATTCCTGAGGTTTTGGAATATACCAGAATCAAAATTTCCAGCCTTTTAATAATAATAAGCACATTACTATTTTTATAACAGTAGAGGTTGAGATGCTGATCTACATATATTTATTTAAAAAATGGTAAGAAGAGAAATTAAAAAAAATATATTTGTATTTCTGAATAACTTACTCTTCTGTATTTGTGGTTAGAATCTAAGTAGCCTCATCTCTCAACTAATTCCAGGAATATTAATTAGTTACCTTACTTAGATACATTTATTAGAAACAAGCTACCAGCTACAGGATGACTTTGAAAAATTGCCTTTGACATAGTATCATAGCCTGAAGTCACAGCCTTGTATCACAAAGCATTTGTTAGCCAATATTCCATTAATTCACACACAATAATTTTACATTATGAATGCTGACCTTTGCAAGAACATCGTTTTTTCTTTACCAGTGAATTACACACATTTTTATTATCAACTGTGATTTAATTTTGCAGCCATCATATTCGATGCTGCTACTTTTAATATTGAAAGGATAATCATTCTTGAACTGACTTCTTGCTGTGTTTAGGAACCTCAGAACAAACATGTCATGCAAACAAAGGAAACCAGCTTCTGTATTTTTTTTTAAGGAATGTATTTCACAAATCCATATTGAACTAAAGTTACAGCAATCATCTATTTAGTGTACGTATATTAGAGCATGTGAGGCATATCACAGATGTAAGAACATTTTATAAGAAAAAAATTGCTGCTTTTGTAAAAAATAAAGTAAAAGTCAACAGCAGCAAAATTATTGTTTACACGTTTACACATGAAATGCATGATAGAGAGCCTGCAAAGGACAGAGGGACACACTATTGTGTCTTAACTAAGGAATAAAGAGGCATATCTAGAAATCAAAACTAGAAATGCTAAAAAATAAAGTATTTTGCCCCTTACTGATCACACCAAATACAGCATATTTTGCAGGGTATATTCATTTTGTTGAAGTCTTCATTAAAAATTGTTGTAATTGTTCATTTGGAGAAGATTGATTAATTTTAGCGAAATTGAAGTGCTTTATTATATCATCTTGCAAATATCTTTGAAGTTAGAGTCAAAATATTTCATTAAAAAGCCACATTCTACGGCTATTGCAAGTGAAAATTTCAAATTCTCAAGAATGAAAAGTTGCAAATAGCAGAAGTTTACTAAAAAAATTTGCAGTTTCCAGATAGTTACTACCATCATATGCTAACAGTAACTTTATTTCTGTAAATATCATGAAAAGTGCTATATAATAGGAATGACTATTAAGGGACGTTTTAGTAGTTTCAGTAGACTTCTTGGTATGCCACACCTACCAATAACAACAATATTTTGGAAAAAAAATAAAGCCTCATTAAAGCAGTTGTCTAAGCAGTGAATAGGGAAGCTGGGGATGAGACTGGAACTGTTAACGTGAAAATTACGGTAATCACAAGGAATATTACACTTAAACCTGAATGAAGTCTTAAAACTAAATTTTAAATGAAACTTACTTCTAAATAGAGAATAAACAAGCAATAAATACAGGGCAGACCTCTCATGGAGAAAGTCCATGAATGTTTCATGAAGTCTGCTGGCCAGAGCTTCATCTGGATTGTTGGACAAGGTACTTTTATATGATGAATTATAGAACCATTAGTAAATTTCAATCTCTTTTCTTTTTTTTTTTTTCATGTGAAATAGCAGATCCATATACAGAGGGTCATCTCTGTGTGCAGAGATATGCTTGGGTGGCAGCTGGGAGAAAGAATAAAAAAGCAAGGTCTTCTCTGAGATTTAATTTGCGTTGAAGCCCTTCTAAGTGCCTATAATCAATATATACATATATATGTGTGTGTGTGCATGCGTGTATGAATAATTTTTAGAACATAAAAGCTTTAAGTCTTGTCAGATTCTCTAGGTCTCATATTATAGAACTTATTCCTAACAGTAGCCCTAATCAGCTTCAGTAAGAACCACAAAACATGAGGGAGACAATGAAAGACACTGTTCTTGTCATATTTTCAGGAGGAAAGGATCAGAAATCTCAAAAGAGAAGAAAAGAAGTTCACTGTAGGTTTCTACCCTAATTAGGGAGGCTTATGAGGTCCAAATGGTTCAAGTAGGCTGTTTCAAATCCAGCAGAGCTTCAGAACTAATACTCCTTTTGAAGATTTACTCATCAATAAATTACAGTCCTGTTAGGCTGATTAAAGAGCAAAAATATAAGGTTCAATTTAGTATGGTGTCTGCCGGTATTTTTAAAGATGAGGGAAAAGGAGAGCTTATAAAATAGAATGAAAAATCCTGTCCTCGCCAAGTACCTGAGAGTTCATTTTTTACATACAATGACATAGAGAAGAAAAAAGTCCTTAAATCAAAACTATTACAATTTGAGCAGCATGCTATAACTAGAGTCCCCTTGATGCATTATACTTTTATAGCACATTATATCATGATATATATTTAAATGCACCATTTTGTTGTACTAGACAAAGAAAAAATGGCTGTTACAATAAATATGGTGCATCTAGTTTTTCTGCTGTGCATTAACACTTGTGAACAAAGTAATACATAAAACTTTAAGTCACTGTTCTTCCCTCCCTTCCTCTTCTAAGTTGTGTTATATTTACCAATAGTTCCTCTGGCATTTATTATCTCAAGATTTCTGTATGGCATCTCCTGAGCTGCTTTAATCAATGTTTTAATAGCCATATTCTCACCCTAATATTAATAAGGAGACCTGATCTCATTGACATTCCACTACTTGCTTCAGCTGTCATTATTTTTTCTTTGGATCCCATCTGACTCATTATTTTATAGAGCCATAACTATATTGCATTTATACGCAGACTTACCAGTACTATACTGTAGGTTACAAAGTCTGCAAGCATAGTGAAATTAATTTACAATTTGATATAAGAAATATGGAATATTTATTGAAGCAGATGAAATTAAGTTTCTCATTTATAATTAAATCACATCAGCAGCAAGACTGCTCAAAATTTCAATGGGCAGCAATAGAATTTTATGAACTATACTCCCTAATAGGCAGTGGACTTTATATTTATTTCTGTTTCACTCTGTTGCAGAGGTTTTTTATATATAAGTAATGTGGGCTGCTTGCTCAGTAGTCAGTTAGGGTAGTGTCATTCCTGCAACATTCTATGATATTTTAAATTGTCATTTTACAGTGACTGTCTATTTTAACTAGAAGTAATTTTCAGCATGCTACTGTGACTTGGATTCCAATGGATTAAAAAGTATCACATTACCCTTGACACGTGTAAGATAAATATGTCTTTGTACTTTGAAGAGTATTTTGAAACAAGGATAATTCCTCAGATTATTTAACAAGGCAGAAATGTTACAGTTTTGTCCAATAAATACTTTACTGTCTGAAAAAAACAATTATAATAAGATACTTTTTTACTTTGATTCATGGATGCTTGAGGAAAATAATACAAAAAATGCAAACAGAAAAAGGTGAAAGAAAACACATGCAGAAGCACAGTTATTGGCTAACGTTGGAGGAAAATTTCTGCCAAGTTCTCTGAGTGGAGTTTTCTTTTTACCTTTCTGTTTTCTGAGGGACATTACTAGCAACATTAGACCAGAGAGTTTCAGAAAAACTCTTCTCCTAAAATGACAGATCAGGAGTATGTGCAAAAAAACAAAGGCAAACAGCCTTCTTGTGATATTGCTGCCTTTCATTAAAAAGCTGTAACACCACTGAATCAGTTTCTGTATCACTGTTATTGTGGCAATTATGTAAAATGTGAAGTTTTCAGGTGCAGCACTGGTGTATACCACTCTCCATCCAGTTTTCTCATGGAAATTTCAAGTACACAAAAGAAGATAGATTTGGACAGACCTTTTTTGTCTCACAGTCTCCAAGACACAACTTTCTCCAGAATCGGCATCCAGAGTTGTTTTGTGTCAGAGGAATGGTAGAAATCAGTATTGTGTAGAAAAACTAGCAATGTCTTCTGAGAGATGGGATAAGAGCTGTTCAACTGTGTATACAAGAATAATTTCTATTTCTACAAATTCTTTTTGCTTAGAGTTAGATGCATTTCATTTAAAAACTGATTCTACTGTTTCATCACTGCTGCTTGTGATGTTCCCAGTTGCTGTAACTTTCAACATAGTGACAACCACAAATTCCTTGGTGACTACCGATTTGTTACAACACTTTGCATTTATATTTATCCCAAAGGATACCGAAGTGTTATATATACCAGGCACCCAGCAATCACTTCACCTACCAGTGAATCATAGACACCGCTGGGATGGAACACAGCAGATGTTTAACAGCATAAAGCAGTATTACACAACAGTTTTAAGAGAGAAAGTGAAAAATGCCTTGTCAAAATGACACTACAGAAGGAATTTAGGAAAGCAGAACATAATTAAGCTAACTGCAGTTTATACAAGAAACTTACGGTAACATGTTATTCTTGCAAAAGTGCTCGTAAGATCTTTATCGGACATGAGTGATAGAACATGAGTGATAGGGTAGTTTTGTATTTCACCTTCAAAGTCAAACCTCCTTCAGCACAATGGCCTTTAACACAGTACTAGAGACAGTTAACTCTGCTAGTATTCAGAAGGTGCAGTTAACACAAGATAGCCAACCACTGAGTGACAAGAATAGCATTAAGTATCTACAAAGGTAGTAAAACAGCTTGATTATGAGAAGAGCCAAGTACTAATCATTTATGTCAGCACTACTCTGGAAAAATTCTTTTAGCTTCGGTGAAGTTATTTTGGATTTGTATCACTGTAAATGAGACACCAGATTCTGAGGCAGAGCCTGTAATACTTCATTTGGTTGAAATACTAAATAATGAATAAACTCTGATTCCTACACAATATGTTCTCCATTATCTTAAGAGCACAGCATATGTTACAACCTAGCATGGCTCTGATGGTTCATATTTTTATAAAATGTTTACCTAAACCATATTGCAAACAAATAAAAATGTTGAGCTTTTTTTTTTTAGCTTTAAAATAAAGGAAACCCCATGTCAAGAAATAGCTTTTTTTTTTTAAACTCACATATAGTGTTGCATAAACTTTCTTAGCTGCAGTCTCCACCAGGAGGACAAGACTGAAAGGAAATGAGAATTTAACTACATACAATTAGGCAGAATAAATCAAGCCTTCAAAATCAAGTATACCGCAGTAATTTGGTTGAAATCATCCTCTACATCAGTTAATTACTGATTTTGATATTTTACAGTGGTAACAAATGATTGTAAATTGATTAGTGATTTGTTCAGCTTTACTGCATAGATAATGCTCTCATTGCTTACGGCAAGTTAATTTTGTGGGCCATTTTATTACTCTAAATAAGCGTGACTTTTTTTGGTTTTGTTCGTGTAATTTTATATGACAGTTCATGGACATGAACTATGTGTTATGGGTAAATCTTCACAAATTCTCCAGCTTTTTCTCTATACATGTTCGTTATTTTGCAAAAATCTTGGGTACAGGACTCACTGTAAAATAACTTCATGCCTTTGTTGTGATATTGCTTAAAAAAAATCTGTAAGAGAAAACTAAATTTCAAGGGCTCAGAGAAATACTGCAGCTATTGAAACAGGCATAACTATGAATTATGCAAAGGCTGAGCATGTTATAAGATAAAGTAGTCTATATACATCATGGACAGCAGTAGCAATCTAGAGTCATTTGAGAGAAAGGAAATTTTTTTGCATCCCAATCATACTGACTACATAATAAAGGGAAAACAGCAAACTAAATGTACAATAAATATTCTAACATTGTCATTTGGAAATAGTTATCACAATTTAGTGGTGACGCCCTATCACTTGAAATTTGAGGTCACTGCATAGCAACTGAAAAAAATTAGAGGTACTTGTTTTCTTAGAAAGCCTGCACACAGTAGAACACAATAAACTCCAACCTGAAGCCTTGCTTGAACTAATGTGATATTTCTGTAACTTTCGCAATTCTGCTGTGAGTTGTTAGTGAGCATGAAGTTTGTGCTTAGATCAAAAAAGAACTCATTTTAATTTCAGCACTTCCTGGATCTTCAAGTCTTATACATACCTGAAGATAGTTGAGGATAGACATACTTCTTCTGAATTCAGAGTTCATCCTGAGATTTGCCCCATCAAACAGACAAGTCACTGAGAAGAACACAAACACACCATTTCAATGCTCACTGAATTACTTTCATTGTATGGTATGAGGAAGCAGGACTTTCATCATTGTTTTTAAAGCTGTTTAAAGTCACTTGTTCCATTTATTAATGGTCATGCTCAGAATGCCATTACAATATGAAGAAATGTCATTTCATACTCCTAAATCACAGAAATAAATAGTTAGAAGTTTAAAAGGTCAAAATAAAGGGATAATATGTAAGAGTTGCTCTTTTACAAATATTCTTCTAATTGTTGGGTTTTTTTTTCACTTAATAAGATATTACCTACAATGCATAAAAATTTCATTCAGTTTCAAGGAAAATATAGGTTTTTCCAAACCACATTAAAAATACCATTCATATTTCTTGAACTTCAGAAGAAGAACTCATTACATGTTATTATGACCCCTAGTACAGGAATCTTAATTCATTCTGGACTATACAGAGATTTTCTAAAGGATTGGAAAGGGACTGCTGTCGAGACATAGCGTGTATTTTCAAATAAGAACACAAACTAGTCTGCCACAAGGAAAATAACACAAGATATAAAGATTATTGAATATGCCTATGAATTTCCTTTGCTTATTTTAATATCCTATTCTAATTTATTTAATAAATTCCATATTTGTTTCGCCAATTAACTGACAACGAGAAACATACATACACTCTCTTTTAGTTAATAAAAAAGTCCCAACACAAATTGAGCCATCATTTGCAATTGAGCCGGTCTGTTGCAAGTTCAGGAATAATAATAATATAATTTCCTGCACTTACTTAGTATCTTTCATTCTAGTAAATGCATTTCAAAATTATTACTCCTGAGAAACATCACAGAACGAGAAATGAAACATGACTCTTAACTGACAGGTGGGTGCTCTGCTTCCTCAGTAAATATTCCAATTCCAAACAATGGAGCAAAATGGTTGTGGATCTAAACAAACCAACTTTCTGATCAATAGGATATTGTAAGGTAATAGAATGTTGGTTTTTTATTAATTACAGGGAGTTACAACCTCAGTAGATTCTTTCCTAGTGATGAAAGTTAGGTGGTCCAGTCTATAATCCAGTATTACCCAGCTCACAAGTTGCACTGCAGCTGCTGTAAGTGAAAAAATTGGAGAAGAAGCCCAAGAGATCCTGTAAGGAGCCAGCAAGGAAGCCAATCAAATACCCAGATGCTATACTGGAAACACAAATTTGAGAGCTTTCCATCTGGGGTCTTGCATCTGCCAAATTTGTCACGTAAGTGGTCACAGCAGTTAGGTTCTGTGTTCCAGATGAGAGTAAAAGGCACCAAAGGGAGCCATTTTCCACCCTGCAATCAACAGGAAAATGCTGTGCTAACTGAAAGTGTAATCATATCTACAGCAATGTGCTGATGAGCTCTGAAAATGTTTAGTAGAATAAGAGAAGTCTCTAGAATATAGAGATATCAAATACACTGTACATAGACATCAAATTTTATGATAACATTTATAATTAAAAATATTCATTAGCCATAAGCTGTGTATAAAAACAATCAAACTAAGCCAATAATAGAACTACTCTGGATTGCTTTCCTTAATTACAAAGCTGGTTCTTTCTTCTTAGGTAACTCAACCATTAGTAAAAGCATTTACTCTTCAATCTCTGGTCTTAGGGAGTCTAAATGTAATTTTTTTTTTTTTTTCTGGCTAAATATTAGAAGGTTGATTGGCCAGAAAAAAAAGAAGACTCTTGAATTAAATTAAAAAAAAAACCCTCGAGCCTCTTTTAATTCAGGGATAAAAAGTGTTAATGCTTCATTCAACAATTTTCTCCTAAGTGATTAATAGTGCAACAAGTAAAACTGTTTTCTGTCCTTAAGTGACACTTAGCTGTGTATATCCTTGGCAAGATGCAGCATTGTCTTTTTCTACCTTTTGCCTAAGTTAGATTATAAATTGAGCTGGTGGCTTTCTTGCAATATTATGTGCAGCACCTGATACAGCAAATGACTATACTGTGTGGAATCCACTATAAACAAAAAAACAGAAACAATGAGCCATATGAATACTATAAACCAAAACAGCAGAGAACGCAACCTCTGGAAGTCAGGAAACCCATTATGACTGAAGGTGTTAGACATAAAATCTAGTGCATTTCTAAACAAATTATTAGATAATACGAATGATACATGAGTTCAATAGAGTGGATCCATTTCACAAAGATGTTTAACAAAATTATATTCATGGGCAAGTGAATTCGTTGAACCTCTTTTACAATTTACAAGGAACCAAAAGCAACCTAAAAAGCTTTTTCATTAAAGATGTCCTAATTCACTGTTATTTTTCTTTAAAGAAGAGAAAGATTGTCTGACGATATGAAGGTTCTCCTGAACTGACCCTAACAAACTGTAAGGCACACTCTGATACAGCTAATGCATGTTAATGAGGGAGCCATATGAATTCCATTTGTTATTCTTGATAACGTATAGCCTTGGGAAGACAGCAAATTGGGGAAGCTACAGAGTAACAAATCATCCCACTCCTTCTGGCTGTTTCCTCCAGTAGTTCATTAATTTATATAGCAAATGTGGAAAATATCAATATATCATCAATATTAATGTACTAGCAGTATGGGTGTAAAATATTTATCTGGGACAGCTGCTAAAGATGTGCTCTCTGTCACTGTCTTTTATGACAGAATCCTCAGAGTTTAAGAAAATTTTTCCTAGAATACCAATGTATTTGCTTTTCGGTTTTCCTAACAATATTGTCCACCGTACACTGCTTACATGTCTTGCACAGGTACAGCATATCTTTACAGAATGAAACCCTTTCACAAATAAAGGAGTTACACATGCAAGTTGCACAGCTGTCATCACTGCACAGTAGGTTCCTGAAAGTGAGAAGAATGATTAAGTCTTTCATATTTTTCCAGACCAGGGACTGCAATATGAATTCTAGGAGGTTGACAGACCACATTTTGCCTAGTTTTCCATACCAGATGGCACTAAAGGGCAATACTAGCTGGCTTGCATTCTTTAAGATCAGCCAGCCCCTTTCTCTTGCAATATGAATTCTAGGAGGTTGACAGACCACATTTTGCCTAGTTTTCCATACCAGATGGCACTAAAGGGCAATACTAGCTGGCTTGCATTCTTTAAGATCAGCCAGCCCCTTTCTCTTTACAGTTTATCCAAAGACTTCCATATATTTTCTCAAGGCTGTTAAATGAAGCTTAATGACAGTATGTTCTAATGTTATTTATTGAAGTTTCTCCTAATGAAGCAAGACAAAATGGAAAGCAAGATTTTATTAATTCATATTGAAGGAACTACGTGTGAAACTACCATGTTTATTGCCTACTTGTTTTTTTCCAGGATTTTCTTTAGGAGAGTATCAAGGAAGAGCTAGAGAAGAAGTTAAAAAACAAAAATAACAAAACCGAAACATCTCAAGATTATGCAATAGTTCATCTCTGAACAATAGATCTGACAGAGATGGCTGTACTTTGTCTTACATGCTGTGGACATATCTTTCACAGAATACTACTTTTGCTGCATTCTGTGAGTAGACTAGACAGTTCTCTGATAAAATTCAGTGGTTTAAAACTTATTTGCAAAGGTAGCACAACTCTCCACACTACTAAAAGCAAAAGCAATTTTCCTTCTTCTCCCTGACCCAGGAAGACAATGCCACCTTGAACTCATCCTCTTCTTCTGCTGCTGCTTTTCAAAGCATGGGGAACTTTTAAGAGATCTTCAGAAAGTCAGTTGGAACGGTTTGTTTTGTTATGCAAAGCAGTACATCACGCAATACTAATTTGCTGATTGCTGACAAGTTCTTCAAGCACCAATAGATTGCAGTAGGTCCATTACCTCGGAGAAATTCTTCATAAGAGCTATGGACAAAACTGAAGCAGAAGATGATAGAGTTGCAGTCAGAAATGTTTTAAATTTAGTTGCAAAGAGGTGCATATCATGATTTTGAGAAAATGCATAGGCAGTAAAAGATAAGAAATAGATCTTCAGCTGATAGCATAAATTAAAATAGTATATAAATGGAAAGTATCATAAATGCAGCAAACTGGAGGAAAATGTATCGTGTAATAGTGTGACAAGAAGGAGAGATTTAAAAGGAGTGAACTGCTTGGTTTTACAAAGTGAGTGGAATGCATTCCTAAGAAAACAACCAAAGAGCTTGAGGAGATTCTCCAGGTGATCTCCAGGTGATCTCCAGGAAAGCTGAAATAGAACTGAAATGGCACTGCTCCTAAGAGAGTTTCCCATCATCCTATCTCAGAGACCTAGAAAGGACCATTGTTTTGGAAGTTATAGAATAAAAGAAAAAATGAGCAAATATACTCATTGGTGATTGTATATCAGTGTGTGTTTGTTGGTTATTTTTCATTTTGGCTCTAAACAGAATATTTTTTAACTGGAATCTGTACAGAAAGTGAAAAGGAAGCATTTTCCCCACATACAGTCAGAGATTTTTCTGGGACCATACTGAGACAGCATTCTGTGCTTCATGTGTCAATGGTTACCCACAGAAGTCATAAGAAAATACGTGGCAAACATATAGATATATTTTATACTGTCTTTTGGGAGATATTTTATTAGATGGACATTTGATTTTTACTTGTGATTGGGAGGTGTTTCAGTTGAAAATATAACATTGATGATATTGAGCTTCCAACTGTACAAGATCAACACAGTTCTTTTCTGGGGGATGCAGATTTCTGGGGAGGAAGTCATATCTCAGAGAATACTGAACCATGTGGTTTTTATGTATTTGAACTCTAGAGCTGGAGCTGATATTTGATATTCTTAAGATTAGTTGGAGAGAAAGAAATAGGGAACTTACTCTTTGAAGAGCTCCAACTATTTTGTTTTATAGCTCATTCAACACAGTGCTCTAACAGATTCCAACAGTAAATGAAGAAAATGTGTCAGACAATCTGTCTTCAAGTAATTTTAAACAACACAGTATTATCTGTTCCCTGTTTCAGTTCATTTTAATTGTTTCTTAAAACCTTTCCCTTTAGTCAAGACAAGTTCTATACAGGTTTCAGTCCTACACTGTAAAAGCAAATCCGTGTATAACAGGGCCTGCTCCTGACCATCATGCTTACTTCAGAAGCATCTTTAAAATCCTTAAAGTATGCCACTATGCAGATCAGATTAGGAACCTATTCAACTACTCCCTGTATTAAATTCAGATGAAATAAACTGCTGAAAGAACAAAGGAAAAATGGTGGTCAAAGATTTAAGATGAGAAAATGACATGAATTTTATGATGAGCTGAGACAACTGAATTACCTGGCTATTTGTACAACCCCATATATACATTATACATATTGCCTTACATATTGGTGGGCAAACTAGAATCCGATATGAGGATCATTTCTGCCATATTCTTATGCAAACCATGCTCACTGATTTGTGAGTAGAAACACTAGAAATCATGGAGTCTTGCAAGAAGGTGTTAGAACTAACAGCAAAACTAATTAGAAAACAACAGGTCTTGTTCTATAGCCTAGCTGCTGATGGAACTCTCTGTATTCATGCATCTGGAGACACTCTGATGCTGAACCATGGGTGTATAGTTTTAAGGTGTAGAACACAATGTTCTTGTATGGTAGTGCAAAGTGTCTGCTGCACTCTGCTCGGTAGGTAACCTCCACCTTGAGTCGTAAGAGCTTAATCAAAGATTCATGAGCAACTCATCACAATGAGAAAATTCCACAATCTAACATCACTAGAAACTTTAAAAATCTTTTTTTCTTTAAAAAACAACAAAAAAAAGTTTATTAGGCAATAAATATATTCCAGAGCCATAAGCTCAGAACCCTTGCTTATATGTATGCCCATACAAAGAAACAGGTATGCCCAAAATCTTCCAAAGCCAGAGAGAGTTCTCATGAGCCAAGGCAGGCTGGAGAGCCAACACAGAATCAACATTATTATTCCAGTTATTGCAGGTGAAGAGGAAAGATAGTGTTTATTCCATTCCTTCACCTGAAGTTGTTTATTTATGCTGTGTAACATTCCAAGTACTCAAAGCAACTTATTTTGTCATTAATTATTAGTAGGAGCACTAATGTAATGTTTAAGCTCATCTCTGCCTCGGGGCCAGTGACAGACTTACTTGAGGCTGTAGACAAAAGTTAGGACTACTATATTATTCTTGCCAAAACTAATTTATTCTTATTTTTTGAGAAATGCTAAGTATGAAATATTCTTTTAGATTTATATATATTTTATTAATAGTTAAAAATGGTATTTATGCTTTCTGTCTTGGTATTCAAGTCCAGCATAGCTTCTACGCTCAATATATTATGGGGTCTTACGTATTTTTTCACTTGCTAGCTCTGGACTTGTGGTTTCCTACATTTTGTCGTTGATGATTTTCTTAATATTCCATATCAACTTCAGTCTTCAGCTGATGTTTATTGCATCCCAGGTTGCTGGAACAAGTTTTTGTTCTTTTTCTGATCTACTTTGCCCAATGTCACCTTTATTTGCTTGCCTTACGTTCAACAACACTTCTGAGGTACATTTGAGTTTGAATTGATGGAAGCTCTACAGAGAAGTAGGAGGAGTTCTGATTATTTCCTGTTGCTATAGGGTATGAAACATATTATTAAAAATGAATTTCATCTTCCAGTTGCAGAAGACTACACCTTGTCTCCAGATTTATCTTTTGCAATTCCATACTAAGGAATACCTGTTCAATATTTTCATTTCTGAGACATCTGCATGTAAAAAGAATCAGAATTTTCAGCCAAAGAAGTCCCGTTATGGACAAAGGAGATAAAAGTGCACATTTTAATATTTGCTCTCTGGGGAATAAGGCTCCTGACAGTAAAAGCAATTGTTGCTACCTGACAACAATACATTATGCATAAATTTAGTTTCCTGTAAAGATCCTTGTCCACAGATCTGTTTTCCAGCTCAAGGTTTTCACATAATTTTATTCTATCTGAAAACTAGATTTTATAACAACTTATTTTATCCAGGTATGCTTAGCAGATAGATACTCAGTAGTCTCAGTTCTACTGCTCCTTCAGAGCTAGGAACTACGGCTACTTGCTGCAGCTTCTTTCTGAGAGCCTGGAAGAATGATACAGGATCTTCACCAGAAATGCAGAACTTGGACATATCTCTGGCAAAACACAGAGCCTGGATCCAGACTAGGATCCATTGTCTGAATAGCTGTGTACTGTGCTTTTACGAAATGGCAAGCCTTAACAGCAAAAGATGAAAAAGATGAAAGATGTTCAAGAAATGGATTCTGAAAACCAGAAGGCTGGATACATCTTCAGATTTTCAGCAGCTGAATCATTCAGTGAATCTTCTTATTACTATCTTGTATTGGTGCATATGTGATGAAGAATATTACCTTTCATGAAAATCTCGTGGACATTTTTACTATATGTTGATTTCTTTGAAAATCATTATCTGTGATTAGGTTTTAAAAAGTTTTCTGAGTGCTGAGTTTCTTTAGTGCTCTTAAATATCATCCTTCTGATCTCAGGAGAGGAGTTTTCACTGCAGTCAAAAATATTTGCTCAAAGGTAAAATAGTGTAGAATAGACAGGCTTAGTTTCTGCAGAGGTGAGATATTGGAGAATTTTAGGGTTAGTAGAGAAGGAGGAGAGGAAAAAATCAGCAGCGGAATGTACATGGCTTTTAAAAGGTACTTTACCCACTTCTGTAATTTAACTGGACTGTTTCTCCATGACAGTTATTTCCTTGGTGAGTTAAACAAATAAAGAAGCAAGTGCACATAAAAATGTGAACAAACTTTTCCTTGGAGGAGCAATTCCAAAAACAAAAAAAACAAAAAACAAAAAAAACCTGAAATGAAAATTTAAGTTTATTTCTCCCTTTGAAGATGTGTTTAGTACTATAATGTCACAAGTAGATTGATAAAATGATGGTCAGCATGAACCACTGATCACTCCTTTGCAGCTACTTTAACTATGCCTCCTAAGTCCTGCCACAGTCCGAAGCACTGTGCATATGCACAAAGTGCTTTTTATGTTTAGGCTAACCACAATCAGAAGCTGTCCTTAACTATCACTAAATGCAGTTTAATACTATTAATTGCATTAACTGGTCACATAACAGCCAATGGAGAAGGGCATTTTGACACTCATGCTGTATTAATTCAATTGAGATAACTGTTTTAAATAGTTCTTTTCAATATGTAGGAGAGCTGGGGAAAGGGAGCTGTCCATCACAGGCTGCAGGGAAAGATAAGAGGAGAAGGCAGGGTTTTCTTTACAGTACTGGAATAAATGCAGTGTCATTACTTACTAATAAAGATGATCTTGGACATTTCAATCACTTAAAGTTTTAAAGATTATGTTAGACAAATGTTTGTCCTGAATAGTGCAAGGACAGTTGGTCCAATCTAGAGAACAGAGGGCTATATGACCTTCTGAGTTCCTTCCCAGCCCTTTAGAAAAATAAAGATTCTGTTGATGAAAGGTCTGGCTAATCCTGTTTCTTCCCTGGGTCATCACTGCTTCATATCAGCCCTCTTATGATCAGACCTTTTCCTTTCACTCATCAGTACTAGACCAATAAAACAGCAAATGTCAAAGCTGGAGTGCACAGCCAACTAAAAGAGCAGGCATTCAGAAAATAAATTGCTCTTTAAGAACTCTGCATTACTACGTATGAATGAGTACTGGCTTCATGAAAGATATGTGCACATGGAATCAGGAACTGTTCCTGTCTAATCAAGATTACATTTCCACAGACAGATTTTCAGGTACTAGAAAGGCTGACATCTCTTCTCCCAGCCAAAGGTGGTTGTTTCAAGCAATTTGGAAGAAGAAAAAAATTCCAATAAACTTTTAACTAACAATAGTATTTACAATTTCATATTATATGGGTAGGTAACAAGCAGATTGAGATACTTTTTTTTTTTTTTTTTTTTTTTTTTTAATTCTGGGTGCTCCTTACAGGCATTTATTTATAATTACTATTAGGGCAAAACAAAACAAAACAAACCCTTCTCCTTAAGGCAGAATTTATGTGTGGATTTATGTTCATGAATTTGGAATTTCCAAGATGTAGCTTGGAGAGTGACTGGAACTCATACTTCCTTTGAATCAGAATTTAAATATTCTTAATAAAGTTTCATAATTTTCTATTTCACTGAAATAATGTCTTTTTGTTGTTGACTGTCTCAGGTAAAATGCAAATGTATTTTCTAAATGTTAGTTAACAAATCTTTACAGTATTGGAGGCTCAGATCCTAGGGAATTTATCTGGGAAGGAAGCAGCAAGCTCTGTTCCTTTACACAAATGCTGCCCAATCTGCTCGACATGCATCGGATGGTACAGGATGCAATCATATGGTATACTGTCCTTCACTCTAGAAGACTTACATAGACTTAGTGACAAGCACAGCTAACAGGCATTAAGAACACCAGCTCTGGTGTGGCTTCTATATCCAGAATATTTGCTGGAGAACAGCAAATATTAGAATGGGATCTATTATATAGTCCTGTTGTTACTGGTGGCCAAATTCCAGATTGTCCTACTTGCAGCTGGGCTTTTCTAACTCAGACACTGAGGTGTGAGCAGAGTAAAATTTGAAGAGAGGGAGAATGATGTCTACCTCCTGCAGCATGATTCCCAGGTTTAGGAGGACAACATTGTCAAGACAAAGCAATACCCTTGAATACTGGTGCAGTATTCACCAGTGCGGGTAACTGGTGATGACACAGGCTTTCTAAATTGAAATCTAAATTTTTGTTTATTTGTTTTGCTTTCAGTCTTCCTTCCCTCAATAAAACTTTCCTGTTTGAATCCTTTGCTTAGTCATATTTGTGAGCACAAAAGTAGTACTCAGTTTCCTCTCAGATTGTATAATTCAGTTTCACAGGTCTCTAGGTAAGGGCTCAGAAAACAAAAAACCAAAAAAAACCCAGAATCTCTGAAACTGAAATTAGGCTTTTCTTATAGCCAGTCGCTGACTGCATATAGCCTGTTTGCTAAATAGCCAAGCAAGAAAGTACATCTGTATCTTGATAAACCTAGTTCTCCAGTCCCTTGAAGAGCGATTGCAGGAGGTGAACATTTTTTAAAAGACTGCTTGCTGTAGCAAGTGGATATGTGTCTAATTTTCTCCATATATGAGAGTGAGTCTAAACACACATTAGGATGTTTTCTCCAGGAAGAAGTTCCAAGTCATCATCTGTAAAAAAGCTGGGCTTCTATTTTTTAGGAGCAAGTTTCTTAAGAATTGACCAGTCTAATTGATAGAAGTGCTTGCAGCTACCTCATGAGTGTATTTTGATTGACACTCTGAGTGGGGTTTTTTTGGAATATAGCAAGACAGCTGGCATTAATAGAGTAATTATGAAATTTTCCCAAGTATGGGTATTACAAGTTGTAAGACAAGATAGCTGGGGAATTTTTATGTTCAGTTACCCACTGTATACTTTAGAATTTCAAAAAGAACTCTGCCTTCAAACAAGAATGTGTATTTTCTTATCATTGCCAATATCAGGCCAGTTTGTGCTGGATCTTTGCTTAGGCACTCATGGACTGGTGGAAGGCCAGAAGTCTCCTCCCATCTTCTTTTCTAGCAAAATGTCCAAGTGCAGTCTCAGCACTCTTGTCCCTTAAATGCAAATGCTGTTTTTAGAGTGTGAGCATTCTCAGATCTTCCTTATAATAACTGGGCTCCAGATACACACCAGACTAAAACCCAGCATTTATGCACAACCCTTTTTAATCCAGGCATTCAATTAGCCATTTCATGTCAGCTGAAATATTAATAAGAAGTCATGTTAGCTAAGCCTTATACATTAACTGACTGAAATGAAATATCGTATCAAAGACTCCAAAGCCCAACTAAATATTTAAATCCAGTCATCTTCAGAGTGGAGAGATGCTTGGATTTGAAGTTTTATTCCTACATCACAGTGAGTTCTAATCTGGAACCGCTCTCTGCAGGATTCAGGAGCATCTGAAACTAAAATGTTAATAAGAGCTCAATTTGATTTGCTATCCATATATAGAGCCTTGGCCAATTGAATTCAACAGTATCCACTGGAAAAAAAGCCATTAGAGGCTCTTGAGTATATAGAATAACAAGCCTACAATAAAATATGCACTGCTCAATGCTGGTATGATCTTCAAATAAGGAGTGTCAGTATTTTGCCACTCTGTGCTTCTTTCTGGATTTCTCACTTTAGATGTCATTCTTGCCCAGAGGTTATAATAAAATACAAAGAAGCCTCGGTCTAGCAGCCAGGGACTCATATGCGTGTATTTTTCAGTTCAGAGTAAGGATTCAGACTAAATGTCAGTTTGAGGGAGAAAAAGAGAAAACAGTTGTTCTAAATGGTCCTGTTGACCTGAAAATCAGGTCTTGCAACAGTCTAAAGCTTATAAAGGTGGGTAGGCTAGAAAAGTATCTAGGTTACAGATGTCCAGATCTCTCTGAATCAGGGGAAAATCAGAAATCAAGAAAAGGATAGTAAGGTTTATGAAATTAGTTGTGTGCTTACCATGTAACGGCCATCACAGCTGAGCAACCTTGTCCTGTAGCAGGATGTGACAGTTACAGAGCACTAATGAAATTACTTAAGAAATTTACCTTAGCAAAACGGAAAAGGGAATTTTACATTTGTCAGTTAAGACCTTAGCTTTTAACTCCCAGTGAAAGCAGTGGAGCAAGGATAGGAAGTGAAATTATATTCAGGAACTATTTTAAAATATGTGTCTATATAATTGAACATTAATCTTCTGCCAGTTTATTTGTACAGGTTATTTACTAGAGAATAAGCATGAATGTAACAGCTACTGCTGGAGAAGATGGCTCAGAGGCCAAACAATCACACTAGCAATGAATTAACTTGTCTCTCCAAAACAACTAAGTCCCAGATCTGCCAGCCCTTTAAATGTGAGGCAATGAGCATTGTTCAGATGAGTCCTTAAAGGTCAATATACTATCTTAACTGCATGAAACATGAGTACAATTATAGCTGTGCCAATTAATACCAAACAATATCTTGGCACTTGTCCAAGAACTATTTTCTTATATTAGTGATTTATTTTAGCATTCCAGGTCAACAGCCCTTTTCCTCTGCATATAATATTTTCCTTGTAGCAACAAGATACTACTGGCACTTCTCTGCACTAAGCCTTATTTGATGCTGAACTATTCCCCTATGGTGTTTGGGACCCATTCTGTAGATGCCACACACACACATTCTTCCATTGAACAATATGAGGCCACTTGTTTGAGTAAGGGTGTTGGATTTATGTATTTGTTTAAATATTTTAGAATCACTTGGTGTGGAATTTACATAATGCATATCTATCTTATTACCAATCAGTATTATTTGGAGAGGTTTCAAATAGTGTGCATTCTTTGTGTATTATTTAAATTTGAATTTAAGGTTAAATGATATACCTTATACCAGGAAATATTTTAATGCTCAGACAAAATTAATCCTTCAATGTGAAATGAGTGATTAAAGGAACCAGTTAGGCTATGGTAGATGGCTCAGCACTCCCAGATACGCTTCTTCCTGGGGATCCTATCTTACCAGCCTGCTTACTTGTTTTGGCTAGGGCCCAGTGCCAGAGCTAATTGTCCTAAACAAAATCTTGCCTTTTTTCCCTCAAGACTCTCTACACGGCCTGATTTTCTTGCTCAAAACCTTTTCTTCTTCTAACTGCCTATTTTAGCTTCTAACTGCCAGTTTTCTCTGCCCAGCTCTATGTAGAGCTGTGAAGACTACTTCAGCTATTTCAAGCTAACTCCTCTTTCCTGTGAATGCTCAGTGCTGTCACCCTACTGCTCAAATTTCTGTATTTTCTTGAAAAGTGAAGGAAAGTGGCTTGTGTTTTTAGACTTTTACTATATTTTTCTTTGTGGCAGCAATTCTCTATTAGTTCCATGAAAACTCAGAGAAAGACGTACAATATTTTGCTTTTCACAACTGGAGATAAAAAAACAAGTCATGATTTCCCTGAAGTTAATAGCCAGAATTTGCTTCTAAGAAGGATATCTTGTCATGCAGAAATTATTTCTCTTTTATGAAAATACTTACACATAGAAAGTATTTTCATAAAAGAGTAATAAAACAAATTTCAAAAATTTTCGTGAATCTATTCCTGCTCTTATCTACAGCACAGAGCAATGCATTGGGAAATACCACATGCATAAAGGAAGAACAAACTCTTAGTAATTTTGTTGTATGATTGCTACTCTTGAAAGGTATGCAACAGGCAAGGAATAATTTCAGCGTTTAAATATTATTAAAAAGTCAGACATTTTTAAAGAATTTTCTTCCTCCAAATCCAAATTATCCAAAGATGATTTTCTTCCAAAAATAGTTTCCTTTTTTTCTAATACCAGTTTTCTTCCTTTTTTAAAATTTTGTATGTAACTGGTTCTCCAAGGGTCCAACTCTGCACAGATGCCACAAGCGGGTTACTTTTTAATGGAGAAGAGGATTGATCAAAAATTGTTTTTTGTACTCTGAAATGAAGTAGGTTTCTCCTTTACTAGGACAGAAAAACTCTTCAATATTTGAAAGCAGTATCATAAATAAGATTGTGAATACAATCCTTGTGTATGAGAGTTTGAGGATTATTTTCAGAGCTGGGATTCCATGGAACCTACTTAAGTGATCTTAAATGTATCAGGAGTTTACTTTTTGACTAAGTTTCGCACGTTACAGTTCAAATTTTGTCACTATCAAATAGGACTTTCTAGGAGGACCTTTTTAAAGAACATCCTCGCTTTCTGCGATGTAAGATACTTCTTAAATTTATTATTAAAACATTAGTAATACTTTAGAGAAATAATCCTGTTTCCCTAAAAGTTGTTTTTATCTGCTATCTGCAGTTGCACCGCTACACAGTAAAAACAGTGATTTTAGTGGGGAAAAAAGAAAATCTTTTCAGCATCAAACAATGAAATAACAACTATATAACATTTATTCTTAAGATTAATAAGGCACTGTTACAGCTTGTCATTTAAGCCAGGGATCAAGACAATAGCCAAGAAAATATAATAATAATGAAGTTAAAGACCTAAATACATGCAAAGCAGCATATCCCTATGGTGAAAAGATTTGTTTTAATTTGGAATTTGGAGAGAGATGTTGGTTTTTCTGTATTAAGCTGTTTATCCTGAGAACTCATACTCCTGTGTTGTAAACACGCTGCTAGCACATGCAAGGAAAGAACAAAACAAACTCAAACTGTAATTTAACCAACCGTGGTAATACTTGTGTTGCAAAGATTGTATGACTTCTTCAGCTATTATGCAATATTGTCCATATAATACACCCTAGGAATTCATACAAGAGAATAGTAAACATCCGCTGTTTATCAGTACACAGAATACTGCTAACCTAGACAGCCTTTGAGTGGAAGGAATAGTTTATCAATGCCGAAAAGCACAGCAGTGTTAGCTTTTTTCAAGAGGGAAAAGCGTAAGGGACAGCTATATTTTTGTCTAATGTACTAGTGCAGCTAACGATTTCAAATGGAAGAGGGCTCAGCTGAGCTGAGTTGGTCCCTGTATACAACAAACCCCTTTAGAGAAATTCCTACTGCAACACATGGCAGCTACTTGTTTATATTCACCTATCTCCTGCTCACGTTCTGATGACACCTTTTCCTCAGCATTGTCTTTTCTGCTCTTGCTGCTGTCATGTAGCAGCTGCCCTTCATAGAATGCTAACATTTTTATTAGTGGCACTTAAAATGTTCTGCAGCAACTAGTCTATTTCTTTCTATTAGCCAACAGCTGTTAGATATTTTTTAATAATTTTCATAGGGTTTGTGAAAGTGCGGTGGCTAATTACTTATAATTTCACATCAATTTACTAATTGCCAGCCCAACAGGATGTCCCTTGTCATAAATGTGCCAGGATTGGCTTTTAATGGCCTCAACCCAGGTGGCTGTTACTGGAACCTGATCATGCCTAATTTGGTTTCAAGATCTCCTTATTTGTATAGTTTGCAAAAATGAATTTAAGAAAAAGAATGAAATGACGAAGTTTTCAAAATAGTCTTAATAAAAGAAACCTTTAATATTCTCGCCTTTTCTCCCCAAGAAATGAACTAAGTATAGCACATTTGCGGTAGGCAGATCTTTTCCCTCACCATAAAAAAGTTTAGAAGCTCTTGCTGCACTTTTCAGATGTTTTAGTCTTCCTTGACCTCAAAAGTCATTGGAATTGACTCTGCTTTTTCATATGTTGAATCAGAAGAATTCAATTATACAGTTTTCCCAAAATTAGGACAGAAACTGAGGAGGTTTAGATGATTTAGTGCTATTTTGGATATTTGAGATTTCAGTTTGATCTTTGGTTGAATAGGATTATCCTATTCAACAAACCTCTCCTCCATAGAGGTATACTAAAAAAAGTAATAATGTATTTCAAAGTAACATTTAGGCCCTAGAACTCTTGAAGGTCAAATTTTATCATATTATTATTTTATCTGTATTGACAGAACAGTGACACTTGGAGATTGCAGTGCCATCTTGTCAGGACTTACAAAAAGCCCTAGAAGATTTCTAAAAAAAAGAAGGCATGTATCTTCTGTGGTATTACAATATTACCATTTCCAGTCTTGGCCAAATCTTGAATGGCCAAAGGCTGAATTTTAAATGCTAAAACTATTTATAAGGTTCCCCTCTTTTCTTCTCCTGTTATGTTCACCACTCTAATTACATATACCGCAGTATAAAATTTCAGGCAGGATATTTCCTAAATTAATTAGAACAAGAAAATAATTTTCTTATGGAAAATGAAAAAACATACAGATGTAAAGCCAGCATCCAAGATTACCCTCAATATTAAAAGCATCTATAATTTAGACAGGACCAACAGTTCTTGTGAAAGATTCATTTCATTTTTGTGGTTGTTCTTCCATGGCAACAGGTTCTTCCATGAGATTTCTGCTTGTATCTTTGCTAAACATTACAGAGGTTTTTCCCTCACCATCACGGTGTCAAATCTTCTCATTTGTAGTAACTCATTGTAAGATTTTACATCATTGTAGAATATTAAGGGGTAATATATATGCCAATATATCACAGTATTTTCTGAAGGAGCTGTGCAAATGTACACATGCATTTTACTGCAACTGTTCTCATTAGCGCAACAAAATGTACGCCCAAGTATCTTCTCATGTGTTTAGGACAAATAGTTTTATTTGTTTTCCAGTTGCTTTTCTCATTCTCGTACAGAGGAGAATTAGTATAAATTTCAGATCTGAATTCTAATTTCATAGAATATTTGGATCCAAGATTCTGATTCAAGCAAATCTTTGCTAAATGGTTGTAATGGTTGGCAAAAGGCTTTAAGAAATACACATTTTCTAAGTCCCCTATTTTATGCTAAGTCGTTATACCAAATTTCCTTTCTCTTACACCTCTCTTGTAACTATACCACAGACTAGCTACTGAAGACAAAAAAAGGGAAATAAGTATATACTTTAATGCTAGGGAGGTCGTTCCTTGAAGAGCACACACAAAAATCAAAGGAGTTGCCTTTAGAAAGAGGAAAGCTTTTTTATTTCAAAGTATGAAAAAAATTCCCTAGATACCTCAGGCTGGTGTGCTGGAGAAAAACAAAGATAATAACTGGCCTATCTTGTGCATTTGAAAAATAATCAGTCCTAGTTAGTAACAGAGCAACTTCAGTGAGCCTTGGCCTGTAAATCAATAGTCTGAATTCTCCCAGCCCCTTTCAAATTCCATTTCCAATTCTACTATAGGGATTAGTGTAGATTTAGCCCCTGATAGACAGATAAAACTAGCAGTATGTGTAGACTTACTGTTTAATAGACTGGATCTTAGGTATCAGTGATTGCTGAAATGGACTGTCAGTTAATGTAAATGGGAAAAAGAGAGATAATCTCCTCCTCTCCTTCAAAACAATATTGCCTCTACCCTCTCCAATCCATAAATCAGAAGATTTCTGCATTATTCTCACCTTAACATGTTTCATATGTTAAAGGACTTAGCTAAAACTGCTTGGAAGACTTGTACATATGAAGAACACTCACAAATTTTTAAATTCTGAATGTTTCATTCTTAATTAATTTGTTGCCCTTTCTTCCCGTTGTGAACATTCTTGTAAACATTTTAATTTCAGTTTGGGAAATGACCTCTATTAACAGATTAGTGTCCATTGTCGTACACGTAGCTACCCTTATGAATTGTTTCCTTCATTTGTCATTTGCTTCTGAGTCTTCTGCTTGGAAAAACCCAAAACTGTAATTCAGTCAGTCAAAGATGAAGATTCAGTTGCAAGTGGCTCTGGGAATGATAATCAACTGTAATGCTTAGATCATGAACACTGCCTGGACTTAAATTTGCTTACACTTTGATTTCCTTTATATTCTGCTGTACCAAGAGCCCTGTAAATCACAGTTCTGTGGAGTGCAGGTATCTGCACTAAAATATTATCTTTTGTGAGTCAGCATAGCTACTTTTTAAGACAACATGCCAATCAAGATTTTTACTGGGCCTCTTGCCCTTTTATCAGAAGAATTTAGATAAAGGAATATAGTTTGTCCTTTTGGGGTGTAATTCTGCATCTGCAGGTGTATTACAGAATAATGAGGGGGGGGTCTCTGAGAGCTATTCAACATTGGAGAAAAATGAAAAACAGGAAGAAAAACAACTCTGAAATGACTCTTAGCCTCTGGGAGCTCAGGAATGACCTCAAAAGACTGACTGGACAGATGAAAATGTTTGTATTTCTATCATTTTTCATCTAAATCAGATTTGATCTCTGCTAAATATCATTTGTGTTCTTCAACTGATCTTTGCTTGAGTGCTACCTGTTAGATACATGATATGTATCACTCCAAAAACAAACAAAACAAAAATTTTGAGTCGCAGCTGTAATTGTGGCTCGCAAGATATATTTTCAATGAAATATAATGAAACTTAAAAATATGATCAGAAAAGAGTAAATGAGCAGTTAAAGACTTGCTGAGTTTTTTCAATTTATTTTTAATTGTGTCAATAGAAGTAATTGTATGCTATAGATGAGAAATAGAAAAAAAGGGAATTAGAGAAAGCATTCACCAAGCTTCATGCATATACAAGGAGATATATTATGTTAGAGCCAAAGACTGCCCTGCATCTTTTCCTGTTATTTCACATGTAAGCAGATGTCTTGATACTCCCTTGCAACTCACTTGTACCCTCAATTACCTTTACCCTTCATGCTAAGGGAATTAACTGTAGCAAAGTCAATGCAGTTTAAAACTTTGAAGAAAACCCTCTAGGAGACTTCATAAAGCCGAGACGAAGACTATGGTGTTCCATAATTTTATTTCTAGCTGCTAATCCCCACTCTGGGATGCTGAACTTCTAAAACTGCTCCCACTAACTTTCTCTCATACATTTATTGCTTACATATACTTATTTGTTCTTGTTTTCCTGAATATTACTAGCTAGTCTTCTGTGGGGAAATGATGCTGTTTCTCCAATACCCCATTTTCTGGGCTAGTCCATTCCTTGATCTCATGTCTTCAAGAAACAGAACAAAAATAAGTCTTTTTCCTCCTTTTCCCTCTTTAGCTAAGAAAGAAATGAAATTCTAAAACCGGTATTAGCAGTCATCAGGAGGAGTAAGGGTTCTGGGATTTTTTGTTAAAAAAAAAGAAGCTATAGCTAAGGATGCCAAGCTTCTTTCTATGCCTCTGGAAATCAGGCAAGCTTAGTAAGCCCTGGTGGTACAAAGACTTAGGTAGTAGAATATATGAAATGTGTTTACACAATATATATTGCATACATTGTTAACTGAGTACAAAAATATATAAGGCAGAGGCAAGCAAGAAAATGGAGAAAACAGAAAAGTGAGCTAAATAGAGGAATTGTGAGTCTCTTACAGGTAACTGTTTCAAGGATACAAAATGAAACAACATATACATAGGATGTTTCAGTATTGCAAGTTCAGATCACTATCCCAACTCTGACAGTCGTCTGCATTTAATAGCTCTGAATGCATTTTTCTTCCATGAATTTCTCATATTTAACACATGCAAGCTTTTAACATTCAGAAAATCCCATAGTAAAGAATTCAGCTGCTAAATGAGAAAAGAACCACATATTTTTCTTTAAATCCTCCACTTGCTAGTTTCATTTCATGCTATCTATTATGGATGTCCTCTAGTAGGATGCTCCTTGTAGTGAATGGAATGATAGTTCATTATCAGTGTTCAGCTCTCCAGGTCTTTCATGATTAAATAGATCTCCGTGGTCTCTTCCCTTATTCATGACTTTTTCAGCCTAATCTATTCAATCGTTGTCCATATAGAACATGTTATAGAACACTTTTGTTCGTCCTTGGAGTCCTTCTCTAAATCTTTCCAGCTTTACCATAACTTTCTTGAGACAAAGACAGGGAAAGTTACTGTATGATGTTCCATGGAGTCCATCTGTTTCTGCAGCAGCATAATGATGTTCTCTATTTTATTTCCTATTTCTTTCCTCGTAATTTCTAGGGTTCAGTTTGTTTTTCTAGCTGCTACTGAGCTGGTATTTTCATAGAACTATTTATCATAACTCTTCAAAGGTCTCATTCCTGAATGGTAATAGACTCAGAGCCCATTACTATATACCTAAGCTTAAAATTGATGTAGTAGAGGAAGGGATACTTTGTATTTACCCATATTAAATTTCCATATTGCCTTTTTATTGCTTAATCACTTACTGCTGTAAGGAGCTTCTGCAGTTCTTCACATTCAGATTCTGTCTTTACTATCCTGAATAACTTAATATAATCAGCAAATTTTGTTGCTGCTATTCACAGCTTTTTTTCACATTGTGCATGCATGTGTTTAATAATATAGATCCTCTGCGGAAGTTCACTGGTGACCTTTACCGTAAGAACAGATCAATCACTCATATTCTCCATGTCCTCTTTTTTTTCTTTGGTGTCCATATCAAAAGTCTGCTTAAACTTCAAAAAGGGATTTTCAGTTCACTCACTTTGTCCATACATTTGCTGACTCTTTCAAAGTACTGCAGTAGATTTATGAGACATGACTTTTAAAACCATGGCAACTCTGACCAGGTATTTTGGTTATTTATGAGCACCCTAACTTTGCTTTGGATCCTACTAATTTGCCTCATATAAATATCAGGCTTGTCAGTTACGGTTATTCAAATGTATCATGGAATTTTAGAAAAACAATGGTATCACTTTACACAACAGTGGTTAGCAGCATAGCTATCATATTTCAGTTCTTTTACAGCTCCTGGGTAAAACACTACCCAGTCCTGGCAGCTGTTACATTCATTTGCTCCATTTTTTACACTTGTCTATTTGCTCCATAGCCTGTTCTACTGGCAGCTTCATGTGGGAGGGGTCAGCTAATGAGTCCTCCATGAAGACTAGTGAACCTCTTCAAGTCCTTACACCAAGAGTATAAATACAAGCTGGTCATTTGATTTTTCTTCTATAGTAGTATATTTCTTTTATATCTGGATTGTCGGCTGCAGGCAAAATCTCCGGCAAGTTTCCTGCTTTTACGTATTTGAAAAAGGCAGTGTTATTAGATTTTGTACTTCATCTTACTTGTACCTCAGACTCTTTTTGGCCTGCCTCTGCATGTTTTTACATTTAACATCTCAGAGTTTGGGATACTTTTTTTTTTTTTTTTTTTTTTTTTTTAACCTAGACATAATACTTCAGTGAAAGAGTTCCTTCTGTACCTTTTTATTATCTACTTTGCCTTACTATTTAGCTATACCAGATTCCTTTTTTGATGCATTTCCTCTGTACTTTCTACATTCTTCAGTATACATCTTTAGATAGTCTGCTCTTATAAGGATTTATTTCTTTTGATGCCACTTTTATTTTCTTTTTAACAAATATATCAATTTTTATGTGGATCCCTTCTTGAAATTGGGTAAAATAGTAATAAGTCAGAATAAAGACTTGAATATACTGTGACACAAACCTATTAAAAAACAGCAGCAATGAGCAACAGAAATCTAACACAGGACCTAAAAAACATTAACTTAATTCTTACATAATGTTTACATATTCTGAAACACTGCACAAACAAATTTATAAATCTGCATAATCCTCTATGTGGCTGTGGAACAGGAATATTCCTGTTTGGAGGAACTGACACTGTCTATGTATCCTCTGTATTCCATAAAACCTTTGGTTGCTTTACATACACAGTTCCAGATAAGCCAGGGGAGGAAAATATCTCCAGAAATGCTCAGTTTTCCAGTCACAGTTAGGAAAAAAAGTCAGTCTATTATGAACTAGTGACAGTTCCAGCAAATAAACAGATGATTTTTATATTGCCCTACAACATGCCTTCCACCTGTGAATCAAAAAAACCCGGTACCTTCAAAGACAATATGCTGTCAAGTAACAATTCAATTAAACAAGCAAACCATCTATCATCAGTGCACAGTGATTAACATGTCTTCTGTTATCAGCACTATCATCCATTAGTTAAATGCAAGATCTATTTCAGCAGAGGAAAATCAGCAACAGGAGTTGTAGCAAATTTGATTAATCAGCTCCTAATTACCAAAGACTGACAGAATTTTTTTTTAAAGGAATCCGGAATCAACCATCATGGAAATACTTGAAGATGAAAATAATAAAGAGCTAGTAATAATATGTCTGTTGTCAAATTTAAAAAATGGCATTTGCGATTTTCTGTGTGTTGTCAGTGTTAGATATTATTAATCTTTTCTTAGCATTTTGTACAAACCTTTAGACACGTGCACTTTGCCTGAGATAAAATAAATTGCTTTCTTCACTGAATTAGAGTATTATGGATGCAGAAGAGTAGGTTATCTGGCAATAATATTTTAGAGGAACACTAGTATTAGAAATGTAGAAGATTTTTAAAAACATAATAAATCATGTTACAATATCATCTTCAGATTTTCTCATCTCAACTATATGCAGGAGAAACCATTTATAGGGAGGTGTGCATCCCACTATACGTACCATCTATGAAGGTGAGCAAGGTGTAGGGAAGATAATGAATTTTTCTCTTTTTCACCTGCTTTAGTGTTGCTCTCCCTAGTCCTTCTACACCTTGCAAAAAGAGAAATACTAGGGTGTATCTTCATGTAAAAACATTAAAAAAAAATATCTGCAGAAGTAGAGGAGGGTAGTGATTCCGTATCAGTGTGGTGTCCAGGATTTTTAGGGTCCTCACAGAGGTGAAAGAAGGGCTCTTTTACCATCTAAATTACCATTCTCTTCTGAATTGCCTTTGGAATTTTCTCTCTCAGCATCAATTGTTCAGTGAAGCTGGAGAGGTCATCCTCTTAATTTATGCATCTAAGTTGAGTGCCTATAGTTGAAGATTTGAGAACAACCTACAATGTCCATACTTGCTTCCACATTTAAAGCCCCTCATCTTACTAATTTGACTAAAATGACTAAATTGTCATTTACCAGTCTTCAGAGTTTATTTCTTTTGAAGACAGGAGTTATATCTTCATTCAAAGACAGAGAATAGTTTTGGTTAAATCAGCAATTGCAACTGCATCCTTATGAATGGGAATCTGTCATCGATGTGATATATTTAATCAGATAATAATGATTTACTATTCTTAGGTTGCATATTTCCATGTTTGTGCTTTTGGTGTTAGCTTTGGGCATCAAGTTCAGGAGAATGAATCAATGAAAATCCAGTTTCAAAAAAGTCTCCCTAATTTTCATGAAAGATTTGATTTAAGTTTCCTTTGAATGTTGTGGCTAGTTCACATTAAATTCAAATTTATAACAGATTAGACAAAAAGGAGTTCACCTATGATAGTGGGGTTGAGTGAGCTCTATTACTGTGAGGCTTTCACTTGTCCTACCTGAAGTGTACTTAAATTGTACCTCTTTAAAAATTCCATGAACTTCTCAGAGTAAAGCTGTGTGTGCCCTGTCTTCTGCTATGGAGTGTTTTCCATGTTTGCTGGCCTTGTGCATAATTGTTTTGAAACAGGAAAAGGGAACTATGATATACACATATTTGCTGAATATTTTCCTGGTCTAGATAAGTACATTGCTTTAATCTTGCAGTTATTTTATGCTTTGTTGTTAAACATTTAGATGACAAAAGCCTATAATTATAAGCACTAGCAAATAGATCAGGTTTTCCTTTCAGCATGCGTTCTAATCACCTAACTGTATTCTAATACGAACTCTATAAAACATCAGATGATAATAATCCAAGCAACATGCACTGCAATCTGAGACAAATATTGTGGCCAAATATTTATGTAGTGAAAACTGTCTTGTTAAACAGGAGAGTATCGCAGAAGGCCATCACAGATCATTGATGAAATTTAACTTCTCCCATATACTAGTTCAGAAAAAAATCTATTGCAAGAAAATGGATACGCTTTAGTAAGTCAGTGAAGCATGGAAGCAATTTATCTTTAACATCATATGACACTTTCCTTGTAGGTGTCATTTTCTGAGGTCTAATCTGTACTTTTTTAATTAGCAGCCTTCACGGATAAAATCATAAATCATGCTCTGCACAAGAAGTCATAGCCTTTTTATTTTTAATTCCTTGAAGTTAAATTCTTCCTATGTATTGTGTGTTTTCAGAAATCTAACTTTCTATGCATGACTATATCTATCTCATATATATTAATGATAAAATGATGGACTTTCATGTTTCAGTATGATCCATAATGAACAGGCAAAAAATTGCCGATATCAGAGTTCTAGTGCTGTATTTCCTTCCCCCTTCCTTCTCCATTCCTTTCTCTTCCTTTCCAACAATTCTTTGTTTTGTCAGCTACTTTTTTTCTAAATGAAAATGATACAAATGGAAGGGTAACCAAAAAGAAATGACTAGTGGCTTTGGTGGAAAGTAAACATATTCTTACAACTTCACAAATCTATAGAACTTCTTCTACTGATGTAGAATATCCTATTTATTATTCTCAGTATCTTGTCTGCTCAGGAGGCAAGTATAACTTATATAGCTGTCTTGTATTTCATTCTTACCACAAATATCTCACTTTGGGTAGCATTTAATGTTAATCACAATCTCTCCCTCTCCATTAGAATAATTGTTTGTCTCTCCCTCCCTCCTGTGGCTGTTTATTATGCCTACAATCTACATAATTGCTATGGGTTGTAAATGTATACCTTCTGTCCAGTTGGCTATTATATGTATAATCCCTTACCTTTTTTCCATTATGCCAATGGGTGGATGAGACTCTTGACCAGAAAAATCTGGCCTCTTTGAATGAAGTCTTAAAACTTGGGAAAAAATAATGGAATATGATTCTTGGTCAAAAGTAAAAGAAAATGTTTCACACTCATTCCACAACAAGAGGGTTTTCTAAAACTGAAAACAAGAGCAGCAACATATTTCTTGGCATTTTATGGTTGCTTCCACCAAAGCAAGCAAGCTTTGCCATACGGGCAAAGTATGCCAAGGCATACATCCTTTTCTTATTTCGCTCCTTTAGTAAAATTATTTCCACTAATGTATATTTCATAAAACCAGGCTTACCTTTCCTGTTTCAAAACATTGCAAGATCTGACTTGCCCTTCCAGTTTCAAAACGTTATTAGTACAGGGGTATGTATTTGTATTTTGTTAATAATAGCAGTGTTGGATGATGGAAGAGATGTTAATCAGGACACATACCTCTTCTTTGTCATAGTCACTGATTCAAACCTGACATGTTGAAAAGTCACAATCATTACAATGCTATAAAAATTATGGTTTTTTGTGGTCATTCGTGAAACCTGCTGGATTCATATAAATTTGTCAGATAGATGATCACATCAAAAAGAAAACCCTCAAACCCCCTGAGCTCAAACTGACTGCTAACTGCCATGTTATCAAAAATCACTATGAAGGCTAAAGAACAAAAGGAAGTGATCAAAGCAGTAAACTATAGAGAAGGTAAAATCTGTACAAATACATTTTTCCCTCAGAAAGTTTGTCAGGACTAATAGAAATGGCAGGTATTCTAGACAGAACTAGATAGGAAATAGGGCTTGCTCTGCCAGGACCACAAGTTGAACAGAAGTTTTATTATAGTACAAATGCTAATAGTTAACTTTTTAAATAACAAAATCTCTTGACTGATTAGGCAAGACAGAATTTTAAAATTGAGCAGTTTATAAACAACTCTCACTTGCCTCCTGTGATCTTTCAGATCAGGCCCTAGTCTTCAGACTTGGTTTCAGCCAGTTCTGTGACTTCCTGAGTTGCAACAGCCCCTTAGGAAATTCTTTTTCTTCATCTCTGAGTCCCCTCTGTTGGCTTTTCCCCAAAGTCTCTAAGTCTTTCTGTGAGGTGCAGACCTGACACCTCCTTCATACGAGTTTCTCATTCTTTCTGCAGGACAGTCCTGTCTCTCTGAAACCTTCTCCCTCATCATGATGCTCAGCTGCCCTCAAAGAGTAGTTTCCCCCTCCTCAGGGAAGGATGTCCCGCTCCTCAGGGACATCCATCTGATCTGATCGGTGACCTTTTTAGAGGAAGATGGCATCACTGTGAACCACAGCACCTCCCCCCTGCCCAACTGAATAAACAACATCTCTTTCACACAGGCCAATTAAACTTCCAAACACTAGACCTTTCTGACACTTGGACTAAGCAAGTTGTTCCACAGCCAGGCAGCTAGAGCCAATATCTTTTTTACATTTCAATTTTGTACTTGCATTCATATTCATAAATATATGTGTGCGTGCTTCTCCTCTAATTAAGGCCAAGTTTCATCCCTATGCACTTCACAGATTTATTCGTATTAGAGAATTCACAACTACTTTTCAACTACTAGGTTTGATGTCCCAAAATATGTGACTGTCAGTAAAAAGTAAAACAAGGTGGAGCAGGTAATGTATTCACTGTTTTAGTGTCTGTGAATAAAAGTCATTAGCAGATAGAGCTGTCAATCCAGCTCACATTAATTGCAAGTAATTTTAAGTCAATAAACAAAACCTCAAAACAGCGTAAATATGAAGCTAAATTAAAGATGTAATCTGCGATTTACCTTCTCTATTTAAAATTTCTTTTCACTGGCAAAGAAGAGTAACTCCATAAAAATTATTCATCAGATGCTTTTTCTTTGAAAATAGAAAAAGCTATCAAGTAATATAGCTGACAAAGAGGACTTATGCGAATTTTGGTGGATGTAATTTAATTTCCTGTGTCTCATTAAGTTCTTTAATCTTCCACAGCATATGTCTTAAATCGGAAGTATCATTTGAATCAGCCTAGATTAATACATTTCTTTGTAGCTACTGAGAAAATGTAGAGAAATCCACCACTGCAACAGTCTATTTAGTGTTCTGATGTTATTTCTGATTCAAAATAACAACAAAGAAAATCTGATTTTAAACACATTAGTCCACCAACGTTAATGCCAAACTCTTCATGATAGGCTCTATCCTCATTGCTACACTTGTGTGCTCAGTATAGGTGAGGCTCTTTTTCAAATCCACCATTAGAGGTTATTTAGGAACTAGATTCAGCCATGAGGTGTATAATATTTTGTAGAACTGCAATGATTTTTTAATTAATGTTGTTAATAAATATGCTAACATTGTCCCACTCACTACATAAAAGTATTTGTAAATTTCATATTAAATGATGGTTACCTCCTGATTCAAATAAGTTTCACATTTAAGCATATTTATAATCCTTTATAAAATTAAAGCAAATATTCTAAATCCTTTAATATATTTAGAGTAAATTTGCAGTTAGGATTAACATCTGAAACAAACATCTTTGTACTCCTCTATATCATATAGTGTTCTGCATTGTTCCAATTTAGTAGTTTATTCTCATTCAGCAATGTTTTTGGTGATGTTTGTTTTGGGGCATAAAAGCTGCATATGTTTTTCCAAATTTTTCCAAATTGTGAGGCACAAGGATTGACTTATTAAAAACATATACACACATAACTATATGAGATTCAGTCAATACCTCTGTTATAGAAATGTTTGTGAACGCTTGTCTGTGTAAGAATGTTTGTATTGTAACCCCTCATGTTGCTGTGTTTTAATCTAAAAAGTGACTATAAACTAACACAGTTTCACTACCAAAAGGCATGTTATAAATTAAGAATGGTATTGAAAATTACATTAGATTATAAATATTGTTTCTAGTTTTATAAGGGAAGAAAGTTAAGACTATAATTAAACATAAAGTAATATTGTAAATTCCACTTGTCTCTCTATTGTTTTAAGAATCCCAACATTTTTTCTTGATCTTAACAATATTTCTTTAAATGTGACACTGAACTGATGAACTCCATAACAGCATGAAAAGTACAGGGGAAAAAAATGAGAGAGAGAGAAAGATAGAGAAAAACAGAAAAAAACACCAAACTCTTCAATGTCAGTATTGTATGATTTTTAATGTCTGTAGAATCTCAGAATATGTCAGCATGAAAGTATGTGCTGGATCTATTTTTATCCTTTTACATGCCAGTAGTATACAATCCAAAGAGAGCATTAAAATTGCATGTGCTTAGTCAAAATTTTAAATAAAAATTATTCAGATCCCCTTTCGTGTTTCAGTATTAAGTCACAATGTTAACAGTTAGGAAAGCCAGCCATTTCCTGTTTGCAGGGGAAGATGGAAGGAGAGCATGAACTGCTGCGATCCATCCAGAAACTAGATGGCCTAAGATTCAATAGCTGAGCTGCTCCTTACTGAGACATTAAAATTGAGAACTTAGAAATAGTGATGACAGCTTAGCTTAATGAGATTTTTTTTATTGAGCTTTAATAATGTAAGTATATGCAATGATTTTCAACTGTAAAGCTGATAAATATACCGTTACTGATAGACACATAAAAATTTATTACATACCATGATATGTTTTCCACATGCTAAAGTAAATTAGAAGTAGTATCTGCTTAAGGAACTTCATAAGCATGTTGGGGTCATATCTAAAAGAAAGCATACTGCAATATCACAATATTGCTGGGCATATTGGAATGAGGCACGTATTGAACACATCGATCCTTCTGTAAAAATAGCATTAGGAATTTATATAAGAATATATATCTGATAGATAGTTCTTCAGGAACTACAAAAAATTGGAACAAAAGACAGTGATAACTTCTGTACAGATGTTTTATTTTAAAATATCTTTCCAGATAATTATTTCAAATTTCTCTCTCTTTCCTTCTCCATTCCATAAACAGGTCTGAAGAGGCAAAAAAAAATTTTTTAATAAAAAAAAATGCTACAATTTCACATGATTCTTCTTTCCCCTTCACCTGAAAAGTTTGGTGTTTCTTGAGTTTTTGCTTCATTTTATGGGAAGAAAAATTGCTACAAGACTAGTAGGTTGATCATTAAGTCCTAGCCTCAAAATTACAAAGTTACAACACCATCTTCAGTCCTGAAGCTAGTAGATGTGGTTATTTATGAAGTAATTTCTAGCAGAAGTATGCCGGATCTTTATACCATAAAGGAAATTATAGTACAGTGTAACATATTACAGTTCATATGAAAGTTGCCTCACAGAATCTCAGATCCTTCCTAGCATACTGTAGTGTTACATATATTTCCTTATCCAGCCAAGTTAACAATATCTCTGTTTTTAAACATGTGAAAAACTAGCTTTATAGAATGGTAAGCAAATAGTGCTTGGTATCTATGAAGATTCTCTGTCCCCTTGCCCTATGCTTTATGCAAACAAACAAGCTAGCACATTAATAATCTTAGCTCTGACAACAGTGCAAGACTATTTAATATTCTTTTCATGTGGAAGCTGTTGTCTGATCATTAATCATGTTTAGTTGCACCTGCAATTATTTTTTCATATCCTTAATATGCCAATTTTATTGCAGTGACTGCTCTTAGGAGGTTTATAATAGTGATTAAAGCATTGTTAATTGTTGCATTCATTTCAGGATTTATTCAAAGTCAGTGTGATCAAAGGTGATGATGGGAAATGCCAAGGTTACCACAAGGATAGGAAGTTTCGATCAGAATTTGCAAACCTGTTTAAAACAGTTATTTCCAGTCAGTCCAGGAAAAAATAACCTATCATTAATATCCATTGTTTTTTGCTCCAGTGTAAAGCAATTTCCAAAGCTTCTTATATGGTAGAGGTAACACTTTTATAGAGGGACACACGTCCCAGGACATTGTGTATTCTCACTTTGTCTTACCTTGACATGCTCTCTATTTCCTCAAAAGTATCTATCTTTTCCTCTTGGAAACTCCTTTACCAAGAGCTGATAACATCTCAGTGTAGTCAGTGGTTGATATAGTCAAGTAATTGATCCAATTTCGAGCACAAGCATTTTGTCATGTTAAAAAAAAGAAGAATTTAAGAAGAGATCTTGATGTGTGAAAGTAGTAGTTTTACACTGCATGTTGAATCTTTCTATGCACAGTCTGTGGCAAGTCCTCAAGGGACTTTTGGTTCTCCATCAAAGAGGCCTCTATAAATTTTTTGCCAGTAACAAAAACAACTCTGAAACTCAAGTGGTTGGTGCTTGTGCTTCTGTAATGGAAGCCTGAATTCAATTTCAACTCAAAACAGACAATCATTCTATTATGGTATGATGGGATCCCAAGGGCTGGGAAGTTCCTAAAAAGTGACTGGTGATGACCTCAGATAAGGGCTGTTTTGAAAGTTGTGACTAGAATAGGTTGATATAGAAGCAAGAAGAGATTAATGTTGCTCTTTCAGATTAGCTGGTTAGGGTGGAAAGTGCAGAGGATGATCCCACATGTTATTCGTAACTCTATACCTTCTGATCAGAGAAAAGAGAAGAGCCTCAAATAAAGGAATTCTTTAAATCAGGAGCATAGACAGCTTCATTGTTGGACACAACGTAATAATGGATAATTCTTAACAAAAGACTTTAAATAAAATGAAATAAATTATCCTATTCATCTACTTAAGAAGTCTGATGAGGATGTTTCAAAGGGCCTGATTTATTTTCTCTTTTTCTAGGTTCTTCCAGGGACAGTTTGCCTATTTAATTGACAGACTTCACTGATTTTATGCCAATATTAGAATAATCTTTATTGAATTGGTTATACTGAAATGTCTTTGTTTGAAAGGGACCCAGCTAATTCTTCACTCCCATTAGCCTTAGTATCAGGCTAGCTAAGTATGTGTCCAAGAAATGACTGTCTTTTGCTGTTACAATTACAATTGTGTTTATTTACAAAAATTAGAAACTTCTATATAATGTTAATTAAGCTAATGCCATTGATAGATGACCAAAGTATAAAAATGTCAATATATGGGAAAGGGAACATGGGAGGAGAAACTAAGAGAGTTAACAATCCAGGTGCAATCCTAAATTTATAAAGTATGTTCTCCAAAGAGAAGTATGGAGAATGTTCTCTTTGGAGAACATACTTTCTCTTCCTTTTTTTTGAGAAATGAAACATATGCAGCTTAACAGAATATGAATAAGATACCCTATGGGTAAGCAGATTTCAAATTTATGAAGCAGGCTATACTAGAGTGTCTAAATACAAATATTGGAGGCTGCTGAAACAACATTTTCCTTGTAGAATTCCTTAGCAATACCTTTTTCCCCACTTCTGCCTTATGATGTGGAAGATCGCTACTACACATCAAAACAATGAAGAGGAAGAAAAGTTGAACATGTTCTCACTTCAGAGATAATAACTTTTCTCTTCAGCAGTAAGATATCTTCTAATGAAATTGGTCCTTTCAGTTTCCTTTCAGATGCAGGCAGGTGTGAGTCAGGTGACACACTGTATAAAGTAATGATGTCCATGTTTATTAATTAAAATATTTCAATTCCTGAACTCTCATCCAGATCACAATGAACAATAATACTTTTTCTCCTTTTGACTTTTATAATGCATACTATTCTAGCAAAAAAAAAAAAGTGTTGGTAGGCTAACTGATGAAGATGTTTTGTCTAGGCAGTTGGACAGTATAAAAATCCAGTAACTAAATATTGGGATCTTTTTTCTCAAGATCTTGATATGCTTAAAAATAGATTGCATGAGCTAGTCACCTGAAAAGGTAGTGGACTGGAATCTATTACCCTGATGATTCCTTTGAGATTTTGTAACTATTATGAGTTGGTTGTCTTGGAGATGAAAAACTAGAAGTAGAACTGGATGAGATGGAAGAACGAAAGCAGGGAACTGGTATGGTCATGTTGGTCCAACAGTGATTTGCTTTCTGAATACACTGTCTCTTCTTTCTTCATAGATTTCAATGCACAACATGGTACGATTATCTAGGACTTAGGTTACAAGGACACGGATAACTTAGGCCAAACCGTTGTATAAAAAGAAGAAAAAGGAAGGTTTCCTAGCAAGATACAGGCCAAAAAACCAACCAACTAACCAACCAAACAAACAATGTGCATTCTTGAAATCATATAAGGGCTAGTTCAGCAGCAATTTCAACACTACCTTAGGTGTTACACCATTCTGACAAAAAGGTCTCCTGTGTTCAGTGCCCTGATAGGAACTTCACAGCATTCACTGTGAGTTCCCAGAAGTAAGGCTTCCCTTCTTGCCAAAGGCAATTTTGAAAATTTTTATGGACTTTTGACGTCTTTACAGTTCTACAATTGATTGCAGTTTGTTTCAGAGAAATTAAAATATATTTAATGCATCACAGATGTATCTTGACAGAGTTATTGTTTTGGACACCAAAACTGCTACAGAGATTTTATCATTCTGAAAGTAAAACTACCCTAATCTTCAAAGTACTGAGGACTTCTTACTATAAACAAAGAATAGAAAAAAATAGTTATCTTTCATGCTTTGTGTATTCCTGTGTCCTTTCCCCACAAGCTCGCTGCAAGTATGGTTTGCATTTAAGATGTGAAAAAAAATGGTTCTGCTGGAGATGTGATTCAGCTACTTATAACATCTCTCCGCAGTTATCACTTGAGTAAACTTCAGAATGGACCTTGACAGCTGACACAGAAGTATTTCTAGCTTTAAAATGCTGATGATTTAATACTCACAAATACACGATGTAATTTGATCCTTCTGCGTTGTCAAAACTAAAATGATCGACAACTTTCTGTATCCATTCAAACATATATCTTACATACAAACTCACAAACTGAAGCCAGAAATTCATTCCCCGTGAGAGATGATAAAACTACATATATATAATACAGCTTTATTGAAATCCTGTGCTGGTGTCAAGCAAATTATTATTGAGAACCTAGGGCAGGAGATTCCTGTGGTAGTTTGGGTTTCTCTTATACCCAAACAAGTCTTTTTTTCTAGTCTTGGAAAATTAATTCTTCCATTGTTTAGGCTCTTACATGGAATCCAGAACCCATAATTTCAGGGTGCATTCTTACTCAGACTGAACAGAAAATCACTTAGCATAAATAGAATAAATGTGTTCTGGAAGCTACAACAATAACCTAATGTACTGAATCTACTCTTAACCTAAGCCTTGTAATCTTTTATTTGGATGGCACTGAAACACAGTGGAAAAGAGAGTACTAAAAGCTTGAATTTTTTAGAATTTGTTAGTCATTCTAAAATGAAGTGACCTGACTCCTTTCTCCAGTTTGCTTCTCCCACTCTCATCTTTATCTGATGCATATTTCTTGTCTTCGTAACAGAAAAGATCATAAATTAAAAACTGTATCATCTGAGCAGTTAATTTATCTAATACTGCAAGTTAACAGTTAAGGATGTTGTCTTTGCCCTAGCAAGAACTCTGATAATATTTATTTTCCTATTGTTGCAAAGACTGTGTTGAGGGGAAGGTGGAAGGAGCTACACTGCCCTCAAAGACTAAGAAATTTACACTTGCCTTCACATGTGCCTTTATCAGGGAAATTTATCTCATTTGCAAACTCTCTGAGGGTTTCCATGCAATGACAGTAAGCTCTCACTTTCAAACCTAGCCTTCAAGGAGAGATAGAAGCTCTGGTCAGCTTTAGACTCTACTTCATATAAAATGAAATTTGTGATGGTGGGAGTTGGGAGATCATGCTTATCTTTGATGAGTTGTGATGCTTTAAATTCTTGTATTTCATATTGAAATAGAACTTTTTATTTGAGCTTCTCAGGAAGCAGAAATTCTATCATATTCAATAACTATAACAATAACCAACCGTATAACACCAACAGTATAAATATTTGACCTTAAATTTTGTATACTCATAGACCAGGTTACTGTATTTCATGTAGAAGATTCCTTGGTCTGCTCGTTAGATAGCGTAGGGAATGAGTGATTTTCAGTTCGGGGACTTTGAAGTGAATACAGCTAGAACCCCTGGGAAAATATTATAAAAAGACTGCTTTTATCTGTCCTTTGGACTTCTGTTAGTTTGACTGCTTAGCTGAAGGGAGGTTTAAAACACCTTCAACACTTCGGAAGTTCCTTATGGAAATTGTGGAGGACATGAAATTTCTACAGATGTTAACTAATTTGAACGACCTGCTTACATTTGGAAGACACAGGAGGTTGAAGAGAGACTTTTGAAAACTTTAGGCTGGCTAAAGCCCTGCAGATGAAAGCTATTAAGTGATAAATATGTGCTGTGCAGGACATGTGGTTCTGCAGAACTACAGAAAGTGTAAATACATTTCTTAATAAAACAGAAACATTTCCAACACAGTACAGTTTTCAGAGTTATATTTTCTATAGTTTTTTTTTTTTTTTTTAATAATGGTAGCCACTTGAAAAGCCATTGAATTTCTTTAACAGAGAAAATGAGCCCAGAAAGAGGCAAAGAAAATGGAAGATAAGTGGAAGGGAAAACAAAATCATAAACAGAGAAGTGTTACCATGAATCAGTGACATAAGAACTGTGACAAGGCTATGCAGTAAGCAATTAATTGCTTATATCAGTCATAGCCTGCTTGGCTCTTTGCTGTTGTCTTCTGTGTTTTTTCTTACTACAGAATCTTCTATGATAACAAAATCTTTTATCAACATTGTATTTCACCACAGAGTTCCCTTTGCCATCTCTTATTGCTAAATCCTCACAAGAAGAGATCCAAAATCATGAAGTGTCCCATTTCATTTCTGGCTTGGAAATTAGTTTTTGTCAGAAAACCAGTGCTCTTGTCCCTCACGACAATTTACTGTCTTCTGGAAATCATTTTGCTCATCATTACAGTATCTTCCCAGGTAGATAAAAAGCATATGCAAATGAGAACAAATTTCCACTGACATAAGAAATAGAGAAGTTATTTTGTTCTGCAGTACATGCCTGTTGGGCTTATAAAGCAAATATCTTGATGAGTAATATGTTTGTTTGCAAAGAGCTTTAAGAAAAAACAGAAGAAATGCAACTTATTGTTGCTATTCAGTTGATCTCCATTGTGTTTGTACTAATAAAGAAGAGGAAAAACATGCTAAAACATCCTCCCCCTCTACCCAAAAGCACCTGATCTATGACTGTAATTGTGGTTATATTTGTATAATATTGCAAAGAGGTTTGGCTTACTCAGGAATTTTTTTTTCTAATACCGGTGACATGATATAGTATATCTCTAGCTGTTCATAAGAACTTCTCATCTCTACTTGAATAAGGATTAATTCGTGCAAAGGAAAAGCTATTACTCATGATTTTTGAGTTCTTGTGCCATAACATACTTTGATGTGTTCTTATATTTCAAGTAAAATACCTCAGCAGAAGTCTCCATGCTACCAAATATGTTTCCTTCCTTTATTTTTCCTTAGTAGTGAGAATGAGTGTTAATTGCTCCTAATTGGATTTTTGATGGGTTCTTACCTAATTAGCACTTAAAGAGTTTTTACAAACTTAAAGAGATGTTTTGATGAAGAGGAAGAAGAGTCATTACCATTTTTACATACCAGCACAAAAGATTCCTAATGACAAAAAAATACATTTTCATATTCTTGCCTGACCTATCAAGCACTGTGATTTTCTGATCTCATTTCTCTATTTGAAAGCTTCAGTCTTTTGGAATGTGACACTCTTCTAATGTAAGATATGTGCTTCTATTGCTCTGACTACTAATTAATCTTTATAAGTATAGCATCTTCCAACAATAATCATGATCATAAACTGGATAACAGCAGTTAAAATGAAAGAAATGCCACCATCTACACTGCTGCTTAAAATACTCTAGCTTGATGGAATATGGTGCAAGAGGAAATACCATTTTACGATAATTGACTGGTACTTATGAAGATTTTAGTATAGCTTGATCACCAGGTTTTTTCTTGTTCTTTCTCTGATTTTTTCAGGGAAAATATTAATGCTTTATTATGATAAATCAGATGGAGGAACTCTTTTAAATGGAATCTTTGCAAACACTACAAGTCAGTATGACTTCTTTCCAGAGAAAACATGGCTAATTGGGTTGATATATCAGCAAAAAGACAGTTAATACTAATAGTCAGTCATAGATGCATTTAAAATGGCAAATCCCTTTTATACCAAGTATAAGCCTGTAACATATCAGACTTGTTTAAGTGAATATTTCTTTTTTTTTTTTTTTGGTGGCAAGGCTATTAATGCAGATGTTCCTGTAGATCTTTGGCAGATGGATCTGAGTTTCCATCTGTCTACATCATGTTTAGTCACTTTCATGTTTCTAAGTGTGTGTTAAATTTGACCAGATCATAATTTATTCCTTATAAACCTCATTAGCGCATATATAGGCAATTTAAGGCTTCCTACACATTGCAGTTGAAGTCAGTACTTAGAAAATTGTGTAGTTTAATCTATACTAGCATACTTAAGGAAGTGTTACAATTTCCTATTATTAGATGAAAGATTATGAAAGTTGATAAGGATGTTTTATACTGCTGTAATTATTCTTGTTTGAGTAGGGAAATTAGGCATATTTATACTAATATAATTGATTTAAATATATAAATCCATATTGGATTCATAAGTAGATGTAAATGTGTATATGCATATATACACATACACATGTTATTATGATCTTTTCTTCACTTACTCCTGTACTTGACTAATAATTACACTGGTTGAAAATTTCTGTACAGACTAGGCTTTAATCATTGGGGCTGTAAATACTTAAAGCTGTACTGATAATTCAGAATGAATTACAAATTCCCTCAAAAGACATTTGTTTCTCTATTGTCCTGCATTTTGTGTTATCCCCTGTATAAGGCTGCTGTAAAATGCTAACATTCTCCTTTCTAACTCGCATCAAAATTACCGCCACTTTTTGGCATAAATTGTAACACTTACTATTCCTCACCCAAGAAAGCTTGAGTTGTATTGAAGTGGTGCCTAACCCTAACACATTGCCCCAGAAAGTGGGAAGAAGGTAGGAGAGAAAATTGTGTCAACAGTAAAATAACCATTCAGATATCCCTGGGGCTGCTCAGGCAGTAGAGTCCAGCCCTTCAGCACAGTGCGCAAAACTGAAAACTCCACAGTGGTTATCATTTTGCAAAAGTTATCACGCTTTTCAAAGATCAATTACCATGCAGCCTTCGGGCTGAATATTGTACGATGAGACTATAGTTTGGAAAGAAGGAATTAGCAAGCAGCTACTCTTAAGGCTATTTGGCAGTTAGGCAGCACTTATACTTGCAGTCTCAACTGCATAATCACAAATTTATCTTATGAGTATTTAAATCCTATTGAATAAAATAATACTGATGCTTTTATTGTTACTGACCATTTATAAAGAAACTGAAAATCTGATAATGAAAATCTAGATTTATCACAACAATGCAAAACATTAGGAAAAAATCTGTTATCAAATAATATACAGAGGTGAAAGCTCTTTCAAAATGTCCTTGAATTTTAAACTCTAGGGTTTTATGCTGCCTTTTGTCTACTGGTCAAGGTTAGTATCAAGGATAGGAAGGATTTTTCATATTAATGAGTTATTCATCAAAAATATTATCATATGGCTGAATCTGTAGATTTGACAGCAAATTTTGGAGGACAGGTAGTTTAAAAATTTGCTTTTTCTTCCAGTTTCAACAGATATGTCAGTCTGAAGCAGAACTACTTTTTTTATGAAGATTAACAAAAAATAACAGCAATTTACTAGTAGTCTAAGCTTATGCAATTTAATTCTCATTTACATAGTGCCTAGGAGCATACAAGTGGTCAGTTACCATACTCAGCTTATATGCAATAATCAGATTTGTCACAATAATTTTATTGTTTGTGCTCATATAAGCTCCCCTCAGTCATTGTTTTAAAGAGTCAAAATATGATAGGAGAGCACAACTAATTGTCTGTAACTTTTAACTGATGATTGCCATTTTTAGAAAATTCCATGTTTGGTGTGTTTCTAAGGGCAATTATCTAACTGTAAATACTGCAAGAATTTCTTTGATGTGATAAAGTGAAAAGAGATCTAACTATGATGAGAAAATAAAAGTATATTTCAGTGAGCAGTTGAATCTCACTGGGTTTTCTGTTTTACATTATACCATTTTATTTTTCTTCCTTATCTATAGTATCAGTTACATTTAGGTATATTATCTTTTACATATTGAAAAGAGATACTACTGATAAGGGGAGGAGCTTCATGAATGTCTTATTCTTGAAACCTCATTCACTGAAAACTACACTGTAATGCTTTGAAGTATCATTCGCGGACAAGGACAATATATCCTAGTCTCCATGGAGACTGCCTCTTATTTCATTACTTCATCCTATGTTGGTATCTGTTTTGGGCGATGATCCCTTTTCAAAAGACATATAAGACAAATGTCAACAATTCTGCTATCACAACAGTTAACGTGTGTTCCTAATTAATTCTTAAGCAGATAATCAGCTACAAGTATATTGTGAAACCAGATGGTCTAAGATTTCCAGGCTATCTGGCAGTGAAGAATGCTTCATTACAAATTCTGTGTTTAGTCCAGGTCTGCTCATAGGTGTTCAGTGTACATTCTAATTGAAGGTGAACTAAATAACTTTGAAATTTGCAAAATGGAGAAAAGCAGATCTCATTTTTCAAAGCTTTTATTCACTGGTAGGTTGTGACATAGAATCATGGAAGATCTGTGGGAGATCTAGTTTTGCTATTGCTCTCTCTCTGCCTCAATTAACCTGTATAAAAATGAGTGTAAGGAATTTTTGCTTGTCAAAACACTTTTAGATCTGGTGTTCAAGAATCCTAAATACATTCTCAGAAACATTATTTAAATTTAGTTTATTATATTTTAGTAAGTAGCTGTCCATTTTGGTAGATATTCTACAAATGCACCTGAAGATATTGTTTCTGCCTTCAAGAGTTTAGAAGCCATACAGAATGGGCAAACCAATGATGGGAGCAAAACAATGATATCATCCTCAGTTTACCATGGATGAATGGAAATGATTATTATCTGTATGGCGTGTACTAACTAGGAAGACAATGGTACAGCCAAGAATTGCAGTGTGTTCTAGATTTCACTTGCTCTCTTTTTTTATCATGAAAATACATCTACATAAAGAGGACATCCCCATCCCCAATAAACAGTTTTCCTCCTAATTTTAATGTTAATAAACTTAAAATACCCTCTTTTTGCTTGGATTGTGTGTTTTTCATTCTAAGAGAAATGCGGAATTTCATCAACAACAGCATGGGTAAATTATAAGTTTCAATTTAGACAGATATGTAGTGATCAGTAACTCTGTTAGCTATTCCATCTAACTTTGTTAGATGGAGGAGAGGGACACCCACTGACAGGAGGATAAGTAACGTCAGTCAACAGAAATTTTTCCCTTCTGAAGGTTGAAATTTGCCTTTTAATACATTCTGGAATATATATATATCTTCAATATATTCTGGATGGCATAACTGGGCTCTGCTCAGAGTAGTATCCTGGGGGGTTTTATTAAAATTTTAAGGTATCCTGGGTTTTGTGGTACATAATATTCCATTATATTTGTAGTGCAATTGCAAACAGTAAGCATTTTTCATGGTTATTTTGAATTTAGGATTTACTATAATAGATCGGGCTTGATGTTATCTAATTTGGACTCTTTGTTTCAGAAGAGTAAAGTCTTTGATAGGGAACAGGGCAAGATATTTTAGAGGATGGTATTAGAATCCCGTTAGAATCCCATCTGCATGTTAAAATATGCGATGTGAAACACTTTTGATATGTTATAACACAGATGTGAAACAAGACCGTAAGGTCTTGTCCCGGCTGGATAGTTTATGTCTAACTACTAGTTAGTTCGTAAGTTTAAATTCAGAAGCACAAGTTTTAGTATCTTTGTTAAATGGCAACTGATCTGAGTTTAATACCTTGTTCCCCATATGCATCGCCAATCCTTTCTTAAAATATACTCAGTTTATGGCACTAGTAATTTTCTGTAGCAATGAGTAATACAGCATAAATGATCCATTATATGCAACACTTTCACCTTGTTACTCTGTGTTTATTGAATGCCTTTTACTCTTGTATCTTGAGACAGAAAGAAGAGAGAATCTCACTGAAACTTCTGTAAACCATTCTATATTTTGAGCCACTTCTTACACTTTGTCCTTTATATAGGAAGCATTATATTATCTTCATTCTTTTTTTGGAAGGAATATTTTCCACGTTCCTGATTTTTCCTATTGTTCTTCTCTAATGACCCTAAATCTGTTATATCCTTTTGAGATAGGGTACCCAACTCTGTACACAGCCTAGCTGACGCTGCACTATTGGATTACAAACTAGTGCTGAACTATTTTGTTGATTACTCTTTACCCTTCTCATCCATTGTGTTTGTTTAGTTTGGTTTAGTTTAGTTTATTTTAGCTGTCTTCATAGAACAGATCAATTGAATCATCAAAAGGGAACTCAGGATCCCTTTTTTGAGCTGATTCTATTAACTTAGCTCTGTAATGTATGGAAATAGGGTGTTAGACTATCTCAGACTCTCTGATATGTATTTCTTTACACTTGTCAGAACTGAACTTTGTAATGCTTATATTTTAGAGAAATATGACTTCTTTTTCAGTTCAGGAGCGAAACACAGAACTTGCAATCCTTTTTGTCAGTGGTTCTCAACAGAAACCGAGATCATTATTTGGAGGACACATACCAATAATGATAAGTGATTGTTTCTTTCCATTCAAAGTGTAATTATTTCTGGATTGTCAATGTGCAGTTTAACTGTTCACAAGTTCATCTTGTATGTAGTACCATGCTATCCTATTTCATCTTTTGAGTTGAAAAGCAGGTTTGGTATGAGCATTTTTATCAAAAGGACGTGTCAGAAGAATGTCATACATTGCAGACTGTACTGACTGTTTACACTTAGTGACTTACTAAAAGGGCATCTGCCTCCTTCCCTTTTCTGTGCAGGTAAGTTTTTGTTTATATCTGTTGGTGTAATCGATGGCTAGAGTATGTGAATTAAGAAATATACACAAAACCATGAAATTATGTGTATACTTGCTGCATTTTTCAAGCACTATTGAGTTGAACTCAGTGGTAACATTAGTAATTTTGCCAGCTGACAGTTTTGATATATTCCAGTAAATCTTGAAAACAAATAAAATACTGTTCTGTGAAGTATTTGACAGTTTCTGTCAGACTAACCCCAAACTAGTCTGAATTTTTATGCTGGCTAAGCAAAAAGAGAGGTGGAACTATAGGTGATTAAGCATTTAAAACAATTTACTACCTCATAGTGTCTCTAATTTCAAAATTTGTTGTAGTGTATAACCTATAAATTCAGAATATGGCTATAGTGGGTTTATTCTGATACAGATGAAATATCTTTGCTTGATTCTACATGTAGAAGTTTCTTCAACTCCATAGGCTTCTTGATTCGCTCAACCAGTAATGAGTTTCCTCTACTGCAAAATAATTTGAAAAATTAGATGTTTAGAAATTGACAACTGAGTGTAAGGCTAAGCAAGGTCAAACATAATATTAACTCATGTGAGTAAGTACTGCTTAGGTAACTCAAAATCAAATCAGATTATTGTATCTCCAACAGATGGTGTAAGATGATCCTTCTGTGTTTTGCAGTGATCATACTAAAAATCATATGCATGTGTCTTAAAAGGTTTTGATCACAGCAGCTGCAAACCTTCCTGAGGGGTAGGTTTCTTCAGACTACCTTTGTGAACCACTATAAGGTATTGCTGCCTAGCAACATTGAACAGTAATAGCTATGCTATACTATTACAAATTAAGATGCCCTAAACTTACCAAGAATGTGTTAGTATGGTGGGATAAGTTAAATTTACTTCTGTTTTAGAGCAGTTGTATAACTAAACATGTAACAATATTTAAAGTATAGTAAGCCCTTACAGTTCCTATCGCTGTTTTATTTCTGTACTTGCATCTGGACAGAGATGTAGTTAAGCTTTGGGTTTTGGAAGAGAAGACCTGATCTTTTACTTTTACAGAAACTTTTAGTCATGCAAGCAGTTCTTGATTAAATCAATGGTCCTTTTGGAGGCAAAGTCATTTCTATCTAGAGGATGAGTCTTTCTAATTCAGAAATACTTAATCTACAGCTTATATATACACTATTATCAATTAACAGTCTATATTATTGTGTATATTAATAGTAGTGTATATTAGTAGATTTAGTTTTATGGATAAGTTCTTCATATAGTTTATTACAAGCAAAGGTCTGTACTGGCAATTATGTTGGAGAGCAAAGGAATGAAAACAGATGACGTGAATTTACTATAAGAATAAAATATAAATGGAGTTACTGTTGCATTTGAAATATTCCATTATTTCTACAATTCGATTAACTTCAGTTAATTTATTATTTAAATAATATTATTGTTTTTTAGCTTGTGGATTACATCACTTAGACATTAACCATTATTAATATTTTTTCACTCAAAGAAGCATTAATAATAGAAGCCTAACTACTCCAGAAGGTGTAAGGTATAAGACAAGTAATATTTCATTCTACAAGGTCATTGAATAATGCTAAGAAAGGCAAAGACTGATATTTTAAAATTTGGGTGCTAGAAACTTGGCAAAAGTGAGTTGAATACCTAATATTTAGTGAAATGGCAGGCATGTAGGTGTCTGCAATTTTTTGAGTACATGGCCCTAAACATCGTATGTAAAAAAAAGCACCCAGGTTAATTCTAGACTTTGAGGTTAATTTTGCAATGAGAGATATAAGAAGGAAAACAACCAATATTTATGGAGATTGGTTGCTTTCATGATTGCTACATTGCGTTTAATCTGGCAGCTGTTGAATGTATAATGTAAAAAAACCCTGGAATTGGGACCACTGCAGTAACTGCACACTAACTGAAGGCCTTGAAGTCTTTCATTTCCTAGATGAATGTTCTAACTGCAGAAGTGTACCCTATGAGGATAACTGTCCTTCTAAGGGGCCTGATCACTAACATAACAAAACCATAAATATTCTGTTTTTAAATATGCTGCTTTAAACCAGAGGCTATTAAAAGATTAGTACTTGAATGACAGACTTAAACTGACAGGGATCTTCTCTCTCTCCTTCAAGAGCTTTTTGTCTAATACAGTTGATTTGTTGCTATAATAAAAGTCACCTTAGTTTTATGCAGTGTCTAAGAGCTCTTGTTTATTATCTCAGAAGAATATTTTAAGCATCATCTCTATGGCTGAATTTTAAACCAAAGCAGTCATCCCAAAGAACGATTGCCTGATTCACCACCAGAAGGTCTTAAACGAGGAGACGCTTACTCCTGAACCTTTTCTGCCATAGGTATGAGTGACACCCCTATTCCTTAGACTGTGGCAGTTTCAGTTCTAGAAGTTCTTCCTAGAAGCAAAACTTCAGCAGCATAGTGAATATAAAAGCAAATCACAGCAATGCCTGAAGAGTTTAGGTGTCTGTCTCTAGGACTAGACATCATCTGAGTGGACACTTCCTAAGTTTTAAGGACTTGCTGAGTCTAAATATAGCAGCGGCTGAGAACAAAATGGCATGTGAAAAAGAAGTATCTGATTGTTCAGAAGGCTCGAAGAAACAGATAAAGAAGTAAAAAAAGATGTAACAGTTTCCATTCTTGCAAAACTAAACGGTGCAAATGCAGTAAGGATATATTTCCTATTTCAGTACTTCTCCATGCCACAGCTGGCTCTTCAATGAAATCCAGTTTAGTTAGTATCTTTTCTCATGTTTGCTAGTCTGTCTATTTTAGTGCAACTACTAGGCGGTAGTATATTGCTTTCTTATGAAATGTCAGCCTGAAAATGTGTCTATTTCTGTCGTGTTGTCAGTAGAGTCATCCCAAATTTAGTACATTAAAAATGGTCAGAGTTTTGGTGGACTGCTACTAAGGATCAGTGCTTCCATCCTTCTCAAGATGTGGGCTAAGACCTTTGCATCCTTTGTGCAAAGGTGAAGAAAATATTAACTTCATATCATATGGAATTGAGTTAGACAAGACATAGTCATTAAACTGTGAGTGGGATGCTGTTTTCAGAAATACAATCTCTGTGATGTTTCTTCCTCAAATTCCATCAGCAAAAATTGCTTAAGTATTCATAAGTAGGGCAAACCAGTTGTCTTCTCTGGCTGATTTCAGACACTGGCCAACACCAGATGTTTCAGAGGAAGGTACAAATATGCAATATATAAAATGTATCAAATATTTGCAGAAGTTGGGTTATCCAAAACTGTACAACTTAAACAAAAAGAACATTTACCTCCCAGTCAGTTGCTAGCCAGCTGAAACAAGATGCCTAAATTTATTGCTGTGCTTTGCCATTTAATAAGTATTGTTTTAAATGAGCCCTACTGGTTCATTTATGAATATGGAATATGAGCTGGAATATGAAACTAGTGACCGCAAAGATATGCCATATCAACAATGCTAATTGCATGAAGAGCAATTCTCTTTCACATAATCTACTATAATCTACTGATCTAAGCATAGAAAAGAAAGGCAAGAGTTCCTGATCTAACATTCATTCCTTCCATTTCAGCATCTTAGACAAGTCACTTAATTGTGTGGTCTTTATGACTATATTAGATTGTAGAAGTTAAAATTATTTGGAAGTGAAGGACCTATCATGTTTATTTTCATCCATTTTGAGCATCTCTAACAGAAATCTCAAAATAGCTTCCAAAGGAAAAAAAAATAGCTGAAGAACATCCACCCCTCTATACACACAGAGTGTGGATAATAAGGCAGGGAGGATGAGTATAATAGTTAGCTATGTGCCCACTGTCAGGGTAGAATTCCCCTATTCAGGAGTGCCAGAATTCTTTTTGCCACCTCACCTTGGACCAGCTCATATATTGATGCCGCAGTGGATCTTCCTCACTGAGTAGCTTTACCATAATTTCCTTCTCAGGTTGCCTGGACCATATGTTACATTATTTGTGTTTTTTTATTCTATAGTTTTTACAAGCTGTTACAGCATTTTGATAAGCTGCTACAGCTTTTTTGCACTGCTGAGGCTCAAGAACTCTCTTGGTCTCTTTACTGAGCCATTAAATGAACTGCATTTCTGGACCACTGACACTGCAGTACATTTGTGCCACTTGAATTCTGACAAAGATTTACAAGTACTTGACCTTTTCAAGTCAGACAAAAACTTCCATTTTTGAATGCTTCTGTGCATAAGTTCATTTCAGATTCCATTTCTTAACAGAATATAAAATTATGCATAACAGAAACTAATGACATTAGCAATACTGGATTGGTAGGAGATGAAATCTAGAGCCTAAGTAGCTATACATATAGAGTGTGATTTGAGCAAAAGAAAGAAATAAGCACTCTCTTGTACTTACTGGACAGAATAACAGAAGAACCCTGAGTAAATGTGGCTGGAAAATATGCTGTGAATATATGTGTCCCTTCCTTTTTGCGCTGAATCTACAAAACATCCTTCATGATTGCAAATGCATTTGACATAAATATTCTCAGAATGGTTTAGATAAGCAGTTATTGGTCACTGAAGCATTTACACACTATTCAGTGCAACTCTTTCTACTGCTTTTTGGGTATAAGTGTGCAGACATCTCAAAGACTGTGTGTTTGTTCTCCCTATTCTGGATTTTTTTAAAGCCAGAATTACAAAAGACAAAAAGATCTCCAAGGGATATTCTTGTGCCCAACTACATTCAAGGAATTCACACAATTCCTAGAATATTTGGGCCCTTCGAAGGTGTAGTAAGTTCACGGAAGGTAAAATACATTTTCCTGATTTAATGTGACACTGAAATCAGCCTCTGAGTTGCTACCAGTCTTACAGAAACGGGCAAGCACAAAGGGTGTTGAGGCAAAATGGTTGAAACCCACAAACTATTTCTGCTGCAGCCACTGTTGTCATCCACAAAGAGGAGCTGGAGACCCATGACAGTGGGGTGTGTAAGGTGGCCTCTACTGCAAGGAGCTAAAAGAAATGCGAGGGAAGATACCGTGGATTAAGCTCTCTTTGTAACTGCAGTTATGTTAATATCACCTTATCAAAGTATAGATTGTCCCTCCATCTAGAGGGCATAAAGCCTTTCAAGGGATTCAGAGCTGACTACACTGGCAGTACACCCACTCACACTGGTAACCTGAGTGAAAGGGTGTTGACAGGAGCCTGTTGTATAGAAAGAATAATATAGCATGGCTGTGCTTCGAAAATGGAGTGCAAAATAAACCATTTCATACAGTTGCCCTATCCTTCATCAGAGCTAAATCAGCTCCTGATACCCTCTTAGGATGGGAGTCATTTTCTCTCTGTTCCTGCACTTGGCTCTGTGTTTGCAGAGGGTTAAGTTGAACTTCTAATATAAAATAAAAAGAATGCTACCAAAAAATGTCTTTTTTTTTTGTGAAGAGGGGGCTTCTTTTTCAATAGATGCATAGATTTTTTTTCCTATTTTGTTTTTTTTTCTTCTATTCCTTTTTCTTTCCTGACTAAAGAGGAAAGAAGAGGTTTCTTGCATCATATGAGACCTAATAAAATTACTTCAGATTTATAGTTGGATAGCTGCATCCTCTTTGATTTTTATTTATCTCTTATATTCCACATGTATGGTACTCCTGTGACACGGATTTTTGAAGAGTAAGGCAGTGAACTTTCATTAGTAAGAACACTTTTTTCCTTCAAAATTTTCCCTTTTCCTTGTAGTAAAACTTCAGTTATTCATATTATGATGATAACTTTATCTCCAATAACTTAAGGTACTAAACTAGTCAAAGAGATAACAAATAGTTTTTGAAAGTGCTGTCACACACTCCTATTCCCTTTCATTTCAGTCTTGTCATTATTCCATCCCAAGCCTTTTTGTTTTGTCTACACCAAAAAAATTGGATCATAGAATATAAGCAAATATTCCAAAGCATGATCACACAGGCTCCCATCTTAATAACATTAATCTGATACTCCTTAATGGTGGTTATATTGTTCAAGAATGAAAATTGTTTACACAATGATATATTCATGATGAATATTGCAAAAACTTGCAAAATGTAAGACCTAACAACTTTTTAAGTTTTTAGAAAAAAGGGTTAGTGCATTCAGTATGATTTACTTTTCAATATTCCAGTATGTTAAGCTTGTAAATGACATCAAATTACTCTATTCCAGAAATGTGGGGACATTTAAAATCAACTATAAATGATATAACCTCTAATGGTAGGCATTCTTAGAAACCACTGTCAGAATATTCTTGGCATCTTTTGGCTATCTGTTTCTGGAAAACACAATCAGAATTTGGAGATGATCTGTTTGTTTACATTACACACACACACACACACACACACACACACAGAGTTAGCTGCATCTGGAAAAAAAACCCTATTTCCTAAAATGGATTGTGAGACACACCAATAACTTATTGAATAGTGTGCCCATTCCCTGAAACCTGTAGAACAAAAGATTATTTTAGTTTTATGATGTAACATTCCCTACTTGTCTTTCTTCCATGCTTAATCTTTGCATTTTGTCGTAACTATGTGAGAGTTTATTTTGACTGAATTCCATAATAATTTGTACTTCTGAAAAAAACTCTAATTAGAGTTCTTTAATTGTAATTGTATCTCAGGCAGGTGCTTGCTTCATAAAAAAGCCTGGTTTGTTTTTTAAAGATTTCTAATGCATAAGAAAATTTGCAGTGTCTATGTGTTAGCTACATCAAGAGAAGAGAAAAGAAGCAAAAAGTGAAGGAAAGGCAAGGAAAAGGGGAAGGAAAGAAAAGGAAAAAGAAAACAAGAAAAGTAAAAAGAAAAGGCAATCTCTACTTACCAGTCATGTGTCTGGAGAAAAGAGATTTCATGCTCATAGATACTCCCCTATAAAATATGGTGATAGCACAGGCTATAGTGATATCAAATGTTCTTTTGTTTTTAGGGGCATCACTTAATTTGAGTTGCATGTAACTCCATACTGACTTTTTAACAGCTCAGTACTGACTTTCTAAAAAGTTTTACATCCCGTTACTTTGATTTTAGCAATCTAAAGGTATTAGAAAAAATTTGTGAAACTGAGGTGATAGGAAACAAAGGTACTGGCATTTTAAAGGTTGCAAAGAATATTATTTTGGGGACTCTTTCCTTACTGGCTTTTGACCTAAAACAGTAATAGCATGAAAACGAATTTGTGAAATTTTCCTTGTTTTCTTTGAACTCTGACCTACCACAAGACTGCTTGATTTAAGATACAATGTAAAATATTTTATAATATTTGCTTAAAAAAGAAAAACTAAGGCAACATTACCCAGTCTGCAACTTCTCAGAGGAATCATATGACCAGCATCAAACCTGTAAATAGACAACACCCATTTGAAGAAACTGGAATGGACCAGCACTTGCAAGACAACACCTCTCTGGACAAGGCAGAACATATGAAAAGAGGAAGTAATCCTGTGGGCTAAACTGGTCTCAATTCATGAAAAAATAAATACCAGTAATACACAGTGACGACTGGGGAAGAAAGAAGTGAGCACTTTGGTTTCAGCTTCCCCCTTTTAAGATAAGCCTGACCATCCTGACCTCAGGGGGATAAGAACATCTAAGACTGCAGCCATCAGAGCCTGTTGATGGCAAAAAACTCGTGATATCAAATACCCATGGCTCAGTTAATCTGTTGGATTAATGCTTGGTTTGTAATTGCTGATAGACTGCCTAGTAGTTGAGTATATAAATGCTTGCCTGAAATTTTAAGATTTGCCTTGTGTCTCAGTCTCAAAATGCTCCCATAATGGCAGTCCCCAGTTCCCTAATAATTATATCTGTAATGCACTGTTTTAGAATATAGCAGCATTCCAGGCAATATAATCTGGTTGTAATTGGCTGTGTTTCACTCCACAGATAGCTGCATTCACAGATTACTGCTTTGGACAGACATATACTTTAAGAATCATGTAAAATACTGGTTGAAAAACATACAGGAAAATGGGATACAGTCACATAAAAAAAGTCACACAGCAAAGTTAACCCCACCTTTTTCTCCTTTCTTCTTATCATTTCCTGTATCTATTAAAGCCAGGGATAAGAAATTCCTCAAAAATCAAATAAATGCTTCTTTACTTTATAAAAAAAAAAAAAAAAAAAAATCTTGTTGCCAGAAGAAAATTGCTATTCATGGACTATTTTACAATGTGGGCTGCTTGAAAGAGAAAAAAAATCATTGCGGAGATAACACAGTGTATGGTCTAGAAGCAATTAGAAAAAAAAAATAATTAAATCTGTCCTGAGACTCCCAACACAGATGAGCAGCTGTTATCTGTTCTACCATTCTGGCTGACAAAATACAGACCTGAAGTTCTTCAGAGTATTAACTGATTTGAGATTGTAAAATTTTACTGTTCTTCTTTTCTCCCAAGTGGAAGATCATTATTTACAAAAAAATGTAAACAAAAATCTATTTCTTCAGCAGCATTATAAAAATCTATTAGGTGATTCTGCTAGGAGCCAAATGAGTGACTAATAAGGTAATCCACAAACTTTTATGTCTAGTCTTTTAGTCACTAGTGAATATCAGCTGCACAGTAGTTTCTAACTTTTATCTGCAGAAAAAATCTGTTTCTCTCCTACCCTGCAGTACTGGCACCTAATCGTCTCTGACAGTGAGAGCTGCAAAACTCAACATACTTCTGCAATTCTGAGCTTAGGAGACCAAGTGCTGCCTCAGCCTGTTACCGAAACAATGGCAGAGTGCAAAGACTATCTGGAGACTCTACCAAATTTAGATCCAATTATCTGATCCTAGCATTTGCCTATTACCATTTGACTGAAGCAAATGCTGCAATTGAGGGTTGTGGCATATGTGTCTTACTTAACATACCTTGCCTAATAAAACTGAAAAGGCTGGGAGATGTACACAATGAGGTATGCGGCTCTGTCTTTAAAAGAGGTGAACTCCAAAACCACTGTTACAGGGAACTGGACAACTGTGAAACATTGACAGACATTAGCCAAATTGCTCAAAAAGCAAAACACTGTGAAATAGTCTTCAAATTGCTTTAATATTGAGCTAACATTGGAAGAAATCTTTTATTCTCATATGGCTCATGTCCCAAATGCTCTTATTAATGAATAAGGTAACAGCTAATGGGAATAGGTTGTAAAATGGCAGGTTTTAAATGAATTAATGGCTAGGCAATAGCTGACAAGAAATGGAGTCCTTTTTGTCTGGGCTTTCAGTGTGGCCCATTTGATTAAGACCTGAAGTTGTCATGGATGATATTTCACACACTGGAGAGCAAAGTTGTCAAACTCAGTTAACTTTGAGTTTTAATTGGGGGAAAAAAATCCTCATTGGTACTAGCTGGCATCCTTACTGGCAATGTAAGGAGAAACTAAAGCCATACAACCTCAGAGGACAAAAACGCTACCTTTAAGAAAGAGTTCTGCTAAGCAAGCCTAGGACAAGGATAGAAGTAGGTGATAGCATGAAGGCTTATTCTGCTGTTTCTTAAACTGAACTTTGAGACCTAACTGGGAATTTTACTACAACAGTGCAAAGATTATCCAAATAAGACTTACAGTTGTAGCTGATTATAACTTCTTGACGTGTAACATTGTTTGCATCCCAGAAAGCTAATCAAAAAATACAGAGGGCTGGAAGTGCTATTTGGCTTTTATCCTGTGCTCTACAAAGAAAGGTTAAAAGAAGGAACTTTTGGTTTCATGATCTGTAGAAGGATCTGGATCTCAAAAATATGGCAAAACTGAACATCTCGTAACTCAATAAATTCTCCTTATTCATTTGATGAAGGATTTTAGTGCTCAGCTTTGCCAAGCCAGCATATTTTAACAGTACTAAATTCACCTGATTGCTGGGATAGTAACAAGTCAATTAGTATTAAAAATTCCACTTACAAATCCATTTCCTAGTTTGCACTTGATGAAAGATGCTTTCTTCTGTGGCAAATCTCAGAATGGACAACTGAGCACAGCAGAAGATATTTCCTTTTAATACATGTATATAACCATATTAGTTTCAGATGGCTAAACAGGTAATACAGTATTTTGGGCAGTCATTTGTGCATTTATGCATATGCTAAATCCTGTGTCCAACATAACATAAAATAATGGGTACTTTTCTTCGCTGTCAGACATCTTGCTTCCTGGTGGTTTACTTTATCTTCTGAACAAGAACTGCTGATTAAGAAGGAAAATGATGTCTGCTTTATTCAAGTGGTTCTGAAGAAATTATAATATATTCTGGTGGAATTATAATATATTCTGGCAGTGGCAACTGATGTAAGAAAGAGAATCCAGTGTAAATCACAGATAAATTTGACAAATTTCACAGCTTGTTCAAGGCAGATCTATCAAATCCCCTGCTTCGAGTAGGACTACATACCATTCTTTTTAATATGTTGTGCAAATTATTTATTTCAATCAACTTTAGTATTTAATAAAGATTGGCATTTCATAAACAACATAAACTATGGGTTGCTAATTGTTATGTGGCCAAATTTTTAAATAAGCTGCATGTATTTATATTTTATTAATAAAATAAGCACATGAGGAAAACTACAGCTGGTGTAGATGAGCTCTTCTATACAGTATTTTTACTAGTTATTTATGCAACAATGGTTTACAATTGTGTCTAATGTGTTCAATGATGTGTTGTTTTGCCACCAACACATGATTGCAGGAATGCCTAATATATTTTGTCCAATAAGCACAACTAGAAAAATAGTTGTTTTGTAAAAAAATAATACAGAACACCTGCACTTTCCTGTGGTAGTCTATCTGACAGGAATTTTTTAGCCTCTGCCAGACACGAGGGAACACACACAATTTTTAAATTATTACTCTAGTTTATTGTGTTATTAAACTCTAGACATAAATCTCTTCTTCTACAAGAGGCAGAGCATATTTTTTCTAAAAAAAGCTAATAGATATAATATAAGCTAAAACAGAAAAAATGCTAACATCATTTAACACTTCTTAGAGTTTTAATGTCAAGCATAATTAGGCACTTCCCACAGAACTTTTAAGCACTTGCTTTCAAAGCTGCTGTTGTCCACTACAAATGCAAGCAGAAGCTATGCGCACAAACCAATAATCCCCCTACTTTTAACAATAGTAAATACCCAATTTTCTGTGCAAAAAAATCACAGAAAGAGACTTCCTAAAAAAAAAAAAAAGTGTAATTATGTGTATGAACACAGAATTGTTAATTCTTGGAGAGTGTCCTTTGAATATATTTCTACTGTTTCCACATTCCTGTCTGCAGCTTGCTCAACAATGATGCACAGCTGTTGAAGAATTCTGCTCCCACTCCTAAATCAAGGACTACTATGCAGGTACTTCTGGAGTACTTCCTCTCCTGTGCTTGTAGTGCCTTGCTTAGTGCTGGCATATGAGGTGCCAAAGTTTATGCTTATCACAAACAAGATGACTCTGTGGTCTTGGACTAGTGTTCCCAGTGCAAGAGCCACCCCTGTGTATGGACATACTAACCTGGTTCAGCACTTGCTCATGGATCTTTGTGTCATGCTCTGCTGTGCAATGTATACATGTCCTAGTTACTATCCTGGTCTAATTCCAAGCAAGCAATGTTAATAGATAGTGAAGACTGGTATAATGTAGGTTGTTAAAATGTTAAAGCTTCAAGGCTGAGCTGTCACTCCTACTCAGCTTTCAGTTTTCACTCCATCAGCCTGAATTTGTCCTGAATCTAGTGCATTCATCCTATTTATAAATCCAACACCTATATTTTTCCAGACAGCCAATCTTAGCAGATCCAGCACTCTTTGGCTTCTTTTCTTTTACATATGGCTAGAACACTCACCAGTAGAATTTTGAAGCATTGTACAATGTATATCCTGTTTTTGATGGCTGTAAAACCATTCTCTGTACTACATAAGAAATACATTCCTGTCCAGAAAATTATGTCCATGAATTGGGTTTGTTGTGAGGACAGAGCCTCCAGCCATGCATTGGTGTTGTGCTGGCTCATGTGATAGTGGAAAATCTCTCTTTAGTGAACCATCCCTTTTTCTTTCTAGGATTCTCTTTGTTTTTGTATTCTCTCTTCTAGTTCCTTTATTAGCTTCCAAGCTTCAGTTTCCTTTCTTCATTTTAGGGATCTTCATATTCCAGTTTTCCCACTCTATGGTTTCATTCCTTTCTCCTCCAATTCAAGCTGTGCAGTCCTATTACTTCTTTCTAAGAAATCAAGATAAATTTGAAAACTTCTTAAATGAAAAAGTGACAATTTATAGTTCTTTAAACATGGGGTGAATCAAGTTTAACATCTTCCATTTTAATTTCCATTTAAAATGGAAAATTTAATTTCCATTTTAATAATGGGGAATCAGAATATCATTACAAAAACCTAGGCCATTGCAAGAATATGTACCCTTAAAGCAAAATTTCAGGCTCATTATGTTAATAGTTTTTCATGTATGAAATACTGATTTTTAATTTTATGTACATGCAGTGCTATTTAACTTCAGTGAAGTGAGGATGGCAGTGTGTTAAATTAAAGCACTTACAGGAAATTCCTTACCCAAGGATGAATGGTACTTAATAATCTGAGTCTTGGGGTCCTAACCTCTGATATAGAATTCTGTGGTGCTTTTTATTATTTTTCTGAAAGTTCCATTGACATATAAATTTTTGAGGTAGTATTGCTGCTAAAATGAATACCAAGGCAATTGGTATATTCTTCATAAACTTCAGTTTGCCTTTTTAAGAGAAAGGAACAAAACTGCAAGCTAGCACCTAAATGTACCATCTTTTATCATAACAGCATGAATGTGAGGAAGGGGAAAAAGGATTTATTCCAAAAATCAGGAAAACTTTTGGAAATGAGAATCAGTTCAGTGTTTAATTAGGAATAGAATATATTAATTTTATTTAACTGCTTACTGTTTCTGATTACAATGTGGTTTAAAAAAGCAATTTAAGCCTTTCATGACTTTCTTCTTCACTTAGAAGCAGTTTTCTTGTTTAAGAATAATTTTTAGACTTTTTTCTTGGAAAACCGTATTGGAATGGACTCATCTTTAATCTAATCTAATCCAGTCTAACTTTTACCCTAATAAATGGATATCTATTGCATGTAACAGCATAGCTGATTCTTACATTATTTAATCCTCATTTGTATGAATGTCTAATTCTTCTGAAAGACTGTTAGTATTCCTTGCATAATTTCTAATTGCTAAATCAGCCATCTTTGGTTAAAAGAGGTTCTCCGTATTGAGAATAAAGTGCCTATGTATATTTGTGTTGTATGGATATTACTCTAAAAATACTCTTTCTAAATTACTTTGTAAAATGTTTGTAATCTATAATAACTATCATGATTTTCCAGAAATAAAATAACTTCTTTTCAGAGATGAAAGAATCATTTCAGATTTACACATGGTCTACAAAACAACTATCAGGCTTGTAGCTTCTACAAATAATCAGGCAGATATGATAGTACTTATGCTAGTATAGATATTATTAATGCAAGTGAAAATTACTGTGATCTAGCTCTGAATTTATTAACTATGGAATTGGGTTAGCAGAACCACCCCTTTTACAGGGCCTTAAACTCACTTCCCCCCTCCTAGAATTCGGCTGCCTGCACTCAGGACCAGATTTTGGTGCAGCTGTATGGAAAGAGCTGTGTGAAAAAAAGTGCTTTTAAGCTCAGGCCCTCAGCCTCAGTCTCTGCTGTACTTACGGCTATGCCTGGTCGTGTGCCTTCTGATTGCTGACCCTTGAATGTGACTTCCTGGCTTGATCTTGAACTGAGCTTATTACTGTAGACTCTTCTGGTGATGCGGCCTGAGGCTGACCCTGGCCAGTGTCAATGGGCCTGCTCTGTGCTCTTAGCTCAGGTACTGTGGGCCTGTGCCCTCTGTCAGTGAGGGCACTGCCCTGCCATCACCCTTGCCTCCCAGCTTGTATGCCCTTGGGAAGCAGCCAGCTTCTACTGCTCCCTACTGCCTGTGGTGGCAGGCCCACTTACATGCTGGTGTGCTCCTCTATAATGTGGTTGTAAACCTAATCAGAGACTAGAGACTTAGTTTCACCTCCTCAAAACTAATATGTCAAATAAGATATACCGCTGACCTAGTATAAAATCCTGGTAACACTGAAGTCATTGGGAGTTTTGTAGTAGATTTCAATGTCATTAAGTTTTAGTCCTGAAACCTTGAATTTATACTTGTCCTATGGATTGCCTGCCTCACAGAATGAATTCTACTGAATGACATTGACTCTCTGTAACAAATATGCCTCTTTCCTGAATGCTGAATGACTTCTAAGGTTTGAGAATTGAGGTCGATAATGCATGAAAATTGTTAATCTTAGTTTCTGAACGTCTGATAGTCACTGAAGGAAAGGAGTCACTTTCCAAAGAGTATTTGTTAAAATCTGTTTATGCTAACCACTGATGAAAATGTCTGAAAAAAGACCTATAGAAGATAAATAGTGTGATTAGACATAAAATTAAAGAAAGAGCATTCTTTTAAATAATTAAAATATTTTGCAATTATTTTTAGATCAAAGGTCTACCTTATCCCATAACCTGTTTATCACTATGCTCATTAGCGGATTCTTGGGGAACTATGAACAGGATCCTTCCTCTGATATGCCGTTCCTGGCTGCGGTCATCATCTTGATCTGTAACTGGGCCAATATTCTTAATAGTCAATAGAGAACCACAGAGAATCTCTGTTCTTTCAATTTGCCTAATCCGTTTTTGAACTCCCTTACAGTTTTGGCCTGTATAACTTCCTAAGGCAATAAATTCTACAAATAATTATCTGTTGTATGAACAAAGTACTTCTTTGCTTTGTGATGACTTAAATTCAAATGTGTGCCAGGTCCGTGGCCTCAGCTAATTAACTTAAATTTAGCTGTTAAATCAGATGTTAAAAGCAGAAAAAAGCAGAGGAGTGATTCACTAATGTAATTCATAGTCCTTCAAATACCTCCCCTATACCTGTCTGGAATCTAAATCCTGTAAAGTCATCAGAAATAGTGGTTGTCTTTGAAAGGTTTCATGAGTCTCTTGCAGTCATGCTGTTTTGTTTAATAGCATTGGGTTTTTGCTCAGTATTAAAGGTGAGACTCATCATCATCATACCCTCAGGCATAAGACCTTATCATGCAATGACTCAAGCAGATTAAAAATTATATATACACAGAAAGAGCTAGGAATTGTTGGCAGGGCTGGAATCTAAATCTGTGTAAATTATGAGAATATTAGTTTATATGAATGTTGTAGGCTGTGTTATTTACAAAGATACCAGTTAAACTCTAAGTAAACTTGATGTGAAAAGTTAGATCATATTTAAACTGATTTGCATTAGAAAATGCAATTTTTCCTGTAGGATATGCACAGTACATAATATTGTTGCAGCAAGATTGTTGCATTACATTATTTCTTCAAGTAAACTTTTAATCAAACTTGAACAGTTCAATTATTAGATAAAGAGAAGCAACAACTAGACCTGTTAAATGCTGTACTGTAGATTTCCTTGAAGCCTTAAAAATCCATCTATCTGGCAACATCTATAGAGACTTTTCAAATCAATGTCAAGAATGTCAGTAAGCAGTGAAATATAAGAATTAACAATATATATCCTCTGAAATGATGTTTTTATCTGAGGAAACATATCATTACAACACAGATAAATGAATTACATTTCAGTGACAGCAAATCAAGATATAGCTATCAAACTGATATTATCTAAACTGAATGGCTACTAAGTTCATCTGTTGTAACTGGAGTCAGCTGGAACTTTTTTCTCACTTGTCACCATGTTCTTCTATTGTGTCCTTCTCCTTTGCCAGCTGGTCAGTAGAGAGCAACTGAGGAAGCCAGTATAGCCGTGTACTACCTTCTCCATTAGACCTACCTTCTGGAATGTGGCTGGTCAAGAACATTCCTTTGCTCAGGGAACAGCTGGCCACTAAACTGGTGCGGGGTAATTATTATTGGTATCGTGAATTAGAGAGGACAGGCAGTAGTGCACATCTGCAAATTTTAAATATGTGCTAAACAAAGCAAATATGGACTGCAGCAAGGAGTGTTCATGATTAAGTGCAAAATGTCAAAAATATCTAAATACAGCCTAAGAACCATTTTTCAAAGTAAGGTATGACAATAGGTTTCATCATCTACTACTCATATTGTATGCAGACAAGTATTTGCTGTGCTCATGTTCTGAGCTAATGTGTTGAGATCTATGCAGTTAGTCATATTTCCTCCTCCATCATGCTGATGATGTATATAGACAAGCAGTTGCTATTTCTGCATATTCTACCTTTGCATGCTTATTTGTTGTTTGTGAGGATGGAAACCCATCAGTTTACATGTAAATGATTTGTCTAGTTCTTTACCTAAAAGTGCAAAGCTTCCTGGGAAGAGTTGTTGAAGTATACCTCTCTGGGTATGATTTCTGTGTGATGTATCCTTCGTATGCAAAGTGATAGCCGTCCAGAGTTTTTGAGAGAACATAGAAACAAGCAGAACTAAAAACACTAGGTCAAAAACACAGAAGCATTGTTGAGATGATGAGAGAAATCCTGCTGGTGGAGCACAGATTGAATGGTATTACTGTTACCCAGTTAAAAATTATAGTTTAAAATATAGTGTATTCATTTGATTAATTAATATGTGTCACAAAGCCAACTTCCAGGGTATCAGTGACATCTGCAACTGATGCCATTCTTACACTAAAGAAGAAAGGGAAAACAGATCTCATATGATCTCTTGTAGTTACAAAGCAGACACACATCTGCTTTTAATATTGCACAACTACGTATCTGTCAAAAAATACCCCAAAACTATTTGTGCAAAAATATTTGACTCTAATATCTCATTGAAGGGGGTAATGGACACTGGATATTTTATCAGGACAAATGGTACTTTTGAATATAACATAGAAACATTCCCCAAAACATGTTAAGACTTGATAAGTACTAACTTCTGAAAACATGACCAAGTGTACATGTGTGCATATGACCAATAACCTAGTACAAAAACATGTCACATTTGCATAGTGTTTTGTAGAAAGACACAGACATTCAAGAAACAACACTGTGCTGTAAGCATTATAGTTCTGCCAGAATGAGATCATATATTCTTTCTTTACAGAAGAGAAAGCACTTTTCTGGGCTTTGTAGGAAACAAGAAATATGTACTGTTTTTAACAATTTCTGTTAAGCCACTTCAGCATGCTCATTGGTGGATGATTTCTTCTTATTTTTATGAATATGCCAATGCTTAGAGTGAGAGCAATAAATCAACATTTACAATTTCATGCAGCCATATGGTGGCTTCTTTGTTTGGAGAGCTCAGCACTGATAAGATTGCAGATCATCTCCAAAGTGATGAAAATGAGCCACAGTGATTTCATTCTTTCTAACTAGGTACCCTTTTCAGTTTCAAAGCTCTTTTCTGTCTGATTCATCCATGAGATTTTCTCTGACTGAAATAGTGGCAAACCTCGTAGAATGACTACAAACATAGAAGAAACTGTAAGTTCCTTGATCATCTGTCCAAAATGGAAATATCTGATGTGCTGTCTTGTCCGTGCTAGGCAAACTCAGGCCCATTTGTCCTGCTGCCCAAGAACTGAGATGTAATGAAAATCTCTTTTCACAAATAATAAAACTCACACCAGAGATGAAGCCTCAAATGAAATCTGCTCCTTATATAAGTAGGAGTGAAGGTACTTGTGATCCATGTGGAAGACTGATTTTCACCCATCGTCTATGAAATGCTATGAAAAGCAAAGAACAAGATTGCTTTTTTTGCGTCTTTTTTGTCTTAATCCAACCCAAGATCAGGAGCAATGGAAAGATGACTTAATACCATCTTTTCTTCCCCTCATTAAGGATATTTGTTTGCATTAAATCCTGTATCTAAGTATTTAAGCTTCGCTATGTGCAAGTATGAGTACTGTGAAAAAGTATTATTATGAATCTGTATTGTTTGAATTGACCATTCTATTTCCCAGTCTTGATTTAGTGCCATCACTGCCCATAGTCAACTGAATTTGCCGTTGCTCTAACTCTATATGTAATTATATGGTCCTTCTGTACAAGTGCAAGCATAAACTGCATCATCTGCTAGACTTTAAAGTAATCAGTTGTCAAATATAGAAAATTAATAGTTTTATTAGATAAATATAATGTTTGCATTACACAAAATATAGATGGTATCAAACAGGATATTATATTTTTAAACTAGAGTAATAACCTTAACTACTTTTCTTTACTAAAACGTGTTTAAAAAACAACACAATTAGATGGAGCTGGCCAAGATTAAGAAATTGTGTTTTAAACGGTTTGATATTTTTCAGAACTGAGTTAAAATAGACTGCATTCTGTTATGTTCCCTGCTTTTCTGTATGTCAAATGCAGTTACTCAGAATAACTCTGGCTCATTTGGGCGGTTATATGATTTTAAGCTATAAGGAACATGTCAGGATAACTGCATTTCTTCTAGGCTGTCTGGCTTTTTCGTCTGGCGTATAGGAATTACTATACTGGTGCTGGATATCATTTCCAAGCACATGAATGTTAAGGGGGTGATCAAGAATAGTAAGCATGGACAAGGGGAAATCATGCTTAACCAACCTGATAGCCTTCTACGGTGGAACGGCTGGCTGGGTAGATGAGGGGAGAGCAGTGGATGTTGTCTACCTTGACTTCAGCAAGGCTTTTGACACTGTCTCCCATAACATCTTCATAGGCAAGCTGATCAAGTACAGGCTATATGAGCAGATAGTGAGGTGGATTGAGAACTGCCTGAATTGAAGAGCTCAGAGGAGCTGCTGGAAAACTAGCTCTGTGGAAAAGGACCTAGGAGTCCTGGTGGACAAGCTGACCATGTGCCAGCAATGGGCCCTTGTGGCCAAGAAGGCCAGTGGTATCCTGGGCTGCATTAGGGAGAGCAGTGCCAGCAGGTCAAGGGAGGTGATCCTTCCTGTCTACTCAGCTCTGGTGAGGCTGCATCTAGAGTACTGTGTCCAGTTCTGGGCTCCCCAGTATAAGAGCTGCTGGAGCAAGTCCAGCGAAGGGCTAGTAAGATGATTAAGGGACTAGACTCATATGAAGAAAGGCTGAGAGAGCTGGAACTGTTCAGCCTGGAAGAGAGAAGACTGAGAGGGATCTTATCAATGTGTGCAAGCATCTGAAGGGAGGGTGTAAAGAGGATGGGGCCAGACTCTTCTCAGTGGTGCCCAGTGACAGAACAAGAAGCAACATGCACAGACTGAAACACAGGCTGTTCCATCTGAACATAAGAAAAAAACTTCTTTAGTGTGAGCGTGACAGAACACTGAAACAGGTTGCCCAGAGAGGTTGTGGAGTCTCCATCCTTGGAGATACTCAAAAGCCATCTGGATAAGGTCTTGGGCAACATGCTCTAGGTGACCCTGCTTGAGCAGTCTCCAGAGGTCTCTTCCAACCTCAGCCATTCTGTGATTCTATATTGACCATATAATAGTCCACTCATGCCAGCCTGCACTGCATTATATCAAGGAAAGCAAGACTGTCCTGAGAGGCAAGTAACGATTATGAAACGATCATGCAAACTACATAAAGGTTGCTGAAGATTCTTGAAGATATTAGTTTTATACAAACTGGACATAAATCTAACTTTTAGAATGAGAAAAAAAGTACATCATCTTTCAGTTCTTCTGGAGCACAGTTTCTGAAGTGTTTTATACTAACTGCTTAGATTAAAGGCAACTAGAATTTTTAAATTAGTGTTGAATATTTTTTAAATGTCCTATCCATACAGAATATGTACAATATGATTATCAGGAGTATAGCATTAGATCACCAATGGTTGACAACCCATAATACATTTTACCTGCACTCTGTTTTATTAGATCCTATTTTAATATTAATATTGCCAGTAGACTATAGATTTTAGAAATTGGCCTTATATGAATTTATGCATAAAAACACCGGTATACTGTATGAGTAAGCTTAATAGTGTTTGTGACCTGCTCATGGACTGAGACCTCCTAACACATAAAGCAGGAGCGGGAAACATAAGTATTGGAATACAAGAATTAATCATACAAGCCGGATGAAAAGTCTGTCTGGATATCCTGTCTCTGATGCTGATCAGTAACAGGTGAGTAAGGAATAACATAAGAACAGGATAGACATATATATATAAGTAATCATCCCCATGAAATACTCACACAGTTTCCTGGAATTAATGGTGTATAAATTTGCTAATATGGAAATTGCTTTCACAATGTCATGTTTAATAGCCAACAGTAGAAATATCCTTTGAACTCATTCCTGTTATTGAACTCCTATGACAAAAGTGCTCTGCAAATAACTATGTACAAACTGTGAAGCATGAAAAAGTATTTTCTTTGAAGTACTTCCTTTGAAACTGCTATCTGGTCATTTCATAGGACACCCCTTAATTCTTATTTTCTTTTGTCTTCTCCAAACTATTCATGAATTTAGAGATTTTTATTACATCATTTAAATAAACAGTGACAGTCTATTTCATCTATTTCTAGAGTTGTGCAAAGCCATTCTAAAAATGATAGTTCTTTTTCTTTCAGGCAATAATGAAGCAGTGCTCCATCTTGGGACAACATTAAATTCCATAGGACACTTCTCACTCTGGGTAGTCTTGGTGCAGGTCACAAAATGATTATTTTGTTCCATGCCAAAGATGGCAGCATTACATTAGGGAAAGAATTATCTTTTTGTGAAGAGTCTTGGAAGTCTTCAGAATGAAAATAATTATATATTTAATTGTATAATATTATTGTGGAGTCCTTATTTTAAGTAAATACATACATACTTTTGCAGTGTATCCCTCGAGGAATGAGGTCACCAGTAGCAGTTGCCCAGGATGTCTAGGGAAAATTACATTTATGAGCTCATCTCTTAGTCGATTCAGTTTCACATATTTCTAATGTTCCCATGGCTATCACTTTCTCTTTTTAATTCACATTACTATGGCTGAAGTCCTGCAAAGATTTATAACACATGTAAGCATAGCAGTAAAGTTGCTAATTTGATGGTACTATTCACATGTGAAAAGGTGAGCTTATACATAAGTCTTTGCAGGGCTGGGCCAGTGAGAAGAGTGAACATCAGTAATTATGCAAATAGGGTTCAAAAGCACACTGAGTTCTGAGCTGAATTTGAACGTTTACTTTCTTCCTTTCCAGATGTCCTCTGAGATTTAATGCAGCTGTGAAACTACCTTTGGCCATAAGCAAAAGTCACACATAGAAGCAAGTGAAATGTCAGATTTTTCTCCCCTGTAACTGTAAAAATTCAGCTTTCACTTTCCTTGAGACAGCTTTCACACATATGATTATAATTAATGTGTTGATGCTGGTGTACAACACCTTCAGCCACCAAATAATTTGGATGTGATTGTAGATGCTGGGAAGGAAAATGTACTAATTTACATTAAAAAATTTAAAGTTTTTTGAGCATTTCACTGATTACTTTGTAAAGTCACAAGGTCAGTGACACAAGTTTGGACACTGTGGGTTCAGAATACCAAGCTGTGAAAGCAGCATCTGTTCTCTGACAGACTCTGTGCTATTGAACTGACAGCTCAAAATTTGCTTCTGGATCTACTACTTTTTCAACTATTGACCCTTCTGGTTACTTTTTTCTTTCACTTACCTTTAACTCAAAGGAATTTATATTCTTCTGTTTGTTCAAGATTATGCTCCTATACAGGTCTTTAAAGAAAGTTACATCCCTCTTCTCCCTCCATTGAAAAGAAGGAAAACTTCTTGAGTACCACTTACTCTTATATAAATAAACATTGCATTTTCTTTCTTATAGTTAATAACACCTGATTTGGATATACAGAACTGTAAATTAAATGTATATTTAGACATTCATTGTGTAAATTAGTAATACTGCATCTCACCCAAGAAGCAGAGCTTGGCTTACAGCACCCTTGTCAACAGCCTGAGATATCTAAATCTTAAGAAACAAAATACACAAGTGAAATTGACTTGAGTCGTGTTTGTCTCTGCTATAGTGATAGGACATCCCACTGCCCAGTTTAATATTCTTACCCTGATACAAATCACAGATTGTAAAATATGAATTATTAAATGTCTTCGGATGAAGAGTGATTAAGTAACTGGTTAATTAGCTTGCTTTGCAGTTAAGAGGATTATAGTTGGATATCAAGGAAAATTTTCTACTTGCAAGGGTAGTTAGAGTAAAGCATTCCAGTGAACAGTAGGATAGCCTTCCCTGGAGGTTTGTTAGAAGAGGCTGCACAGTTATCTCTCCATGCCCGATCTTACCTCAAGAGCTGGAACTAGGTAGGGGTGGGAGATTTTCAGGTTACATAGGGTATTTTGGAAGAGCATATACTCCAATCAGTTAGGTAGCAAGAAGTATGTCTGTCACTTGATCCAGTGCTGGCATACTTCTGTACAAACATGTTGAAGGCAGGATGACAGGAAGGAGGAGGAAACTGGGAAAGCTAATATGATTAATGGATCATTGCATCAGGAATTTATAATTTGCAGAGATTATAGTGAGTTTGGTACAACTCTTGGCAAAAGATGGAAGTGTAAGAGCTCACTTCTACTTGGTGAGAATGAGTGACATAGAACATATTGCATATATTCTATGACAGACTGATTGAGAAAGTTATTTTTCTAAAATGCAAAATCCTTCTCTGAATATATTTAAAGTTATCAGCATAGTTTTTGTGGAGGCAAATATGTCATCTGCTATGCAATCAGATATAGCTTAGCCCACAGACTAAGCTATCCTTAAAACATGAGAAAGCCCTCTATAAGGGCCAATACACTGACCCCAGCAGGTTTTAAATAGCAGACAAACATACTAATTATGCACCAGTGCTACAAACATGGGAAAGGTTGCACACAGTAGTCATGTGGTGCACATGGCTTTTGTGGTTATTATTTGAATTTTCAATTGTATCAAAACCTCTGCAGTGAAGTTAGAACTATTTAGAGTGGACTGTTTACACAGTTTAAGACTTGTGTAATGCAACAGTTGTTCCTGATTTTTGTTAAAGTAACTGATATAACCACAAAAATAGTTTTCTTTAGAATACACTTTTCTTCTTTCCTCTTCTGTGTTTTTTGTCACAATTCTGCATGTTTTCTGTATGTGCAGTCTAAATGGTTAAGCTTTTTTTCTGTCCACAAAGGACAACCACAGCATGTAAATATAGATAATACTCTGCAACATTCAAAAACTGTGTTCTTAACCTGTTTCATGATCATTTAATCCTAATACATAATATATATTTTCAGATAAGGCATAGGGTACAGCATAAACAAGAATAAGGGAAGAAGCTGAGAAGAGATTAAGGTTAAGAAATATAGCTAACGCACAGTAGTGCATGAAATAATAATTCAGGTGATGAAGACTGTAAAAGCACAGTGATACTGATTATAGGGAGTTCAGTATTTCTACCAGCTTATACCTTTATCTTTCTTATATCCTCCAGACTAAAAAAGATTATTTCCTCTTCAGACTGCTTCCAGCCACCTTTCTTACCCACATAGCTTTCTTGCAGCTTCTGGAAGAATTAGGAATAATTAGCAGATATGGCTAATTCAGCTGAAATGAAAACCAAAGAGAACTCCACTCCTTGGGTATGGTGGTGATGTCTGGCTTGGCAGGAGCAGATTTCTTGGCAGTAGGATCTGACAGAGACATATGTTGCATGGGACGATGGGCTAACTTGCCATCAAAAATCATTCTATATAGATTTCCAAGGAATAGAATTAAAAAGGAAATGTATTCATTATATTCGGAAATTTTTCATGTGAATGAAGAAGTGAGGTTGGAGAAAAGGCAGGATGACCAGAATATTTAAAATCTTTTAAGCTTAAATGGAAGAAAAAAGGTATTTTTTTCAGGCCAAAAATTAAAATACAAGCCCTGGGACATGTTTTGGCTGCTAACTTTCATCCGAGAAGTTGTTGATGACTGTGAAGCTTCATAAGGTCTGGAATTGCATTAAGTTCTGGCAAAGTTTTTAAACATTAACATGTTCATCAATTTGGAGGAGTGGTTGGCTCAAGGATCAAGTTATGTATAAATAATAACATTCGGAGCTTCATTGTCTGTTTTAAACCAAGAATCTCAAAGTGCATTATGAACATTCACTATTTAAGACTTAAAACACTGGGAGGTCAGAAAGTAGTACTCACTGTCAGCTTTTCCTTCCGTATGTAGAGACTTTCTCCATTTTCCTTGTCAGTGTACTTTACCTGCACAACTGGTTCATGCATCTCCAAACTTAGCACAGAAAACTTTCTTGCCTTACATTGTTGTATAATTTTGCAACACAGCTCTTGCATTGTGGAGGCAGAGGGGAAAATGAAGGGGTCTGGTGGATGGACACTATCGGCAGCCCTTTCAAGTTTGCTAAGTTGTGTTGGTTTTATTTAGTCAGGTGTGAATTTTGTCCACAGACCCACATTACTTGTAGTACAAAATCAGAATACTGATATAGGATCTTTAGGGTAAGATGAAAAAATTCATCATCTTAGAGGAAAATAAAATTGGAGTCTCCTTGCATTCTGTATAATTTATATACACAGAGCTCACATAGCTTAAGTCATGTTCGTTTGTGTATTTGAATGAATTTGCTTCAGAGATTGTCAAGCTCTAACTGAACAGAAATACTCTTTTGACAAAGGAACATAATAAAACAAAGCAATGTCCTTCGAAGAGCCTTGATAGTCTTCACATGGTGCTATGATAACATCTTGAAGATACTTCCCCTGCTTGCCTTGTCTCTTGGCATATTCTTCTCTTGATTAGTTTTGATATATTATTTATATTAGTGGCCCCAAGTCTTTGTATATGCAAGACAGACTGATGGGCTTTCAGAGAAGCCTTTAGAGACTGAAGTGCTTAAGAGTCTTGACAGTGACAGAATGCCCCAGGGTCCATACACTTATCCCACAATAAAAAGGCTGCTATTGAAATCAGTGAGTTGGCTCCATACTTATCTTTTTTTTACAGGGAAAAGAGAAATAGTATGTGTGTGTGTCTCATTTCTTCTTTCTTTCAGCCTAAGAAATTATCAAAATATGTGGAAGCGTTTTTGTCTTATTTTGCTCTCTTGAGATTTGAAAGACAAACATAGTTGGGTTTGTTTGTCTTCTATTCTTCCACTCTCCCCCATATTTCTTATTTAAAGTGGTTTTATAAATGAGACAGTGAGTATTTTTAAAAGAAAAAAACACATTCTTTCAGCATTCCCCAATGGACATGCATTGTGACTAGGATGCTAGTTAGTGTGCAGTATTTATTGTGAAAGATTTCAAATAACACTGCAGTTCAGAGATAGCAACATTTAATATTGGAAGGAAAGAGATAGAGACAGAGGCTTTTAAAGAGTCTGGATCCATGAACCTCTTGGCTCTCATGAGGTTCATGAGGCCAGTCCTCTGGGAGATGAAGAAGATAGGTTCTGAAATGAGAGAAATGTCCTATAACTAGGAGCAACCATGAAGCCAGCTGAGGGTGGAGGAAAGAGAAAATTTTTCTGTTTAATGTCAGGATAATCTAACGTGAAGGAATCTGTAAAAGATGGAACTTAATTTTGGAAAAAACAGAGAAATAGCAAAATACACATTAAAAACAATTCAGTAGGAAAGGCAGCACTCTGCATCGAAAGAAGAAAGAGAGAAGTAGTGTGCAGCACACTCATAGATACAGTTTCTAGATTTAAGTTATGAGAGTCCATACTAGACTGAGGTCTACTGCATGTGTAAGTGTGCATGTTGCATGCCTGTGTGGGTTTGGATGCCTGCAAAAAAGAAAGAAAATAATTTTGAAAATATGCTTCGTTGTGACTAAGGTGCATTCATTATTCTAACCTCTGAAATGCTGGATCATTAAACTGGTCTTTTACCAGTATTTCCAAAATACCAAACAGCAATGCTTCCAGATTATGGTTATAAAAAAAGACTATGTCCTGTTGTTCACTCTGTTGTTGTTGTTACGCTTTCACCAGTAAGCCTAAGTCATGTACACTCTTGGATTATCTTTACCTTTGTATATATCACTTTTTTGTCTATTGTAACTCCATCTATTCTAACTGCACATCCCAAGATGCATCTTGCTTGAAGTTCTACAATGTCCTGATAAAAGTTTTGTTTCACATCTGAAATACACAAAGACTCATCAGAAGAACATCCAAAAGTAGTTCTGGTTAAGATCAAAAGTCAGTTATCTCCAGATTATAAACAAGACTGTTCAGGAGATGAACAACCAAGAGAAAGGGAGGAAATGCTGAATGGGAACCTGTACATCTAAACACTATAATAGAGTCTTTTGTCAACATTTTTGGCTCTACGAGTTTCTCTGAACTTCCAGGGATACTTATGGTCGGTTATGCCCCCCACCCTTTTAAAGGATGCATATATATGTTTTTTTCTTATTTTACCCATGTAAGGATTGTTCTGATAATTAGTGATTCTCTCTTACTGGCATTATTTTGTTCAAAATGAGAGATCATGGTGATCTTTGACTGGACTTCTAAAAGATTTTAGGTTTTGGTAGAAATTTGTGATGAAGCAAAACTGAATTCAATACTTCTCTGTTCACAAGTAGGTCATCCAGCATGAATATTTTTTTCAGATGTTTACAATTTCCAAGAGATTGATGTAGATTTAAGAGAATGGAAAAAGAAAGATACTGCTGTAGAATTATTAAGACATTTTCTACTATACAGTCTGGATATAACTTAGTGTGGAAATAGGAGTGAGTAAATTATAGTGGGATGATTTGGTTTATGATAGTTTACCAAAAAAGGTACCTGGGAATGACAGACGTGTTTCTGATTACATGCTGGAAATAACATGCTGCAAGAGAAGAATACCTGATATGAGGGACTGTGTGAATTATTACACTGCAAGCAAGTACAGCTGAGAAAACAATATATATTTTTTCAAGTAGGACATGTGACCTAACAATCAGAGTATCAGAGCAGAGGTCTGAGGTAATGAAGGCCCCCAGCAAAGTCCCATTCAATTGCGATCTGTGGGAATTTTACTATTAAGTTTAGTAAGATGACGATTTCACTCTAGGAATCAGGATTCCTAAAATATCTTCTTTTTAATGTCATTTCTTGTGGCTATGTAGACCCAACAGTTGCAGTCATGTATCTTATTGCAGTCATGAAATATTTTCTTGGCTGAAAAACAAGAGTTACAAAATCTTCCTTATATTCTCCTACTGCAGAGTCAGAAATAGCAGTATTTTTATTCTGAAACTACATTCCAGAACACTTCTGTCAGTTCTAAACATCTTTTTTTCTGCAATTGGTAATAAACCTAAGCATTCCCTCAGATGATTTCATGTTCCCACATGGAAACTGGGGCACTGAACACAACGAACAAGTGTGTACAGTTCTCTCTTCAACAGGAAGTCCAGATATGATAAGGCACATGGGACCTTATTCAGGTCTTACATGTGCATAAGCATGTCCTCTGTCTGCCTCATCTTCCGTCACTCGCAGGTATACATCTAACTTCCAAAAGTAATGTCCATAAAATATTCAGAGATATTTAGAAGATATATACACATTAGATGTCAATTATTTTTAATATTTAGTTACCCATATTTAGCTAACAGTTCTAGCATTAGCTTTTTAAAAAATCTGAAATCCCAGAAAAAAATATAAATAAATTGATTATAGAATAGAACAATCCAGAAAAATAATGTAATTCAGTCTTTTTGCATAGTCACTTTGACTTTCTGAATTTGGGAGTATGCAGCGCTGAACAACATGATCAGAATAGTTTTATATCTAAAATGGAGGTAAATTTGGGTGTAAACTGCTTACCAGCCTAGAGTTATAATGAGATATATTTTGGAGAGATGCATACAATCCTCGCATTAATAAATTCTATTGTCATGCATCCAATGCCAAAGTACAAACAAAACAACTAGTATCATGCAGTGATAGAAATAAGTAGCTTTCTGCTCTATATGAAGCTGTTTTCCAAAGTGAGGATATCTTTGGCTTATGATATGGAAAGTATTTAGCAGTTATGTGCACAAGAAAAATAAAAAATCTATATTACTTAGGCATACAGCCTAGACAGTAGAGGACTGCAATCTCTTCTCCTTAGTTAAGTAAGGTATAGAAGTATGCAGAACAGAAGGAAAATTGACAGCTCTGTGATAAAGAAGGAAACAAAGATACCAAGTCATCAAGATGCATAGGTAGACAAAAAACTGGGAGCATGAGCAAAAAATAAGCAGACAAGCTGTACATATTTTTATTATTCAATAAGAAGGATTATTTCACTCAAGAACAATGAAGATATAGAGGCCAGACATGCTATTGCAGTAACAATCCCACTTAAAAAAGTGTGTGATCCATTTAATGGATTAGGGGGAGTTGTTACCAGCTGCATATCAGATGACCACATCTGCACATTATAAAGCACTGTTCAGTAAGAAAGGAGGGCTTAAAGTGCTTGTGGTAGTGGGTTTGTGGTTTAGTTAAGGCTGTAGTTGACTGAGCACCTACTTGAATCAGAGCTGGAATACAATAGCCTGCTTTGTTGTGAGGAGAGAGAACTGTACTCTGGGTAAAATGCAGAAAAGGAGCTTTCAGAAAGGCTAGCTTTGTACATGGAAAGAGGGTATGAGAAAATAAAACCTCTTAGTTTTGCTGAGATTCAGGGTTTCTATGTTGTAAATCTGTACAGGTGAATGGCTTCCTGTCTATGTGGGAGTCTGCAGTAATCTGTTTATATAAGGGAGAGAAAAGCTCTTTAAAGTCAAAGAGGAGGATTGGCAGCTTAGTCTTGGAGAAAGGTCCCTGAGGGGGAAAGGCTGGCCAGTAGGTGAAATAGTTGAAAAGCCTTGCATCTTATGGTTATACTTTTATTTAAAACTTTTATGAAGAAGTGTTTGAATTTCTTTACAGGCTTTACTACCTAGGCAACTGGACTTGGAAGGAAGTTCTGAGACTTCCCTTCAATTAGAGGTAACTGAGGCAGATTGAATCATACATCCTGCGGTGGCAGGTTCTGTAAGGCATTCTTCTAAACCTCCTGTGGGAATTTAGGTAATCCATGAGCAGCAGACAGAACTGAGGCCAAACAAGAAAATCTGTATTTTGACTAGTGGGCACTTCCAAACTGCTTATTGCCACTAGATCTCTGAGTACCTGTTTGCATTTTTTATTGCTTCTTTGAGCTGCATCATAGTGTTATGTTTAGTCAGAGATGACCAATCCGTAGAAAGAGTTGAAAATAATCATACATTGTGATAATAATTCAAATCCTCTTCTCAAGTATTCACATTTGCTACAAGCACCTAGTAAGAATGCCTACATTCTCTTTGCTAAAATTTCATTCCTGAAGTAAAGGATGGGAAAAGAAAAAACAACTGGTGGCTATTAACTGAATAGTGGCTAATGCTCCTGAACTGTCTAACTTTGCTGTGAATGCACTTTCTTAGAAGATAGGAGTCTCTTTGAAGAAAACATGATTACTCTTTTTATTTCACAGCTGGATAATGTAGTTTGCCAAATGTATGTAGCTGAAAACAGTAGAGTCATGACTCTCAAATCTTTTGTCCCAGTAGTAAACCAAAATGAAAATGTGAGGAGTATTTTGTTTGTTTTTTTACTTGCCGTCTAACTGTATAGAATAGTGACTACACAACACAAATGTGTTCACTTTGACCTATTGATATGTCTAAAGCAGAGTTGAGCTCTGAAGTTCACTATCATGTGAAGATACTAAGCACAGAAAAATAGTGCTACAATATAGTGGCATCAGGAGAAGGGGAAGTTGACTGCAGGAGCAATGAGCCATGCTTTGTGTCTGAGTTCCAGGGATGAGTTCCTAGAACATCAGCTCTTCCCTGTCGATGATGTGTGGATAATGTTGTGGGTTGTTGCCAGATCTAACACGCCTACTCTTGCAAAGTTTGCACCTGGTAGACTCAAAAAAACTATTTTAGCCATCTCTATACAAACACTTCTCTCATGCTAAGTAAATGCAAAAACATTACTTTCTTTATTAAAAAGAATTATTTAACTTGTAGCGACTGTTGCTCTGCCGTTGTTCATTTTCTTTGTTAAGCATTAATGGTCAAACAATAAGACACACTTTCTCCAGAGCATTATAGCCATATTTCTTGTATCTCCGTGTCTGATTTAAAAGAAAAAGTGCATAGTTGTTTACTTAAACCATACGTCATCTGAAGACTTAACCGCGTAGGTAACATTGGTGTCTAGGAAAGTCACTAATGATGCATGCAACTACCTTTACAAAGCTAAGGAGTTAGAACGCTGTGTTTGTAAAGGGGTTCTCCTGCACACCTACCTAAAGGATATCCAGGGACCTTTGGAATAAAGTACATGAACTGTTGTAATTTATAATCATGAACCAAGGTACTCTGCTGACTTATGTCCCTTCATTCTAGCATTTAAAGAGATGTATCCCATAAACTACCAATGGAGGCACTTATATTCCCATGAATACTATTCAGTTAGCATATCTCTACAGAGATCTCTACAGATTATTTTTATGTGCAGGACTGTAGGCCCAGAATGAAATTTGACAATAGTACTGCATTTCAAGTTGCTGAAAAAACAAATGCACAGTCATTTTTTTTGAAGAGTGACATTGCAAACACCAAATAGAATGACAACAGTGGAATAGTAGGAGAATGGCAAAAATAGACAGTGGAAGAAATTAATTGTGTCTGTGAGCAGTGTTTGAAGTGTCGTAATACATAACTATGTTCTGCATAATAAAAGGGCAAAAGTGGTATAATGATAAGAGGTAAGACTTTAAGAACATTAATATGAGAGAAGTTTGAACTGGGAAAGTCACACAACTAATTGCTGTTGCAGGCTCAGATGAACTTCAAATGCAACCACAAGAAGCTCTTTGAAAGAGGAAGATTTTTTTTTTTCTTTACCTGAGAAGTTTCAAACCTTCATTATCTATAGCATGGTATGAGTGTCAGCACCTAGGTGCAATTTATTTCTTCATTGTAAAGAAGATGGTTAAAAAAGTCCTTTTTTCACATATAATTGAAAAATCCTAATTACCTTATTGCACATTGTCATGCAATATAAATATTTAAAATATTGTGATTAATAAAAGCTTGCATAATTGTGTCGCTACTCACCCTCACTTCAGTACTGCAGAGTTCTCTGGGTTTTCTTATAAAAAGTCACTCACTAAATTATTACAAAATAATTTCATTTTATTCATAAATATGAGGAACAGTCAGTGCACAGAGTGACTACATTGACTTTGAGAAATAGGGGAGAATATATTCCCAGTCTGAAATTACTGGTTTAGATAGTCCAAAGAGAATTCTAGGCGTTTATGGTTGTTTAAGTAATTTGACTTAAAAGAAGAGTATGATTAAGAAGACTTGATCAGATGCTAGGTTAAGATAGATTACTTTTTTTGGTTAACATAGAAAAATATGCTTTTTGCCTCTTTGGAGGCTGTTTGGTACTTGTCGATCCTGCTCTTTAGATTTTCTATTTAGGTGCCAATACAAAGCTGATTAAGAGATGCTATTAGAGGGCTCTCATCAACATAATACCTCAGAAAGAATAATTAACCCCATGACTATGATTTCGAAGTTGCATGCGTTTGCAAGTCTTAAGATTTTAGGAAGCTCTCTTAGACAGAATTTGGGAGTAAAAGCCTAATACCTAAAGCACCAGACTAATAACAGAAGGGAATCCTTCCTTAGTCTGAGAGAGATTTTTTTTGCTAAGGATGGATTGACTGGCATTTATACCAGTGACGAAGAGAGATTTGGCACAGCTCCCAAATTCTCTTTTATTTCTGCATCCAGACAGCTTGTTCATTTTCTATGTTAAATTTTCTGGCTTCATTGGGACCCTCTTCTAAATCAGGATATACCAATGAGCTCTACTTTCTAAGATACATTTTACTCATGGAATCAAGATTTTTAAGAGCTGAATTAAGGGTAAATAATAAGGTCTTAGTGAAATTTATTTATTTCGTTTATCTGTTTATCTGTAGGAGTACCTGAGGAGTCACTAGACTGAACACAACTACGGGTTCTGGATAAGGAAAGAAAATAACCATGGTTTTGTGTTTGCTTGTTCATTTTTATTTTGCTCAATTGTGTGATTCTTGACTGACACTAGCATAAAGAGAAAGCAGATTTACCTATTATATGCTATAGTGTGTTAAACTAAAGATGCTAGAGCATGACGACTCAGATTACCTATGTTCTTTCTCTCCCTATAATTTTGCTTGCCATGCCCACCGTATGTACAAATCAGAGCCCAAGTTTCAATCCTGATAACTTCTCATTCAAATACTTAAGTATTTAAACCTAGCTTGTGTCATTAAGCCCTGGATTAGGAGTATGGACACTAATATAATTATATACTCAATTATACTGTCTGAATAGAAAGCACATAGCAGATGAGAGATAGATTAGGAAGCCATTCATAATCATCTTTTAGTTACTAACTTCTGTAATTTGACTGATACAGTAACCCACTGCCCAGAAATAGAATGAAGGAGGAGAGTAAGTTTGAAATCAGTTCCAGTTTCAGCTAAAGCTTGCACTTGCCTGTGAACAGAATGGCAGGTCATGAGACTTCCTGGGCTAAAAGCCAGAGGGTAAGCTTCAACCAGCAGTCATATAGCATCAAAGGAAGCTATCTTCTCTAACCCTGGAAAATACATGTTGTGTTTTCCTTCTTCTACTGCAGTAGTTTTGAGGCCTGTTCTTGATAACTGTTGTTACAGTGCAAAACTGGACTCCTCTAAACAGGATGGACAAGACCTTGAATAAGAATAGAAGATGGTCAGTAATACTGTGTGCAGAAGCGTGCCTGTTACTTCTCTCAAAATAGTGAAAAGTTTTCCTTAAAGGCAGGATTCCTCTGGCACTATGGTTGCAGTTGTTTATGAGATGTAATGATTTCCAGATGTTCTTCATGAAATGAATGTTAAAACCTATTTTGTATGAAAGTCTCTATCTAGACTGTTTTCCCTCTAAGGCTACCCTACCAGAAATGCACTACCACACTGTTAAGAAGATTGGAATATTGCTGCCTAGCCAGTTTTTTGGAAACAATATCCTGTGATGCACATTATTCCATACGAAGTACAAAGCAATGTGAACTGCAACTTGTGGGTACTAGCAGGTAATCTTCTGTAATTCATTTGAAACTCTGTGAGGATAAAAGACAAGTCTCTTGAAGTCCTACCACCTAGGCCCAGGCTCCTCATATGGTTTTATTTTTTGAAGGTCCAGAGAAAAAAGCCACCTGAAAAAGAGGTGTTTTGCTTGTGTCCAAAGCACAGTGAAATGAATGAAATCTCAGTTGCTACGTCATATGTTGAGGGATCACAATTGGAAACTGATTTTTAATTGTTTTTTTGTAAAGTAATAAGGTAGTGGTAGGAGGAGAGATTGTGCATGCTGTAAACAGGCTTTTAAAAATCTTCCTGACTCTTTTGTGGAGGACTTGCTTAATATAAAGGTCCTAGAACAGCAGATGTGTTTCTAATTGCATTCTTAAAATGAAATGTTTTTATTCAGAGTCTGCAGCACAGGAAATATCCTTCAGCAAAGGGCACCAGCTGCAAAACAATAAAAGGAGCTTTAAAAATTTATCCACTGATTGGCAGGTTTTTTGCCCCCTTAGACTTTATGAAGTTCATATTTATTCATGCAAAATGTAAAAGAAGAATTTTAGCTGTTTTTAAGTACTAAAAGAAACTTAGCCACTTTGACCATTCATATAGTAATTGGCCTGAAATGAAAGACTCAGGGGTACCTACAGTCAACCTGTCGTGATTCAAATGGGCAGTGCACTCCCAGCTTTGACAATCAGATGCTAATGTTTCAAGTAGTTACCTAAATACAGTGCACACTACTGAAAAAAGTGCTACTGATCTGGACAGAACAATTGTCTACAGCATTGGAAAAAAACCCAGTCAACTGGCATTTCACTACTAAATGTCTATTTGACATTTTTTAATAGGATCATTTTTAAAAAAGCTCCCCTACATAAAAGTAGAGTAATATTGACTAGTCCAATACAAGTCTTGAGAAAGGAGCAGAGAACTGCTTATACGACTGATATTTATAATTACTTTTAGTTATTGGTGGTCAGCACGTTGACCTCAGAGTCAGCATATCTCTGTTATAAATCTATCTCCGTTATAAACTAATCTCTTCCTCTGACCTGCTTGAGCAGATACTTCACTGCTTAGTGCTTCAGTTTCCCTTTGCTCACTCAAGTGTCTCACCTTTTTAAATTCTCAGCTGTAAATTTCAGTTGAAGTTTCTAAACATTGTAGCACTAAATAGAAAGATGCTTATGGGTTAACTAAATCCACTGAAAATTATTCTCATTTTGGCAAAATTAATGAAAAAGAATCTTTTGCTGGCACAAAACAAAATAAAAATGAAGAGAGAATGTGATATGGTGACAAATATGATTCCGAAGATAATGTTTAACTGGTAGGATGGGATTAAATGAAGTAGTCCTCAGTGGTGAGAAATCAGAGGACAAAAAAAGAAAAAAATAAAAGAACTCATGTTTGACCAACATAAATCCTGGGAGAGGATTTCAGTTCAAATAGTTCAATGCCAAAGGCCTTATATTTCTAGTGCCCACTCCCTGGGACCATAAGACACCATGCCAGGATTATTTTTAGCAAACACTGAGCAAGATACAACACTTTGTGTACAAACTTGTCCTTTTTCAGTACAGAAAGGAAAAAAAAATTGAGAAAGATCTTTGGTGGGGGATCTTCTGCAAAAGAAAAAAATGAGGCTTCAAGAATAAAAAAACACTAGACAGTTGAAACAGGTAATCAAAAGGGTTTTTATGAGTGGGGAAATTCCCTTTTTGTCAGCGGACAATAGCCTTCTATATTTTGTCTCCTTTGAGAAGAAAAATAGAAAACATGAGAAACATTGCAATGCATAGTATAATTGCTCAAGCAATTTATTCGTTAGTTAAGGAGAGAGTTTGTCTGGGTAGGACAGGGGACTGAGAGTCAACATTTCTTCTTTCAGTTTCCATTTCTGCAGCTGATTAACTGCATAACACAGGTAAACAAAAACCTGGACATTAGTTAGATGTAATCTTGCTCAAGATCCTAATGGAAATCTTTGGCAGAGCAGATAATTAAACTTAGGATGATACCATGAGACTCAGGAAACTAATTAATTAAACCAATCTACCCTGCTTCCTATTGAAACAGTGGTCAGAGTGTGACTTTTTAAATATATCCATAGGTCTTACTCACTTTGAACAAAAGTGGCAAGAATATTAGAAAAGCTTGAGACTCTTGGGAAAAAAACGTAGACCCAGCTAAATTACTAATGTAATCAGTTATACAGCTCAGAGAAAATCTTTTGTACTGTCTTTTTTTGCTCATCATAATAAATATCAATCTGCAATTGGAGAGATGAAAATACAAGTTTTGCATCCTGGTAAGACTTCTGCTTTTCTCTCAAAAAATTATGGGTGTTTCTTCATTTTCTCTATTGCTCCATGCTCTTTGTTTTACTTTTAGCTTTTTCTGTATTTTGTGAAAGGGAATAAGCATATGTGTTTGAGGACATACTTTTTCCTACTATTTGCACTAGATGCTGAGTTAATTGTTGCAAGAACCAAGTTCTCTCTCATCTTTTGTGGAATGCCATATAGGATTGGTTAAGTGATTATTTAATGTTATTTGGGAAAGTTAAGATTACAAAACTGGGCCATGTTTATAATCTAGTCTGTTGCAACATGGATTATATAACATCCCATATCATTTCTAATAACACTTCGGTGAAGTTCCACGGGCATGAAACATACTGTGATTAAAAAAGCTTTCATTCCTTTCCTTCAGATCACTTCCCTTTATGGCATCATAAACGTTTCTCTCCCCTAGTCGTCTTGCTGCAGAATTCAAAAGTTAGTTAGTTAGTTGTAGGGCAATGTGGTATGCCACAGAGTACTAAGCTATGGAAGCAGTATTTTCATTAGTTCCAAAGCTGATATTCTGCAAGAAAGTTAGGATCAGAATTAGTTACATACCTTATATATTTTATAGATGTAAATTGAGCAGCACAAATTAGGTAACAGCAATATCTAGACTTAAGGTATTTCCATATGAATGACTTTGACTTTCTTACACATACGTGTAACATATACTTCCTGTATTTTTTAAAATACATATTCATAGAGGATTCAGTGGCTATGAGAGACAGAGCTATGACACAGTGCTTCTCAAACATTGGTTCCGACAGGAAAAGATCACTTTAAGATCTTCTGAAAATTTGCTGTTTCATCATATCTACAGAATTCCTGCCCCTTGCAATGCCATTTGTGCTTTCTGACATCAGGGGATTAGAAACTTTGGATTCCTTTGAAACGTTAGATCGGAGATTTTTGATTTGTGACTCACTGACCTAAAAATAATACATTACAGAGTCCTTATTTTATGAAGCAGATAAATAATATCGACTCAATTTTATTGTTGGAAAATACAGACAGATGAAGTGACCTGTAGCTGAAAAATGAATATTAATTCATTTTTAATAGTTAGGATACTGTATCCAAGTATAAAAAAAAATTTTTTTGAAAGAAACCTGAGCAATAGATGTTGCCGTAGTTTTGTGAAACACATAAGAATATTGGAGAGGGAGAGGAAGAGACTCAGTAGAAAACAATACTGAGCTCCACATCAACTGAGTCCAAGATTTTATGTTAAATAATACCAAATCTATATACTACTGGAGCATGAAACAGTGAATATTTTACCTGGTCCAGGCATGAACACTCTGTCACAGAGCAAACTGTGCAGCTTTATGACACATCCACAGTCCCAACAGTCAGAGGAATCATGTAGGCATGCTCCTCTGTAAATCTCACATCGGAAAAGAATATTTTCTAAATATCTAATTCTGACATTTTGTTCCAATTTTCTGCATGCACATTAATATCTTGGCACTAAATTATGGGAGAGGATGATGGAAGAATGCCTGAGAATGTGGGGAGAATAAGTAAAATCTACTAGCTCCAGTAACAAATGTTAATACTGGTGATGTCTAGCACAATGTATTCAGGATACTCACTGGTGAATGGCTAGACTATATGCAAGCAATAGCCCAGATTAGTGGTCCCCTACTGTGACCAGTTTTAAAAAAATCAACACACTGTCCTATTTTCCAGAAAATATAACCACATTTTATTAATGTAAATTATATGTTGCAGGGGATGTGTTGCTCATTCAGAGCCATGTGGAAAATTTGTAGAACCTCATTTCATGGGAGTAAAAAAATCTGCACACACATCCTTGCAGACATGAAGTTGGTACTGTACTTCAGAGTCTTCTGTCTAGCTAAAGGAAGAAGTTTTCTTCTAATAAACAGAAACCTGAAAGCAGCATATGATTGCTCATATTTGCCATCAGAAATTGTTATGGATTAATAATAATATTAATACTATTTTTATAGTTGCTACAGCATTTGCTTTCATGAAGCAGAAGCCTGCAGTCTCTATTCAGGTATGAATGTGTTATGTTTGAATTGTTAACTAAGACTTTTCCTGCCACTACTTTCAATGTAGTTCTAAGAGGAATTTCTTTTCTTTCTTTTTTTTTTTTTTTGGTTTTATGGACTGAAACAATGGGGACCTTTCATATTATTCAAGGGAAAGAGAAACTTAAGCAAATTTTATTGGTGCTGTCTCCTGTGTATGGGAAGTAAATAAAAGTAAAACCTAGGATAAATCCTACAGACAGATGAGAGATGAGTCTGCTGGAATGCTAGGGAGTGCCATAGAGACCCCAAAGGGATGTGCTGAGGACACAGGTTTCCTCACAGTTTGCATCAGACACATATAGCAAACACACGAGAGAAAGTAATAAGCATAATGTACATCATGCATAGTGTGTTAGCCTGCATGGCATTCTAGCTAAAGCCAAAGTTAGAGCATAAACAGCGAAGAAATGTTTTTATAGCCAAGGTTTTTGGTTTAGTCCATTTCAAAAAGGTGGAATCAAGTGCTCAGATGTGAAGTTCTTCAATGACAAAAGAAGTTCAGAACTGATTTTATGTTGCTTTCTCCCTGGAAGCATATTATGCTGTAGTATATGCTTTCCCATCAGTTAGCCTATTTCTGTTTCTGTAGTACTGTGTTGGAAGAGCGTAATGTTGCAGACACAGCTTACAATGCAGCATGTCAGTCAACCTCAAACTGCATGATAAAGATTTTTCCAATTCTTCTGCCTGCTTTATTCTGCAGAGGAGACTCAGTGATAAGAGTGTTAATCAAGATTTGTGGTATCCATAGAAAGAAATACTTTCAGTTCCAGGATTGGAAGGGAGGGAACTGAAAATATACAAAAAGAAAAAATTATATCCATGGAATTCATTAAGAAATGATAAAAATAGATTGCCCTGTTTTCACTAGAATGACAATACTGACATTGGTCATACAGGCAGCATTTTACCAAATATTCTTATGCTGATGTAGCATTAAAAACAGTAATAGAGTAATAATAGTGGTTGACTGTTAGGCATCACTTTCCATGCAAAGGTTTGAAAGCATTCTCCAGGCTAATTTACATATCATAATCAGCAAAGAAATTGAGTCACAACAATCTTCTAGTTTTGTTCCACAGCACTGTACAGTAATTTATGCATAGATAATAGGAAATGCAGTTTCTAGCTTAAACTGCAGTTATTTCGGATAGGTGACATACTCAGTATGAACTGTGGCTGGAATGGAAAAGGTGAGTAAAAACATATATGGAAATACAGAAAAAAAGAATGGCAGAATGAAAAATAAACAAAAAGAAGCCCAGTTTCAGGTTCTGCATCTGTAGGCAAAATGCTACACTCTGAGCCACATTAAGGCTCATTAGACTTGTGTGATGGCAGTAGACTGTGCATGTTTGGGGCCTAGAAGGGGGAGGAAAAATTCCTATTATGCATACAGTAAGGTGTCAACAAAAACCAAAACATTTTTGTTATTTGTAACATGCTGCCACCATCTTTATACTCCCTCAGTATTAGTTTCCTTGCACTTGGAGGAATGAAGAGATGATACTGTTACCTAGAAATCATCATTCAGAAGGCATTAGACACAGGAGGTTACTGCATTGCTGAATGCACCAAGAGACAACCTGAAAGAGGGAGGCAGCTTGGGCACAATTGCTAAGCACACAGTTGCAAAACGATCCATTGCCCCATAAGACTGTGACATATGGCAGTTTAAACTGCAGTGCAAAAAAATGCCTGCAAACTGAAATTCACTTTGCATATCCTGTGTGCTTAAAGCACAGACTGTGAGGCTTGAAGAAGCTTGCTTAGCATTAGAAATTGCCCAGCTATCAGCTAATATATTCTGCATTACTGCTTTTCAGTTATTATATTACCTCTAAATCAATGGTGCTTACTGATACCAATTCAGATTGGTTCTTGTTTTATTTACAGCAGCTGTACTTATAGCAATTCATATTTATAGTTGTAATATTTGTTTTCCAGTTATTTTCAGTGAAGGGGAAATTAGATTTGCCCTTAGATTTCCTAGTCTTGTACAGGAACCTATACTCCAGTCATTTCCTGTAGGGGTATTTCTGAGTATTTTATGAACAAGAAAAAGTTTGAATAATGTTTATTTTGTATGTGTATTTTGTTACTTTTATGGTCTGGGTCAAGTCTCATTTAAGCACTTCTTTAATTTTCATGCGTGGTAATGTTTATTTGTGTCTTTTTTTTCCTCTGACTATAAGCTTCAGTCTTCTGTTGTTGCGTCACTTGCGGTTATTATTTTTCTCTGGCTGTCCCAACTATTTGAACCTGATCACACCTTCTTCACCTGTATTTGCTTTCAACTGTCTCAGTCTTTTTTCGTTAATCTTTTAATTCCCATTTAGTTTAAAAATGATTTATTTAAAGAATAATCAAATAGATTACATTCCACATGGTATATTGTGTTTTTCAGCATGGATAGTTTAGCTCTGCTAATTATTTCTACTGTCAGATGAGGTAGAGATATTCAATAGTAGCATATAAAATAGTCTGACTCACTCCCTTAAGAAAAGGAAGTAGAGGCAACAATTAAGAATGTTTAATCTGTTTTATTTCGGAGTTGGAATTTGAGCTTTTTTATGTCTGTAACACATTGCATTTCATTTTCTCTAACATGAAAAAAAAAATTTATGAAGTCAGATTCCACACATTCCAAGGAAGTATAGCAATAAAAAAGCATACCTCAGGAAGGAATTTCTTTGGACCAAATCCCATATGGTTTACAGTGATAGAGTCTAAAAGTGAATGTTACCCAGCGGATGTCCAAGACAATTAAAAAAAAAAATTTCATTATTTTCAGTCTAATTCTGTTCCCCCTGTTTTGTATTATTTCTTTTCTTCTCACATTCTATGTATGTTATATACTTACTGAGCAAAGGAACACTTTAATTTAGGGCCCTTGAAAATTTTGCAAAATCCATTATTTTGATATGCTCAATGAAAATCCAATATGTTCCTTGAAAATTTCAGAAAAATTAGTTTTTAAAAATATTTCTTGACATTTTTAATAGAAAATAAAATAATAATCTGTTTAGTTCTGGGAGCTTCTATATACTGCATCTCTGGCAGTAGTACCTAAACACATCCTGGCTATTATACTTCTTTAGAAAGTACTCTTTCTTCATTTATCATCCTATTTGCTTTGCTGCAACACTTTTCTGAGGTACATTTCTTTACTCTGTCCATGATTATGTAGAATTCATAGGGATACACAAGGAGGCCTCAGATTACATCAGATGCATGTTAGTATTATAGCATTTATGTGTGTTCATACTGGAGAAGATATTTTCATTATTACGTTCTCAGTGCAAAACAACAGCCTTCTGTTTAAATTCAATTTTGGAACAAAACTGATTTCTCCTTCCAATGTGATGGTCAGAGATGTGGTTGAAACTATCAAGAAAGAGAGGCTGCAGGGAATTGAAATATATTAAATCTAACTAAAGACATAGCTGACAAGGATTTTTTCTGGTTTTAATTTTTATAGTTAGGAAATGCACATAATTTAGGAAATAGTGATAATATTAGTATTTTTATTAATCATCTTGCATACACAGAAAATGAAGTGCTGGGGAAATTCATGGTAATGACATATGGAAATAGGACCCTGGAAAAAGAGCTACAGACTGACCCTCTGATGTTTGATTATTAATAAGAACTGCTTGGCATGAAGCTTAATTAAACTTCTCACTTGGTAGCAGAGGTCCTAGTCAAACCTAGAGTAGGAAACAAAATTTTCTGTTTAAATGGAATGAAAACCATTCCCTGCTTGACTGACTTTTTTACAATACTTATGATTAGTCTCAGTTGTTGAGTAAAGGTGAGAAGGTCTTAAAGACAAATCTGAGATATGTTATGTTAAAAATCTTGTCTATATCTGTTATAATTTTACTGAGTGTTTTTATGTGCACTTATGCCTATCTCACATCATCTATGCCAACATATAAAGTGCTAGTCTATCTGCTCTACACTGTTCCGCATTCACCTTAGTGAGTGCAAGGGACGTACATTTGTTTGTGTAGTCATATTATACAGTAAGGGTTTCAAACATAGTAATTGGTTGAGGAAATTATAGCTTTTCATAAGAGTTCCAGTAGGAGAAAGTGAATGAAAACACAAGCCTGGTTTCATAGGCTTTAGTGACAGTGAAAATTTTTATCTGGTTGGGACATTAAAAAGATTCTTTTGGGCAACCTGAGCCTGCTCATTCCTGGGTTAGCTTCCTCTCTTATCATGCCTGTGCTGGCTGGTACCATTGTGGAGCAGCAATTGCAACCAACTTTAATAACTGAGTCATTCCCTCCCCACAGACAGAGCAGCCTTCAGTATCCATGAAAGGTAGTGGTCTTCAGCAGGTTAATCATCTCAGTTACGAGTACAACATGTAAAGTACACTTACGCAGTCTACAAAGCTACTCTGCCTACTTACCTCTCAGTAGCAACAAGTGCATAAGAAGTCCCTGCTGCCTTCTTGTTCCTGTTTGTGCATGGCCACCTCAGTTATGCAAGCACAACTTACATGCCCTATATTCATATGGCACAGGATAAAACAAATTTTAGTGAAGTACCAGATTTAAAATAATACTTTTTTGTAACCCTAGTATTTTACTGATTTGCACTCTCATGGAAATACAAATTCTTGTGCTAGTCCATCTAATAAGGTCAGCACAGGCCTAGAAATAAGTAGCTGAGTGCAGGCAAAAAGGAAGTCTTTAAGGCAACACTGTCACCAAGAAAAATGCTTATAGAATTGCACCCTTGGTGGCCTCTAAGAGTACAGACTTTTATCAACCAATATGCCATAGGTGAAAGTTAATCACAGTTAGTGCCTAGGTTTGAAGGCATTGACACACAGTACTTGTCTGGGAATATTTCTCTTCTTGTCAATGAATGTAACATTATTAAGCTTAAAAATACTGGCAGCCGGTATAAGCTGTGTATACAGTCTTCACATTCTATTTGCTTTTTTTAAAAAAGTCACTTTAAAATATAAAGATCAATATTAAATTATGTTTGATGTGTTTCTTTATTAAAAGCTACAACTTCCTGTAACTTTTTGCAGAGATGACTTATATCTATTAAATCAAACAAAATGCTCTTTTCAGCCTAGAAATCTGATAATTTGTTTCAACATAGTGAATGTGCCACCAAAAATAAAACTCTGTCTGCCACAGTTATTGTAGACTCAGATCTGTACAAAGACTTCTATGTCTTGCTGATGTGCAGTAATTGTTGTTTCAGAGAAGATCCTGGATGTAAGGAAATTTATTTATACCAGGTAGAATAATAGATGCATCAGCTAGTTTCAAATAGGAACGAAGAATGCATATCTGTTTGCTAATCTAAAGGACACTTTATTATCTATTTATTCTGTCAGTGTCCATAGACAGGTATGTTTCATTACACTCACCCAGAGCCAATTTTTTTTCAGATGTTGACAACTGCCATTTTTACTATAGACCTGCTTTTTTAACTTTCCCTTCAGCCTCAAGGAGGGGTGCTAATGCAAACACATCATCAGGATCTGTATTATCTTGTGAATCTTCTGCTCAGATTTTCCTGATCACTTGAAATCCAGCAGCCATTCAAATAGTACGTTATGGAGGAGCAGCCAGCGAGTGTTCCTTCTGTGCTGGAATTCATGCCATCACACTTCCTCATGTAGCTGATGAGTTAGTAGTAAGAAGGAAGGGAAGTACTGGGTGTTACTATTTTTATTTTGGGCTAGCTTAAACAGGTAACTGCAAATAGTTTGGCAATTTGTGTTTGTTTTCTTAAAGGTAAAGGTTTTTTAGAAGATCTGATCTCAGATGCTTTTGACATTTTTGCTTCTGTATTTACCCAAAAAAAGAGAGTTTTATGAAAAGTTGTGCACTTACACACTGTAGAACTAAAACATTTCCCAACTGTGCTGCAGATCCAAATGGAATAATCATGGCTGTGTGTGAGAACCAGACCCTGAAATTGGTGATAAACCAAAAAAGAACCAAGCTTGTCCTCTTACCCAATCTGTGTAAATTCTGAAGGGGATGGGGTGCAGGAGAGGAACACAATGTACAACATTAGCAGTAAAAGTGGTAAGAGACTGTAAATATTCTTTCAGTCAATATTTTTAAAATATCATTAGCTAAAATTTATACAGGTATATATGACTTGACAGTGAATCTTGAGATACTGGTATAAGAAAGTTCACTAGAACAATGATGATTGCACATATTAATTATATAGCATCTTTCATTTCTATGCCTCCTGTATTTGTCTCCTTTTATGCAGAAGAAAATGAATATATAATCTGCCAATGACATATCATGGAAGGATACACAGCAGTAGTAGCAAAGCTAGATTTCTTTTCAAGGCTTAAACCTACTGATCTTACAGTCATGAGCATACCTTTTACTGTTACTTAAATTTAAATAAGCTCATGACCTTTTCACCCATGTAGTAATTAATGTAATTGCCAATGGAGAAGCAGAAGTGACCCATCATATTTTCCTTAAATTCCATGTTTCAGAAAGTCTTCCAATTCATAGATGGCTGGGCCATCAAAGTAAAGAAGCAAATATAAAGTGCTCACAGTTGCAGGCAAAGGTAAGAAAACCCTCTCTGAAATGGGCTTCCTACCTTGCATTTTGAAATTATTCCCTATTCAGCCTCCACTTTATCTCATTCAATTGCATTTGGGATCCAAGTAGTCATCCGGTATTACAGCTTTCTTCTCATGGTCTGGAAGAGCAGTCTTAATTTTCTTCCAGTTTTTTCCTTAAACTTGTATATTGCAACACACTGTAATATCTTTGGGATCTCCATGCCATTAATCAGTCCGTGTGGGAAAAGGGAAGAATTCCAACGATGAGAAATCTCCTTTTGCTGTCTTCTGTACCTAAGGTTCACTTAACAAGTCCAAGTGACTAACAAAGCTGGTATTTTGTTGTAATTTTTTTCAAAAAATGATTAACTGTTTTGGGTTCCAAGATTTTTGAATGCCTCATGTGTGATGCCCTACATAGATGTGACATTCATTTTTAAATTGCCTCCCTATGAGCACCTCAGTGCTGAACAGTGTCCATCCTTTCTATGCACTTGGCAATACATGTCTACTTTTCTTGTGTTCCTATATTTCAATTTCTTTTTTTTCAAGCTCAATAAAGTCATATATTGGAAACTCCAGGTAAAATACACTCTCCCTTTAACTTCCCTTTAGCTTCCAGTGTGACTACAAGGGACCTGTTTACCTTTAGTTCACTATATATTTAGAGTAGGATCAATATATAATAGAGTGGGGTCTCTATGTGCAACAAGAGATTTGAAGTGCTTATACATTATCTATGGTCCAGGAATGTGTATTTTAAATAGTGATTCTTCCACATTTCTTGGGATTATAAAATCATTCTGGAAATATGTCAGAATCCAGCTTTTTCACAATCTAGTCCTATTTCTTCTGTATCAAATGTAAAGAAAAGAGAAATTATCATTATTTATTTTTAAATGTAAACTGAATCCTTCTCAGCAAGTGGGAATTATTTAAATTTGGTCTGATTTGTTTTATATATCAAACTGCACTTTTCTTTGAGTTCTTCTGAAGAACTGTGCTTGTCCCTATCAGAAGCTAAAAAACATGTATGGGGCAGGTGGTAAGTTCTGCAAATAGAACTCTGTGCATCTAAGTATATATGAGTATGAGTATATACGATATATATGAGTATATCTATTATTCTTTCCCTAAAGGAGAGCTAATCATCTGTAAATACCTTTGATATTAATTAATTACATACAGCATTCAATGAATGCTGAATCTGTGACAAATCCTATTTTCCTTTCCTCATTGTACTATACTGAAGTTTTGTGAGCAGGATGAAAGAGAGAAGACTGTCATAATTAATATTAATTATAAGTAGCTCACAGTTACCTCAAACATTGCAGCGTGTCTTTCTACACAGAGATTTTTAAAAATACTTTCTTGCTTTTGGATATTTTAACCCACTGGAAATTTGTGTTACCTGATTAGAAGCGGTATCTTTAATTTTTCGCTGTAGTGTTTGGTCTCACAGATAACATCTCAGCTTGTTCCAGGCACAGAGGATAACCTTTAGTTTGTGGAACAGAGCTGAGCAATGTGGAACTGAAGTATATGGGTTCTAGCTTATAGTCTCTAAATGTATGCACAATTTAAATGGTAACTAAATCTGTTGTGTGAAATATATAGATTAGTTGTAACAGTTTCACATCTCCACTATGCTTATTGATGTCTCAAGTCTTAAGATACTAGCTCTAGGAACAGAAAAAAAATCAGGCATACTTAAATTCACCTAGTGTTACCTCTGAGCATGAGACTGCCAAAATGTTAAGAGCGGTTCATTAATCTAAAGCAAAGCACTTTGGCCATTGATATGTTGATAGCGCACATGTCTTAGAATGTGGGAGTGATATAAGTGGAAGATATAAGGAAGCAGAAAGTAAAATAAGTATAAAATGATTTTCCTTTAGTTCTTTAATAGAGTTACCAATTACTTGTGTGAGAAAGTTTACTTTTTTTTTTTTTAATATAGACTCAGTATTGCCATAATTCCTATTTTACATAGAATGTGAGCCATCAAGTTGTGGGTGTTTTCCATGTATCCTTAGGATCAAACCCATTCCAAAGATTGAAGACTAGGAGCAATTTCCAGGGTAAATTAGGCTTGCCAGCATTGGTCCATGGACTCAGGAAACAAAGGCTATGCTAGGCCGGCTATGCTTAGGCTACCTTAACTTACGTACAGTAGTGCAAGATGTAATTGAGAGTTACACTTCTGCACTTTGCTTTTGTAAACATTTAAATATCCTTTCTTAAAAAGAGATATAACACGTATATGGTATACAGTCTAAATATGTGAAACATATCTACCTTGTCTCTGAATTACAAGCTTCTGTTTAGTGATGAATGAAGAGCTGTGCTTCCTGAGCCATTGTTATTATTTGAATTATGTATTCTGAGGTCAGCTTCTATGCAATTTAATACATAGATTCAAACCTTAGCTGGTAGGTTTCATTATTTTTATGTAACCATTTTGTTTAGACTTTTTTCCAGTGTATGAAAAAATATAAGTGTTCTGAAAAGAGAAAGAAAACACCATAAAATTCCATGATGAATGTAGTATGTATTTGATTGAAATGTACTGCTGTAGTTATTAAGTGACCTAGTAAGTGAATGAAATATCACACTGATGGCATTCACACTTTTGTTTTAGTTACTTGGCGTTTATAAAACCCATGCAAACAAGCTACTATATGTAAAAACATGAGGCAGTTGGTTTAAGTGCTTTCTGCATTTCTGACTTTTAGGTTTTTATGGACTCATGATTGATACTATTGCATTGCAATTCATTCGGAAGGGCCTATAGCACCCTGGCAAAGATAAACTACAGCTCTGTGCCCATAATGGGAGCATGGTAACAGCTAGAAGCTCTTTCCTCATCTCAGTAAAGTTGGGCTAATATTAAAGAAGCTCTAAGCATTCCATATTTAAGGATAGAAGTCATAATCTTAGGCACTAAAGAACTGCTCTTCTAATTTGTTGGTATATTTTATTAGGATGCAAATGACTTTACACACTATTTGATGTTAGGCCTTGTAACTCCTGTGTCAGAACAACTCTTATGGTGGCAAGGTCTGAGCAATGAGAAGAGAAAGGAAGTTTGAATATTAGTTCATAGGAGAGAAAGAAAGCTCTAATTTTGCCACTTTTGGCTGTGTAAACAGAATGTATTTACAGCAGTGAAGTTAATTCTTGTTTTTTGTTCTTGTGTTAAAATTAGAACCATTTGGGGGCTTAGTATACCTGAAACCAGATTCTATTTCTATTTTGAATGTGTTCTGTCCAGTGCATGTTTCCTTTGACATTCATATCTGGTGATATGTTTTAATTGAATGGGAATAACTCAAATTTTCTAGCTGGGATGTAATTCAAGAATGATACTCTTATATGATTAGTATGTCTAATAAAAATGTAGCTGGACAAGTAATGTTGGTCCTAGTGCTTCACAGGGATGTGTGGAAATGGAAAATGGACAAATTTCCCTTTAAAGTTGGGGAAATATATATCATTCATGTGCCCTTAGTGTCTGAGTTAAATTCCTATGGATCTTGGCTCTCTGCATGGATTCCAAACAGTTAATTGTGCTCAGTCATCAGCTGTGAAGTAGCATAAGAAGGTGGTGGGGGTGCAAAGAATAGAGCAAAAGCTACTCGTCTGTACAGGGAATCTCTCTCCTTTCCACATGGCTTTTTGAAAAAAGGAGTGTATAAGCCCATTGAAGTTCATATGGGAGATGTTTTCATGTGTTCTAAGTTAGCTCCTGGACAGGGCAATTTCACTGAACAAAGCCTGCCATTTCTAGCCATCGGTGGGAAGAAGCACAAATTACCTTTAAAATCAATACTCCCTTTGAAAGACCTGATAAATACATTTGAAACAGATTAGAAGAAAATAATTAATCCCTTTGGCTGTCATGAAAATTAAGCAGTGCTGTTTGACAGTAAGGTTTGTATGGCCAAGAGGGTAACCTGCTTTCAACCATTACCAGCATAAATTATGAGGTGTTTGAATACTTAACTATAATACCTCCAGAGAAAGATTGTAGCTGTGAATATATTTTTATGCACATTGAAGAATTGCCTTTTGTTAGCTCAGTACTTCCATTAAACTTGAGATTGTGAAACTAGAGTTACTTGCTTACCCATTTACTAACAAATGTATCAGTTTTATGGTTATGTTGCTTTTCCATAAGTAAATGGCTGCTCAGTTAAAAAACTCATTCTCATACATTTCAAATCTTGATGCTGCCAAAGCCATGATCAGTCTGTTATGAAAACTCTTCTGAGCCCCAAATGATGTTAAGGAGTTTGTCACAGGAGAGGCATATATCACGGGCTATATATACAATAGTGTTTCTAATGGACTTTTGCTGAAGAACACATAGTCATCATCAGCACACTACCAAAAAAACAAAAAAAGGAAAGAAAACAAAGAAAATGTGCAGCAACCATTTATGATTTACCTAGTGATTCAGAGACTTTTTTTAAATTATTCTTTGCTTTTGGAAAATGTAGGTTTGGGTTCATTTTAGCTTGGTTTCTTAGGGAAATGAGGAGTTATCAAATAGCCCTATATCAAATAGCACTGTCTTCACTTCTCCCCCTACACTACCCCACCTCCCAGAAAAAAAATTTTGAGTCTGTTAGTGAGTATTGATCACATTTCTCAAGGAGATAGGGGTCTACAATTTATAGTCTTTCAAGTTTTGGGGACACTGGTAGCTGGGTAGAAGAGAGACACGATGAATTTTCCTTCAGAACTGGTTTATTCTGAATTCTAATCTAATCTGAGAGAGAATAGCCAACAAAACAGTACAAATTGGCCATCTCATAATCTCATCTGAATTAGCCTAAACAGGTACTTACCCGTGCTTATTGAGACAAATATGTTTACTAAGGGAAGAGCTGAGGAAAAAGTTGGGAAGAGAATACAGGAATGAGCTGGGAACAAAATGCTTGGGAGAACATAGGGGCACAAACCTATAGGAAACTAACTTTAATTCTGCTAACACAGAGGAACTCTGTCTCTTTTTTTAACAATAACAATGTATGAATAGCCTTTCAAAATATGTAATCAGAAATGCCAGACATGAGCCAAATGTGTATGGTGCTGTTTGAAAAATAAGTATGTATGTGATGTATTAGGGGTAGGATTTGTCCAATTTTGAGTCCAAGATTCTTTCAACAAGATGTTACTATGCATACACTGTTTTAATATTAGCTAATGGATCAAAGTTGAGCATTTTTCTTAATATCCAAGTACTCTGAGACCAGATAGTTTGCGTGTGTCTTATGTTTCTGTTAAAGTCTCTTACTTAATGGAAAAATTCAGCCCTTGACATTTCTTCTAGTTTCCTACTTGTTTTTAGTATATTCTGTATATTCAGAAAGATTTTTAAAAGTCCCTTGTTGCAAAAGAGATTTTGTGCTAGTGATTAGAATGTACATGTCCAACATCTTACCAAAAATACTAGAATTTTGTGGGTTTTTGTTGAGGGATTTGAGTGTGTTTTTCTTCTGTTTTTTTTATATATGGTACTGACTTTACTGCATAAGTGCATCCCTGGATCTTTAACAACATAATAAATCAAGGAAGTCTGTTTGTACTTATTCTAAATAAGTATGAAGTGAATTTGAACTCATGGAAAAGTAGTTTATAAACTAGTCTGCCTTAATTTGTGTTAATTTTCTCTTCCCTGTTTTTTCTGCATAGGTCAAGTAAATCCCTGGCAAGTGAATCTAGTAGAGTATAAATCACAGAGGGTCAGAACTCTTGCTTCCCACTTAAGACTTATTGCGATAGAATTATGGTAGTATTGGAGAGAACTTGTGACAGATCAAATAGCGATAGAGCTAGAAGAAAAGAAGAAGTGAATGTGGCATGGAAAAGTTCTTCCTTCTCTTCTTTGCTTTTCCATCTCAAATATGTCGGTCAGACACATTTTCTACTTGAGCACACAGGACTATCCTGGCCTCTACAGAGAATGACTCTGAACAGGACCATCTATTTCATAAGATAATACAGTAGAGGCATATGTGGAAAAGAATGGCTTATGGACCTTTACATGTAGCAAGGATCTTTGTTCCTTATCTAGAATTTTCTAGCTATTGGCAGAACCTGGGGAGAACACATACTGGTCCTTTTCTGAAGAGTCTGTCATCATCCAGAGTACCTTTCCCCTCAGGCAGTCCCAGAGCCTTTTGCTGAAATACAGCAGTATGGCTCATGGCTGGCTACGCTTTGTATCTGTGCCACCATCCTCTGGTTCACTGAGAACCATAATAAGATTTGACTTCAGATTTTTAGCTCCCAAGAGAGGAAGATAAATATTTCTTTAGACAAATGTTACAGGCACCAAGAAGTCTGGTTTACTATGGAAGACAGTAATTTAGCCAAGAGCTATTTAAGAGTGGAGGTGGGAGGAAAAAAGATTTTTTCCTGTCATCAGTGATAAAGGAAAACATAGGATCAAATGCCTAGGAAAAGTGAAGCATAAAACCCCAAAGATTACAATTTAAACTCAAAGCCTTTTTCTTTCTATTTGATTTTTTATTACCAGGGAACAAGACAGCTATATTGTTCCTCCATATCTTAGTTTCATTATTTCAGTTCTTTTAAGTTCTGTATGAGAAAAAAGAAAAATTTTTGCAAATGTGGAACTGTGCTGAAACAGCAAACCCTTAAGTATTTTTCTCCTGTTAATAACCCAGTTGTTCTAATGAGCATGGAAATATGCTCATTAGGTCTATTGGGCTAAGCCATGCCTTAGCCCATGCATGACTTTTTAGATGTATCTAAACATTCATTTGAAACAATATGTCTTTACATACTATTTACAGAATTATTATGATATTTACCATTATTAATCTTGATTTTTAAAGTTCATTTTTATTTTTGGCAATCCAGACAAAGTGAGTGGGAAAATAGTTATGAAACACAATAAAGTATACTTTGGTTTCCTTCTTTGTACTTAGGCAGGCCCTATAGCCCTTTTAAGAAATGTATAGAAACCTATTGACTCCTAAAAATAAATTCAGATGTGATAATCTTTCAAGTCAAGAGGGCTAAAACAAACAGTACGAGAACTCCACAGTCATAAGAAAAGCTTTGAAAAATATTAACTTTTGGCTCCATTCCATATCCTCCACTACGGAAAGGTAAATTCTCTTACAGTACAGAGTCATCTGATATTTATACTGAGGATTGTGAATTTCGAGTTGCTGCAAATATCTATTTTGAGAACAAAAATACTTTTTATAGCATAAGGCCAAAAGCACCATTAAATTGCATGCTCTAGAGGACTTTGTATACATCTATCCAATTATCTCAGTATTACTGTTTGCTTAGAATAGGTCTTTCAAAGATGAAAAACATCTATTATCAACTTGAAAATTCCAAGAATGGGAAATTTACCACCCTAGAAATTGGTTATAATGTTTATTTCATATGTATTTATTCATGTATCATTAGGTCATGACAAACTTACCAGCATCTTTACTGAATTTTAAGAAATATATTAATAACCTTGATTCTTAGAGAATATAGCGATGTATATCTGGTTTTGCTTTCTTATTTCATTACGCTATTCAGCCTGAGTTGGAAAAAAATCATCCAGGATACTTCTGGTTTTGTCAGTCAGAAACAAAGTAAAAGGACATTTACCTATAGAATACAGAAATATGCTTATACAATCCCTGAAAGAGTTGTAATTTATGAGGGAATGTAAACCTTCCTTTTGCTTTAACGAATACTTTAAGCTTAATGATAAAAAATGTATATTTGTCTCAGCTATTGGGATTTAACTTTCTTATAGTATGTTTAATGGGAGCCTTTGCAATGAAAGTTTAAAAAGTTATGAAGAATTTGCTCACAACTCAGAATAACCAGCAAGAATTTCTCTTTGAAAAACAAAACCTAAGCAATGACATATCATGCATTGAAGAACTTAATGTTTAAGAATGAAATGAGCTGAATGACAGTTGGTTGGAGCCGTATTTAGAAAGTACAGTTCTTTAGACCTTTTTGAAGTGGAATTTCAGTTTCTATAAAATCCCAATGTATCTAAATGAATCGGAAGACCATTCTTTTTGTTTCTACCATGGCTTTAAAGATGCTTTGTGGGCTTTCCACTACAAGAAGAAAGATAATAAAAATTCTGCTACATTCAGCAGACAAAAGATTAATTACATAAATGGACACTACTATATCAAAGTATAGTAGCATACCAACAAAGGTACTGAACAAAAGAGGAGAGCTCATTCAATAATTTCAAACACAGACTAGTCTGAAAGACAGGGCTTTTCTTCATTTAGAAATTTATGAAAAGGGGAGGAGCTGTGAGTGTCCCTGAACTAAATGGCTCATAATTTCTAACTAGTGCTGTCTTCACCTTTGCAACATTTAATGCAGCTTGTTTGATGTGTTTCTACAAGCAAGGTCCATGAGAAGGAAACAGATGTGTAGTAGCATCATGCAAAAACATTTTTTCTTTGAGATAACAATATCACGACATGAGGACTTCAACGTAAGGATTGTCGACAAGAAAAAATTTGTCAATCAGTCCCAAAAATTTGGAGTTTTCTTCTTTTCTTGTAATGATTTAATAAGATACTGAAATGCCATTCTGGCTCAAATGAGCAATCCTGTCAAAAACAATGTTGTTTACACTCCGAGACATGGGAAGTCTGGCCTCATCTACAGCTCACGTCTAGATGATATAAGGAGGGCATGCAGAATGAAGGTATTTTGGACAATGTACTTTGCCTGTCATGTGATCCCTAGAAGAGAACCTTCAAAAAATCTTAACCTGAATGGGGCAAATCTTGAGAGAAACTGTGAAATTTTAAAACACAGGCTCACATCTCTAATTGAGCATGAGAGATTCTAGAGAAGAGAAACTGAATTGCTAAAGGGTATCCAGATGTTGTTGAACACTGAATTGTCTTATAGCAGGAATAGTTTAACCTTCTTTCATTTTGCTTGGGACTTTCTTAAATAATAAAATGCAAATGAAGAATATGAAACAAATTTTCATTTAATGAACAACTGAAGAGATGATAAAAATAATATTACTGAATTTGAGTACTGTACATCTTGCTTGTTTAAAAGAGTGCATAAAGGGTCTGAAAAGAAGAAGATGAAAGAATTGACACTGAGTAATATTTTCCTATTGTTGGATAAATCTGAAACCATACCATGTGGAAATCTTGGACCGAGTTACCTGAAATACGTCTGCCTAGAGCATTGAAATGTTCACCATAAAGGATGACCAAGATTCACAGAGAGTAGACTCTTTTTGCACTAGAATGAGCTTTTACTAAAATACTAAATAATTATACCATTCCCAGTAAGGAATTCTATTCCTTTCATTTCCCTGTACTGTCTGCTGCTGTTGAGGAGGGATAAAATAAAGTTCTAGAGTCCTAAAGTAGGTATAGCTTACTTGTCCTTTAGTAATCATCTGTGTTTGGGAAGGCAATGACGATCTGCAGTTCCTTCCCATGTGTTTCTTCCCACATGCTTGTTCTGAGCGCTGAAATGGGCAGAGTCTCATGATACAGGATTGATATGCATTTTCTTTCCTTTACAGTGTAGTGACTATCAAGCTCTTTTAATTCTGATTTGACACATTTGTTCAAAATTGTATTTAAAAATTCACAACACAAAAGGCAGAACTGATAGGAAAAATTTATAGATGGAAAGACAAACCATGGACTGTATTGCACGTAGAAGGCTTTGTTTTTACATTAGTTTAAAGACAAGGCTAAGTTATTGACCTTAGAGAATGGTTATGATTACCTATTTGAAGATACTTCAAAGACAAACATAATTTGAGTAATCTGCACATGTATTGATTATAGGAAAATGTCACTCCCAGTTCAAGTATATTCTTCTGTTAAATACAGTTTCACAGTCTTGATGTGCCTGGCAGTTAGTCATCCACAGATAAGGATGAATTTTCACTTTATTGGATTGGATGAACAGCTTTTGAAATGTTTTGAAAACAAATATATAAGAAGAAAGGCTGTTGGATGGAACAGTAACTTGATGAAAGCATCTTCTAATCCTGGTAGGAACCTCAGCTATCAGATTATTGGCTATTTTGAATTGTGTTGCTGTGTTGCTCCTTCCATATGTCTCTCTTCAGAACAGGTTGAGATGCTTATCTTTAAATATCTGCCTCTCCTGACATGCTAATCTGATGGACAGAAGGAAAGAATTTATGAAATAAGGCTCTACTGTAAAATATTTAGTAATGACTGACTCCAGTTGGATTTGAAATATGATGAAAAAAGCCTCTTCTGTAGTGGAAGTGTCAACCCACTATACTGCAGTATAAGAAATATAACAGCCAGGAAATACTGACTTCTCTGAAAAAAATTTGTCTTTTTCAAAACTAAAATTAGTTTTCATTCAGAAAAATAAGTGAAATTCCAGTGCATGCGATAGTTTCATCAAAACTGGTTTTGTCTAGCCATATTCCTGAAGCCTGTCAGTCATTTTCTCATGATCAAACTGTAACCTGAAATATGAAGATCATGCCCTTTGTGTCAATGAGTGCTGTTTATATGTCAAAAAAAACAATTAAAACATCATACATAAATTTATTAAGAATCTTCTGGCTAATTACTTCAATATATGAGGTATTTAAATTAGATTATGATCAAGAAAAAATATTACACAAAAAATCAAATGCATAGGTCTTCCAAAATGATTTATTTTCCTGTTTTCTGAGATCTTACCTCCTGTTGTAACGCTTTATGGTATTTTAGTGATTCCTGTCCTTTATAGTAGCCAAGTGGGGGGGAAAAAAAAAAAGTTTTAGCTTGAAGTTTTGATGACATTTTGGTGAAGTGATGGATTGTTTTTCAAGTAAGTTTTTTGATTAAGAAGAAAATAGCTTAATTTATGTATATTTACCAATCATTGACAGAAAGTAATCCAAAATGAAAATGAAGCTTAAAATTTGGTAATGACTTTTCTTCCCAGTGTCTTCAGTTGAACTACCAAGTGAACCAGTCTTCCCTCTGTCTTACCCCTTAATACTTTGCAGTTTTCAGTACACAATTTCTCCACAGCCTATGCAAATCCAGAAGACATCTGTAACAGAAGTTGTCCAGAGCTCTGTCATTAAGCAGGGATCAGAAAGACCAAAAGGAAAATGGTGGTAACTTCAGGAACTGGAAGTTATTATCCCTAGAATTCTACCATTAACAGGATGTGATCACAATTGCACTTTAACAAACCTTTCCTAAGATTTGATTGTATTTTCCTTTCTCCTCACAAAACGGCCTGCTTTCAGAGTGCTGTTTCTTCTTGTTTTTTTTTTTTTTGGTTTGTTTTTAACGTTGTGCTCTCTTTTACCTCCCTGGTATCAGGTTAATCAGGTTACTTTCATTAGCTGTATAAGCACTAAACCGAAATTTTCAAAAGTGCTCAGCATTAACCTCAATCTTCTTCTGAAATTAACAAAAAAATTGCATTAGTGTCCAATAGAACAGATTTAGGCCAAACTGCCCAGAGTTTCTGAATGAGTGATTTCTGATATGGAGCGTGTTTAGTAGCCTAATGCCGTATTAGAATTTGTCCATTGGTATAGCATTTAATTTATACAGCTTTTTCCAAGCTACTAACATGATGTTGATTCTTATTCCTGTTAGCTTAATAGCTCCTCTTCTCAAGCTCTTCAAGGTCTTCCTGACATTTTTCCTTTCTTTCTTCTTATCTCTTCTGATACTTCCAAGAGCTTTTCCAGAAGAGACCAATGTGCTGTGACTGCAGCACGGCAGTAAGCTTCGGAGAGATTGACCTTTCGGCAGTTTTCACTTTGCTGTACACATACCTTGTCTCTTTCCATAAATATACAGCAAAGTGAATCTTACCAAAGCAAGTCAGTTTTACTTGGAAGATCGCTATTTTGAGGGAGAGAGAGGCAGAAATCTAACTGGGTAGTGAACAGAATCAATTGCGGGGAAGAGAATGAGGTTTGTAGAGCTGTAGGAGAAAAAAACCCTGTCCCTTATCTACCTCGGTAAGTGTGCTTGCAAGTTCTGATGTGGGGGCTACATTTAATTAAAGTGCCCCACCTCTCATTTCTCTTACTCTCAGCCTTTAAATGTTACTACTAGTAAATGTATCTTCAAGCCAGGCTGTAAAGATGGCATCAGAGGAAAATATCCTGTAAATGAGATTCATTAGTTTTATTACTGAAGTTCCAAATTATGCCAAGTGTTTAAAAGCACAACTCTCAGGTGTAATTCCAAGTGCCACTTTGCACACTGTATATCTTTCATTATGAACGTACTGGAGAACTCCTGCAAATATCTAGAGGTTAGGCATAAACTATCACATAGGTGTTTGCTGTGACAAACAAGCCTGTGTGACCTGCAGCAGGAAATTCTCATGCTGGTCTGCCTATGCAGAGAAACCACTTTAGAATGCATACATTTTATTTTACACTCCCAAAAGGACTTTTTTTTTTTTTTTTTTTTTTTTTGCAAAGAGATCAAAAGTGTTGGCTCATACATACTCCCTATTTTGCTCTCAGATTTTTAAAAATTGTGTATAAATTAACCTAAAAATAAACTAATGCCAATGAAGGGTAGTTAAAATGTTATGAAATCTTAAGAAATTTAAAGAAAAAAAGTCATCTGCCAAAAGGCAGATGTTAGATGTAAAGCTGAAAAAGCAAGGTGTGCAGAGGGAAAAGATTGAAGAAATTGAAAAAATGACATGGTATTGAATGCTGTCATATTGCATTAGGATTATACCAGCATTACTGATACATTTTCATAATGATGATTTAAGTTACTCTATTTCTAATAGATCCTGATAGAGTATAATTTTTATTAATTACCTTTCTTTACTCAAGCTTGCCTGGGAAGTGCCCATCACTGTCAATACAAATATTTTTTTCCAAAGAGGGAAGGAGGGACCAATTTCCAGAATACACTTAATACACTTCTAGAGAGTTAGCATTAAAATCAGCTTTTCAGTAACCATTTTGTGACAGTCTAATTATAGACAAAAAACTGAGTAAAAAATAGGTACTCATTCTTGTCTGATTTAGGTTTTTGTAATACATATATCTCTGGAATATCCGAGTATTTTTATCATAGTAGCCGAATGCTGTATGTATGATTTATGATAATTTATTCACATTCAGCTATTTCTTAGGAAATTTGCTTAGTTTATAAATTTATAGGTTTGCAAACCAAACAATGATCTTTCTAACATCCAGCACTGAAAATTTGTAGGAAAACAGAAAATCAGGCTGTATTTTTGACTTTTACATAGATAATGACTTCATAATCTTAACATATCTGGCAAATCAGTGGGTAATACCTGATGAAGAATAGATTTTTCTCCATGGAGAAAAAATCATTGTAATGTGACGGAGTTGATTTAAAAGAATGAACATATCCAAGTTTAGCTGGAGTACTCTAGTACTGAAGGAATTAAACTTTATTGAAAGTTTTCAGATATCAAGGTGCTCCTGAATTCCCATGTAAAGTCATAGTTCAACTTTCTTGTCATGGTATCAAATGACCTTCAAGAAAATTCTGTTTGATCCATGTAGGTGTCAAGTTAGCCCCACATTTTCCTAGTGGTCATTTCTTATGTGTCAATCTGAAGCACCTGGAATTGGCTTCTGTTGTGAAAATTTCTGTCTTCCAGCTACCACATACCAAAAATCAGAACAAAGGTCCCAAAGCATGACTCTTGGTGGATCCAGTTAATGCAACTCATTCCAGAAGTGGTATTCATTCAGTTAGGATCATGATGCCACTCTTTTATCCTCCACGGCATCATAAAGGACAGTAACATGCCTTCTGAGCATTTAGTAACCTGGTCTAGGACTAGAAAGTTACATTTTCAGTACAGTGGAAGTGATGTGTTGCTTAAAATAGGCACTGAATACTGAGGTTCCCCAACCTGTTCTTGGCTTCCACACTGATTAATTTTTAATTTGATGTAGTTTTTAATATGCACAAGTATAAAATGTACTTCTTGCCATTTACCATAGAGATGTTTAATTCTTTTGTTAGTTTAATCTCTTAGATCTGAGAGAAGCTAATAGTGGCTTTTGGTCCTGCAAGTTTAGCTGTCACTTTTTTTTATTTTTGCCATGAGTTTCAATGGGCTCAGCTGTGCTCAGTACCTTGAAGGGGCTTCCTTCCTTTTCTTCTCATCTCACAAGGGCACCCTCAGGACTCTGAAAACATCGTAAGAATCTGGGATTAACCAACTCTTTCCTTCCTTTCCAGTACTTCCTTTGTGTATTTTCTTGACTACTTTGAATTCCGTATAACCAAAGTAGAGAATGACATTAAGTAAAAAAGCAGCAAGCTCCACATATGCTCTTCAGTTTACTAAAATGGGGACCTGGCAGTTGCTAAGGAAACAAAAAAAATCACTTTCGCTATGCCTCTAAGGAGTTATCAAATTATTGTAGACCAGAAAAGAAGATGAATAAAAATAGTAGTAGTGTGATGTGAATTTTGCACATTTTTCTGGAATGCTTTGAACTTATCGCTGCTGACATTTGTAATTCTGAGATCAGCTTTGCCACAGGAGCATGTCTGTGATATATGTTAATTAGCCTTTTGATAAATATCCATTATAGATTTATTAGTGCATTTTTTATGTTAATGCCAACATGGAGTACATTATGCTTCATTGTCAATTATGGAATGAAAACTCACGGATCTCCCATGAGGCAGTGGCAGGCATATCAGAAATGCTTCTGAAGTAAAATTAGAATAAAATCTTTAGAACAGTTTTCTAACTTTTGTTTTGTCACCACACAGGGAAACTGGCAACTTAGTAAGTACAGAAACACTCTAATTTGTAACCTTCTTGAAAAGGAAATTATAGGGACAGAAAGCATGCTGCCTTTGCTTCTTTCAGCTCCTGACATGCTCCATTCTCGCTTGCTTCAGAAAACCCTTAATAAGAATCTGATGATACTGAGTACATCCTCTTAAGGGAGTTTTGGATACTGTTAAACCCGCTTAATCAGGAAAAGGGCTGAGTGCTAACAATGGAATGCAGTTCTCATTTCTTACATAATCATATATTAAGGACCTATTTATGAGTTAACTGGATTGCCAGCTGTTAACTTGAATCTAACTACTTCTAAAAAGCATGCTTTCTAAACCATTTAATGAATTTTATACCAAATCCAAACATCTAATGTTTCCTTTCTGATAGTATAGTGAAAATATAAAACCCGGGTCTGTTAAAATATGACACTTTCCAAACAAATAAGCCAGCTGATTTCATTATATCTATGAAAGACCATCTCCTCATTGTGGTAAGAAATCAACATTTTATCTGAAGTAAATACATTGAGCTAAAAACCTGTGTGTTTCCAGACACAAAGGCAATATCTACTGAAGCAGACTTTAAGAATAGACCACAGCAAGTAATCTAAAGCATGAAAGACCTGACTATAATACAAAAGGGAACTGTTCCTCACAATTGGCCAAAACTTTTTTTTTAAACAGTGACAACTGATTAAGCTTAATTTTTCCAAGCCTGAAAACTTAGTTTTGTGATTTTGTTTTCCTTTCTTTTTTGCTTTTGCTTTATTTTCATCATATGCAGGTGCCTCATATTTTTCTGAGAAAAGAAATAAATAAAAGCTAAGTCAAAGAAAGTTCTTTATGCTGTTGCAAAGTTAATAAGCAGATATACATCTTCTATATATGAAACAGTCATATAAATCTTATGGACTTTATTTCACTGTATATAAAGGGCCAAATTACAATCAGCTTTCTAAAGACTACCATCCAATTGATTTCAGCTGAAATCCTTGTTCCTGGACAAGGTTCCTTGGTTTGGATCTACATCAGAACAGATATGACCTAAAATGTCAGACAAATTCAAAATTCTGATAGAAATAATTTCTGAAAATGCGAACAATTAATTTATGGTTTTAAAAATAAGTTAAAACTCTGAAATGTTCATTCTCAGTTTTTCTACTCTGTCTTTTCCTTTGCATAGGAATAATCCAAAACTCATTCTGAAGTTGTAACAGTCTTTATCTGTTTTTCACCTCAATTTATATTAAATAAAGATACCAATGAATGCTATAGTTATGCTAGAATTGTTTTCCAAATGTATTACTCTGTCATCTGTAAAGCTGAATGCACTGGAATTCTGGACTCAAATGGTATAATCCTATACAGTGAAATCTTATACACTGCTACATTTTTGTGATAAATTAATTGCAATATTTTCCTTTCTTTTTCTTTCTATTCATTAATTTGAAGGGATTTTTAATATCTTGAAAAAAAAAACCATTATATAATGGTCTTAAATTTACAGTGCATATCACTTTTATTTGAGTCACAGTTTGCTATTTCAAAGTCCATTGCAGCCAATGCATAGATTTTATAATTCATCAATTTGTGAGAAACATAAAACTCCTTCATAATTTTCTCTCACTTTTTAAATTCACTGAAGTCTTCATGTGTCCACTTTGTTGGTTTCTATGCTATGAGCATTGGAGACCAGCTCCATTGCTTTTGAATCTATGGTTCAAGAACATTGGCTGCTGCAAGATGCAAAAAACCAGCTTTCCAAATCACAACAGTAATTTAAAATGGGAATATTCACTATGACATATTACTTAACAGTTATAAGCCTTAGAATACTGCTGTGATCTAAAGACTTCCTTAAAAAGATCCTGCTGACACTGTAAAAATACAGATGAAATAACAGCTCTGTTTGAATTACTGTACAATAATTTCACTCTCCTGGCTATTTCAAATTTACATAGAAGATATTGAAAACCTAATGTGAATTTATTTGTCCTCCTCTTTTAGACTTTTGATCAAGGTCAAATCAAAATTACAGCTTGTCCAAAACACACCATAAGGCCTATTCTTGCCATTGCAAAAACAGCTATACACTGGCTATACAAATCTGACTTGGCCTGGGGGGGGGGGGGGGGGGAGGCATAATTTAAACAGACTAAAAACAGTACATTAACATAACCAATATTCTTCTCTTTTGTTTATTGGCTGTAGGATATCTAGTCCAAATCAAACTCCTAGTCCTAACCTAAAAAGCAGCAAGGGGATGATATCAAATTTCTTTGAAAACAGCTTATCTTGGAGATACCTTTACTATGTGTTGTAGCTAGAATGGCCAAAGTGAGACAGAAATTCAGTATTTTCATCAGAAAAGTATATCAGAACCTACTGTATTTTCAGTAGTTTCGTAGTTTATTTCAAATAGCATCATTAATTAACGGGATATATTGCATCAGCTGGACACTGTGTGAGTCAAATTCCTGTGATCTAAAGAGCATTGCAAAATCATATGGACAAAATGATCAGAAGGCTGAGAAATATTTGCAGAAGTGATTGAGAAGATTGAAAGTGATTTTCTTGAAAATTAAATGAGTAAGAAGTGGCAAGGTAAATGCACAGTGATGAATGATGGTGAGAAGATAAATCAAAAATTTCACAGCAAAACCCCAAAATCCATAAAAAAAATCAAGAGGTGGAAAATATAAACCCTGGTAAGATATTCTCTGATCCCAGGTCATGCGAAAGTCTGTGGAACACTCTAGTAGAAGCTGATCACTAAAAATGAAAATTAGCAAGATTTAAAGAACCAAACTTTTTAATGGAATATTTATTTGGTACTGGTGGGAATTAACAAGCAGAAGATGATGCTGTATTTTCGTATTACTTAACTTCCTTTATATTCTCTAAAAGCGTCTGACACTAGTGCTACAAGAGGCCAATATAATAGATGGGTAATGGGAGTAATTATTACATGAACAACAGTGGAAGCCTTCCAGTCCAACATGCACTGTCCAATGGTGGCTACCAATAGATGCCTCAGAGGAGAAGAGACTAGTCACTAGCAGTTAATTTGATTAAAACAGAAGTTTTAATATTATAGTTATATGCATATATAACCTCTGACTATGCCTTTGTGGAACAAATGACCATTGTATTTAAGAATAACCCGCCTCCCTGTGATTTAATCCCAAGAATCTGTTTGTATTCCAATGTTATTATTTTTACACTTGTGGACAGATGCAGATTTAAACACAAAAGGTGATTTTCTATTTCATGGAAACTTTCAATATTTCAGCACTGGATTTAATTCCATTTTGGAACAAACATAGAACATTCCCAAATGTACCTCAGAAAAGGAGTAGAATCCGAGAGAGTCTGCCTTTCTGCTGGGCTGGCTGGGGCAAGGGGCATGTGGACAAGGGGGCTTGCTCTGGAGCTTGCAAGCCCTACCTGCCTTCTCTGTTTCCAAACGACTTTGTGCTTGGCCACTGTACTGAATGGAAGCATGATTTTGGAAGCCCCCTCCTTTCTATTTTGGTAGCACTTTACTGAGCTGGGAAAGATTCTGTTACAAATCAGCATATTCCACTCACAAATAAAGCTTTTAACATTTTTTCAGGTATCTGTACTTATGACTTGATGTTCAGTACCTACATATCAATGCGACAGTTAGTCTTTAAGTATTAGAGTGATGGCTTTTTCTCATTGTTCATTTAATGAGAAAAAATGGATTTCCGCAGTAAGTGCAGCCATTGTAAACCAACAAAATCTGCTGCTGCTGTAATAAATTCAGATCCAATAAGGATTTCTACTGATAAGTGGTGTTTCTTCTGGTGCGTGGGGACATCTCTCTCTGCCACTACCCACACTGGCATTTAGATTTCTGCTTTAAAATGATTGAGCTAATTGAAAGGCAAACAGCTACTTCCTTTGGCCCTTAAAATTACAGATAATTTGATCTAAAGAACAAAATAATTGCTTTCGGAGAGAAAATTTAGTCTGTCACCTATTCTATCCACATTTTTATGACAGCCTGTTTACTTTGATTCAGATCAAGATATTCTTATTGCCTTCATGCTTGCTGTCTGTCACTCATGTTTTGGTTTGCGTTAAGACCAAGAGTGAAATGGGGGGATACCATGAAAGGCCTGAGGAGGTTGAATTACTTATTTTCCATAGATGGAAAAAAACAAATGTGCTGATAAAATGAGTGATGTTATAAAGGGCAAATACACTGGTTATTTTATTTATGTATTTATTTCAGTCAGTCCCAGCTTAGGAGCAATTACAAAATAGATTGAAGTGCGCTGAAAACCCATGTTAGATGTTAAAAAGGAAGAAGTGAAATTATCAGCAGAACTGAAAACGATATAAAGCTAAAATCACAGTGAGGTTTCTTGGTGCTGTAATGTAGAGTAATGCAACTCAGAATGCCATTTGGCTGCATTTGGTTCGTTACAGTAGGTTGTTGGTACTCAATAGTCCTATCAGCAAGCTTTGAGACCAGTTACAAAAGCACAAGAAGTTGGATGGGTTTATTACTGGGGTTTAGAGAATAAGGGGCTACTAACCTACTCCTCATGTGACCCTGCGGAGCTGGCTGTTAACAGTGCAAGGCTAATGACATTGGGGTGTACTGTAAATTAGGTAAGCTATATATTGCAATATACAGTGTCAAAGAAACGTCATAGAGTAGAGGCTTTCTGAACTAAATTTATAACATCTTGCAGCATAGCAATGATCAATGAGGATCAAATATTTTCAGTCCTTGGGAAAATGGCTTTGTGTTTTAAATGTATGAAGGAAAGTGGACATATAATTCCCACTGTGTTCTCTGTACACTGCCTGATTTCAGAAATAGGAAAATGTGCACAGGGGTATGGGAAAGGATAGAAACACAAACACTATCTATTGTACTTCTGTAGGTCTGTATTTTGTATTGCATGAATTTAAGCTTAAGTGAGATTTATATATATCCAAGCATCACAAGTCAAAAGAGGTACCAAGGAACTCATGATTACACTGACATAGAATAGTTGTAACAAAATAGATTCCTTCATAGAGATTATACTGATTTGGCATTTACTTGTTTGTGGAAAGAAGGGGACACTGATACTCTGTTACAGAAGTACTGTAGCTGTATATCAGAATCACAGACTGTGTTCTGTAGTGTTTATCCCAATAGAGATGACTTCCATTTCTTGTGGGTAGTATATGTTGACGTTCTTGTACCTTGTACAGTCAGGGAAGGCTAACAAGTGACATTCAGTCTGGCTTTGGAATCAGAGATTTCTAAACTTCCTTTCATTAGATATTGAGATTTTTTTCACAATATTTTTATATCCATCCTTACTAAGATTCATAGAGATTTTCAGTTTCTGATTTTTAAACTTGGATGTCTATTAGTAAATGTATGAAAAAATGGGTTGATTTTGAAAGGAACTAGATACTCACAAATACATCAGAATTAACAAAATTAGCATCTTTGAATACTGCTACTCTTTTACTTGCATCCTTAGGCATGTCAGCCATGGGTGGAAGAATTGTGAGATCAGAGAACAAACAAATCAAGGTCTAAAAATACTTATTTGTCCGTGAATAATAATGATTTGAGTGCCTGATTGTCTTCTAGTGGACCACATGTTCCCTCAGAAGCCTTCAGTAACAGGAAAAGTGGGAAACAACAACATAGAAGAAAGAGTAGTACTGAGGTGCCACTTACACCACTTAACTGAAAAGATACCTACTATCTTTTTCTCTAGCTTATCAAAAAAAGAAGCACAGCTACGTATGGAAACAAAGCAAAGATTAATTCTAGATTGCTTTGGCAATAAGTGCTTTTATTGCCTAGTCAAGAGATTGAAATTATTCATCATAACTCTATCAATCCCCTAGTAAATATCTTAGTAATTCAAACAGACAGACATGGCTCTTCTAATACATATCAACAGCTTTCTAAAAAATTGCTATCAGACATGTTCATCTATGTATTGGGAGTAATAATTGCCTGTGTCATCAAAAGTGAAAAGTAGTGAAATTGTTTTTAATCGGAAAGACACTGAGCAAGAAAATTTAAATGTAACTTAATAGTGGATAATTTACCCATCTCAGGACTATTTGTCTATGCTGTGCATTAATCTAATTTGCAAATTCATATGGACAGTGAGGAAAATCTCATGTTCTTCAGTCTCCCTTGATTACAGTAGAAGAGCCAGGACATTTCTAAATGGAATTGTTTTCTGGTTTTGGTGGGTTTGGAGGTTGGTTTCATTGTTTATTTTGACTTAGGAAACATTACAGCATTCTTGAAGAGATGGGGATCCTAAAGGAAAGATGGCCTTGTTAGTTAGCTACCTATCAAGACCTCTGTTCCCTTAATAAGACTGTCAGCTGGTCCTACAGCTCAGCTTCTTGTCAACTGCATATGTGGTATTTCCTGACAATCTAGGCAGTCTAGAGGCACAAATCTAATGCTCATTGTTTTAATATATGTGTTGTGTGGGTGGAAGGGGAAAAGTAAACCTCAAATTTATTCATTGTTTCAGGTATAATGTGAAAATGTAACTTTGAATGGAAGCTTTAAAATTTGCATTTTCAAATTTATACCTAGTTTGACACCCTCTGGGCCACGACAAGTAACAGATGCTGTCAATACAAATTACCACACTTACATAATATTGTGACATACTTGAGTGAATTCAGGCATTCATCTTAACTGCCTGCCTTTTACACAGGCAACTCTTTTTCACATCTGTCCCCCCGCTTTCTTATATTCTGTACCCTTTGTTTAGAAAAAACAAAATAATACATTATTTGTTACAATAAAAATATCGCTCTTCTGGAATGTGCTTCCTTGTTGTCCTCTGGAAATTTGGTGCATGAAAAACCATTACGCAGACTGTTATGGATGTTAATACTATTGGCAACCATGCAGTTAGAGTCACACTTTTCAATCTTGCGTTAGAAGCCCACCCGTTTCTTTGAGAACTTTTCCTTGCTTTCCTTTTTTAACCATTTGCCTTAGTACTAATGTGATCATACCTACTCAGCAGAAATAAGATGACCACCTTATTTTGCTAGGCTTGGAATGATATACAGGAAAGTAGGTACCTTTCCTTGCTATTTCCTTTGAAACAAGATGCAAAAAAGGACTGACAGAACAACAGGGAAGATATAAAGATAATAAACATCAGGTGATTTAACTTTTTGCACAGTACATTTATATTCAATTACAGTTCACGGGAAGAGGAGGACCCTTAAACTATCAGCAATAATCAGGATGATGACTGCAGGAGCTTTTTTCTTCCTCCCTATTGGGAGTGGCACTGAGCTCAAGTTGAATTAAATATGAAAGAGGAATAAAAATTAGAGTAACTATTATGACAGGGCCTGGAGATTCTATGAATTCACCCAGCAGTGGTGATCTTAAATAGTTAATATCAGTCTGTCCAAATGGCTTACCCTAATCAATGCAAGGCTATCTCGAGACACTTGCTCCAACTTTTTGAGATCGCTAACCCATAAAAGTAAAGCTCAGTTGAGACAGGTGGTTAAATGTGCCTGAGGAATATAAGTAGAATTGAGTGCCATTATTATAAAATTCATTAATCTGAATGACTTGTTTAGCTGAATTTTAAACTGCTCTTGTCTCTGTTGCTGCTGATGCCATTGTTGCTACAGGAATTCAGTTGATAAAGTATAAAATTGTTTCTTTTTTGTTTTAAAGTGCTTTTTGGGGATTAAAAAAAAAAAGTTAACAGTAGGTCTGAAAAATACCTATTTACTCCAGCAGCCCCAATAAGACTGTAATATAAATTCTCTCTAATTCAGTCAGGGATGTGTGGAGCTAACAGCAGAAGCCTGATTTAAAAATTATTTTTTAAATTATTCACTTTTACTAAAAGTGTATGGACATAAGACACACAAATAATTCCACACATGCATGTGCACTGCATGCAAGCTGTATCAGTCAGGTGTTCAACTGAAGATTATGGAAGCAGCTGCTAGAACTCATCTAGAACATCAGGTACATGATAATAATGCAAATTGTGTAAGGAAAGTAGGAGAAAATTAGGATATCAAGATTGCTCAAAGGAGAATTAAAAGTAACAACTGCTGCTGCAGGGCAACTTTGTTCCAATATGTCCAGTCTTTTGCATAAACAACAGCTGAAATTTCTCACAAATCACTCCAGGACTGTTAAGTCCAGGTGGTAAAAGAATTATGTTCTTTAAAATCCCATTAATTATGGGAAAATGAAAGAACAGAAAGACTTCTTTATTTTGCAGACTCTTACCTGAAGATTCTTTTTCAGTGACTGTTACCTCAGTATAGGGAGTGGAGTCTGGGGAATAGCGTATGATCAAATTCAGAAGATAGAAATGAAGGTGCTGGTATTCAGCTGTGAAAATTATAGATATGAGGGAGGATCAGTGAAGCTCATGGAACAACACAGGAGTTGCATCTGTAGACAAAAAGAGATGCATGCATCTGCAGCAAGCAGAAACTCTATTTACCTGAAAAAGCTGCCCAAAATAATTTCCTATAGAGCAGAAAAAGAGATTTTCTTTCATCTGTGGGCAATTCCTGAGCTATAGAAGAAAGTTCATATGTCTCTGACCTAAACCCATTGAATGCTCTAGAAAAATAATGACATTGAAACAGGACCATTACTGTGAAGCTTGTTATTTTGACAGTATCAGTGTGTGTATCATAAAAAATGATTGAACTCAAAATCTGACACAAAGACTGTGCTTGTTGGAGTTTTTTTGTGTTTGTTTTTTTTTCATATTACTCATTACTCAATATTATGTATTACTGTGCACCTAAATAGGCAAACTCAAAACCTAAAACCCTCAGAAGAATAGTTGGAAAAATCATGCATTTAAGACTCTGGCATGTTCCATGGCAATCAGTATGGTTTCATGCAACTGAACACAAATAGTCTGATACATGTTCCTGAGAATTCGAAGGCAGGTCTGAAAGGAGTCACAGACTGGAAAATTAGTTGTTTCTTAGTGTGGTAGAGCAAACAAGGCTCTCCTTTCCCATTTTTCACTTCCTCCCTCCCTTCTCCTCAGTCCCAACATAGTGGGAGCAGGTCTCCAGTAGACTCTCAGTATTCATTGAAACATTGCTCTGTAGCATGAACTGTCAGTGATGCTAGAAATAAGACCTGGACAATCACAGACTTATAGTAGAAGCTTTGAGAGTACAGGGACAGGATGAAACCAGAGGCTTTGAATACAGCCCTAAATACACATATTGAGCAATCTAGAGAGGGACTGGTATCTGAGCATAACAAAAGCAGTATATCTGGCTTAGTTGTGTGAAGAAGCCTTTAGCGATTCCATCAGAAAGATGTATACCCTGAAGAGTGGTGAGAACAACAGAAATTTTGTGTTGGAGGAATCTTTATCTTGAAGGATGGCAAAGGAATACAGGAACCCTCTGTTAATTCTTTTGCCATTTTTGTTGTATAGAAATCAGATAGCTTAATCATAAGTAGAATTCATTAAGGTATGGAAACTGTCCATTGGTGATAGTATAGGCAGAGGTGATTTTATGCTGCGTATAGATGTCTGCAACAAAAAGCACTAGCTGTACTGGTACCGTTCTTTAAAATGGCATATGCAGAATTAGTTGATCTGCTGTCTTACTTTCATTAAATGGAATTGTATCTTAATAGTTGGTCTAAGGTTTTATTGATTGTGTTTTGACTGGTCTGGTTACCTGCCTCTTAAATCTGAATGCAACATGATACCAACAGCACCTTTTAGGAGACAGGAGATATTCTTGGGCACAGGACACTGAAGCGTAACAGTCATGATAGGAACATGACAAGGTTTCTTTATTTCTGCTCAGCAGCTTCCTTTTCCTCTTTCTTTTCAGTAAAATCTTCTGAAAATTCTTTTCAGTCTGAGAAGAAGAGTGACATAATTTTACAAGACCAAACTCCCTTGTCAGGCTACTGGAACACGATCCCTTTGTCCCTGAGCAGGAGATCATTTCCCTCATTTGTTACTGCGTAGTAGAAGGAAGTATAATACTGTGGCTGGTCTGCTGGGGGCAGCGGTACTGTAGTAGCCAACAAGTGAGAGATCTCCTGGAGAAAAGTTAGTACTTTTATTTGCATTATTGGATCTCAGATGGGTACTTTCCTTCTAAGTACTGAAAGGGTTATGTACCAGAGAGGTACTCTGTGGCTTTGGCAGCATTTGCCTGATACAAGCACAGTTTGTGCAACTGACAACGTTTTCTCTCTGTGTCATTCACTGGGTGAAAATATAGTGGACACAGGATGCGGTAGCTGCAGCTCTGGCTCAGATGTTAGCCTTGACGGCAGGAGAATTGCTTTCTGCTCTCTGCAGAGATAGTGGTGCAGCAGAAATTGGTTCTGAGGTGGAAGGCCAAGGAGGAATTCAGGGGAAAGGAGCTTCTGTCTTTAGGTGTTTCAGAACTACAGCATTTTTAAAAATGTTTCCAAAGCCCTTCAGTCATTTTGCACAGTAAAGAAAGACAATAGGGAAAGATTTCAAAACTGACAGCTGAAACCTCCCAACATTTTTATGACAGTTTCAACTGAGACTGAAATATGAGGCTTCTGGGTTCTGATAGAGTTTGGTGTTCACCCGAGTTGTTAAATACATGCTACTAAAAGATGTAACATTATGACATGTGCACGAGAGAGACTGTTAGTCTGGGACTTCCTTTCGCAGCATGGACATGTAATATTCTTTCTCTGAGAAACGTAAAGATTAACCAATACACATCTTTGAGAAAGGAAATTTTAAGAATAAGTAATACTCTTAAATAAAATCCAAATCTGTGCTAGATCTTGAAGTTTTGTACAGATAGCCAACTACAGATAAGTTTTAAAATCTGTTATTACAGTAACCAATAATATCCATCAGGGTCATCATCTTTTTCTTCTCTACTCTTGTTTTCAGTTTTGTTTACTTAACCAATAATTCTGACCCCTTTTATCAATAATAGAAATAAAGAATTAAGTTTTTTTTTAATTTAAATTACTCTACTAAAACCATCTACATATGTATAATCCAAGCATAATTCCAGGCAGCCTTTCTCCTCCCCTTCCTATTTATGTTGGGAACAGCAAGGTCAGTTGGTGCAGTAGCAGCTCTCTGGTTTTGAAATGATAGTAAAAACATAAATGCAATATGTGCACATGCACACAACTGGCATTCTTTGAAAACATTTAATATTCAGAACATTTGAGGTGCTAAAATAAAAGCTAAATGTAGATTTCTCACTTCTTTATGGAAGGAATTTGTGTACCTTGACTAAGGCTGCTTTCATCCTCCTCCATTTCTAGATGTTAACCTGCTTATATACTATATGTAAGAACACCTTTAACATTAAATGGATGTATTATGTGGCATTCAGTGTCTTCTACAACCCAGCAGCTCCTGAGTGTAAGCCTCTGTTTGTGCAAATAAAGGATTAAAACCCATTCACAACTATGGTAAATAGCTCATAAATAGCAGCAGCTTGAAGAGAAAAACACACTGATTACACGTTTTTTCCCTGTCTTTAATGGGTGGTTGTTCATTCTCTTTCAAGGCGAGACATAATTAGTCTGACCAAACATTTGCAGGTTTTGGCTCTATGCTGACAAGCTTTCCCAAGCTTTATTAAAGTGCAGCCAAAAGCTTATTAAGACACATGAATAACAACAATTAACTTAAATGCGGGTTCCTACTAGGTTCAAACTGGATTTCAATTGTAATGCCATCAAAGGAGATGAACTGGGAGTTACCCTGACTACACATTGGAAACTTAAATGTGCTTTATAGTTCTCCATGAATAAACTGCATTATTTATCACATTTAATGCATTTCAAGGTCATAGAAAAATATAGCAGCAATGAAAAGTCATAAACTGATGAGATACGGTTCACTATATACTGTGCAGTATATTGTTCAGATTGATTCCAAGAGGCTAACAATAAGTGAGAAGAAGGAATAGGCTAAATGATCCAGAAAAATTGTTAGTGGGGCCCATCAACTCAAGTACTTCACTTTCACAAAAAAAGTTAAGTCTTTCCAGAAGTCAGTTTAAACCAAATGCTTTTTACATTTCAGAAAGATTAAATACTAAATTGATTCGTCAGGTTTTTTTTCTCACTGTGCTCTGAGACAGAACAACAATTCTACTACTGTGATACGAAGGAAATGCCTCACTCTGAACAGGCAAACTAAAGAATTTTTTTCACCTGCCTCAATTCAGATATACATCGTGTTACAGTTAGGTTTCAGAGCACGGATCCTGAAAGCACAGGTGCTGCAATGCACTAGGCTGCATTCATATTTGTTCAGGAGCCTTTAATTTGCATCACTTCTGGATGAATAAATGAGGTTGACCTATATGGTGAATTTTTAAACATAAAATTGCTGAAGTTTAAACAAACTTGCTGAAGGGAAAAATTAAAACAAAAACAAAAAATTCAAGTCTAATAGCTACAAATAGCAGTCCAGGTCATATTTTAAAATAGATTCAGAGGCAAACTCATTATGACGTGACCAGCATACTAACTCCTAAAAATAAACTATCAATGATCCTTGTTTACCTCCCCTTTATTTCAACCTTCATGCAGAGTAGCAAATTACAGGTAGTAATAGAAGAGAGGAGAAATATAGATGAAATTCTGGCTATATTTAAGTCACTGGGAATTCTTTATGTGGTAATTAGAGTTTAAAAATAGTTACCCCATAATGTCATCCATGAGATAATTTAATATGGGTTGGATTGTTTCTGCAAACAAAACAAATGGTCCTTAATATTTTTGGAATTTAGGTGATTCCTTGGTACATAACTCAGCCGTGGAATAAACATGGAAACTCAAGCAGTTCTGTATCTTTATGAATTTGAAGTATGCGTTTTATAGAAAAGTTTCTACAAATTCATTTAGAGACCCATTAGTTTGGCAGAGGTATAAGTAGAAAAGATAAAGCACTAGAAAATATGCTTTAGGGAATTAACATGCACTGAAAAGGGGACAGATTGAATGACCTACTGAAATGTAATCAGCTCTAAATTTCATGATTTTGTAACATAAAAGTGTTGTGGGCATATATTTTCATTTCAGACTTGGAGGGAATCAGGACGTATTATTGTTCCAAAAACTAAATGCCAAGCAGATGTTTACTGGAAATTGTAAAGTAGTCACAACTTAGTGAACTGTTCAGAAGAATCAGCTCACTGAACCAGATTACGAAGAAAAAGAAAAAACTAAATTAGGGAAAGCATGCCAAGGGCAACAGATTTTTTTCCCCCTTCAATTTTGATCTATTCTAGTGTCTGTGATTAGTCACAAAATGGAACCTCTTATTTTTTATCACGTTTTCCTCATCTCCTCTTTACATGGAACTTTATCCTTGATTTAATTTGCAGATAACAGGTGTTTGGGTCTTTTTGGTTAACATCTGCGTTAAACACATTTCACATTAGTCAACTGTAAGCCGAATATCAGGCAAATGAGAATTTACCTTGCATCGCTCAATATTCTTATGTATAGGACACCTAAGGAATGCCATTGAGGGTATATGTACATCTAGCTCCATATACATCCGATCATGTCAGAATAGATGTAGGCACCAGATCCATGGATGCTGTGTTTCTTTATCATTGCTACGCATGTTTAAACCAACAATACAGAAACAGTAGAGTAAATTCGAAAGCTCAAAAGAGCTAGTAGGAAGGAGGGGAACACCAAGAGAGAGAAACTTTATCACTGAAAATGAGTTCAACAGAGATCTAGGCTGAATTCACCTTACTGGTGAAAAGTCAACACAATGTCTTTGAAGGATAAAGGCTTTTGAACTGGGGCTTCCTATCAGGTTCACTAACTGTATTACACTTTAGTTTTGTTCCATAGTGTTCCCCAAAATGTAGCCACCCATTATACAATGCATATTTAATTCTTTTATAGCCATGATGGTTTGGCTGACAAGCAGCAAAGAAGAGCACTGTTGCTCACTATTTGGTTGCCCTGTGCAGTGTCTAAGACAGTGTTTGGGCTCCATGTGGGCTCGTGGCTCCCTGGGGCCAGGAGCTGGTAGCTGCGGGGGCTCCCTGGGCCAGCAGGGCAGGGCTTCCCCAGGCAGGGCCCGTTCCACCGCCCCATGAGGGCAGGCTGGGGGCAGCTGGGGGCAGCCCCAGCCCTGGGCATCGGGCACCTCTGTGGGGATGGAGCTGGGCTGTCAGTCTGCTGGTCAGGGCCCGGATCAGGTCTGGTGAGGATCAGACATGGCCCTGTGATGGCCTGTGGCCAGGCAGGGGCAGGGCTGTGGCAGGGCTGGAGCCCGGCAGTGCTACCGCACCGGCATCGCTGGGCAGGGACTGACGGCCCCAGGCTGAGCTGAAATGGGCCTGGGCAAGGAGCGGTGAGGGGAGGCCCCGGGGGAGCCTGCATAGTACAGAGAACAAGACTCTCCTAGGATAAGTACATACCAACATGAATGACCACATGAAGAATTCAGAATAGATGGTTTGAATTAGGTTGCTAATATTTTAGCATATGAACAATGAATTTATTAATTTCATAAATTGTATACAGTGTTGCTTGTATTCTATGGCAGAATTCCGTGTCGCTATGAACATGCAACTATTCCTTTTATTAGTTGTGGCCATGAGAAATATTAAAATACTTAACATTTAAAATTCTAGGAAAAGAATGGATTTGTAATAATTTATAGACCTAAAAGAGAATTTGTCTTGTCTTCTTTGGGGAGAAATGGAAACTGTCTAAAACAATTGCTTTATAAATTTTGGATATTTCTAACAGTGTTTCTGAACAGTAGTCTTGGTTTTTGTGAGTCAGAGCAGAGCTGTGTGAGTAAGCAGTTCTCAGGAACAAGGTTATTCATTGAGGTTCATGGCTGTGAAAGACTTGATTCCAAAGTATGGATTATTATCACTTCATGACAGATTGCTAAAGCCACCCTCTTTTCCTCCATTCAGTGAATAACACTTACTATTTTACTACTTGAATCCAGAACTGATAATGTAAATAGTTGTAAATTCAAGGCACTATTGACTTGGATATGAGGTGGTTTCTCTGCTTCTGTTTCTAGGTGTTTTGGTGGAGTTTGTTTTTCAAGGGGGAAAGGAAGAGGAATGAAGGGGGAGCTGAGGTGTGTGTTTAACAAACACAGGGTCACTGGATTAAGCATCCTTGTAAAGGGAAACAGAAAACTTGTTTTGATAAAGTGCCTAATAGACATTTGCTAGTTGTTGGTTCCTTATGATAATTCAATTTGGGAGACTTAATTTTATGTTGCAACTTTAAGGAGAGCAGTAGGCAGCATCTCAGTTTGTGTAGTAATTCAAGTAGCTTGTCTGACAAAAAGAAACACATTCACATGCTTACACATACTTACATGTAGTGTGTATACTTTCTCGTTTATATCTTATGTAAACAGAACAATTCACATTGTGTTCAAGTCACCAGAAAATCTTCTCCTCTCTTTGTGTCGTTCCTTGCTGAACACACTGTGAGGAGTGTGAAAGCAGATGTAATACTTCACCCAGTCTCACAGAGTGCACTCTTACCACCTAAGTAATAGCAGGGTTCTTCAAATGGCACACGTCAGGTGCATTGCAGCCTATGCGCTAGCTACCAGAGAGAAATTGTAGCATGTGTAAGGCAGAAGCAGAGGTGTAAATATAGCAGCTGCCAGCAGTAGGAGCCTTGAGCATCTTCCTCTTATTCATATTTTCCTTTGACACAGAATCTTGCCAGAGCAGGATATGAGTGCTGTGAATTTATACTCTCATGATATTTTCTTTTCCTCCATCCCAGTCCACACGTATTATGCCCACTCTTGCCTTTTTCCCCCAAGCTGGTCCTCTTAAAATGCTGCTGAAGAACTTTGATTGTAATTACTGTTTAAAAAATATTTCAGTCTTTCTAGACTAGAATGTCTCCTGCAAACCACAGACCCGGGAAATTTCTATCAGCTTTCTCTATGAAGATCAATAGCTTTTTCTTTCCCTCTTTCATTCTTCTTTGTTCTGCCAGAGATGTTATCATTCACACACTTGCCTTCTTGTTTTGCTTTCTATTGTTCCATGATATATCCTGATACATGACATTACTTCCATGATCAAGTTACAAGGTTTTTTTTCCTCTAAAATCCACCCTCCCCACCCCCAGAATGACTCATGCTAGACTGAAATATCAGAAAATGAGGCAGTGAAGACATCTAAAATTCGCCTTGTATTTGCTATTTATAAAAATAATGAAATAATAAGTGACGCAGAATGATGAACTATGGAAGCTGATAGCCTATGCAAATAGAGAGTATTCCTTTTCCCCACATTTTTCCTTCTTTCCTCTTTCTATTATTTCATCTTGAATTTGGCTGACTGTTCTGCACAGCTGTGTATACAGAAATACAAAACTTAAACTGAATTCTTAGGGGCTACTCTAAATCAGATAATAAAGGATAATAAGTCATGTCTAATTCTAGTCAAGAAACACCAACTTCTTAAAATTTCTTGAAATTAAATGTTGTTCTGCAATAAACTAAGTGACACTTGAATTTATTTTATTTTCAGGCACCTTTTCAAAATGAGGTGATTTGATGAGGCTGTGCTTTCACTTAAGCCAAAATGAAGAGTATGTCCTATAATATTGTGCAGCTCATCATTGACAGAATTAAATGGCAAGTTACTGAAAATAACCTTCATAGTATTCCCTTTATAGCTTTGAATGTCATCTAGCATTCTTAGCAATAACATCCTGTATGTGTTTTGATGTAAGATAGCAGGGCTGAATTGTGGTGAATGACCTTTTGAAAATGATGATTTTACTGCTTATTCATGGCGCTCATTGCTCTAAAAGTTACTGGTAATCTTTGCAATGCTCTCTCTGAAGCTTCAATATTGCATTGGTATTTAGAGGTGTATTGAAAATTATTTTCCCTGAGCTGTGGGAGATCCCAAACTGGTTACAGATTATATAGGTAGACTTGAAAATAATAAATATTTTTTTCTAGAAGCAAAAGGGCGGAAAATCTTTTCACTTAACTGCCAAGAACAGATTTTAAATTTCACATCTTCCTGAATCAGCTAATACTGCAGTCATTTGGGGCATCATTTTCAAAAGGAATAAGATTTTTGATCACTTTAAAGAAAGCCAAACAAGAGAAGATTAGTATCTATCAACTGACAGAACTCAGTGTGCTTTGAAAAAAAAATAAAACCAAACAAAGATTTCCAAAGTTTGGTGCAAACAAATACGGGCTTGTGTGCATGCTTCTGGTGCACACAAGCCTGTATTCAGGAGGAACTTAGTCATTATAACTGAAAACATGGACTCCTGACTTCCGTCTGGAATGGCAGTTTTTCAACAATGTATTTTTCTTGAACAATAAACAATAAAATATTGGGTTATTTCGTGTTGCTGTTTTATTCATTTATATTTGCCACATTTTTCTGCTCTTCCTTTTTGCAATAGGAAGAGTTATGTGATTCATTTCAGAGAGGGTAGGGTGAACCAGTGAATTAGGTATGTTCAGAGTAGGAATGATTCCATCCATTCATTTTGCATAAAAGATTTTGTTCTGGATGCAAACATTTTCTTCAATGGTCAACATGAATCAGATATCAACACTGTAAATATAACTGATTATATGCACGAGGAAGGACAATTTATTATGTAATATATGTGGCTTTGAATGGCTCCATTTAAAATTAAGACAATTTTTTCAAAGATTTTTTCAAAGAATAATATCCTATTATTCTAAATAATACTGTTTCTCTAAATCTCCAAAGAATAATATTCTTTATGCATTTGATTTTCTTTTGTATAGAGTTTCCTTATCTTACAGCCATTTTTACTGTGGGATAGGGCTGCCTCTAATAGCTACTTCTTGAAATGGTCACTACGGAGAGCAGCAGTAAATTCTCTCCCTGAATATGTGTTCAGACTTTTGGGGCTACCTGTAGATAGATTAATGGGTGAGGGAAAAATCCTAAAAACACTGAAGCTAATAATTTCAGCGGGGTCAGAATTTCATTTTGAGCCTGTGCAAATAGACAAAATGGTGTGGAAAGAAATAAATATATCCAAAGAAGTATTGCAATTGGGATGAGTTCTGTGGCCTGATCTTTACATCTCATAGTTATATGTTGGGTGATGAGCGTTTCTTTGCTTAATCCCTCTTTAAGAGTCCAGACTAAATTTAAATTGCCATAAACTACTCCTCCTCACTTTCCTTAAATGGGTAATATAAATTATGTTGTTTAAACCTCAATCCAGGAGTGTGCTTAAGCACCCTGTATTGAAAGGGATAATTCACATATATATAACTAAAATTGCTCCTAAATTTATTTTAATATGTATCCAGAAACACACAAGAAAACAAATCCATAGGAAATATGTTGCCACAACCAAGTAATGTTATTCTGCTGTCTAGTATAGTGCTTTGGCTAAAGGATGAAAATTTGCTTGGAACCAAATTTAGACATTTATGGTAGCTAAGTATATCATTGTATTATTGCTGCTTAAAAAAAAGTGCACTTTTTTCTAAAATATTTTCATGAGGCTGTATCATTTTATTGTTACTGTGAAATATTCATATTTTAATAACAACAACATTTTTAAAGTGTAGAGCATAGACTAAATTTACATTTGTATAAAGGCTACATGAAATTGTCTAGGTAATTTAATTATGTTTATGAATCAAATCATCAGCAGAATGACAGTGACATGAACAAAATTTCTGGAATAACTGCCATTCCCCTGGATATGACTGAAAATTGGGGAACTTTTAAATCCATGAGGTTTGATTTCAGTGAGGATGCACATATCATACAAATATCATACCCTGTAAATTTTTACTACTAACAATAGTCAGAAAATCAATGATGTTCTTCATCCTCGCCAGGAGAAAATACTATAAATGTGATTGAACTAAACAAAGTCCTGAGCTGGTCATTCGTGCAACATGATTTTTTTTCTGCTAAGTAATTTATCTCAGTGGTTCACTCAAACCTTTAAAAATTGAAACGTTCAGTTCCTTCTCCAAAGCAAAGCAAGACTGAATTGCATCATGAAAACTTTTTTCACCTGTGTATGAGAACACATCTGCCAGCTGTCATGAGACAAAATCACATGAACTATGCAAACAGAGAACAAATAAAAATAATTCTATAGATGTAATCTTCTCTGTGAGTTATAAATTTAGACTCTGAATGGGTAAATGAACAGTGAGAAGCACCAGAGTTATACTATATGCAATGGATGTTGATTTGGGTCCAAATGTGTCTCCTGCTATGGAGATGCTGTATGGTGAAACTTTCTTCGCAGAAGTTTCCAAAAGTTCAAGATTCATAATATTTTCTGTGCAGAAAGAAATTGCTATCTACACTTACCATAATTAAAGTGTACTGCAGTTGTTCTTAATAGTGTTGTTCTTAATAATAAAAAAGTGTTGTTCTTAAAAATATGAAAACAAACACAACCTTTAAAGTGGTGTGACATTCCATCCTTCATTCTTTATTCTTTTTGCAATGTCACTTTGTACCTTTAAAATTTCTGTATGAATTGCAACAGCGAAAAGAATGTACAAAATGCACAGATGAAACAATTATTTTATCCAGAGAGTGTCAGTATATTGCTATTGTTATATACCATTAGTATTAAAGTCTTCAGAAGAATAATGATATAGTAATATGAGAGCAACTTGTAGCATGGACAGCTTTCCAATATGTAAAAATGTACTTAAAACTTTATGTATCAAATTTCAGAACTAAAGAAAAATATTTTGGAAAATGAAACTCCATTTTAGCTAAGAAATAACTGCATAATATCCCACACCACAATGAGACTGCATAGAATTTGGAAAATTCTGTTTTTCAGACCTTTGAGAAGAGTTTTCCTCTAAAGAATGAAAAGTTTACTTATGCCACAAACATAGAAGGCCTCGTTTTGTCTCTAAAAAGCAACAGCAAAGTTTACATATCAAGGTTATTTTTGGATTTTTATTTTTAGATTTTGTTTTAATTTGGAGTCAGCTGTTAGATAATTGAAAAAGATTGCTATTACTTCAGCACAGTTTTGCATTCCTTAAGGTTGCTGTTAGCTTCAAACCAACTCGCCTTCTAAAATCCAAGTGAAGTATGCATTTTAATTGTTCAGAGCCAAGAAAGTATTTTGATGAAATTCTCACATTGTAAAATCTTGATCAAGATCAAAACTCCAAACTTACGTAAATCAAACAGCTTGGTTTCCTATCCAAATTACTTAGATTAAAATGCTAAAGCCTTCATAACATAAGTTTGCAATGTAATTGACATCTCTTAAGCAAGATGTTGCAAATTGCAACATTGGAGCAACTGGCAATAAGCTCTACCATTAATATTAGTATGATTAAATAGGTTAGAGCAACATCGCGTCATCCTAAGTAGATACTTTATATGAGAATGGTCTCTGTGCTGGGTCTCTCTGGAGTGATTTAAATTATGGTACAGTTTGTGTTTGCTAATATTTCTTCCTAATTTTAATGAGTGCCTGTGATCTTCTGACCTACACTAGATAGACAATCTGATTGATTGTTCCTTCTTCCCTGCTATCAATTAAATGGAAGGCCTGTCAGAGTAATACAGGGTATTTTGCAACAAGACTGCTAGAGTGTTTGAATGGATTAATTACAGTCAACCACCTTGCTGGGATACAGATTAAAAAGTTTTTCATGCTTCTTAGATGCTTCTAGATGGACCAGTAAGTGTACCAGAAAATAGTCCAAAATTAACTCTCTTAAAAAAAAAAAAAAAGAAACTGTATGCACCAACAGTGATGTAACGTATCTCCACTAGCAATTCCATTTCCATATGATTTGCACCAGAGCACCATTTCGTAGACAGGATCTCTTAGAATGTGTGTTTTATTGCTACTGTACAGACTCAACATGGCATGTTACTACAAAGGAAGATATTCACAAAAGTTCTAGACTTTGCTTGTGATCATATATCAAAACATACAGATGTGGTCGATTCTGGCTCTGTCTCTTGCACCTTTCCTCCCCCTCCCCACTCGGCTACTACTTTAAATTATCCTGTCTGCTGATATCTGCCAATAGCAAAGCCTAGGAAAAGAGTTTAAGTGAACAAAGACAGGCTTCCACAGGTATGTTGTGTTAGCTTTTCATCTAGCATGAGGGTAGCTCGGAATGAAATGGAAATCTGATAAGATGAAATTTGCTGCAGAAGAGACAAACAATATGTTTGAAAGGAGGTATTAAAGCACTGATTTTTCCCTATCCTTTGGTCAAAGGGAAGTAGACAGATTATAAAGAATGTTAATGTAGGTATTTTGAATGTTAAATTTCTAAACAAATTTAACTGCTTGATATAATTTATCCTTATTAATATTTAATTTCTAGAGGCCACATTTGGACTATTTTTAGACTGTAAGTTACATAAATTTGCAGCTATTTAACAATGTTCCCTGTGTGATATATTCATAAAACACATTTAACTAGCTTAATGGATATTTATCTTATTGTCAACATAATGTCTTTGCCCCTAATTTCAGCACAGTGTTGTAGAGACTGCTGCCAGGAATCCAGACATCCCATTTTCAACTGGTGCAGTGAGCAGTTTCATTTTTGAGGAATTGAAATTTGGCAAGAAAAACTATGTCCCTAAGATACTACTTCTATTTATATCAAATAGGTTCTACTATGAAATGTTAAGCTTGTGTTCTCCGTCTTTTCTGTCCTAGATGGGTCAGAGGAGTTATATAATGGCTGTAGGATGGTAGAATTATGGTTGGGTTTGTATTTTCATTCACTCCTGCCTTGTTTGACACTTTTTTTGTCTTACAGTGGAAAAAAAATAGCAAAATAGAACTTAAAGGTAAAATATCAGACGGTTGAGAGGGTTTAAAATTTTTTATAGAGGAAAATATAATAACCATCGTTTTGAAAGTATTTTTCCAGCATAAATGATTAAAAATAATTTCTTACGGCTTCAAAACATAGCAATCAAAACAGTATTTGAGAAATCAGTCCTATGAAGGGAAGGCAAGTATGTGTATTTAATCTTTTTTAACCCGAAGGGATTGAAATGTTTCTAATCTTAAGCCTATAATGTAAGAATGATAAAAATACACTTTAGCTCTGGGAAAAGACACTGTATTCCAAAACATGCTTTTAACCAAACTGTCAAATATCAAGAACGAATAAAAGGTACAAACTAGATAACTGTTCTGGTTTTTTTTTTTTTTTCACTTTCGTTTTTAAGGAAGTATCAACCGCTTACAAAATGAAGGGCCAAATTCCTGTCTTGAGCTTTACTCAGACACACACCATCCAAATCAATAAGAGCTACTAAGATACCTCAAAAAAAAAAAAAAATTAGCCTTAGATGTGTACATTTATCACATTTAGTATAGAGAAGAAAAAAAAACATTCTGTGGTTAAGATGCAGGGCTGGGAGTTAAGCAATCCAAGGTAAATGTTTTGCTATAGATTTCCCATGTCATCCTGTGCAAATCATTTGAATGTTCTGGGCCTTCTCTTCCTCAGGAATGCAGGCTTTGCACTAGGAGATTTCTACTGATACTGTTGCAGGGAATTAAGATCCCAGAGTTTTCATTTCCCAACCCTTAAATAATTGAGGTAGTGATGTTTCTTATCTTCTTATCCTTGGTTTATGGGTCTTCATTAATTCATATCCATGTATTCTTCTCTGGGGAAAAGATGTAAATGTAAATGTGGTACTACAGACTGTTGATCTATTGATTAATTGAATGCAAGAGGCAATGTAGTTCAAGGGAGAAGGCAATTGCACAGGAGGATAGGAAATATGGGCTTTGTTACTCACTATTTCACTAGTGTGCTATGTAACCCTAGGCAATCATTTTACCTTTCTGTGCCTCTTCCTTTCCAACTCCATCTCCTCCTCTATTTAGAAAACACACTTTTTAGTGTAGATATTGTCTCTCACTATTCCTCTCCCTAGCATGGTTATACTCATATTTCCATTATGGTTTCTAGGCACTTTCTTAATACAAATAACAGAGAAAAACAACATCTTGCTTCCTTTTTCAATTTTCTTGAAATCTAGAGTCTTAATTGCAGCCAGATATATATTATAAAATACAATTAAAACTTTTAAATTAATATATTTATGCTTCTTTAAATTTGCCTCTTTAAAAAACATCTTTAGGAACCAGATGTTCAAGGTGCTACCTTCAGCATTATGGAGGTAAATTTCCCTTTTTATAAGTAATGTTAGGTTTCGATCTTCTGCAGCTCTGAGAAGAGCACCAAATAGCATGAGATTCACTAATATTTGATAACATTACCTATGATTCAGACTGAATGAATACCCTTTTGAAGTGGTACATTAATGAAAGTTCCTTCTCATGCCTTTGAAGGAGGAACTATATTTGTACAGAACATCCCACAAGACATTTTGATGGCTTACAAAGCTACAGGTCATTTTGCCTGAAGATTCAACTTTCCAGATGCAATATGCCCAGGAAATTGCTTATTAGTAAGTATTGCATTAAGAAATGACATTTTGTGTTTTAAGACAATTACACAGAGCAACAAATACATTTAGTATGACCTTCCTCTAGAACTTGAAGAGACCATAAGGCCCATTACTAGAAAAAAAAAAATATAAAAACAGAAGATAGAGTTTTTGTTTTAATTTTAATTTATCTGTGGACCCATTTTTTTTCCTAGTGACTGTTTTTGATTCACTGTCTGTTAGTATGCCTCCCAAATTTCACTGAATTAATACCAAGGTTTCTTTTTTCTTAACCCAGAGATAAGCATATAAAGACAAAATTTAAATAAGTAAAATTATACACAACAGTTACTTCTACAGAAGATGGCATATTTTATTGACTCTTAAAATTGTAATATTTTATTAAGAGGGTTTATACTGAAATTTGGGAGCATTGCTGAGTCCTTGATTGTCCTAGATATTGTGTAAACAACAATAAAATTGTTTGATTACCTGACACTAAAAAACATGCGCACACTGGAAAGACAGTTTTTGAATTTTTGATTTTTTAATTCTATCTATATTTAGAGTTGGTCTGGACTTTTTGTTTGCTTAATTCCTGTTATTACCTTTTTGGAGGCTAATTTTTACCTTCAGTTTTGCACAGCCAGTTATCACACAGTTAACCAAGACTTCATTTCATGTGAAATGTAAGACAAACTTCTTACATTTCAAGAAAGCAGTTGACAGTTTCTTGAAGTATAAAGTTGAGCCAAGAAAAAATGTCATATAATTAAGGAGTGGCTTAAGATTCAGTTTTCAAGTTAGAATAAGTACAGTTTAACATAAGTTTTTATTCACATAGCATCATAGAAGGGACAATCGAACCAACCTAAAACATATTAGTTCAGGTAGTAAATGTTTTATTCATGGGCGTATAGATTAATCTATAGAATAATTTACTGTGTATATTAATTATTTAATTATGATTGTATTTATTTTTAAATGACCAGGCTGTTAATTTGCAATACAACTCAAAACATTACAGTTTTTTTTCTTTCAGCTTTGCAAAAAAAATCTTTACCTATAAAAGGTCAAATACATTAATAAAGCAGACAGAATGAGTGTTCTTTTAGATACATTCTCACTCAAAGAAGACATTTTGATTTTTTAAATTCATTAAATACTATTTGAAATTAACTATAAAAATAGAATGAATAGTGCCTACTACATATTATTTTCTCACTTACTTACTTCTGATGATTTTGAGTCCACATGAAGCTAATCTACTTTTTTTCACTAAAAGAAACAAACAGAATAAGTTGCCCAGAAAGAAAATGGGATTGTTTTAAGAATATCCAGGACATTTTGCAGAATCCTAGAAGTTTCTGCTGCACATCATAAATTACAAGTGTGCCTCACAGAAACAGTGGGAAGCATTGGTGCAGGTAGCACCAACAGCTCCAAGATACACCCAGCCAAATAAATTGCCAAGTGATGCTAGAGAGCAGATTCTGACTTAACATCATCAAGGAATTGTATCAGGACCTGAGAAGCAACACTTGAAATGTTTTTTCTGATACTTACGTGTAAGAGTAGATCGAATATTTTTAATCATAGCTTCACATATTGATAGAAGATGGAGTTACTTTAACATATCTTATAGTTGTTGATAAAAGTTACAACTTAGGTGATGTAGTATGTTTGTCTATTTATTCCTTGAAGTACTATCATAAGCTGGAAGAGCTACAGAGCTTCACTATAAGAACCCCCTTTCCCCCATCTTATAAGAACCATCTGTCAAACAGACCAAAAGCGTGATGGTTTTATATTACCATCTTTGATAAAACGCAAATGGTGCGTGACAATGCACATATAAACACCAGTATACAAACAGAAGAAATGTTGTTTAAGTTTATTTGTCATGCTAACAGCAAAAGAAAAGGATTGAAAGGGTAGAAGTCTTACTTAATCTTAGTTTTCTAAAACTTAGTTGCCTAATCCAAGCTAGTTGCTTAAACTTCCACTAAAGGAGACAGCAATTTGAATGCTGGAGTGTATTGTCATTTTAGAAATGGCTTGCACAGTTATCATTGACTAGACAGGTGACTTGTAATTAGAAGAAATGCTAGAAAGCTACTGAAGCTACTCCAGAGCAATTAAAATCACTTGAAATAAGCTCCTGCTCAGAGTCATCCTCTAGCAGGAGACCGCTGCATATCCAATGTGACTAGTCTCCGATTCAAGGTGGGTGCCTAAAGGTAGGAAGTATGACTACCCCCCACCGTCTCTATTGAAAATGAATTTTGTGGATCATATGCACTGTTACACGGTAAAGTGATATTAGCAATAACAAGCCTTGACTAGGCGGATATCAGTAATCTGTACATGACAATGACCGAGCTTCCATATAAAAGCTGAGTGTTTGCTCCAGCCACCTCGCACTGGAGTCCACCCACCGACTTGCCGACTGAAAGGCGCCAGCAGAAGTTGCCAGAACCCTGAAGTAGGAGGGGAAAAGCAGATGGCAGAACGGAAAGGAAAATAGAATTGAAAATGCTTTTCTTCAAAGACAGTTGACAGACAACTTTGATCTGGTTTATACATAAATGGAGCTTTGAAGAGCTTAGATATTCCCTACCTAATTGGGTGCCAAAGTTCATTATCATACTCACAGGCCCTGGCTAGTCCCAAATTTGATTTTCTTTTTTTCTTTTTCTTTTTTTTGCTAACATTGATTTTTATCTAGAAAGTGCTGCAATGACTTTCCCACAGGCAAGTTCCACCTTTTGGAGTATAAAGCATTATTTTTGATTTCTAAAAGATTTAGGTTAAAGCATCTTTTTAGTCTGTCATTGTAAGGGTTTTTTTCCCCCTCTACTGAGATATCATTTGAATTATCTTTTAATTCAGAAGTGCCTTCGGGAACTAGGGGGATGCAATTGTGTTTGTCATTTATTTTTCAGCTGAAAAAGTGAAGTAGGGTGGCAAGTTTAAACTCATAATGTCTGGTGTGGAAAAGACTTTAGTTCTGCTATAATGCCATTAAACTGAACTGAACAGAGCAACTTGCAGTTTTGGGTGTCATATAAACTGGAAAATTTACATTAGCATGTTCAATATATTAAAGAAGAAAAAAAACTTTAAATATGTGAAGCCTTTCTGATACCTATGACGTGGAAATATATGTTAGGGATATCACCATAAATGCTTAGCTAAAGAGAAATGCAGTGAAACAGTTTTGCACACGATAGTCCCCTGTATATGTCTATGATCGCTGTCAAAATTAGAAGAGTAAATCAGTAATTACAGTCCTATTTTTTATAAATTGTATGAACCAGCAGTGAAAAGATTATAATCCTAAAGAATCTTACTGTATGAATCTTCTAAAATTAGTTATTTATTTCAAGAGACTGAACTTTCAAAACCAGACATTTTTGTTTGATCCCTACCAGCAATAGGAATGTAGCATGATTTTAGTAATCGTTTGGTTACATGCAAACTTTGACTTAAGAAAAAACACTTAGGTGTGCTGAGTTTGGGCTTTAAAATACTTCATGCATTTCAAGTATTTTGCAGCAGTGACCTACTTCTGTCTTCTGCTGAGAACACACATATCACAAACACCTGCTGCATGTCCCAGTTCTGAGGACTGTAAAAGACCAATTGGCATTCAGATTAACTGCTTATTTAGATGTGATGATCAACCCAAGATTTAATTTTTACGTGCCAATATGCAAGCAGAGAAGAGAAGCCAAAATACATATCAAATTGCTTTTTTTAACCTATTTTAAGAGAAGAGATTGAGTTAAAACAATATGTTATACTTCCACATGCATCTTCTCCTGCCTGTTTTGTTCACTACGGCAGAACTGTCTTTTGGATCAGCAATGTCCGTGGTATCCTCAGAATTTGAAAGTATTTAAGAAGAGGCAGTAATGATTCAACATTGTGAATTACTAATTTCATTTTCTCATTAGCACAACTACACATAAGAAGAGTTTAAAAAATAATCTTGGGGAATCCAGTGGAACTGAGAATGGCTGTGGATCAGTCACTTTAATTCTGGCTTGAACGCTTTCAGAATAACTTTTTTTTTTTAAGTGGAAAATGATAAGGAATTGGGGGTTTTTTAGTGTGTTTTCTTTAGCTTTCGAAGTGTAGCTTCAAGTTAGGCTAATATGGATCATATGTATTTAGGTTTTGTTTTCCTTGATTTAATTGGCAGGGAATTGAATAAACTGTGGAAAGAGTGGAATCCTCTTAAATACTTTGAACAAGGTCCCTTGCCTTAAATTTTTGTTCTGTTAATGGTGGTCATCAAATATGTGATGGCTAAACAACAGAAGGGTGCTATTTCTACTTTTTGGCAAAGTCTTAAGGTTGTTAGTGTGTTGTGTTTTCATGAACTCTCTTTGCAGGCATTCTTTTTTGCTATGTTTCCTAGGCAAATGTATATTTTGTGAGCAAAGGCAGATAGCTCACATATTCAGCATGGACTGAAGTTATCTTTCTGTAGTATGTAGACACTACATATTTGTTAATTACTTTAGGAATCTCTGGAATGAAATCTGCTGTCAAAATATAAAGTATTGGTTTTTTTTCCTATAGTGGAACAAGATGACAGTGTTTCCAAGATGCCTGAAAATGGTTGGCAAACAGTGCTATGAATGGAAGCACATATCCACGTAAACAATTGAGAAGCAGTCTGTCATCGGAAAGATTCCTCTGTTTCTGGTAGAATAGTTATAATATTTAAAAAACCCACTAATTTTTAAAGTTCATCCCACGATGCCTTTTTTTTCCTTTTTTTAGTTCATGATTCTATGTACAGTGATGAAAACAGAATGGGAAAGGACTCTGTTCTTCTTTTATATCCACTTCAGGTTTTATAATTCAAATAGATATAATTTTTTGATTACCAAAGATATTTTTGGAAGGCCTGAAAAGACAATTTCTGTTAATGGGAAGACCTCTACAGGTCCCCTTCTGTTGGTTGGAAATGTGCTTTTCTGATTTCTTGGAGCAGTTGAAATCCTTACTGTATTCTTTGAAGCATTTTAACTATCCTTGTGTAGAGGAAGCTTTACAATTTTTCCTTGATTTCTGAGAAACATCGTTGTGGGAAATTAACGGACAGCACGCCAATCAATATGATTAAATGCTGACACTTTATTAAGCCCGAATAGCATCTTTTATATGCTTTAACCGTGATCATGTGAATCAAACTACACAGTGATTGGTACATGTTCATTTAGCACGCGCATCTGAACAGTATGTGATTGGATAGCATGTACAGTCCACGAGGAGGCAAAGAAACTCCCCTAAGCCAGTAAGTTCCTTACTGAACATCTGGGAGTTGTTTTTCTCGTTCCAAGGACAGCTTCTCACCACACTGCATGCCCTCTAGTAACCTTACTAGTAGGCCGCAAAACATACTTTCACACTCTTGCTGTTAGCATTAGGGCTGGATTGCTCACATGTCTGTTTTCCTCCAGATAATCCTCCACACATCATGTTTTAAGAGGTTATATACTCTGGTTACATGTCTGTTGGTGTCTCACTTAAACCTATAGTTTATGAATCCAGTGATCAATTTGAAAAATATTTGTCAGAGATACACAGGTCTCCAAAGTTGTAAAAAGTGACTGTTGGATAGAAATGATCCTTCTAGAGCTCCTTTTACTTGTGAAGGCAAGAGAATGAATTCAGCATGTATTATATTTCAAAAAACAGGGGAAAGAAAGGCATTAAGAGTACCTCAGTCATCAGACAATTTGTTACTGATACTCGTGCCTGTTTACATACCATAATTTCTACTGTATGGCGTAAAACCTGAGGAAAAAGCTTTTGTTAGCTGCCACTTACAAAGTATATATTTTTCCTTATTCATAATGGAGAACTTCTTTTTATTTTTAAATCTTTAAATGGCATCTTGCAAAGCAAAAATAATTTCAATGAGTTAAATTGAATTACAATAATAAATGAAAATATGTTTAAATATGTTCTGATAACTATTTTTACTTTGTAATGAAAGTTGAAACCTTCAGAGCCTTAAAATGAATATTTTAAATTGAAAAAATGTGGTGTTTAAACACTACAAATGAAACTAACATTGTCATTAAAAGTTTTTTAAAAACTAAATTATCCACAGAAAAAAATAGAATGAATCTGGTCAAGAAATGACAATATCAGCATAGTCCACTCTTTTTGCTAGCAACTCTTCATCTACCATTATAATCTATTTGTATACACAGAGTCTAATTCTCTCTACTCAGAGTCTAATTCTCTCTTTCCACACTGCGTCTCATCTTTGCAATCTCTCTCTGTATGTCTTGCTGTCAAAATACATTTAGTAAGGCCAATGAAGGCTCATGATCTTATCATGCAAACATTCTTCAAGAATTATCCTTACTGAATGCAAGAGTTCCTCCCCTGTTGCTCAAACTGATAAACTCACTGGCAGTAACTTCTTTTTCTAATTAGACTATTTCTAAATCCATGTGGTTGTTTCTCCTCAGCCTATTTGGGAGTTGCTTATCTTACAGCCTGTACAACTAAACTTTTAATTCTTTCCTTTGCTATTCCCTTTTTTGGATTTCTGACCTCATTCTCTTCATTACTTATTCTCTTACCTCCACAGTATTGTCTCTTTCTAGTCCATCAGCAATGCAACAGGTTTTATCTTTCATGCTAATTAGTCTGACTTTATCCCCCTTCCTTTGGTCTCCTCAGTTACCAACCAAATGCATTTCCCACATTCATTTTTGGAGCTCATCTCATCTTCAAGTTCTTCAGTAAGTTTAATTGCATCACAATTGACACCTTCCTTTTCAAGCATGTTTTTTCTTACATCTATATGGGGGAGGATAGTCTCTGTAATATTCTATCTTCTAGAGGCTCACATAACACCATAAAAAATTGAATGTGCTTTCAGATAAAATGTACAGAGACAGAGGAGAAAGATAACATCCAAAAGCTAATAGGATTATCCAGTAAAGAACTCCACATAACCCTATGTTTATTTGCAGTATTTGTTAATCCTCCATTTTGATGTGCCCTAACCCTTGCTGAACAGCAGTATACTTGAGAAGGTAAATATAAGTCATTTGCCCAAGTTCAGATAGTACTGGAATAAAAAATAAAACCCTGGAGTTCTATTCTCCTACAGCCTAACTCTAGACAGTATAGATAATACGGTAAATGAAATGTAAGTCCTGTAAGAAAAGCTTTTAAATTTCTCATTTAGAACCAGGAATGCTGCTGTTACTTTACAGGTCAGAATCTTATTTGAACAAATTTAAATATACTAATTTTAAAAAGTTACTTATTTCTCTAAAGTAAATATCAATGGTTGTTTAAGGAAGCTTCCATTCAGGGAGAGTGAGTAAAGAGGCCCATTTCAAAGCCACCCATTAGTAGATGTGATTAATTAGTGTGAAGAATAATGAGGTATGTGAAACCAGAGTACCAATGCTTAAATTGATTGTATGAGTTCTTGGATTAATAAAATCCAATTATTCTCGTATGTAATTGGCACAAATTTATTTGTATCTTCTTTTTAATAAGTTTGCTAATGATATGAGAAAGAAAACAAAACAAACTAATTGTAAATGAATACAAAGTTCAATTAAACCTCAAAACCCTGCTAAGCCAGCTTTGTGTACAGATTAGTTCAAAGTCCTTATTTATCTATTGAAAGCATATAAAGCTAATGGGTATAGCAATGCTCACTTGTGAGTGGATGGTATGGAGAAATTGGACAGCTTCTTTCATGCTTGTGGACAGAACTAGAGGTTTCTGGGATTATAATGGGGCAGATATTTCAGACTGTGAAATTATAGTAGAATTTTTACTTCTTATATCAGGTACCTTTAACAAAGAATTAAAGTCATTTTATAGAGAATAGATTAAGACTGGTGCCCAAGGGATAGAGCCAGTCTACAACATCCCAAGAAAGAAGGGTAAATTTTTAATTTTATTGTCAGGAAGACTGATTAATTGATTCCCCTTTGTTTGCACCAAAAAAAACAGGTTTAGTTTCATTAATCATCAAAGGAGAACAAGATGAGAATGACCAAGAAAGAGCTGTTTATCACAAAAACAGTCCCAGCTAGAATGAAAAAATTGTTTCAAAAATGTAGAGAGGGAAGACCAAAAAAATTTAGTTAGAGGCTTGGTACAACTTAGTGAATATCTTATTAAAAGACTAACACTTATGGGTAGAAAAAGAAAGGATCATTTTCATTATATTTTGAGATCACCTCATTATATTTTGAGATCACCTTTGTTTTGTGAGAAATTTGTGAGACACTAACATGCTGAATATCTCTGTGCGTAGATAATGAAAGAAAAGAAGAGAAATATCATAGTATGCTTTATTATAGAGCATCTATTCAGGAAAGAGGTGAATAAAGTGGGTTTTTATTTTTCCTAAATGACTGAAATAATCCTTCAAAAAATAGGACCTAGTGATATGAGCTAACTTTAGTTATTGGATAGCTGTTCAAAAAGCAGGGCTCACATAAGCCAGGAAGTTCTTGGAAAATCTTAGGATCATCATTTTGTTCAGAAGCTGGAGGAATTTAAGAGGTGAGCTGTGACAGATTTAATTTTAATACAAACTGGTTGAGTAGCAATGGAAGTTAATTTTAGTAAAACTTGATCATGAAACAATAGAGTTTGTGATTTTAAGGAAAGAAAGGGGTGATAGCACCAAAATAAAGACAATGAACTTCAAAAAAAGCAGACCTCAATAATCTGAGGAAATTGATAATAGAGACTTGGGAAACTATTCTAAGGGATAAAAGGATTGTAGGAGAGCTGACAACTGTTGAAAGAAGTCATATTAATTCAATAATGGCAAATTGACCTATATCAGGAGAAAGACAAGAATTATGGTAAAAGATCAGTAGGGCTCAGTATCAGGAAATCTTTAGTTATCTGAAATTAAAAAATTAAGAAAGAAGACACAAAAAAGGGGAAAGAATGAATTGAAGAGGTAACCCAGGCATACAAGAGTGAAATTAAAGGAAATAAGGTGTAAGCCAAAAAAGGACATAAAGGAAAAAGAAAAGTTATAGAAAATAAAGAAAATATAAGTCTATTCCTTGAGGGAGGATATAATTGCTGATGAAGAGAAGAGTTAAAACATTCAGCTCTTTCTTATCTTCAGTTTTGACAAAACAAGTTAATTGTAACCACATAATTAATGAAAGTCATTTTAAGAGGGAAATAAGAATATACTACAGAATTCTGAAAGAATATTTATATAAGACAAATATATTTGAATTGACAGTGCCTATTTAGATTTACATAGATTTACATAGAGTTCTGCAAGGTTTGCCTAAGCTTTGTTTGATCCCATGTTTTCTCTGTCTTCAGTGAGGGAACAGAATCCTATTTTAAAACTTAAAATGAGGCAGCAAGAATTTCAAAGGGCATTTAAGAGAATTCAAAATTATGCCTTTAAACTAAGCCAATGAAACCTAAATTCAGTGAACATAAGTGCAGTAGAGATACTGAAAAGAACAAAATACATGCGTAAAATGGGGCAATATTCCAGTACAGCCCCCAAACCTTAATACAGACATAAGTCTGAATATGAGTTCTATAAGAAAAAAGCAAATCATATTTTAAAAGTAAGATTGAGTACCAAATTTCAGAAAAGAAATAAAACCAAACTGAAGAAAAATGTTTGGGAAATGTAGCCTAGAATACAAAGTAGAACTGTTCAGCCTTTGTTTAGCTAAATGAAGAAAAAGAAAGCTCACATCTGCCAAGAACATACCATGCAAGTAGTTTGATTGTTATTTTTAGTAGTATGCATATTATGTATACAGAAAAATAATCTGCACTTGCTGTTGAGGATTACGAGTTTTATGGTGGCCTTAGTTTTTATTGGATATCTATATAAATCATATATAATGATATGACATGGTAGTATGAATTCCAACAGAAACCAAAGACCAGTAATAAGTTGCAGATTAATATTTTTGTTTCATCTAAGGGCCTTCCAACTCACAATAGCACCATGAGGCAAACATATGTATACAAAAATATAAGAATGGTTCTGACCATACCTGGTTAGGACAAATACTTATCTAGTTTAGTGTTCTTTGTTCAGCAGTAGCCAGGAAGAGATGCTTAAGAAAAAGTGATACCCTTCCACCTCAGAAGGGTAGAAACAAAGAAGGTTTTCCTCGAGTACTAATTTTTATACTTACAAAAGAGAATAAGAACTATTGCAATGAATGGATTTTTTTATGGTCCATTTTGTCAATATAGTTCATTTCAGTAGCTCAGAAGATTTCAGTGGAAATGCCTATTGTTCTTACCACCTGTGAAACCCAGGTTTTATAAGTCATTGCCAGGAAAAACACATAATCCCAACCACAGCAAGAAATCTTCCATTCAGTTTTGTGGTATATTTTATTTTATTTAAAAAAGGCTATTGATGTGCTTTCTTCGAACACTTTTTTATTCATGTGACGTACATAAGTGCCCCAGGAAGACATGTTCAGTCAACACTTCCTGTTCACATGAGAAATGGCATTGTCTTTAGCAGAATTATATCTTTGACAGAAGAGGCTGTAAAAGGGAAGGGGGAGAAGGTGAGGATGTTCCTTGCAAGTGTCGAGGCATGATTAAAAATTGGTAGTTATGAAGGTTAAAAAAAGCTTTAGCCCTGTGTTTTACAGAAGGAAAACAATAAACTGAGGTGCTTTCTAGATTACAGCTTTATGATCAATAGCTAACTGCAAATTTTAAAACCTATAATTAGGGGCAGATTAATGCTTTTCTTGTTTGAGGGTCTTCATGCTCACAGTAGCACCATGATTTGTAGTAGATGCTACTATGAACTGAACTAGGAGTTACCATTTCGTTTCATGCAGGACAAAATGGTTATTAAAACACACCAGACTTTGTTGTTTTTGTTGTTATTCAGTATTTGTGTGGGTGTGGTGAACCAAAACCATAAGGGTCCATATGTTTTAGCTGGGCTGCTTAGAAATATCTAAAGAAAGTCCATTCTCTGAAGATGTTGACTTTCATGCATTTGAGAAGTTCATTGCACTGATATGTGTGAATGCATATAAGCATTTATAAACCTCAGAGCTGAATAAAAAAGGCAAATTAAGAGTGAATGAAAGAAGACATATTATCCTCTTTTTTGAGATGAAGAATATATAGACTAGAGTATACGGGCTGTCCTGCAGGAATGAGATAGCAATGCCTCTTTTAGGCTCTTTTCTCTTTTTTTTTGCATGTATTTTACATCTGAATGTAAAAATCTATGATTAAATATAAAAATATCTGCTCTAGAAAATGAACTGTCTATTTGAACTATCAGAGACTGTTCTCAGTGTAGTGTGATGAATGATAACGACCAGAGACATTTTGGAATGTTCTTGCCGTCTCTGCAGCTTTATTAAAGCATAGATAGTATTCTGTGATTTTGATATTGTTGCTGCTGCTGCTGTTGTTCCCCCAGTATTCAATTCATGAATAAATTCACTTCTTTGTTAACTTCGTTTTCTTACATACAGAAATAGCGAGTTTCTAACATTGTCACAAATACATAAGCCTAACGCCTTACTGATCACTCAGAGTCTATGGCAAAAGTACGTAATCCTAAATAGAGATGGTCTGATACCATGCTAGAAAATATTACTGTTGCTAAGTTTAATAAAATAAGATTGACTTGCTGTCTTTATCATGGCCAAGATCACATTCTTATAACAATCCAAAATGACACACAGTGAAAATTGCTGCTGACACACAGAACTCAGAGACTTGGTACTCAATTCAGTAAAAACTCTCTCCTGCCGAAAAAGAAATGAACCATCTTGCTCCTGTGTGGCACTCTGGCTGCATGCTCGCTTTCTTGTGTGGTCAGGTTGAAGACACATTTGTAACTCTGCCGCCTGCATACCTGTAGGCAGTGCTATTCTCACTGAGCATTCAAAAGTAGACCTGTCATTTTACTGCAGCATCTGACCAAGGTGAAAAGGTCTATGAAACAACTATCAGTTATTATCTCAATACCTGTTTTCAAAAGGATTTTGAAACAATAAATAATCAGAATTATGTGATAACTCTGAGAGTATTTAAATTGTAGTTCACAAGAGAAAGACTCTTCTTGCATTCTCTTTTGATTTTCCTCTAGTTTTCTAGATTATTCCTTTCTGTGAATGTTGTATGATAGGCATGGTACAAATATTTAAAATCCTTTCATAGGCAAGGGAAAGTGGCTCTTTTTTCTAGATTTTAATCCAGCTGCCACACACTTATGCAAATAGGTTCTGACACTGAACAAGTAGTATTTTTGTACAGGTATCATGACACTGCAATAAGAAACAGTCTCTGACTTCTGGGTAGTTCCTTGGTCTTTCACAGAATATCTTAGTGCTTTGCTAGTCTTAAAAACCTCACAAGCAGTTCTATTCCTCAGGAATATATTCTCTATTCTAGCGGGCAGATCAGTCCCTATAGAAATTGATTCTAACGATACATCTTCAGAATAAGCTCTATGATAACAGCAGTGTATATTCACAGGCTGGCTAGCTCAGGTATCACAGCCAGTATGTTTGCTGTATCAAATAGCTCTGGGCAACCTAATTCTCCAAACATTATTTACCTTCTCAGTAAGGTTTTCCAACCACGTTTAGTTCCATGCTGCACAGGATGCCCATCTAACAGTACTGAGTAGTTCAAAGTTCTAGTCAGGAGTCCCTGAACTGCCAAACATAGACCTAGAAAAATACTTTAAATGTACTAAACAAAATACAGGAGTATTTGCCTGATGGTGCTCTTAGGATACTAATTTTATTTAAAAGTTTATTTTCTGCTTTAGATGTAATACCATTGTTAATATTATTTTTATGACTATTAGCATCAGAGATGATTTGAGAGTATCAAGGATTTGAAAAACTGAAAACTCCACTTAGAAAAGTTCAGGAAAAAAAGCCTTTTCATTTGAACAAAAGAAAAAGCACATGAATGACCATTTCAGTTTGTAGTTGCTTGTATACTTGTATAAGAGAAATACAGAAGACTGTAGACGTAAGAATATAAATCTGTTCTACCTATTATTATGCATTTGCTTTTCTTAACCAGAAAGCATTTACTATTTTGTTCAGATGAAAATCTTAGACCAACTTTGAATATGGACCAACTTAAATCTTTTTCTAGAAATCATGAATTTGGTCTAGTGAGGTTATGTTCACCGAATATTTCAGTATTCATTTTCTGTATATAAGCTGATCCAAAATGACCATATTTTTCCAGTCTTAATGGCTAAAAATTATTCGCATGCTCAGAAAGATTGTTTTCATGAACTGATGAATTTTAATATTTACTGAGATCTTTATTTTCTTCCTGCTTTTTACATCATTATGATTTAACATTTTTTTAATAAACATAGAGGCTAACACTTTAGGTGTTTCCAGCTTACATAAGTGTGCCATGATTATAGCAGTATTTGTTTTTTTTTCTTAAAACCCAGCCTCTTGAAATAATTATATGAGTGTTACCAGTTGGTTGACATCCCAGATCTTAGTATTATCTCTTTGAATATCCTTTTTAAAACAGCCCCAGGCATAAATCGTCAGAGCAAGCCCCTTGTTTTTTTTCAGTTTGAGATTACACCTTCTGTAGCTATGGTCTTGCTGAATTCTCCAAAGGGTCCATAGAAACAAATGTGCTAACCCCCCTAGAGTTTGTGAAGTAATGTGACCAGAAGTAATTATATTGATTCAGGAAACCTTTTCAAAACAAGGCAGTGCTTATTAGCTAACCGGAATGTAGTACATAAAGTCCTGCTGTTTACATAACCAAGCCAAACCTTAACTTACACTGTTTTAGCAAAGCTGTCTTGCTTTTCCAAAGCATCCTCTCTTCTCTGCCCTGATCTGCTGTAGAAATTAATAGCCAAGCTGTCCACACCCAACTCCTTGGTTCTCAGTAGTTAAAAACATGATGTTGAGTCACTGAAGTTCCCGTTGTGCCCCCCAGGATGGATGGATAGCTCTGTTCAGTTCCATCCATAGCAACCCAGATAGCTACATGCTGTTGATCTATTTTTCACTTTTCTCAATTCCCTTAAAAAGGATCGCTCTCCAGCAAAGATTTTAAGCCATTCAACTTTAGTGGGTAACTTTGCAGTCAGGTGAGGACATGCAGTCAGTTATTCTGTTCAGAAACCTTTACAAAACACCTCTATATTGTACATAAGAATTTTTATTTTCACTAGAGACTGGAAGAAGTAAATAACCTTTGTTGCAGAGAAAACCTAAAAAAAAAAAAAAAAGGAAGTTCTAGAAGGTCATTAAAAGGGCATATAGGGGTTAAAAGGGCAGACCATGTTAAAATATCATAATCTGTAGCTTCCTGTTAATTTGGGGGACCTGAATAATGACTTGGAGAGGAGGATAGATTGATTTTTAGTTCTTATAATTTTTGATAAAAGTTGAATTTCTCATATTAAACATTACTACATCTTTTAAATTTTTAGAAAAGCAGAAAATATATTAAAGCCACAATAAGCTATGTGTTAATAGCATTCAGCCATCATTTCCTTCTGTTTTTTTTTAAAGCTTATTCGTATGAATCACACAGATGCATTCATATGAAGGCTGATTTATTTTCCTGGTGATGGATTCTTGCGGAAGCAGAAAATTTCTATGCAGCCACCTATGAGCAGAGCAGTAGTAAAGACACATTTGGAAGAGACATGCACTAGTGCAGAGGTTATCACAAGCTGCCATGAATTGGGTTAATTCTTAGTCTTCTATAGGGGTGAGGTGCAAGTCACTCATAAACATGCCTGATAAATAAGTCCGTATTCAAAACCCCAAAACACTTTTCTTCTCTGTTATCTGTGCTTATTAAATGGAAGCTGACAAAAGAATACATCACTTTTTAGCTTTAAAAACTGTGCAGCCCCTCTGCTTTGCTCTCAACTTGTCCACATATGAGCAAATTCTGCCTCCTCACTCTGCAGCTGCCAAACTTCCAATAGTTCTTTGAAGAGGATGTATAAAGCCAAGGTTTTAGGAGCTATAATTAGTGGAGTGCTCTTTCAGACTGCGATGTTAAGGATGCAGGGTGTTCATTAGAAAAGTCTAAACGTAACACAGTTTGAGAAGCACCACAGATATTCTTTTTTACTTAAATCTTGTCCTTACCCTTCTCCTTTCACTCTTCTATTTGCAATGTATCTAGCCTTTCAATGGGCTTTATTTAGGTTAGTCCCAAACAGTGAAAATGACACAGTAATTGCAGCATTCTAACTATCGGTTGGAGCACTTCTCCTCTTTAATTTTAAAATCAGGATGCAAACCCTTGTCCCCAGATCCCATTAGGACTGACATTGTGAAAAGTAGGTGGTGTTTCATGCAGCATGATAAACTTGCTCTGTAGTCAGGATTTAACTGAAGAGCTGAATCCTCTAAGTCTGTACCCTGGTTTCATTTATGTTAATGTTATTGTCAGAACAATAAAATATAGCACCATAAACATGTATTAATATGAGTTAGAAATTCAGGCTGAAATTTCCAGTGTTATCCAGGGATAGACATAAAGCACATATGGTATGCTGTCTTATGACAGAGCCCTCAAATAATCCCATTCTGCACTGTTTATTGTATCATCATCTGCAGTGAAATGTGACTGTTAACTAAAGCTGCTCCATGACATAAATCATCCTTTTTCACTAAGCTCTGTGCAGTTGAGCCATTTGGCATTTTTATAGTAAATTCAAGGCATATAAAATAATAGGATGTTATATTCTCTAGCCAATATACTTTAAAATAAAGTGTCAGGAATAAACCCAAATAAAAAATGTTTGTTGCATATATATGTACACACACATATACAGCCTTGATATTTCACAAAGGAGGACAGCTTCAGGTCTTCCATTTGGAAGTTATATAGCAGTAAAATGTCTGATAATTGTGTGTTTTATTTTTCTTATTCTTTCAAGGATATCAGAAAGTCTAGGAAAGGGAGAGAAGGAGCAGAAAAGATTACTGTGATGTTTCGTTATTAGACCAAATAACAGGAGAGAAAAAATAGCGGTTTCTAATTAGAACAGCACAAATATATTGGTTTCTTTCTGGTTTTGCTGCTTGAACAGGTTAAATTGACCTAAAATATTTTTCTGTACATGTTTTTGAAGTGTATTTGCAAATGCTTGAACCATGGATGCTGATGTTCCTAAATTTCCTCAGTAATCAGTCGTGGAAGATAGCCTCTTCCAGGGTCCAGATAACCCCCTGGAGGAGTCTTTCATTCTTTACTGAATGTGGGAGCAGTCTAGAAAAACTGGTGTTCCTAGGATAAAATTAGCTTTTGTGAATAGCCCTTTCTTGTTGAAACAAAATCCACCACCTATCAGTTCTTTTTTTTTGAATTTGAGCTGATCCAGATGCCTTTTTTAAAGCAATTATACCAAAGTCAGATATCAAAAGGCTAGATGCTCATGGCTAGACTCTGTAGTCCACTGAGTTATGAATGAATTGGGTGTTAACAAACCTAGGACCCATTGTCTAGTCTGTATAGGACTATAGGTCTTGTAGCTTCTCAGGCAGAGGACAGACTGGATTCTAGTTACTTACTTCCAGAGCTATATGGTGAAAGTGGGAATGAGCACTCCTTTCACCCCACTGGGGAATCTGGCCATTAAAGTACAAGTTTTACTGCCTCTGTGCAGAAATCAAAATGCTTTGAAAGTTTCAAAACAAGGTAACCTATCCAACACTCAAAATAATCAGTTTTGTTACGGTTGAAGTTATTCAGTTATACAGAGCCAAACTATTTCAGTCACCTTGAAAATGCCTTTCTGGCTACTAACCAATTCATCAAAAAGTCTCCAAACAAACAAAAAACAAACAACAAGAAGCCCTCTAATGCAGCTCTAATTCTGATGTCTAAATCAAGCCACAGATGTTGTCTGTAAGTGTGGGTTTGGGGAAAACTATTGCGTGCAGTGCTTGAGTAGTTTTGAGGAAGACTAGTGTTAGAATTTAGATATATGCAATCTTATTTTTTGATAACATAGCAGAACCTATAAGACATCAATTTATAAACCAGATCCCGAATCTCTTAACAGTGGTTGTTGGCATTCTTAGAGTAGCTCTTAATTAACACCAGTGGGAGGATAATTAGGCAGTTTTGTTTTCATTCAGATTAAATTACTCAAAGATGGATTTTAAAGAATCTATGTCTATATTTGGGGTGAGTTTTACTTTATCCTTCTACAGTTCACATAAAAGTTCCCTTTTGAAGAAAGATACACACTTTTTTCCTGCCTAAGACTTTATAGCAATCTGTAGTTGTCTAGAGGATATGGAGCAGTAATAACTTTTTTGTGTAATATCCTAGTTTTTAGAACATTTTCCTAGGAAGTGTCAGATATGAGTTGTAAGCTGTCCTCAGTAGACACACATGCAATGCTTTGCTGTATCACCAACATATTCTTTCATAAAGATAGTCATCCTTATTATTCTAGAGGCCTACCTGAAGAAGAGATCTAGAGAGCTAAATGCATTTTTTTCACCTCCTGACTTAATAGGATATTAGCTCCCCATTTTAGGAAGATCGCATTTCCCTTTTCCTCCTGAAAGGGACAGCTGGTTAAAATGTAGGCACGTATGACTAAGTTGTGTTCATGGAATCCTACCTTACCTTTATAACCTTCAAATTAACAGGGCTGTATAAAGACCCAACTCTATAAACTGAACATCTTCCTCATGGACCGAAGCCTCTCAGCCTATACTGAAAAATAACATTCCAGCACCATGATAATAAACACAGTATAAATGGTTAAATATGTAGAGAGAGTCAGAATACTAGAAGTTTGGTTGTGACTTTATTAACACGAGTTCAGAACCTATTTCATATCTTTACATTTATGAGAGTGCAACACACTTCACATCAAAGTGTGTATTTCAAACAGAGCTGTTAACAGGATTTCTGACAGGGCTCTTTTCACAAAACATAGTTAGCAGTAAGTTCCTAAAAATATAGTGATGAAAAGATGAAGACTTTAGCTGGATGATCTATATAGCACTATATCTGCAATCCTCACTTTTCTGTCTGAGATAACAGATTCCTTTAAACCAACAAGACAGGACAACTTGCAGCCACAATGCACTTTACAACACAGACACATCCCTTTTGCTAGCTTTGTATCTTATATAAAAGAAAAAAATAAATGGGTCAAATATAATAACTTCCATGTTCTCCTTTAATTCTATGTCCATCCCTGGAAGCACACATTAAAATTAAAGCCCTGATGAAACATTGATGTGCTAACTCTACTATAAACCGTTCCTTATTAGCAGCATGGCCCTTTGTTACATTTCAATAAACTTTCAAAATCAATAGCTGTCAGTTGCACCAATGGAAGGGATATTAAAATTTATCTGGTGCTTTTCTTTTTCATACTGTGAAAGAACTCTTTAGAGTTTCAACAAAATCCTTCACTTGTTTTCTCTTGCTTGGAAACTGGTGACCTCCACAGAAGGGAAAACTAATTCAGGGTTCAATGAAATTCATCACTTTGCTACAGTGGATTATTGTGGGTTAGGCCACAGCTGAAGACTTCAGTAGAACTTAAACCTGTCATTTTATCCTAGGTTACCCCAATATACCAGGCTTAAAGAGATGCAGACTCAGAGAGGAGTAACAGTTAGCAAAGAAGCATTTTTCCACATTTAGAACAATAAGCAAGGGAAAGAAGTCAAGGTGGCACAAAAAATATCATTAAAAGGTATATACAAGGGGCTCTCGCTCTTGCCTCTGAAAGGTGATAGACTCTTTTTGCATTCACATTTTAGAGTTCATGGACGTCATCATTTAGAAGAATGGTTGAGACCATCTTAAAGACACTTTTGCAGCTAGGCACTGCAGATAACAACAGTGCTCCCCAGAGAGGATGCAGCTGAGGCATTTTATGGTGCTCCAGAGACGTAGGGTAAGGCTACCTAACCCATTCTAAATATTGAAGAATTACTTAAAGGGGATACTCTCAGGCTACATTCCAAGTGAAACTGTGACACCCTCTCCATCTGTGAATAGATCACATCTGGTACTTGTGGTCAAAGAACCATTAGATCAGAGTATTTTCAGGACAAACTTGTGCCCAGGTCACAAGCTGACTATACTCAAGTATTGACTATAAGCTAGTAAATATGGCAGGCCTGAAAAATGACAGAGGGAGTTAAAAAATGAGATGCTTGAAGAGATTTGAATCTTGAATTACTTGTGTATGTTAAGTTCTGTTAAATTCAGATGGGTCCCTCTGACAGGTCTTCGTAAGATTGCCATATGATCTGCAGCAAAAAACAAATCAAGAGCTTTCTCCTGTCCTTGATTTAATGGCTTTCATTTTCTTAATTGTATCACATAGAAATGTAGCCTGAACTGATAATAGAATATCCATTTCCTTATTACCAAATTCCACTTGGTATTCTTTTGTCCATTTACTTACTAGTGAAGCCAGTTTCCTCTTTGGTAATATCTGGAAATTAAAAGATGAGGCTTATTGCTCATAGAAATCACCAACAGAAAGAACACACAGATACTGAGACCGATTTTGGAAACTTAAGAACAAATAAACAGTTTTTCTCCACTTTCTTCAGAAAGAAATGATAAACTTTGCCTTGACTAATCAAGATCAGAGCAAATAAAGAGCAGAGACTGAAAATTGTTTTATAGTCACATTAGGCTATCATGTAGAAAAAATTGAAATGGACTATTTTAAAATTTTGTTTCAAGAAGAGAGTCAGCACTCCCCCCTCCCCAAAAGGACATCCCAGAAAAAAAAACAAACCTTTCAAATACATGGGGAAAGTGCAGTATATATATGAGCCAGCAAACAATACACTGACTACCCTGCTTCTGTCCTCTGCAGGAAATTCCTGTTGGCTGGAGTGATATAAAGGGCATCTCATTCAATACAATGAGGAACATTCACAGAACAATTATTTCTGAAGTGTAAACAAATACAAATGTATTTATTACATCCTCTGGGCTTTGTGAATCTTTCTTCTATTGTTTTCACAGACCCAAGCAGATGAAGATTTCTAACATGTACATATTGTGACAATCCTTTAAATAAAGGTAAGGTAATTTTTAAAATACTTATTTTAAATCACTTTATCTTGCTTTTTAGTACAGTATATGGGTTTACCTTAAAATCCTAAATGCTGCACTTTCACTTGCTTTAACATTACTTTCAAATGAATTTCTTGGTGAGTTATCTGCTCAGTTACAGTGCTCCAAGTCTTGGAGGCAAAAATCTGATTCTTTTTGAATTGTTTGGACTGATAGATAAATTTGAACAATGAAACTGAACAGCTCATACATAGAGAATAATGAAGAAAAGGTATAGCTGTGTGTTTTCTGTTCTTGTACGTATATAGAGTTGCAGCTAAAATGTCTGAAGTATTTTCATTGTTATATTGGAAATTCTCAATAGATTGGGTAATGCTTCACAAAAACAAGTTACCAAAACCAGTCATATTATAATATACTGAAAATGGAGTAGGAATTTTTTCTGACTAATAAAAATCCCTGTATTCAGAGATTATGAGCATCTTTACCCCTTTTTGACTGTGATTGAAATTGTGTCTGCTTAAGTCCCTGAAAATCAGAGATTAAGTCTGTACATCTTTTATGGAAGTATGTAATAAAACTTCTACTAATTGCAGTAGGAGCAGAATCTGACTTTCAATCAGCAGGTTTGGTCCAACTGTAAATAGTCCAATTCCTGCTGTTTGATAGTTCCAAATAAAAGGTTAGTCATGCTCCAAAAATAATGTAAATGCAAGTAAAATAAAGTTCAGTCTTTCCCTCAAGATTATATTGTCTCAAGGTTACAGAGGCAATTTCTTTCAAGGAGGTGTGTTCAAGCATGTGTAACCTGGCCGTGCTAGGAAAAACATCTGGAACAATTGACCTAAAATGTGTAATATAATCTTAATTCTAGAGAATGAAATAGAAAAAAATAAGGTAGCTTCTTGACAAATTAAGATGAAGCATAATTTATTGTCTGCTGTTTAAAGGAGAGGAAGCCAGTTTAAGGGTGTTGACCGGCACTGTGTAGTAAAGAATAATACATTTCCTTCCAGCTCATAGCTTGCTCCTGGGAAGTTATTTACTGTTGGCACGTGCTTCCCTTCAAGAGCAAATTACTTCTTCAAAATGACAGCTTAACTAAGATGAAAGGCATTTGGAACCAATCTTTGCTTATTCTCCATCCCTATGCATTCAACTACTTTTTACTCACTGTGAAAAAAAAGCAGAAATGTTGACAGTTACCTTGTATGCCCAGATTTGGCCTTTGCAAGAAAGTTTGGTGTGGCTTTGGTTTTCTCATCCCTCTACATAGTCCACTTAAAAGCACTAACTGTTTTATTGATGCTAAATACAGGCCTGTTCTTTTCTTTTCTGAAAATATTTCAGAGTCCTGATATTTTGCACTTTATACTTCTAGCCTCACAGCCACTGGTGCAGACATTAAACATGGAAATAAATTATGTTCTGACTCCCTTTTAAGTTTACCTGTTTTACTCATTTCCAAAACCAAGGAAAATGTTTTATCTTAGCTATTCTTCCCATTGCACTCTCCTCACCAAAAATACATAAGCTAACAAATTTACCCATGCATTTAATTTCATAGTGGTCTGTAGTAGTAGTCAAATAAGAAAACAGCAAGAACACTGTGTCAGTACGGAAGTGCACAACATATCTAGTTATCAATGAAAGGGGTCAAAACTGGGTAGGCATTATCTCATTGAACATTCTAGGTAATAAAAAACTAGCTGGTAGACAGAAAGAAAAGCCCTGTTCCTGGGATGCAGTTAACTAGTGGCTAACTTATAAAACATGATAAAATAATCAAAACAATGAAACATAATAGTAAATGTTGAAGAGAACCGTAACTACTCTTAACACCAACTGGAGAAGAAAAGCAGGCAACACGAGATAAAGAAAATCTCCAGTCTGAGAATACATGTTTCCTTGTATTTCCTCTGCAATATAAAAAATCTCAGTAGAATCCTGGAATAAGTTTTCTGGCCAATTGACGATGGTTGGGGAGGTATATCACTTGGAAAAACTAAACTGTTGTGAAAATGTTGGTAAAGGAGATTAGAAAAAAACTGAAGTTCTATCTCTGGGTGTAAGACTCTTAGTTAAATGTGAACTAAATTCTTGATTACCGAATCCAGACCAAGTAGTAAATGAGTCAGAAACACAGCTTAGTTACTAAACTAAGCTAATTTTTTTTTCCAGAAAGAATGACAATAGCATTAAGGTGCAGCTTGTACAGCAGTCCCTAACTCTACGTATATTTAATAGCATAGGAATATTGGCAACACAATTTTATTAGACATAAGATTGGTTAACACAGTAAAAAATGTACTGATACCAAGAATCTTGTTCTGTTTTTATTCTAAAATTAGAGATTTTAGAATATCAATTAAATAAAATTTTTGGTATCAATACATTTCTTATTGTGTTATTACTAATTTATCGATTTATTATTTACTGTGTTATGTTGCACTGATTAGGACAATTTTATTTCCAGAGAGGAAGTAGTACTGCATAATCAGAACTTGAATATTTGAGGGTTTTTTAGATCTTTAGTATGACAAATTATTCATACCTTCAGCAAAAATTCTTTATTCTCTGAGGAACACTGACCAAAAGCGCTAGTGGCTGGAGGGCAACTTTTACATTTCTGCCCATTTACATTGTTTTAAAATCTTCCTCAAAGTTTAAAGTCATTGAAAGGAAAAGAAAAGAAAGCAGAAGGAGAAAAGAAAAGTAATTTAAAAGAAAAGTTAGTTTGAAGCAGAGGCAAAAAAAAAAAAAGTTGAAAAGAAGAAATTTCCATATAAAATATTAGCCATCTCTAAATTCTTTGTTTGCTACAAACTAAATTACCACTGACACTTATTATAAAGAATTAAAATATCTGTTGGCTAACGGAAAACAACACGAACTGAAAAGCAGCACATAACTGAGGCTATACTTTGCATCTCATAAGTAAAATGAGAATGGAGCAAAAATTTATATCTCATAAGCCACTTGCACAGGAGTAAAATACGTCAAAAAAACAAAGCTACTGATGCACATTGGCAAGATCACTATTGTCCACAGAGTCATTCTATCTCCCTTATTGTTCACTGGGAGCCAAAAGGCTGCCAAGTCATGTACTGTTGAAACTGAAGACCAATGAAATGTTCATAGCTGCTGGAGCAACTTTCTCACTGGTGCTGTTTTTTGTTATTTTTCCTTGACTTTTGAAAGACACTCTAGGATCTTGAAGTAAATGACATTTAGTGATCATGCAGTTTCAAGACATATTCTGCTAGTAACCCATGGACAAGGCTAGACAGATATCAAGCAAGAATATCATGAGTCACAGTGTTAGCATTATGATTGGTACATTGCAGTAATTCAAATATAGACTCATCTTTAAAAAAAAAACCTTCACAAACTGAAGTTTAATTTTAAAAGTTAAAATCAGGTAGAAGAAAAATACATGTTTCCCCTATATCTTGTTAGCCCTTTAGATTAGCCAAACTGAAGGATTTTAAAAATGTAAAGTAGTTTCCCCACACATGTACATTATCTACTTTGTGGGTTTGGTTTTTTTCTTTGGTGTGGAATTAGGATGCTATTTTCACATTTTATTAAAATTATTTTTGTATTCTGGTCCTTTTTGGTATCACTTTCTTTTTCTTTTTTTGTTTCCAAGCTTATGGGGTAACTTTTAGATTGCCCAATCCCCACCATAAAAAAGAAAATAAAAGAATAGAAAATAAAAGAGAGCAGCTCCAAGGAACACCAAATCTAACATCTGTAATCATTAATGATTCTATAAGGTATCTATATTATAAGGTAGGAGCTGCAGCACAATCTCTATTGTTTCAGTGGAACAGAAAATTTTCCTCAAAATTCTACCCTATAAAATTACTAATGGGCATTGTTAAACAGCTGTCAAATTTCACTCAAGAGAAGTCTTTTCTCAGTAGCCAGAAAAGTAACTGCAGTGCACCCTGTAACTTCCTCATAGGGTTTTCTGACAGTTAATTAGTTTCAAGACACCTTAAGCGTCTTGATTTAAAATTTCATTGGAGCTATGACATTCTTTTATGTTCTTTAAAATTTGCGGGACTGGATTTCTTGGGTTCTGGTTGTTATATAAAATAACATTGACCTATTGGCCTCTACAACTTGATAGCAACATCTTTGCCAGTTCAACAGAAAATATTTAGTAAGTGGCTGTGTATAATCTTATCTGCACAAAGTGGAGTAGAGTCCTCTCTGGCTTCAGTGTGCTAGCACAGCTGAGTTCATTTACAACATTTGAGCAAGACTTGCAACATCAGACCATATGTTTGATAACTGGAACATTTGCGGTTGGGCAAAGCCTGGGTGTATATTGATCACTTGGCTGCTGGCTTCTACATCTGCCATAACAAAGAAAATACATGTCTAATGCTGCACCTCATCTGAAAGGAAAATTACCACTTCTGAAATGGTAACAGTCCAGCACACTGCCAGACATTTCAAGGGGTACTGCCAAGATCTGATCAGCTGAGGATCTGAAGCAAGTACCAGCTTTAATAGGCTTGAAGCTCCTTATATAACTTTGAAGTAAAAAGGCTGCTGTCATGTATTTATTTGAGTAATAAAAAAAGTTTTATTTTTTTTTAATATAAAATGTGACTGCATAGTATATTGTGTAAAAATAACAATGGCTTACACTATAGAGCACCTTCTTTCCACGGATGGAAAAATATTTTAATACTGAATGATGTAATTTCACAGTACCATTCCTACATTCAATTTTGTGAGAAACTGTGGCACACAGAAGTAAACAGACTTGCAAGACTGCATCAGAGACCAAAAGAGAAAATAGGAAACCTGAGTTCATGCTCTGAAAATTAAAAAAAAACAAAAACAAAACTTGTATTTTATTTTGTTACTTTTTTGATAATTAAAACTAATAAAATAAAGTAAATGTGAGATTTCTTTTCACACCTGTGTTCTACTATGTTCTGTTATTTTAAAATACAAGCATTTAATAGCTTTAAGTCTCTCTTCCCCTCCTTTTTAAATAAATGATGCTTTATGAATCAAGTAAATGAAGCTGAACTGCACATTATGGCTCTGTTTCTCTTCTGATTTATAACAGACACAATCTCACATCTAGATCTAAGTTTTTCTGAAGTTCTTAAGGTTCCAGAATATTGGTTCAAGCCTATTTCAATGTATTTGAATTTGATTGTACTTTAATTTACTGACATAGTAAAAGAAAACTTCTGACCAGAAGATGATACAGTATATTAATGCTGAAAAGAACTGAAAAAATATGATTCAAGCTATTAAAATCTGTTTAAAATGTAAAAAGCAACAGATCATACCAAGGAAAACGGTCTTAGTCACTATTCCTCTTGAAATAAGGAATAATATAAGCAAATTGTGTGAAGGTATTATCATCATTAGTAGTCATTAAGTTTTCATCTAACATAAATTCACACATAGCCCTTAAAAAGGATATCAACCATTCAGAATTTTGGAAGGTCAGTATTAAAGTTGTTCTGCAAGTGACTTCAAAGAAATTGTTAATTTAAACATAGGTAGTAGGAAAGGAAAGGAAAGGAATCCTTTTCTTCTTATTCAGCTGTAAAATTTTAGTGCACTATGTCACAGCAGAGCTCAGGACCTAGCTCATTTTCCTGCCAGAGGCATATTAATTCTGTCTCTTCTGTCAGACGTTTTCCTACCAACTCTTACAACACTGCAATCAGAGAGAGTTTATGGTCTCTCCAGAAATTTGTTTCTTTACAGAAGAAAAAGATCCTGTTAAAAACCTGAGTTTTCCTTAACGCAAGTTTCTTCGTATTTGCTGTAGACACAGAACACAGTCTGTTCCATTCCTCTTGGCAGCAACCCATTACATAGGAGTTTTAGCATTTCTGTTTAGCCTTCTTGTCTGTAGACCAAACAGCTTCTACTCTTCTGGTCTTTTCCTGAACATTATACTTACTAGACGTCTACCCACACTCAGTCCACTCCTCTATATTCAAATGATCCTTCCTGAAGTGCCATTCCAAAACCAGAACACAGCACTCCAGGTGATGCCTCATGAGTATTCATGCAAACTGTATTCTGATTCACGTGTGCTATAAGATATATCTCTTTTTCACAAAAAGCATAACCCTGTGGTCAGCTTGTGGACAGCTAAATCTCCTCTTTCTCCAGAAAAGCTAACTAGCCAGCTGCTAGGTAGTAGTAACACAGAAGTAACCTTTCCTGCTTCCCCTCTGTGCACAAGGCCTTTCACTTTGTCATAGGAGGAAAGATGGGACTGATGGGATTGTTCTCTGCAAATCAATATTTGCTGTTAATCATTTCCTTGTTTGCTTCCAGGAAGTGTTTTTCTTTCAAAAATAGGTGCTACAGTTGTTATTTTTTAGGCTTCAGATTTCACCTGCCATTTAAAAGCTCTCAGAAGATGTACCCACTTTAGCAATCTAGTATCAAGGAGAACTTCTTTCTGGTGTGAATTTGCCTTATGTCTACACTTAAAGTCTTGTAGTATATACATAAATACACCCCTGATGAGCTAGAATCAGATCCCTCTTGCAAGAGCAAAGATCAAAAACACACACTAGGGTGCCGCATAGATTGTCCCACCTGTAATGAGGGCATGAAGTCCTCCAGGAGTCAGCTCTCTGTACATGCAGATTACTTACCTAGACCAACCAAAATTTTTTCTAGGCAGAACACAATAACCTAGAACCACAGCTGACAGATCACAGTACATTCAAACTCAATTCCCCACCTATGCTGTATTAGTAGCTAGCATAGGCATACCTAGTGGTAACATAGAAGGGAACAGAGACAGTTTCAGCTAGTTTTCTAAGCAGCCTGTGATGGATGTAATCACTTTCAGCTGACTTGAAAACATCCCAAATACTTAAATACCTTCTCAGCTGTTCTTTCCTTATGATAGTTTTAGCTCTTTGTGTTTGTGTTAAGTGTGTTCATCACCTGAGTTGTTTTTTTCTTTCTTCCCAGGTGTGGCTAATATAATTGCATACTAAAAATACAAGCCTGGTAGACTTTGTTTTGTTGCAATTTTCTCTGTTTGTTGATTAGTGGTTAGATGCTTTCCTTGGGTCTTTCTCTTGTTGCTAGTGTTCTAACTGATTAATTTCTATATTATTTTTATGGTTTGATTTTCCTTTTTGGCTGCATCTTAAGCATTTTCTCATATTTTCTAAAATGAGACTTAATTGACTTGAAAATTGAATTCAGATCAGTTCAAAATGCTTGAAATACATAGTAAATGTGCAAGAAAACATAGACCTGAAATTTTAAGAAAGTCTGAGTAGCAACTTCAAGTCAAGCAGGTGAAGTTCCCATAACTGCAGTATTGAAACATCTTATTATTTTAAACTACTGTTTCAGGAAAAAAGCTAGAAAGAATGAAGACCTTTTAAAGGTAAGAAAAAATTACATTATTAAGCTAATCAGTGGAGTATATGTGACAAGAAGAAAATGCAATATTAAGTGTGGTATGGTATACTTAATGCCTTTCTTAAATAATACAGCAAATGCAAGCTTGCAGTTAAAATGCATTAAAACTTCCATGAAAACAAGAATTCCCCTGAAACTTGATAAAACTATTAAAATCACAGACATAGCTCAGGTTTATTTAATTCTGTTCTGCCAAACTAACAATACAATTTCTTATGTGTCTTATATCATGTTGTATAAATGAGTTTCTCTCATGAATACTTCAACCTATTACATTCTAAATTGTTCCTTCATTTCTACTCAGCAGCAGGGGAAAATGCATCAAGAAATGTTATCTGATTGTGAACAAAATCTGTTTTGAGCTAAACGTAGCATATTGTTTTGCCCCAAACAATCTATTTTAATCTTGAATATTTTGGTTGTACACATAGATCATAGAGTTTATTTCTAAGTTTCCTATGAGGGGACAGAGGCTTTATATGCAAAAGTGAGGAGCAAGGCATAGTGCCACAGAGCTAGGTGTTTGGAGAATTTATCCTATGACATGTGAAAAGACTTGGATTTAAATATCTTTTCCAGATCTGGTGACCATATGCTTTTTCCAATACTTGAAAGCCTTACTCATCAGTTCTAGTAAGTGTGTGTGTATATATGTATAGGAAAGTAAGTATATATAGATAGGAAATTTTGGAATAGTTGTACTGCAGAATACTAAGAGAAGGGATTCTCCTGGAAGATTCTTCTGGTTTATTCAAGCTGAAGTCTGTGCTCTGAGACAAATTACCAGTTGCATGCTATCAGGATCTGTGCTGGAATATGTGTTATTCAGTCTATCCAGATATGTTCTGAGAAAAGGGGTGAACAGGGAATTGATGAAGCTGCTGGTGGTATAGAATTATTCAGAATAATCAAAACTAAATCTGATTGTGCAGATTTAGTCTTTTGTTGACTTACTTGGGTGCTCAAATGGTAAATGAAATTCAATATCAATAAATGCCAAATAAGGCACATGGGTAAAAGCCAACCTGCACATACATAACTAGAGGTCTATACTAGATTTTTCTTTTAATTACTTGGGAAATTGATTTGTTGAGTGTCAAAGATACTTTTATAAAAATACCAGCTTAAAGTTCAGCAGTGGTCAAAAAAAAAAGCAGATATTAATAATTATTAGGAAAAAGAATAGAGAACAAACAGTGTAACTGTGCCTCTAAATGAATTGCAATCTAGATTACTGCATGCATTTCTAGTCACCTCTTTCAAAAAGATGCAATAGAGTTAAAAATGTGCAGAAGAAGCCAGGAAAAATGCTGAACTTATGGAAAGGCTGACATACAAAGTGAGATTAAATAGACTAGGCTCTTTTACTTTGTAAAACTAGATGATGGGAGAGGGAGAATAAGATCATGAATACCATGGAAAAAAGAAGAAATGTTTCTCAACACAAATGGTGTGGGGGGGGGGGGGGGAAGGAAGGGTAGAAATTTAATGTTGCCTTAAGAGGGTTAAGGGAACTTTCTTCCCTACAATATGCAATAGTGATTACTGAAGCTCCCTGACACAAAATGATGTTTGCAAATGTATGAATGGGTTCAAAAGTCCAAGTATACAGGTGACTGCCAGTGACAGCATACCAGGTTAGATGGGCCTTCCTTCCCACAGTACAGCTTATACTTGGGTATTTTTACACTGGTATATCGTCACAATATTGATATTTTGATTGCTTTGTAGTTGACTTGCATATGTAATAGTTTGCTCTTGATAAGGAAAGAGATGACTATCTTCATGTTTTTCCTCCTATCATTATCAGTTAGTGGATTGATAGAGGATCCTACATGCATATTCAAGGAACGGAGCTTTTTAAGAGCTTGAGATCTCAAAATATTTAACTTACTAATTTTCTTAGTTATTTGGAGGGAGTTTTAATACAGGCAAGAGAAAGGAAATTTTACTGGAAAAGATAGGCAACATGCACTCATTAACACTTGCTACTTGTGAATGCTGGCACTAGCTGTGAAAGCTGGAATGCTTTTATCTGTGACACAGATAAAAGATAAAAGTATCACTTTCTCCAGGTTCTTTCCACCAAGCGTAGCATTTTTAACCTTAGAGTGCCTAAATCTGAATCAAGTGCCCTGTGTTAAGAACTCATGGCCAGATTACATACATGTAGCAATATGTTAAGAAGAAAACAGTAGAAGGATGTAGAGGGTAAGTATAGTAAAATTTCATAGTTAGCTATGAAAAGATAGCCATGATATGGCTAAAGAATGAAGACCTGTGTAGGTAAGAAAGGACCAATCTCTCTTATCTCTGATTTTCTCTCCCCCCCTCCCCCCCTGGCCCCCAACAATGTTGCATGAGAAATCATTAAGCAAGTGTAAGCTTTTCCCAGCTAGATGTCTAGTCTTTCACAAATTTGGGGGGGGGGGGGAGGAGGGGGGGGGTAAGAAAAAGGGGCTGTGAGGAGAATTAAGGTGGCTTGGATTTTTGAGCTCTCCAGATATATGGCCATTGGTACTGCTTATAAAGTTCAACCAAACTCAGTAATCTGGGATGGAGAGTTTTATGCATATAGTAAATGCTTAGGCTATCACTTACTAGTAAAAAGAAATTACACTAACTTCAGAAGATCCCGTATTTGTGCACAGACAATATATATATTTTTTTCCCCTTGAATCACTAATTTTCTTTTTTGTTCTAATCAGCTTCATATTACACAGGAAATACTGGATTCATTCTGTTAGTGTAAGTGAAATATTCCCTAATTACTGCATATGTCACAAGGGCTAAGAACAACGGTGGAACATCTGTGATGGAGCTTGGCTAGCAAGTGCTCCTTCTCTCCCTTTATAGCTGAATAAGCTCATTATGTAAACTTATGGGATAGTATTAAGCAAAAGAAATTTAAGACTGAACACTAAGGAAAAACTTGCCATGATGACAATTTCTCTCAACTTCCTGAGAGAAATGTGAGATATGTGAAACCAGACTGGACAAAAGATTGGTGAATGTCTCAGGATTATCCATCTAGTTCTGTTGTTTGAAGATTAGATCTTATTTAAAAGATCTTATTTATCTCTAGGTTTTTATGATCACAAGAAACTGATGACATAATGTTCCTGAACCATTGTTCATACATCCTGAGCTCCTTCAAAGTGCCCTGGTCTTATCTGAACCCTCAGTGCCTGCACTAATGCAGTAGCTCATTGTTGAGGATAGCAAGGCTGTTTGAGGAAAAACAGGACAGGCAGCAGTAAAGCTAGTGTAAACTGTAGTGAAATTGTGTTGGTATAAACTGTCCGCCTGTGGTTTGCTAAGGCCAGCCTTGTTGGTGAGAGCCACTGCAGCTTCCTCCCTGCTCAGGGAAGGCAGCGCAGCAGGGGCTGGGAGCGGGTGGTGGTGGTGGGAGCACGGCAGAAGTGATGATGAAAGGAATAAATGTTATGGTGGAGAATGCCCAGCTCCTCTTTTGGCATGATTTTAGTCACTTACTTGGTTTTGAAGGGTGCTTTGGAGGTGATGGACTGATACATCCTCTTTGCTTATATGTGGAAGTTTAAGTTGAAGGGGATTACCGTGGGAGAAGGCACAGGATAGGAGTGTATTAGTCCAGGGAGCTCAGAGCCAGATTAGTACAGAGAAAAGTTTTAGCAAGGACACTACAGGTGAGAAGGAGCGAAAACCCAAAGTTATGGCTCTTCTTACACGTGAATGCCATTTGGCCTAGGGCGAGAAGTGGGTGCTGCCGCCCCCACCACAGCTGTGGACAGTAGCAACTGTTACAGTTCCCTTTGTGGCAGTGAAATTTTCATTACAGCTGTGTGACCAAGCAAAGGAAGATTGCTTTGTGTTTGTCCTAGAATTTTGTAACTTACAAGATGAAAATATTCTAAAAATTACTTTGTTTTCAGGCTTAGTTGCAAAGTCAGAAAAGAGTATGGTGTAATTTTATCCTTGGGGCAGGCCTTAACCATGCTCAGAATTGGGAAGAAATGAAGTCTTTTCACTACATTTTTTGCATCTTCTGTATTCTGATAATTGAATAAAGTTGTGTGTTGCCCTCTCCCTCATCCTCAGGTGCACATCCTGGGGAATAACTGTCCCATAAAAGCTTTTCTTGCCATCCTGCTTTTCCATTTTCTTGCTGTAATATTACATCCCTTTATTCCCAAGTGCAGTGCCTAAAAGTCATAGGCTTCTGTAATTACTTTTTGTTTTGTATATAATATATTAAATCATATCTTAGATATCTTATTTAGAATTGCACAGTACTCAAACAGTTTATGTGAACACACTTCTTTATTTTTGCTGAATTCTTTCCTGCCATATCAGTTTAGAATAATAGAAGAAAGTGAGCTGCTCATTTTGCATCCACTAGATGTGTCATGGTAAGCTAACACCAGGGCTTTTTTAATTTGAAATTCATTGCTGTGCCAGGCAGAAAGATGTTTTTATTTAACACAGAAAAAGCAATTTGATGCCTAAGGCACCTGGGTTCTATTCTCATCTGTTATTAATTCACTATGTATCTTAAGAAATTCACTGAGACCAAACTGTTTACATTCCATCAGCTAAATATATCTGAATAAATGACCTGATTTTTCTAAATTTTTAAGAAGACTGTAGATGCTTAGTATTTCATAAAATGGCACTACACTATTAGGTGCTTTCATATGAGTTTAGATGCCAAATTTTTTTCATAAACTTGAAGATCTTAAGGCTTAAGATTTTCAGTTTCCTCTTAGTTTCAGTATTTGTTTCATGGTTATAAGAATATCCATGTCATAGGCTGCTTTAAGAAATGCTCAGCCTTCTAAAAGGCTTTAATAACTTCAGATAAAATATATTATAGAAAAGCAAAGTAATATTAATAGAGAGGATATGTTGTAGAGTGAATATGTTGTAGAGCATAGGAAATAGGGATGTAGTAACCATATTTTTTCTCCTTGTTATATCTGCCTCCCCGACTACAAAATCGGGAAGGGACTGATGTCCTGTTTCCTAATGTTTGTGATTCTCATCAGCAATCAATGTCTCTGGTTTTTCTGCTCAGTGGTGTTTTACATTGCATCAGAGCAACGTGATCTGTCTCGGTCATTTTTAGCCAATTCAGTCCCCTCTTAGGTATTTCTTCCTTTTCTTTTTGACCAGTGGCATTAGGCTAAATTAGCCCAAGCTACAGGATTTTCTTTATTGAAATCTAATAAGTTCTAATACACTTTTTGCCTTTGGTCTGGGCTCTGACACATTGGATGCAGCATTCAGATTCTGACTGCAACCTTAAAGTCTTCATGTATTGGGAAATATTTTCTAGGCCAAGCTATACTTTAATGATGGTGAAAAAGTCAAAATATCTTTAAAGCTTGGATCCATTCTGCTGATGTTACAAAAATATGAAATAAAGACACCAAACTTGAATTACACTTGACTTAAGAAAGGCCAGTTACTAAATGCTGATCATACAGCCTGCACTCTGGCTACCACAAATAGATGGGATTAAAAAGCCTCTATATATACCCCAAGGAACAGATGGATATAAGTACTCAGATCCTTTTCACTGACACATCAGCAATTTCTCATATCCACAAAATTAAACTGACATGACCTTTTGGGGCTAACCCATCCATTTGTAAGTCACTATTTGTACACTGTCTTGAAAATGTTTTCTGGTGTAGCAAGTGATGCTGAAGCTGGGTTTTTTGTTGGTTTTCTCCTATCACTTTTCCCACAGACAGAAAACTTAAATCTGTATTCACCTACATATATGTAAAGACTTTTATATAGTTATGTCTAAGTAAATGGCAAGTCAAAAGAGCCTGTAAAAATTGTAAATGTAAAGAAAACTAGTTAAAAGCATATTTTTTTTTATTTTTGCATTTACTTGAAGTTAAACACTAATTGTTTGTTACTTCTTTGACTAAACTTATGTCCCCTACTACATATAATTTATTTACAAAATGAGATTGTCCAGGACTGAAAGATTTCAATTATGAAACTGTAAATCAGATGTAGCTCTAGTAAAATGACTACTCAAATCTGTTATGTTTTCTTCTTAATTGAACCTTGTCCAAAATCTCAATTAGGGAATTTTCTTTTTATTTCATACCTCTTTTTTCCTTATCTGTTACTCCAGAGACCTAAATCCTTCTACAGTGAGAAGGGAGAAGCAAAAATTTAACCTAAGTCTGCCTGTGAACTTTACAGTAGGTGTCTCAAATCTTTCTTTTAGAAGTGCTCTTTCGCAAAACATTTCTTGCCCACTTCCCAGTACCTTGCTTGTTGTATCAGGCATTGCTTCAGTTCTCTCTGCCCTTCTTCCAGAACATCTCTTTTAAATCATCAAATGCAGGCATTTTCTTTTTGTCTTTGTTTTGTTGTTTTTTTCTTAAGTCAGTATTTCTCTACTACTCAGTTTCTTTTCCAAAACCCATATAGCTTAAACCACTCCAGACCCACAGGATTTGAAAGACCTTTATTCAGTGATGCAATTCCAAATTCTTGTTAATAAAATGATATTTTCTACATCTTCACTCCTTGCTTCCTTTTTCTGAAAGTCAAATCTCTTAAAATCTCTGATACCATGAAGCTTACCTCACACATTCAGACCTACTCATTCTTTTGAAAAATTAGAATGAATCAATTACAAAACAGTGATGTTAACAAAGATGAAAGGAAATGACATGTTCAGCTTTAGAATTCTTAATGATGTGATGGCTACCTCTGGGATTTCTGTTAATTTCAGTGTAGGCTCTGAGACGGGACTTCACGTACTACTTACACAAATCCCTTTGAATTTTGTAGAATGATTCTGATAGTCTACTTCATTATGCCATCTGAAGAGCATGGAAAAGACATCTGAAAAGCCACAAACAAAATGTCATACTTATATAATTAAGGGATGTTTTAATATGTTATTTCAGAAAATGTAGGGCTTAAATTCTTAAATTCTTATATTATGTATATGTAAAACTAGTAAATCTGAGTGCTGAGCCCAAACTGTTCTTGTTCAGAATTTCAAAACTTGATGCTTCACCAGGATCAGAGTTGCGTCATCAGGATAAGCTTTAGTGGCTTTTTGTACATTTAAAGTGGTCTACTTCAGAACTTGTTTACTTCAAGTATATTCTTTTTGATAATGAAAACATGCTTTTGTTGTGAAATCAAAAACTAGACATTCCTTTCTTCTCATGATCTGTTCCCTACTTGTGATTTAACCTTGGCCAATGTTCCTGGCTTCACCTGTATTCATCTGGCACCTCACAAGTTAACTAGTCAAGCAATAAAGGACTAGTCTTTTTAGAACTGTGAATTAAACACTAGCATTTAGCAAAGAACTGGTATTTATAGATCTACCTGTGCCTCTTGGTGAGGGTAAAACCAGGGAATTTGCTCTTTTTTCTTAAGAAACTTGGACAGGAGGTTGGGGGACTTATCTTCCATGAACCACCCCAGGCTACAGACCATCTAAAGCCAGTTATCAGTCTGTGAAGAGGTAACACAAAGTACTTCATTGTAATATGCTGATGACACTTACCTAAACATTTAGAATTAATTGGTAACTCCACAGTGACTTGCTATATTTCAGTAATGTTCTTTTGGGAATCAGGCGATTTGAGCTAAAAATGCATCTTAGAAAACATTTGTTGCTGTTAACTTTAGTGAGTTAAACCCCAGAGCTATAATTGGGTCACACACATTCTGGAGAAGTGGGGAGAGAAAAGAAAAAACACCCCAACCTAACAAACTCAGGGCATCACTACTGAATGGCTTCTTTTCTTTCTACATCCCTAGTGTGTTCATATTTGAAGCGAGACTGAAATAAAAGTGCTATTTCTTTGTATTGCTGCTATCTTTGGTTGGTTGGTTAAGACCATCTGGTTCATTTCCTAGTTGATAACAAACCTGAAGGGCACATTCTGGCAGATGACTAAGAGAGAACGGTCAGATAAGGACAAGACTGGTATCTATGTATCAAGCAGGAGTCAAGAAACACAAAGGTTCTCCAGGAATTTTCCATTAACTTGTTTCAGTTGTTTCTAATCTAAACTTCCTCCAGGTTTTGATTTCTTAAATTGGTGAAGCTGAAAGACAATGGGGGAAGGGGAGGGAAAGGGGAGAGGAAGCTCAAAAGAAACAAAATTTATTAAGAATGTCACTTTTCTTCCAACCTGGAAGATTCACATCTCTACACTAGAATACTGATAATATCTCATAAAGAAAGAGGTGTTGCATGTGTTAATTAGGCTGTGGAAAGATCTCACCTGAGTTTGTGAAAGGCATGACATATATGTGGGAGGCCCTCTAAGTGCCAGACTATTTTTGCCCACTTAATTTTATTTAACATGTTATCAGCTAGTGTTTTGGTTCTGTAGACTTTTGGTTTGTTGTTTTTTTCCACTGATTATGTATCTTATAAATTGCAGGGGGAAATGATCTTTGATAGATGATTGCAATCAGGATGATAATATATAATTTTGATTAATCAAGGGAGTTTGATTAATTTTGACGTTGAACTTAGAATAATCCTGTGTTGGAAGAAAGAGTTGTTTGCTGTCATTCAAGAAGAGTAATAATACAGAGTTAGGGGAACACCTGTTTGCAACTCCTCCAAACATTGAGCTGTAGCTTTCCTACACTTTCTCCGGAAAAGGTAAACAAACCACAATACTGTAGAGTGAATTTCACATCAGTGATATTTGAGTACATATATCATATGCAGCATGTGTATGTTGCTGAGATCTCTGGAATACCCCACATTTTTTCATATATTCCACTTCTTGATGGACTTCTGTGATTATTACATTCAGTATTTTTTTTTTCTTTCATGCTATCTATAGTGCCATTCCCCCCCCCCCCCAAAAAAAAAAAAAAAAAAAATCACCCAGCAAAAAAACTCTTGTGTATCTTGTGGGAGCAAGGGAGCTGGAAACTGTTCAGCAACGGATCCTACAAAACCTGAAAAGACTGCATTGCTGATATTTTTTCTTTTGACAGGCTAGACTTTACTAACAAAGTGAACTGTAGGACTCTTTCTGACACTAAACACCTACTTTTCTTTACTGAATTCAACTCTAGCATTATGTGTATTCTAAACAGTTAATAGCATTTATATCTCTGATAGTCCAGAGTTATGTCCTCTAGACCGCTATTATCTTATTGTATGCATATAAGAGTTATTTTAACTGGAAATCAGTTCTGTTCTCTACAGTCATTTGCAAAGAGCTTCCTGAACTTCCTTAGAATTTTCAAAGGACATTACGAGTTTCTGTATAGCTGATCTCTCTGATACAGTCCCCTATTAATTAACATGATTTTTCCTCTCTCCCATAATTAGGAAAACCACATGAAGCATGAGAGGCCACGAGAAACAATACCAGACCATGCACATTGCATATAATCAAAAATATGTATTAAAAAGATGAAAGGAAGGAACCCACAGAACTGTGATGGACCACTGACCATTGCTTAAATCAAACCAACTAATTCTGGCAGAAACATTAATGGATATTCAGATCAGACAATAGAGATACTCAGCTTTAGAGTTGACCCAGGTCGTGATGGAGTTAAGAAATATAACTTTAATTATAGCACATCTTAAAATCACATTATAGATTACATTTCTTTGCTCCTGTGTTCTGCTGAACTACTTACATGGTAATAATCAACTTTATGTAAAAGGGGTGTATTCCAGTGCCAAGCAGAGTCTCATCTACCTGTGACAGAAGGACACCTATAATGCATTTTATTCTGTTTTACTCATCTAGATGTTGTTTTCTACTGTAAATTTAAGCAGAATTGCCAGGGTTACAGAGGCTAGGAAAAGTGATAAAGATACCTTTCAATCACTTTCTGTGCATGCCTGGATGAATGCAGAGCACTGAGCATCTGTTTTAAACCAGAGAGAAACATGAAGGCTATTATAAAAGCACTGCCTAATGCTCCCTTCTGGCCTCAGTGTTTGGTCTAGCATATAGACATTCTCATCTCTATTAAACATAGTTAGGAAAAGCACGCTGAAAATCTGTCATGGTAATATCACCATTTACAGTTATGACTTAGTGGAAAATTGTTATGTAGTATGCATAAAAGCTAGCACATAGTGACAAATTGAAGCATGTCTTCAATGCCATTGGTCCATGCATAGCCAAACAACACTGAAGGTCAAATATAAGTTGAGCCACAGATGTGGTATATGAAATGCCTTGCATGATTTATTACTATTGTAATCACAGCCAGGAGCGTTCCAGCCACAATAGGTAGGAAACACTTCAAACTGAGATGAAGCTCATAAGAATAAACACTAGTTTGCTCATAGTTTTTGGCTGCAACACCTGCATGTAAATACAAATATCTGCACCGAAAAAAGTAGCTCTTTCTGTGTTCATTGCCTTTAGAAATGTTTTAAACTTGAGCAGTGAATTGTTATCACTAACTCAACAGAATTAAACATTGTTTTGAATGCCTTTTTGGCCCTAGTTCAGAAGCTTGCTTACTTTCCTGCCTAGCCTCAGATGCTATGCCTTGATGTGCAGTGTTCAACACAGAAATAAATAGCTTCAGATTCCAAGGTCTCAATCAATGCTTTCACTTCTTGGAGTTAGATGGACTCAGATGCTCTTCAGTACAAGAGAAAACACAGTGCTCTTGACTGGTGAATAGAGTATACAGATAAACTGGAGAACAATGTTCTAAATTAGATGTAAGCACAAATGTCACATTTTTATTCCATTCTTAAAGTTCTACAGGTCATTTTTATGATCTGCAAAAATTAGTGTATTTTGAGTAAGCCTAAATTAATTTTAAAATGCTAAAATCAGGAGCTTAAAGCATGTCTAGTTTTTGATAAGCAAGCCAAGATAGTGTAAATATTTCACAGCTCTGTATACCCATACATATTCTAAAGCAGGTGTCTCGGTCTTTGTTCCTTTTAAATTAGTAGAGTAGACAAGGAAGTTAAAGTGAACTGATTTAAGCATATATCAGTAGACAAGCAATTACTGCCTAGTAGGAACTGTACAATGATGCTACATTTATCTATAAAAATCTTTTCTGAAGACAAAAAAAGGCACTTCTTGTTTTTTCATTCCATCAGGGAGATACCAATATTGCTCTAAATCAAAATAGGTGTATAATTGTTTAATTTAAATAACTTTCAGTCCTGTACTCCCAGATTTATACCTGGTTCAGGTAACATTTAAAAGCATTGTACTCTTTTTTTCCCCTCCCTTCAACAGCTGCTGATTCATACAGCAACATACAAACCACTATGCTGCCAGCATTCTCTGCGCATTCTGGTATAGCAAGAACAGAAGGCTGCTTTGGCCAGAAAAATTTCTACTGTTTGAAGAAGTTTACATGTTTGCTTTTCTTTCATCTAAAAGCTATCAGCATATGTGTCTGACTATCCAAATAACCTGATATCAAAACATTAAAAGAAAAAAAAATTTCTTTGGGAAACCAACATGCCAAATCAGATTCAGGTTATCAGATTACAAGGGAAGAGTATGTTCACTTACTCTTTCTTGCATGCTCACCACACTCCTAAAATATTCAGATCTATAATGCAGAAATGCTTACTTCCTACTTTCGAGGGAAGAAAATAAGCTGTATGTGATGTGGCACCAAAAAGGGTCCAAGATCCCTTTGCTAATGAAATGACCTGTCGTGGAAAGTACAGAAATCAACACAAACATTTACAGGGGCATTCTAGACCTATAAACTACTCACAGGACATGGAAAACTTTTCTTCTAAGAATGCCTAAATGAATTATAAAAGAATACATTACTTTCATGTTCTCATGGCCCATTAAATCTTTTTAATGCAGTATTCTCTTGAATCAGTAAGTTTGGAAAGTACCAAAGTAGCGAAAGCTGCAGTTTTCACCAAAAGGAGAGCTTGTTCATATATGTCCATTTTTCATTCACTCACTAAATTGTATTAATCTCAGTTTTAAAACTGTAGACTAGGGTTCTATTTATTATTCAGGCAAATAGACCTTTCAGCAAAATAGGGTTTGATAGAATGTTAGATGCAGTTTATTCATGCAGACATTCCTGTTACTCTTGTCATTTAATATTGTACTTGTGAATCTTCCCTCCTTTCTGCTGCAGTTTTATCACAGATCCTGGCAATGACTATGCTGTTATAATGCAGTGTCCATGTGGCACTGTTCTCAGTGAGGGACTGTAAATGTAAACTCCCTTCTTGGACTAAACATTGTGGAAAACTGCAGAGCAAAACATTTGGATACAGATCCACTTTTGAGAAAACTACTGCATTTATACAAATTCTTTTTACTAAAGGAAGATAATGTTCTTCAGCTGCTTTCAGCCTCCAGATTCCATAATGCTGAGAATTCATTGTCATATAGTTCCCACCTGTTTCTGAAGTCCAGACTCTGTAATAAATGCTGCTTTATACAAAGGTGTTATTTTGCTGCCATAAGAGGCTGCTACTCTTGCTCAATTCAGAAGTTAATGTGAGCTGAGAATGCTATGATGGTCATTGTCTCCTTCCTCATACATAGGCAAGGTGTCTGTGATCAGTGTGGAGAGCTGCTTCAGCCAAGAACCGTACTCTTGCTCTCCTCTCCTCCTTTTAGAGCAAGGAACATTTTAGCAGTGGCTAAAATCTTATGACATGGGATTGTTCAGAGAACTTAGAGTTTCAAAACATATGTTTGAGAAAGGGCAGGAGAAATAAGTATTATCATTTCCTCTTATTTTCTGGACACTTATCAAGAGATTTAGTGAGAAACTTGTTCAGAAGGACAACTGTACGCTAATGCTTGTGCCTGAACTGGGATGTGCAACCAGTGCTCTCAAGGTCTCTGACATTTAGACTCAAGGATAACCTTTGTTTTATCCTATAATATACCAAAAGGATTTTATTTATTGGAAGCAAAGTCTTAATCTTCTGTTAAGGCGTGTGGCAGCCAGTGTGGTTTCACATGGCAAGGGGGAGGAATGGGATTTTTACATCTGTAGAAAAAGATACACCTACTTTCCTTTATATCCCAGAAATGCAGCACAGCAGGACTCCTCAGAGTGATACTCCTTTACAGTTATAGCAGGGGTGATCTGAAAAGGAACCATTGCCAGAATTTATGGCTTTGTCCTTATACGTAGCGGTCACCTATTAGTGGTAAGGAAGGGTGAAAGGTTTATTATCCTGACAGTGCTGTCCTTACTGCCCCAAACAGTATAGCTTTGGTGCAGAGTGAGAGTGACTCTTCATCTTAAGATGTGAGTTGGAGATCATCGTATTTTTCTTGTTTGTTCTTTTTTTTTTCCTCATTTTCATCTGCTTCTCTAATTCTTCCCACAGGGAGTTACACTAACAAATGGAATTTTGTCCTTACACATTTCCTATTCAGTTTTACAGGTCATGAGATCTGAGTTATTCAGATCCTGTCAGCAGCTGTACTTGATGTTTACCCAGCCTGAAATGGCTCTGGAACATTTGTCACTAACAAATAATAATTGCTAATGAGTTTAATATTGAATTTAATGTGTTTTCTTTCTGGAATTTGTTTTCATACACACACAAGAAAATTTTTGCAATGCAATAACTAAAGGTACACCAGAGGGCTCCATCTCTGTTCTAATGATTACTGAAATGCAAAAAGCTTGACCCAGAGTCCTTTTTAGAAACAGGAACAGTTGCAGTAGTATTTCTTGACTTTTGCCATCCAGGGCTACTCATCCTTGTTAGCAGAAGACCCTCCCTGAGCATATATACAGAGGCTATAATAGTTTAAATAATCTTTCTTGAGGACAAAAAATATAACCTTGAGTTTAGCGTTCTAGATTACTGGCAACTAACAATCTGTGAACTTAAACATACCACTCTTTCATTGTTCATGTTCTAAAAGGTAGTAAGATATCTCACTTCCACTAAAATCAGATGCAGCTTGGTATCTTGGCAGATGTCTACTTCAGGCATGTATGTTTTTATGTTCGTATGCAAATGCTGATAATTTATTTCATAAACCAGTTTTAGGGACGTTAGAATTTTTTTGGCCTAAAACTCATTAAAGTCGCAACTTCACCTACTTCAAAGATAAGACAGTTGTTGGCTTTAAGTCTCGTAAGTGACTATTGTATGGAGTGTGCTAGATTTTAAAATAAGAAACTATTGTTTTATGCTACTGTTTTACTGTTTTTTAAAAAAACTGAGGTGCCATAAAATTCTTTCTCTAATAGTTTTGCCTTGTAGCTTTCCTTAGAGGCCTCCTTTTGCCTTATAAAATTATGAGGCCATAGGCTATTGCTATTATCAGGGAGCAGAAAAGATGGGCTGCCCTGCAAAGCAAGGTGAGCTGGGAGCAGAGGGTGATGGCAGGGCAAGCCAGGGCAGCGTCCTCCCAGACAAGGGGTACCCAATAAGAAGAGCAGATCCAGTGATGGTATCTGGGCTCAGCCAACAGCTTGGTGATCAGCAGACAAGCTGACAGCAAAGAGCAGATCTAAGGTCTAGTCAGCAAGGTACGAGGCTGGGCACCAACACAGCTGCAAAGATAAAGAGCAGGGACGTGGATGAAATGCAGCCCTCAAACTGAAGGAGGAGGACACAGAAAAGGTTTCCCTCAGTTTTTTTTGATGGAAGCCTCTTCCCAAGTCTCACAGCTGCAGCATATCAGTGCTGACCTTAAGCACAGGCAGCCGAAGGCCTGGGAAGTGTAGGGAGAAGAGATTGTGGGGCCTGCTGGTGCATGCACAGCCTCGAGAAAATAAGGAACTGGCTGAACGCTTCTCACCTGTTTAGCCAAAATTCAGATTTACTGCAGTGTCAGAGTAGGTTTTGGTGGGAGAACATGGAGAAATGAAAAAGTTGAGAGAAGGTAGTGTAGTTTTTCTGATCTGAAAGTAAACCTCTGTCTCTGTTCTTTTCTTCCTCTCTGTTTACCTATTCTGCTATATTGCCTGTGCAGCTACTTGCAATCCTTTCATTCTTTGAATATGGGGCTATATATGATCTGAATTTACCAGAATATGATTCGTCTGTAAGAATTATTTTAGTTTAGTTGCTCTGAATAAACGTTTTCCATAGTAATACTTTTTATATTTTTAATTCTATTTTTATTGAAAAATCTAAACAAAATATGTACTTTTGTATATATTTGCTTTTGATTACATTAATTGGCCAGAAGCATTTTGTTTGCAAACAGTCCAGTAAAATAGTACTGCACTTTTCTATCTGCATGTTACTGAAGTTAAGTCAGGCTCCCATTTCTGCCTGTGAACTAGCCTGCTGAGAGGACATTTCTCACAGTGCAAATACCAACAGACAGCTTTGTAACATATCACGGGATGTAATCCACTTGGAAGACATTTTAGAGATTGAGGGAATTTCAAGATGGAGGCTTTCATGGAACAATGTAGTAAACTCCATTAAGTGCTTAATTCAAAATGACATATTCCAATAAGTTTAACTAACTAGAATGAGACTTTTAAAAATTTCATCTGGAATCTGTGTCCTCAGAAAAGTATTTTATGAAAAACTCCAAGCTATTCTGCTTCATCTCACCAAAACAGGACTACTCTGAAAGGGAGAATGTGCCAGAGATCCACAAATTGATATGATAGGTCTGAGCTGTTTGCTTTCAACCTGGATTCAAATATGCAAGTTTGTGAACAAATCAAGAGTCTGTCCTTTAAAGATCAGCAAGATGTGGTTATGTTGCACCCCTTAGAAAAGTCATTTCTACACAAAGATTGAATTCAAAGGCAAACACATGAGACATGATGAAAGAACAATGACAAAAAATGAATTTTTATTTATGAAGATGTTCTTCAGATAAGGATCTATGAGAAATATCCAGTCCTTGATTTCTTTAGTATTTAATTAACTCAATCAATATTTAATTTCTTCAATAGCTCCCAAAGAAATAAATCCAGCAGATTTGGAAGTGGTAGTGATTGTTGGTTTGTTTTTACTTTTATAACAATCAGGGTATTCATTTCTGAACAAGACATTGCAGTACCGAATTAAATGTGGACTCTACTTGTTTTAATACTCCAAATGTTATACCCTTTAAAGTTTTTCTAATCCACAGCAAAAGAGTAATATTTCTGTCTCTACAAATGTACAGTCAAATTAAAGCCATTGCCTGGACCACAGGTGGCAGTACATGTTTAAGTATGGATATATCTGAGCAGCTCTTGTCAGGAAAGTGCAGGAGGAAAAGTGTGCGTGATCCTTGATTGTTCTAGTTCAATAAGTCAAGATCAGATAACATATTTTTGCCTATATGAAGGCAAGCCTGAGTTAAAAAGATTGCACTAAGTGTAGTAAAGTAATATTAAGGAAACAGTTAATCTCCTGAAAATGAGACAAGTTTATGTTCTAAAGTGACTGTAATATTATAAAAAATGCTATGGAACAGAAAAAGGCTCAGTATATAGTCTATTCTTCTGAGTTCTGATCGCTATTTCTAGGCAGATGAATTAGCTTGTCAAAAGGAAATATGGATGACTTTATTAGTAGATCCATTTCTACCTAGCCGTATATGAACTTCAATGTTTTTCTGATCTTTTTCAGATTTGTTTACTTTACTAAAAATAAACTGTGGTTAGTAACTGCTTTTATCTGTAAATATCAGGGGCTGAGTATGACTCAAACTTTCAAGAGAGTAGAAAATTGAGGAAATTGTCTTAAAAAGTAAGATAAGTTGAAAAGGCAAGAAGGAACTTCTTTTTCCCTGAATAAAAGTATTAATTTTTTTAAAAATAAATTGGAATCTATTTTTAGGAAAACCTTAAAATTAAAAAAAATATAAAGCAATAAAATACGAAGATCTAACTAACCCTGAAACAAGTTAATTGAGGATGCTTGAATTAATGCTTGCAATCTGACTGGCCAATGTATTTCCAGACCCAAGTACTCATGACAGAAAAGAATATTAAAAACATATAAAAGATCTGCTAGAAAATTATTTACATCCAATCACACACCACAGTTTTTGCCATCTACATTAATTAAATATTTTCATTTCTGTAGTATCCTTTACTGCAGCTGACTGATGGATTCTCAGGTGGCAAATGATTAAATGACTTATGTAGTGAAGCTACACAGTGGAAAAAGTAGTAAAAGAGCAGCTGGATCCACTGGAAATACTAAGTCCCATTTAACCAGGGACAAGGAGGAGAACTCTTAGGCTTCCTTCTCACTTTTGAAGCTAGACCTTCATTAACAGCTAGGAGTTCAGAGATAGGGTGAACGAAGGACTTTCTTCTACCTAGTAATGATCAGGTAATGTGTTCTTTTTATCCCCCCCCCCCAGCTTTCTTTCTCTCTCTCCCTCTCTCTCTCTCTCTCTCTTTTTCTTTCCCTTTTTTTCTTTTTTCTTTTTTTTTTTTTTTCTTCTCATTAATCAAGTCTTCACCTCAGAAGATGATTCTTATTTTTTACAGGCTGGTCAGGAAAAATGCCAACCAGAAGGACAGGCATGTTATCAGATTTTAGGAACAGAGGCAAGGCAACTGCTTTTTAAAAGTATTTTAAGATGTATTGTTACCTTCTCCTCTTCCTTTCTGGAGATCCTGAGTTAAATGTGCTAGAAGTAAAGAATTACTGGTGCAAAACTCTGTGAATTTTGAAGTCATCTTGTAAGCTTTGTTATGGTGCTTGCTTTTGCTGAGGCATGAACAAACACTTCTGCAGGAAAATGGCCTTGTCTTGCATCTTATTTATCATGCTAAGCTTGTGCATAATTCCTTATAAGGCAGAGATAAAGTTTTGAGAAGGTCAGCCTGTTACTCCAACCCAAAGACAGTATTTCTTCTTCTCTACAGATACATGCTTAACTATGACACAATACTTTGCTGTAACTAATCTTAGATAACCAGATATCAATATGAGAAAGAGATTGTTATCCTAGACTTTTCTGGGTAGTACTTCCTATATCTTTTTTAGTGACAGTACAAAAAAAGTGATGATTAGACACATGAAAATAGCTGTGGTGGAATTTCTTGTCTTTAGAAGGAAATGACCTTGAATTCTAGTTCTTTAAAATTCATGTGTAGCATTTTATTACTGAAAGGCTGTGTCTTTTGACTTACAGTTTTCCTATGTAAAGGGAGCATCTATCTCTCAGAACTTCTGTTATTAAAAATTCATGTCATTTTTCTTAGAATTTCATTGCTCTAATGACTGGAATGCTTTCTCATTAACAGCGAACTGTATTCATGTTGAGTTTAAAGCAAAAAAGTTTTGTAACGTTGTTATTCCACATGTGAAAGAAATTTTTCTCCTAGACATTATTTGACATCCCCTTGCCCCCCAAATATTTTTGCTGAGGAGACCTATTTCTTCTCAGTCTTCATTTTACAAGATTAATGAGCCAAGCCTTGTATGAGCAGCTCTCCATGGACCATTCTAAGAGTCTTTTCTAAGCATGCTCTAAATTAATTCCTTTTTGTCAACTGTAAAAAGATTGAATACAGTATTCCATAGAAATTCCTATCAGTGCATTATATAACACAATTAACAATTTCCCTCCTTTTGTGGAAGTATCTTACTACTTACATTACAAAATGCATCATACATCCTGGGCTTACACTTACCTCTGCTATGTTGCCTGACAGCATGTGATTAGCTGATATCATCAGGTCTTTTTCCAGCTCTTTCACTTCCAGTTCGTCATCTCATAGCAATAATTTAACTTTGTCTTCAAGTGCTGGACATTGCATGCAGTATCATTACATTTCATCCTTTATCTCTGCAATATCATTGAGTCATCTCAAAGCTGTCAGTACAAAAAAAGAACTGGATAATGTTCCTTAGTTTATAACATTAGCATATTTCATTAATATTCCTCTTTTTTGTGCGAACATCATAAATGGAAATATGATAAAAGTCAGCACTTAAAAGAGGTTATCTCTAGATAGAAAGTAAAGATCTTGTGGCACAGATAGAACGGTGAGATATCACAGATGCTATGACAAACCAAGTAGAAGAGTTGTATGAACTGATATATAGCCATGCTACTTCAGCAAAGGCCTTACATGAGTTTTATTTCAGCAAATAAAGTCAATAGTTCATTCAAATCATTATCACAGAAGATTTTAATAAATAATACTTTCTCACATTGAATTTTTCATTTGAATTTACCTTGTTGAAATAGAGAAGAGAATAAACTCACCTTTCCTTAATATTTCTGCTGTTCAATTAATTTTTTGAATCTGGGCCAAGAGATCAGCTTGCAGATCATTTCTATCAGTTTCTCACACAAACTAGCTGATGTTCTATCTGAATTAGAGTGAACCGCCCCACTTGTTTTCTAAGAAAATATTTATTACATTTTAATCTCATTGGAGTGAGGCCTAAGAAGCTGTTATATCTAGAAACTAAGGAATTAAATGTAATCTTTTATTATTAATCATGTTATCATTAAAAGGGAAAGTTTCTGAAATTGTATATTTTGGTGTTTCAGAAAGAAAACATAATTTCTTAGTTCTGTAAAAGACATATAGTTGTTTGAAAAATCTTCAGCCTGGAGTTCTCTAATTCAAAAAATGTCATTAAGGGCATGACAGTTTTTTACCAGAACGTAAGGATTCAGTGCAATGCAATGGCTCAAAGAGCAAATCTATTAGTTGGATATGTATATAAACAGGAAAATAGTGCGTAATAGGCTTCTAGTACCTATTTAGTTGGCAGCACTATAACTGTTTCTATATACAATTTTGCTATCAATCATTTAAAGAGAATATTGGTAAGTCAAGTCCACAGATGAGGTCATCAAAGTAGACAGATTCCATTAAGCTTTTCAAAGAGAAGTTTTAGTCCCCACTTGTAAACCTATGTAATAAACAAAATGTTGATATCACTCTGTTGTCCGATGGCTGCAAATTATGATCCTAAATTCTAGTGTCACCTCAACTACTTTGAAGAGTGCGAATATTTTAGCACCAGGAAAGCCACCATTGCCAACTGTGTGCTCAAAACAAAACAAACTTTCTTTTCAAATAAATCCAGGAGAGTACTTTTTTCTGCCTTCAGAATAGAAGTCATCTTTCTGTACATGTTTTTGATAGATACTTCTCCATTATAAACTATGCACACTCCAAGCAAAACTGTTGATAGGTATAGACTGGAAATTATAAAGCAGTGTTAACTTATGAAATGGAAAACTTGGATTATTCTTGAGTTGTTTGATGCTCCCTTATGAATCTAAGAAACAGCTTTCTGTCTATCTTTTTTTCCTGATCTAAACTCTAATAAAAATTTACTACAACTTTCAATGAATTTGGGGTTTTTAAAGAAAATTAGGGTGCTCAGCTGTTCATGGATAGGGCAGATACAATTTTCTTCATTTGCCACTGTATTGAATGATTCACCACTGTTTTTCTCATTGCAAAGCATTTTAAGTATGAAAGGTGTCTTACTGAAGCAAATTCTCGACTTTACCTTGTGGTGAACTCAGAGCTTGGGCCAATAAATGATCACGTTAGCCTCAAGATATGTCAATATCACCTCAGTGCCCAGCTGTTTTTTATAGAATGTAACTGAATGAGCTATCCACCACTCAGTATGATTAATTCTTTGTTAAAAAGGTGCATTACAATTGTTGTTGTTGATGCAGTTTCTCAGTAAGTAATTCATTGCTTTTAAAAAAAATCCTTGGTGACTCTGCTTGTCAAAGAGGAGGTAGAAAACAAAACCATAGAATTATTTACCAACATATATTAAGAGTCGTATTCTGTATGAGGCTGAGCTACTGCTTCTAAAACAGAAAACGACTAAATTGCAGTTGCTTAGGAAGAAATTGGATTCTACAAAACATAAAAGCATATCTGCATTACTTTAATGAATATAAAATAATAATTCTTTATGGTGAATAAAGATCACAGATCCACTCAACTTATGATTTAGAACTGGTAATTCTAATAATGATTTAGTTTAGTGATTAAATGCAGATCAATTAATTGTCACTTATGATGCCTATGTAATGATAGCCATATATAGTCTTTGCATAAGATTAAGAAAAGACTCTGGTGTGCTACTTCTAGGATTTCTTTGAGCACATGTGTCATTTTCTTTTGGTAGTAAAAAATACTTGTTCAGTAATAAAGAATGACATCATAAATTGCATACTACGTATTTTCATACCACTCACTGAAAATGGAGCAGAAGTGAAGTGGGCAAATCAATTTACTAAGTAGAAGTTCTGATCTAAAATCTTATAGACAAAACCTACTTTTTTTCAGTTTGAAAATACCATACCTTTTGATTAAAAAAAACCCCCAACAACTGAAGTCTGGATATTGCTATAATTGTGTTTAGCAATGGGACAAGAAAGCATTTACAGGAGGGTATCTAAATACCTTGCTTTCTCTAATGATTCCCTTCATCTGCTATTCAGAAATTCTGCACAACCCAATTAAACCACCAAAAGGTAGAAAAACTCACTGGAGAGAGTTATTTTATATGCTTTTCAGAACTAAGGTAATTTTAGTGAGTATGGACAAGCTCACATAAGCTTCTTTAAGCTTTTGCATGATAAATGAACCATAATAAATGAAACCAACCCTCTGGATCACTTTTCCATCATAATATAGACATGATAAGAGCTATAATAACTACAGTGCAAATTGGACACAGATGGAGGAAATCCATAAAAGCCACTTGAACAGCAGTTGTCAGGATATTAGAAGTTTTAATACCACTCCAAGTGAAGCATCTTCTGCTGGGATGTAGATGGGCAAGTAAAATAATTGTATAGTGTGAAATCATGGAGTACTCAAAAGTGATCCCCAAAGTAGCTTTGAAGCGTCATTGATGAGGTACAGGCAAACTGTATTCTCTACAGTGATGTAGACACTTCAATGCAATCCCAGAGGTAGACCACAACAGACTTTTTAGATTCTTGTATAAGGAAAAGGAAAAAAAAAACCCTCAGACAGTGATACATTGTAAATGAACCCTCAGCAAATTCTATTGTGAATTTATCAAATAGGGTAGGATTGAAAACCATCGTGGAGTGTTTGAACTAACCAGTCCTATTGGTTCATCTGCAAATAGCCACCTATAAGGTTAAGTGCATTTGACCATTACTATTCATTCTACTTTTTCATCCACTCTACTACTTTTCTCAACAAAATATAATTTCTGATGAGATAATATACTAAAGTCCTCCATACATGTGATAGACACTTAATTAGCGGCATAGAGGTACACTTGGAGCATAAATTCATCTCTTGCTTTTGAACACTTTTTACCTGTGAAGTTGTCATTTTCTAATTTCAGTGCTTTCCTATGAACTAAGGAAGTGGAAACTTTCATAGATTATCCTTATAAGATTTCCTTATCTAAGGAAAGCATCTTCATCCTTAGATTTCCTTATTTTCCTCATAGATTTCCTAATTCCATGGAATTTAACATTCCATGAATTTTACAAAACATGTCATTCATCTAACATAAAAAATGTAAGTTCAATTTAATAGAAAAGATGCAATAGTATTTCCATGGTAAAACATTCGATACGGCATTTTTGTTGCCAAAAGAATAGCGTGAAGTAGTCAGATGACTCAAAGATGTGTCTTTAGGGATTGATACGGCACTAATAAGTGTAGGTAATGGTTTACTGGATTAGGATTACTTTCCTTTAAGAATTTTTACTTTACTAATGGTACTTTTCTTTAGAAGGTGTGGGGGAGCAATCAGCATAGTTATGAGCATTACAAAGAGCTAAGATATTTGTATATGCCTAATAAGCATGCTTCAATGGGGTTTATTTGCATTTAGACGATTTATTCATATCATAATCGGATTAAAGCCAGAAAGCAAAAAAAATTCTGTGAACTTGAATTTGTGGTGTGGGATTATTATTATTACATTTAATTTGGTCATTGTGAATGTAGGAAGACTGAGAAGCCACTACAGCCTGCTAGATCTATAATCTGCTTATAAATTTTTTGAACATGTGATTGATCTTTCCTTCTCCAAAAGTTTTAAGATTACATATTTACTTGGTTCATTAACATAACATTCATTAACTACTCTAAAGGAGACAATTTCAAGAAGAAAAAATACATCTTGTAAGAAGTTCTGATCAGAAAATTCATAACAAATACCTTGTAAAAGAAAGTTTTGTAAGTGAAAACTAACCTCGAAAACAAACCTAGATTTAATTCTGAAAACTAATTAAATACAAGTTTATCAATATAGAGGCAGAAATATTAGTTTTTGATTTAGATTTATTTCTAAATTTTAAAAATTTCAGATGTTCACTCAGTGGTATTACTGTGTTGTGTTGGATGAATGTTACCTCAGATTCCTAATTCTGATCTATTTTCCTTTGGAGAACTAAAGCAAAATCTTTTTTTTAAATTCATGCTGCTGTTTTACAGTTAAAATATTATATAAATGAAACATAGTATGGTAGCATCTTTATGGGAATGAATCCACCTTTAGATCTAAAATCATGAGTCTTGACTCTTTGACTAAATCCAGACAAAATGTGTCTGTCTAGATTGATACAGAGAAGGAACATAGGACCAAAGGGATTTGGGCCTCTGGACCCAGACTCCAAGAAGGTGTTCCACAAAATCCCCTTCGTTCATAGATGCCTCATTGTACTGCTAGGAAAGTTCCTTAGGCACCTGCAGGTCCACCTGTATGGCTACCTAGAACTGTCATCCTGCAAGTTGTGCAGGTGCCTGAAATTTGTTGGAGTCAGAAACTACCCTTTCCTCTGCTTAATTACCCTGAGAGGACTCGTATCAATGAGTGAAGGTGCTTTGAGCACCACTGAATATACTCCCATGGGATTCAGCTTTGCACAGAAAAACAAAAACAAACAAAAGTTGCCATGTAATCAGTATGTGTGATGACCTGTGCTGCATTCAACGGAGCTGATTGTGGTGACTGCATAGATGGTACTTGTTGATTGGTGTCAGGCTGAATGTATAACGTCTCAGTGTGGCAGGCTGCTGTAGGGAGGTATGTATAGTGTGAGCAGCTAGAGTAAACAGCAAGAGGTTTTGAACTGATCTTTTAGATGGAATACATTACTGAATGTTTAAAAAGTGAAATTGTAATCAGTTCTATTACTAACTGCATAGTAATAACATGCACACTTTGTTCTAGAAAGAATTTCTGAATGAAGCCCCTTTGATTTAATTAAGTGCCTAAATATACAGTTTATGGGCCTAAAGTATTAAAAGATGTGAGACTTTCTTATTAATCTCCATTCAGAGAAATCCAGTGGATACTGCATATAAACTGTTTCACTGATTCAAAAAATAAAAACATCAAGTCAATCCATATACAATTTTTGCCCTGTGCACATATCATTTTTGCACTGATTTCCTAACTGTAAGGAAAGCCATTAAATTAATGTCCTATTTCTGAAGCCCTAGCTTGCAGACAAAGAAAATCGTAGGTGTTGAACACAGAATACAATTTACTGTATTGTTATTTATAACCAGTTGTAAAGAGGTTATCAGTGACTGAGCTCAAACATCTTTTACACTTGTAGAAATGAAGAAATACAGATAACCAAAGTCAGAAAAAATACTTCAGGGGCCAATGAGTCAGAGCTCTTCTCTCTTGCATGTCTTATAGTACATTTCATTATTTGATATAAGAATGAAAAAGGTCAGCACAAAGGGAAAAAATGGAAGGCTAAAAATTGAGGCATACCACATTTTTTGCCATTCTCCAAGTAAATATACCTTGTTAATTCTTTGTCCAGCTCATGCTTCTATTGATAAACAAGAGTTTCTTCATGGTATTCTTTTTCATTTAAAATAAAATGTAGTGTATTCTAAGTTATTGGTTCCTCTATCAGACCTCTCACCCCTATATCCTTCAACTGAGAGGCAGTAACGTATTGCAAACATAGCTGTGATACACTGTCATGCCAAGTAGCATGGCTGACTTGAAATTGCTTTCACTGGAGGTGCTTAAAAGGGAACTTTTCTGGGGGGAGAGAGGGAAGAGTGTTTCATTTTGGTTTTGGTGCTCCTAATAGTTAGGAAAACATAGATGTTGTAAATTAACATGCATATTTAGTAACTTGGAATAGAATGAGTGATGATTTTCTAAAAGGAACTAATTCTATCACTGATGATGATCTAATTGTACCCTCACATATGACAAGGTTCAGTGGGCTTTTTCTTTATTTATTTATTTTTATTTATTTAATTTTCATTAATTTATTTTTTCCTGCTATCTATCCCATATTGTTATTTTACTTCTCACCCTCAGAGCATGGAAAATTTTATGGCACTGAAAGTCCTGCCTCTTTGGAAGATTACCAACTCAAGCAAGTACACTCTCCTTTAGCTCTTGTTAACTGGGCTTCCACTCCATATTCTTGTTTTATGTATCACAATTCATATATCATCATCCTTCTCACAGTGTAACTATGTGACATACTCACCAGCCACAGATATACGAAGCATATAAAATGTAGTGCCTGGCAATATTTTTGCATTAATGTGGCTTTACTGTTGCAAGTCTTCAGAAGAACATGGGATGACTTCAAAATATTGTTTGGAAGTAGGTACGGAGTAACCACTGAATCAAGGATAAAATATCACCACCCTCCACCATGTTACTGGCAAAATGAGCTGCTGGTTGCAGAGCAGCAGTAGAGAAATGGAACCAGCAGAGCTGTTCCCCAATCACAAACTGGTTCTTTAACATTGAATTACCAAAAAAAAAAAAAAAAAAAAAAAAAAAAAAAAAAGGCTTGACCTCCAAAAAGTGGTTTTAATCACTTTTGTCATTAAGATTCTCCTGAAAACGTCAGGCTTTTGTCAGTACTCAGAAAGCAAGGAATCACCAGGGTAGTTGGTTAGTGTGTCAGTGAGGTGTGGATCACTCTAACCAAGACATAACTGAGTGACAGGGAACTAAAATGCCATCTGCTCTTAGCAGCACCCTAATGCAGAACAGAAATGCTGCTGTCTAGTGGTGAATTTGTAACCTGATATTTCAGTGTGCCAATTACAAGCTAGTCATTTCAGCATAATTCTAAAACAGAAAAGAAAAAATAGTTTTCTTTCCCAAATGACGTACCTGCTACTGACTGAGAATAAAACATAGTTGAGACAGGTCGTTCCTGACCTTCATCCCTAACTTTCACTTAAGCATAAGTTCTGTCCCTGCTAAACATCACAGTTCCACATATAACAGAGAAAACCTTGCAACAAGGTTTGTGCATTTTCTCTACCTTTTAATGGTAATCAATGTCAATTGCCAGCTCATTATAAAACTTCTTCATGGATCATCAGAAATGCAGTGCCTGAGGGGATGGTCTTTCTTATTCCACTGAAAACCAGTTGTACTTGCTATTTCCTTAAGCAAAAAAATGGAGTCTAGAAATTAGCTGACCACAATAATGACTACATCACACACACTAATTATTTTTGCTGGAAAATTTGACTTTCTCTCTGGACATAAAACCTCTTAATGATCCTTAGCAAAGAATAACTTAACAGAGTTTTATGTAAACGAATAACATTTTTTAGATCTATGGTTTTTCCCCCTATTTGCTTTACATCACAAACCCAAAATTAAAGAATAACATTGCCCTGTCTTTCAAAATCATGCTATTCTCAACAATTATAATGTGACCAATTGAGCACCTTTATGGAGCCTTTCATTTTATAATTTTTATGAACCTTTTTTTGCTTCATAAATTTTCCTTAGAGATTAGGTTTTCTTTAACCTAGATGAAAATTGAGGTCCATTCTTTGGACTGTGAATTTGAGCAGGATGGGAGGTAAAGATGTAGTTGGAAAAAGAGACAAAGGTGGCTATATGCGCTGTCTGAGGGGCTGACCCCATGCTGTAAATCAAAGCAGCTCTGTGATTTACTCCATCTTACACAGTCTGAAGCAATTCACTGTGGAGATGTTCAGCAAAGGAGTCTCAGTCATTGCTACAAAATACCTGCCCCAGCCTGCTGTGTTTTGGGGAGATGTAGACATTGGTAGTATATTGCTGTTTTGCCAGCTCTTTGGTATGTGAAGAACTCTAGTGCACTGTGGGAAATCCCCCGCTGGGAAACCTAACCCTGTTTGATTCTTTTTCCACTACAAGAGCAAACCTGTGTCTCGGAAGATTTAGTATTTGCTTACTTATCACAGCAGAAGTGTAAGATTTAGGAAACCTGGGTTCTGAGAAAGAATGTATTCTTGTTATATGACTGCTCTGTGAAACAAGCAGGTTGTCATGCGTTATTACTGCAGTATGCTTTAGTTCAACATGAACACTATAATACAGGCCACTCAACATAATAGCAGACAACAGCTCTGCCCATTGATCTGACTATCACCCTCATATTTTGCAACATTCCCAGTTGTAACAATGAGATTCTGAAAAAGGAAAGGCCTGTGCAGATAACTGAAAAATAATATAAAGTAAATAAGGGAAAACATTTCTATTTTATCAGCTTTTACTGATTTTTTTTTTCTCCCAATCATTGAATTTTCTCTCTGTTGGAAAAGAGATGGGAAAAGAGTGAAGTCAGATATTATTAAGCAATGGAGCCCTATTGTCAAAGGGATCAAAACTGAGCTTCTGCTAAAATGTGCATTATTGCATCCATCACATCTTTCTCCCATTTTATAATGTTAATTCATTCATCTGTATCATCCACCTGTACTTACATAGGTTGCTGTAGTAAAATGAGCCACACATTTCTTTTGTAAGCAACAAATACATGAATACAAATTGAAAATCATCTATGTATTTTTATAAACAGTCTTAAAACTTGGATGAGAAATAAAATTCAGATGGGCTAAGAAAATATGCATGTACCTGCGTGCAGAGTATATGCATTTGTATGGAGGTGTATGCTGGGGAAACGTTGCTGGATGCCCAGCTTATTGCAGTTTTAATAGGAATTACATGACAAGACTCGGGGCAATAACTTCATACCTTTTGGTCTGTATCTTAACTGGTAATCCAGTATGAATACTCAATCTGAGTTTTGTGGGGTTTCCATTCTCTAGCCATCTGTAAGCAGTGTAGTTGTGTCCCATGCATTCTTGCAGATTGGTCACTGAGCTTTGTTGAATTGTGGTTTATGATGTCTCATAAAATTACTATGAGCGTTTCAAAATCTGGAAGGCAAATGTAAGGGCAACATGAAATAAGTGGCACTTACTAGTGGTAGCTTTATAAAATTAAATCATGATCCATGTGATGGTAGTGACTTTCCAAAGCATATTGCTCAAACTACCAGATAAAGTGAAAATCTATGAAGTCTCTGTAGAATTGCTCAGTTTTTAAATGGTACTTTTCAAGGGGACTCTAATAATGCTTCTAACTCAGTAATGATTTTCTTCACAGTCCTCAGCAAATTAGTCTGTTCTTTTGATAAGTAATCAATGGTTCTCACATCTACTGTACAAACTGAAAAAAACAGTGTTTGATTAATAGGGGGTTTTTTTTTTGGACTTATTTAAAAACACAATAGCGGGAGTCTTATGAATTCAGGGGATTCCCTTTCACAACATCTTACCATAATAAAATTTCTAGTAAACTGTCAGTTAATACTTTTGGGACATTTTAATGTTGTTATGCTTTTCAGTAACACATTTACAGATGTGTAAAAATTTGACTTAGTTATTAGAGTACACTTTTAGAGAAATTAACTGACCTGGTTGTGACAAATGAAATATCTTCACGTTATCTGTCTATGCGTTAGCCATATCTTGGACACCAGAGATCTCTGTGAACTTTATGAATGTGTTATCTGTGAATTATTGGTATTGTTCTTTCCAAGTATTTATATTGACAATGTCAGCATGCAATTGCACATGAGATCTTAGAAAGATGCAAGGTTTAGAGAGACAGAAGAAAGAGTGGAAATTAATAAAGTAAAAAGTCAAATGAAGTATGCTGAGCTTCATGTTATCTGTGTAATTACTTGAAAACTTTTAATCTCCCTGGATCTCTGTACTCTTTCTAAACATATCCTTTTTTCATGATAACAGCAGTCATGGCCTCCATCTTCGGGCAGAACTGCAAAGCTGGGTGGGCCTTTATGACTATGGAACTAAATGAGGTGTTGGAACCCACACATGAGGACCTTTCCAAATTTGATGTACCCAAATTTCTTCACCATAACATATCTCTACCCTTTTGCCATTTCAATTATAGATTATATGGTAGTCATGAGTCAAACACAACAAACAAACAAAGAGAATGATCTTGTCATGGAACAAGAATCTTAATTTAAAACAAGACAGTGGTGTGAAGTCTAGAAGCAGATATTAATGTATCTTTTTCATTCTTTATTTTTAATTGTACTATTAAAGAGGTCTGGTATTCCCACCTGGCAACTATTTGACATAAATTAAAAGAAAGTTAATTACTCCAAGAAAGATGATTGATTAGAGCTACCTTTTTTAATTGAATGTTCATTCATTTAGGATCTGACAAAAGTGATTATTTTTTAATTACTAAACTGTTAACTGGTTTTGGAGGAGGACAACCGAAAGCTAGAAACTAATATTTGTTTTGTAGATATGTAACCTACATGGTCTTTGTCAGTAAACATTTAACTTCAAATTGAAGTTTATACTACATTTCTATTAGTTAAAATACATTTACTATTTCACAGTAATTAATTTTTGCTTTTTCAAAGGCAACTGAACTGGAACTTTTGTCTTAAAAGGAACAAACTGCAAAAATTAGGAGGACAAGACCTGATGCTTCCCTGTCAGGTACTCCCATATGCTACAGTTTTGCAGTTAGAGAATAGAACTGTTCTTCATGTTCATGAACAGGAAGACCTGCTAGGAAAACAGGTCAAAACAAAATTAAAAAGTATAGGTATAGACTTCTGCATGACTGCTTAACTTTCAAATATACCTTTACTGTCCAACATAGACACTTAAAGAACTCCTATCTAATTTCACCCACCTTCTTTCAATCAGAAACTTCATTGTGAATCATATGTGAAATACTGCAAGAGTAAATGAATTTTCACCTCCATAACAACGACTTTGATTGTAGAAGGGCTTGTAATGCTTTGTATCTGCTCTAGTATGTATTACCATCTGGTGTCCAGTTGGAGAATTACAACTTATAAATATATATGTATATGTATCTATGTATGTGTATCTAAGTATACATTTTTAATGCTTTGCCATATGGTATCTGATGCTAAAATTCTAGCATAAAAAGTGAGATTTAGAATCCTATCAAGGGCAACTGACAGTGGCAGGATTCTGAAACATTCGACATACTTGTGTTTAACTACAAATTAAAAAAATAAAAAAACAAGTAAGAGTGTATAAGAAGCTTTTGTTGAATCCAATATTTTGTTAACAAAATAAAGTTAACATTGATCCTGAGCCACAAAAGATGGTTATATGGTGGACGTACTGAGCTGGAACTCGAGAGTTTTGAGCTTGGTTTTTTTTTACTTTTTCACGTAGTTTTGGCTCCATCTTCTGTACTAAATTTGGTAACTGCCATGGTCCATATGGATGGTATGTAGAAGATAACTAATTGTCCTTTTTATTTATGTTGTAGTTCTGAAATAATTCAGGTTATATGTATTTATGGTGTGGCTAACACCCTGGCACTAATGATTTAAACTCATTATGACTAATGGAACTCAGGAACCTGCATTCCAAATTTACAGATACCTGCCAGCTCATGTGAAGGAGTTTTTCCATTGGTTCCTGAATTATATATGACAAGCATTATTTATCTGATCGTGTAACTGGAACACAGAATATACTATTTTTTCTTCAGGAGCAGTCAGTCACTTGACTGTTCAACAATGTGCTAGTTAATTGGGACAAAATTTTTTTTTACCAGTCTTGCTAATTGGGAACAAAACTGAAAGGAGAAACAAACTGGATTGGGCCATTGTTCTGGCAGATATCTGAGGACATTAAAATCAATGAGGAGAAAAAAAGAAATTATATGTGGGCATCAGCACTAGCATGAAAGTCAACAGCCTGTGTGGAATAATGTAGAAATCAAAGTTGGTTTTGAGAATGAAGGAGATTGAGGCTGTCATCAGAAATTGAATTTACAGCTAAATACCTTTGGCCATACATATTGCATGAACATTAATACCAGGTTAATTTATCTTGATTAATGTTGTTATGATGAATATCGAAGGCATTAATAATGATTAATCTATTTGTTGCAGCATCTTGCTGACTGGGATAATATTTTGTAAAACTGGCACTAGCACTGTGCATCTGTCTTTGCTATTTATGTAGATCTAGATGCAGAATAATTTATATGATGATTGCTGCAGCTCTAAAAATGTAGGCTTCATGAACTTTGCTTTTTAGGTGTCTGATTGCAAATTCACTGGCACTTGCCAATACTCTTAGTGAATGCCAGATGAAAATCTGTTTCTTCCTTTCATAAGCTTTGTTATTGGGTATCAATATTATTTTTTTCCTGAATATAGACTAACCAGTCAGAAGAGATGGGCTGACCTTATATATACTTCAGATGTCATCTGTGAGTGACATTTAAAACATAGTGCACAAAAATCAAGAACTTTCTTGATTCACATTGCTAAGTATTAGGGTTTTTTTTTTTTACCTCTTTGAAGTTATCTAAACTGGCTATTAGATATAGAGCAAATGCAACATATGCTTAACTTTTTGCAAGTCTAGCATCTGAAATTGAGAAGGTGCATGGTGCCTTGTGTAGGAATGGAATAAATATCAGCTCCAGGTGACAGTAAAATTTTAGCTACTTTCTAAATGCTCTAGGAGCAAAAAAACCCAGTGTGCTTCTTCAGTAGTAACAATACCTAACCATCAGCTAACTCTTTGCATTGCCAAAGACAGTAAAAACATCAATGATTTAAATTCCTTATCACATTTTTAATAGAAACTAATCACAGAGATGTGATTTTCTAAGAAAAGAGAGTTATAAAGAACAAAATATTTCCCTCTGTTTTTTTTGAAAACAAAAAGTCTGATTTTATAAGGATTCACCATAGAAAGAAACATGCCTTTCAGGTCCAACATTCAGGAATGAAAGAATAATTCAAGAACAGCTAATAAGTGGCTGATCACTAAGCAGATGACATCCAATGATAAGACTGGAATTATTTCTGTTAGGTATCACGAAAACATGACATGCATTGTAGCTTATCATTTCTGTGATTAAATATGTGAATTGGAGGCAAAGAAGTAGTGCAAATATGGCAAAACAAATGCCTGCTTTTTATGTAGAGGAATAATGAGGCGTATGCTCTGGACAATTCTGAAAGCTGGACAGCTGAGGGGTTTTTGTTTATTTCCTTTCTTCATACAGGATCCAAAATTTGCCAAATGTACTGTTAAATCACAGGTTCTCTTCTTTTCTCCAACTTTAACTTAGAAACCTGATAATAACAGACCCAAGCTCACAAGCATACTAGAAGTAATGCATATTCCATTAAACAATTATGTTATTTTTAATAGGATGAGTTATAAATTCATAGGTGAAATTTTAAAAATGTCTTCTGCCAGCTTCTGAGGTTTTAAGTCTGCCACCTAAAATCTCCTGGGCAGCAAATTCCTGAAAAACAGTGGAAAAGTCCTTTAGTGTCCTCGTCTGTACCCTTCCTAAACTGGGTGAGCACTTTGACACTATCCCAACAACACATCAATCATCAGATATGAGACAGCACAGAAGATACTGCAATTAGTTTCTGGTATGAAATTACTATCCTACTGAACAAAGAGAAGGGAGAGGCAATCCATGTCTAAGAGGTGTCTCAAAGCCATTACAGTTCCTGTAATTCCTCTGGAGTTTAGCTAGCCTCATTGCTCTAGGCTGTGCTTTTTGGAGAGTCTAGCAATATGTGATTTTTTTTTTAATGGAACATTTTAATAATGTTAATGGAAAGAATTCACTGACTGATCTCAGAACCAGCTGCTTCATTATGCACTGCATATCTATTTCTTATGCAACAGCATAAACTTCAAGTGAAGTATACTTCTAAAAATAAGGAATGCAAAGGATCTTTTCATTTGTTTCATTTACTTATTAGATTACCTAATTTTCTCTTTGAGGAGTGGGTTATAACTCACATTTCCCATTTCATTAATACCCTGTTACCATTATTAAGGGGATTTGAGCTTTGACAATGTAAAATTAGTCAGAAAGGCAAACACATGTGGTCTTAGCATAACTTTGCAGTTGTATGACTGTTATGAGTCATACAATCTGTAATGCTGATAGAACTTGATCTCATTCTGAATAAAACTATAGTCCTGTAGAGAGGTAAATGGATAACAAGGCTGGAAAACTACAGGCATAACTTGTTTTATTGTGCTTCGTTTTATTGTGCTTCGCAGATATTGTGGTCTTTACAAATTGAAGGTTTGTGGCAACCCTGTGTCAAGCAAGTCTTTTGGCACCATTTTTCCAATGTGTGCTCACTTCGTGTCTCTGTGTCACATTTTGGTAATTCTTGCAATATTTCAAACTTTTTCATTATTATTATATCTGTTATGGTGATCTGTGATTGGTGATCTTTGATGTTGCTATTGTAATTGTTTAGGGGCACCATGAACTGTGCCCATATAAGATGGTGAACTTAATTGATAAATGTTGTGTGTGTTCTGACTGCTCCACCGACTGGCCATTCCCCTGTCTCTCTCCCCCTCCTCAAGCCTCCCTATTCCCTGAGACACAACAATATTGAAATTAGGCCAGTTAATAACCCTACAGTGGCCTCTAAGTGTTCAAGTGAAAGGAAGAGTTGCATGTCTCTCACTTTAAATCAAAAGCTAGAAATGATTAAGCTTAGTGAGGAAAGCATGTCGAAAGCCGAGACAGGCTGAAAGCTAGGCCTCTTGTGCCAAACAGTTAGCCAGGCTGTGAATGCAAAGGAAAAGTTCTTGAAGGAAATTAAAAGTGCTACTTCAGTGAACACATGAATGATAAGAAAGCAAAACAGCCTTATTGCTGATACGGAAAAAGTTTTAGTGGTCTGGATAGAAGATCAAACCAGCCACGGCATTCCCTTAAGCCAAAGCCTGATCCAGAGCAAGGTCCTAACTCTCTTCAATTCTATGAAAGCTGAGAGGGGTGAGGAAGCTGCAGAAGAAAAGTTTGAAGCTAGCAGAGTTTGGTTTATGAGGTTTAAGGAAAGAAGCCGTTTCCATAACATAAAAGTGCAAGGTGAAGCAGCAAGTGCTGATGTAGAAGCTGCAGCAAGTTATCCAGAAGATCTAGCTAAGATAATTGATGAAGGTGGCTATACTAAACAACAGATTTTCAGTGTAGACGAAACAACCTTATAATGCAAGAAGATGCCATCTAAGACTTTCATAGCTAGAGAGGAGAAGTCAATGCCTGGCTTCAAAGCTTCAAAGGACAGGCTGACTCTCTTGTTCGGTGCTGATGCAGCTGGTGACTTTAAGTTGAAGCCAATGCTCATTTACTGTTCCGAAAGTCCTAGGGCCCTTAAGAATTATGCTAAATCTACCTGCCTGTGCTCTATAAATGGAACAACAAAACCTGGATGATAGCACATCTGTTTACAACATGGTTTACTGAATATTTTAAGCCTACTGTTGGGACCTACTGCTCAGAAAAAAAGATTCCTTTCAAAATATGACTGCTCATTGACAATGCACCTGGTCACCCAAGAGCTCTGATGGAGATGTACAATGAAATTAATATTATTTTCATGCCTGCTAACACAACATCCTTTCTGCAGCCCATGGATCAAGGAGTAATTTCAACTTTCAAGTCTTATTATTTAAGAAATTCATTTCATAAGGTTGTAGCTGCCATAGATACTGATTCCTCTGATGGATCTGGGCAAAGTAAACCGAAAACCTTCTGGAAAGGATTCACCATTCTAGATGCCATTAAGAACATTTGTGATTCATGGGAGAAGGTCAAATTATTGACATTAACAAGAGTTTGGAAGAAGTTGATTCCAACCCTCATGGATGACTTTGAGGGGTTCGAGACTTCAGTGGAGGAAGTAATTGCAGATGCAGTGGAAATAGCAAGAGAACTAGAATTAGAAGTGGAGCCTGAATATGTTACTGAATTGCTGCAGTCTCCTGATAAAAATTTTATGGATGAGGAGTTGCTTCTTATGGGCGAGCAAAGAAAGTGGTTTCTTGAGATGGAATCTACTGCTGGTGAAGATGCCTTGAACATTGTTGAAATGACAACAAAGGATTTAGAATACTATGTAAACTTAGTTGATAAAGCAGTGGCAGGGTTTGAGAGGATTGACTCCAATTTTGAAAGAAGTTCTATTGTGGGTAAAATGCTATCAAACAGCATTGCATGCTACAGAGAAATCCTTCATGAAAGGAAGAGTCAGTATCGATTGTGGCAAACTTCATTATTGTCTTATTTTAAGAAATTGCCATAGCCACCTCAACCTTCAGCAACCACCACCCTGATCAGTCGTCAGCCATCAACATCGAGGCAAGACCCTCCATCAGCAAAAAGATTACGACTCGCTGGAGGCTTAGATGATGGTTAGCATTTTTCAGCAATAAAATATTTTTTAATTAAGGTATGCACATTTTTTTTTAGACACAATGCTATTGCACACTTAGTAGACCACAGTATAGTGTAAACATAACTTTTATATATTGGGAAACCAAAAAATTTGTGTGACTCGCTTTATTGTGATATTCACTTTATTGTGGTGGTCTAGAACTGAACCTGCACTATCTTTGAGGTATGCCTGTATTGTGATAATGAAATGTGTATCTACCTTCAAAAAACAAGCTATAAAAATGTGGTATAAAAGATCCACTTAATCCATGTTATATTTGTTCCAATGGCCTTTCTGATCCTTTATAGACAGTCTCATTGTTGACAGCTTTTCCTATTAATCTCCTCCTAGTTGGTGTAACATATGCTGCTCTTGCAAGTTCTTCATCCATGTCATAAAAGCGTATCATCCATAATAGCAGGGTACAGGAACTGAGCTGCAGGGCTTTTTTCTATTTGCTTCTTCCTGATTTTTCTCTTTTTTAGTCACTGCTACTGAAGGGAGAGATGGATACAATTGCTTACTGTTACTGAGAATATGGGCATCTAAGGAAACCAGCCAATTAGAAAGAGGTCTTACTGAGAAATAAAGATATGCACTAGTTTAGAACTCTTCTCATTTTTTAAATCCTTTAATTACTAGAGATGCAGCTGTAGCGGACAGATGAGTGAACTTTTGCCTAAAACATTTCTTGGTACATAAGGTGCAAGCAAACCATAACCCCAAACAAGCCATCTGTCTCCAGCAGAAACAGGACTGAGCTGCTGCGACCCCCAAAATGGTCTCCCTGCGACCACCCAGGACACACCGAGCCTGCACTGAACCAGATCACGATCAGGCAGAGACTTTGGGACCTGGACTATAAATTATTGCCGCTTAGCACAACTTCTATAAAACTTGCTTAGCATGAGTAGTTAAATTTGCTGAAGCCTTAGGCCGCACTCCCTAGTTCAGTAAGAAAGGGCCCTAGAGCTGGTGCAGGCAGGAATGATAAGGGAGTTACCAGCAGTTTGCATTCCGGTGCACTGCTGAAACAGTGGTAATTGCTGGAATTACCACCTCTTTGTCAGGACCTTGAGAGACAATGGCTGGACCCAAGAAGGAAGACACAGCTGTCAGCAGAAACGGCAACAGTAAATGGCCTACCTAGGGACAGTGATGAGACCCAATAAGGAGCAGGAGACCCCAGACCTAAATATTACTATTGGTCTGAACTACCACATGAGGGGTGGGAAACTTGATTTGAAAAAACTGTAATTGCCCAGGGATTTCTTTGTTTGGGGTCCCTTGCCGGAGGCACCCAGCCTGAGCTGTAATTCGAACAGAGTCAGCAGAACATCATCGGCCTTGGAGTGGTGGTAGATAGCTTCTTCTCTCCTTTTCCAACTTTCTCTGTCTTTTCCCCTTACCCTTTTTCCCTCTCTCCTTCTCCTTTTCCCCACCTTTTCTCCCCACTTCGCAGAAAATAAAGTTAAAAGGTTGTATGATATTTGACCGGTTTTAGCGTCTTAATCTCATCCTTGGGATGGTAATGAAACCCTCCTGATATTGGATCGGGACAGCAGCCTATGCAAAGTAGAACACTTTATTTTCTGTTGACTCCCTAACCTTTTGATGAATCTGAATTGATCCTGTTTGAACTGGCTTTTCTTTCAGAAAACAATATTGAATAAAGAATGCACAATTACAGAGAACTCACAAAAACAGCAGGTAATTTTTCTAATAGCTAATTACTTACTCTCTTTGTTAAACAGTGGGCATCTTAATCTAGTCTGTACTAGTCTAGATTCAGTGATATCCACTGGGTCACAAAGGTAGCCTTCCAGCTGATGGCTGCCAGATTGCAAAACCCTCTTCTACATTTCATTTCCAAGTTTATTTTCTGTTTAGATACTACAGTTGACTCTTATCTTCCTTTTTGATGAGTTAATCAGCTTAAGCTCCTTGAGCTTTTTTTTTACTCTCAGCGGTCTTCAAATTATCAACATTCTCCCTGATTTATGGATACCATTGTTACAGTCAACAAATGTCAAATGAGAGGTAATGTATTCTCCTTAATCTTACTCAGCATTCTCCTTCTTGCTCATCCAAGGATCACATTTTATTTTGGCTACAGTACAGCACTGAGAGTTCATTCATCATCCTCCATGACTTCTTTTCAGAATCATTGTTTCCCAGGGAAAGTTCTGCCAGGATAGGTGATGCAATTATGACATTAACTTTTTATTGCTGTTATATGATCTTAAGTATGGATATATCATAACATTTCTTTATAAATCCATTTGGCTTGTGTTTAGATTTCCAAGAGATTCTGCAGAGAGGCTATATGAGTCATCATGATGTAGTTTAGGACATAACCCTCTCTAATCCTCTCTCAAGAAAAAGTGGTGATTGCTTTCTTTCCAGACATCATCCCAATAACATATTCTTTTGACTTTTTCATTCAAGCCTGACACCTGGAGCAAGCGTGACAAGTGATGCAGGCCAGAGAATCTATTAACCCATTTCTGACCATAACCCACCATGTGTAATTAAAAATCTAGCTAGCAAATAGCATGGCCAAATAGGAAAAGATTTGTAAGGACAAAATAGTTTGTGATGAGGACCTGGCATCCACACTATCATTCCTTGGGGGGGGGGGGGGCAGGGATTTACTTCAGATTAGCCTGAGTCTGGTCTTGCAGACCGAGTGCTCATTTGCAGCTGGAGTACATGAGGTACATTCTTGGAGTACATTTTCTTCATCTGAAAGGAATCCAGATGATGCATTCAGTCTACTCCATGATGTGAACCAAAGCACAGTAAATGCACAAATGAACAGTGCAGTAAACAAGGATGAACTGAAATTCCTGAACTGAACTGGAATGCTAAAGGAAAGTCGTCTGGTGACTCCGATACAAGTGGACAGCCAAAGGATTTACTTTTTTCATATTTACTCATGCCTCGATTAATTTTGTTAGCAACATCTTGATTCTTGCCTCAAATGACTTCTAATCTATTTCCCTTTATTGACACATTTTAGCTCTGTTTTTGCTATTAAAGCCTTCTAGACTACTCTAGCCTACCTGTTCCTTAAAACAATAAATAGCCTGTATATTGAGTTGAAGGCTGTAACTATTTTACAGCATCATCTCTCCACAGGCAGAATGTTCCGCAAAACCAAAACATTTTCTTTGTATCATTTGCCATGTCAAATATCTAACTCCTGAATTTTATAGCCTCCAACTTTCTTATATATTTGTAAATGTGGAAATCATTGAGAAGAAAACTTGATAGCCTTTTCCTTAATTTTACTTTTTAACAGGCAGAATTCACTTATAATTCTTGAGCTATCCCAATCAGAAGTGTATCCAGGAATCTTTGACACAGAGATTTCCAGCTACTAGCTTCAAACATATCAAATTTTAGTGACATCTATTATTTTGGGATACAGAAAGTGACTGAATTATCCTTTCTTCTCTTTCTTACAGAATGCCCATTACACCATTCTTGGCTTCTTGGCTTATGTCTTGTCTGAATACTTGGAAAGCTCTCTGTTTAACATGCTTTATTTCCATATGCTGTGGACTTTGCTTTTATTCATTGATTTGGTAGTTGAATATGTTCAACAGTCTCCCTTCCACTCTGGCAACTGAAATTCCAAAAAATGTCTGCACTTTCCATAATGAAACATGATGGATATATATACCAGCTCTGAGGAATTCTGTTATTTTTCTCTCTGAGTGTTATAGGTTCCTCATCTTAATATCTTCATGTATCTTACGTTGCTGGAAGTTACTAACTGCCAGATCATCTCCATGTCTATTTGGCCTTCAGAGTCTTTTCTTTTTTCTTTGAATCAGAAGCATTAATGGTTCCCAAACTACTCAGAGATTTCAAGTAGTGGAGCTGACCAGTAGAACTTTTGCTCTCATCAGCCCCTGTGCAATATCAGATCCATCTCCTGCTGGTAAGGTTTAGGCTTCCCATTCTCCTTTCCAGTGACCAGCAGAGAACTGCAGTTGTCATCACCTTCAATCCTATGTGTATGTGTCTGTGTTAGGAACAGTCTTTCAGCACAGAATGAGAAGGGTTTGGGTCTTAATGAAAGTCAGCACAGACTTGCTGTTATTGGTAAGGCGACTACACAAATAACAGACTCCTGGTATCCAATCACATAGAAGTGGTAAGGAAGCATTTCTTCAATCCAGGTCTCCAAGCATTTAAAGATTTTTTTTTCTCTTTATTTTTTTCTCTTTTTTACAGCTTAAAGATAGCAGAGTGGAATAGCCTTGTATCTATAGTGTATGCTTAAATTTTCCTTACATTTCATTAAATTAATCTTTCCTCCAAACATTTTTCTGCTTACACACCAAATACTAGATAGACCCAACAGAGAAAGCCTTTCTAATTGAGTCCACCTCATGCATAGCACAGGTACAATATCTTACAGCTTTTTTGTGCCTGGTGCCATGGCTTCATACCGCATCTCTTCTAATTCTTCCACCTTTATTTAAATGGCAGATACAAATAACAATATGAAATAGAGTGGGAGGACAGGGGGAGAGGGCAGCATTGTGCCAGTCTAAAAAAATGCTTTATACAGCATTTATTATACTAAATTATACTATGCTAAATTATAATATTTTATACCTATATTACTTATCACCTAATATATGTTATATATATTTACATATATTTATATTTACATATATTTATTAGTATATTAGTAATATTAGTATTACTTATGTTGCTATATTACTGTGCAATATGCTATATCCTGTACTGTATGCAATACTGTTGCTGTAATACTATATTATATATATTAGTACTACACTGCACTATGATACTTGTTTGTTATACTAAAGGCCGTTGTACTGAAAATTAAAAAGGAAAGAAAAATGCTTGAGGCTGACAATTATGGACTGTAGATTCATTGTATTTTACTTCTGGCCAATACAATTTTTTGACTAGCTGTTTGTGCATTGAAAGAGTTGGCAGTGAGTGGTGGTTAAAATTATTTCTGAATTCTGGTCAAATCCAATCAACATTTTTAGGCTAAAAATTAGGGTGATTTTGGAAGCATTTATAATTTTTGTTTTGGAGTGAGGTGTTAAGATCAAGTGTATTTAATAAGACTAAAATGTATATTCTTGCTAGTCTAAAAGCCAAAATATATTTTTTTCCCTTGCAGTCTGAGGGGGGGAGGTTATTAGAGAAAGAAAAAGGAATTTCATTATGCTTTGTTTTGAAAACATATCAGCCTTGGAACAAAAAAAATAATTTATTTGCACATTTTTACCATGGTCACACAGCAGCACTCTTGGGGTATAAATAATACTCCTCTGCTTTTAATGTAACTACTGACTTTAGGGATTGTATAGCATCCCAGGCTCTCTGGCTTAGTCAGTGACCGATCTCAGCTCGTTTATTTTGTAAACAAAGCAAAGCACTCTTTGTTTGTTTGGTAGGCTTCTTTGCTGGTGACGAATAGAAACAATATCGACACCATGAAGAACCTTTACCTTCAGCAACTGTTGGCCTAACTCTGGTAACATAGCTCTGCACAGAATATGGGAAAACTGCAAGTATGAATGTGAAAGTGTAATAATGAAACTCAAGGACCTTCCAGTTGTGCATTGTTAACTTTCTATTTATGTATTTTGTCTCCCAGCCTACCAGATGAACAGAAGTCTGTGTTGAGCTCTCCACATACGTAGGTCCAAATTCTGAGTCCTTACTATAACATGAGAAGCTGACAATATATATGGACAACGCAGCTGTATTCTTTTCAGTTCACTTTTTTTCCTTTATCGGGTCCTGTTTGTAAATATCTGCAATCCATCCACTATTTCCATTAGATCTATTTGAGGTTCTTCAGTATTCTATCTAGCAGATTGCATTAATGACTTCTTGTGTGCAAGTTTTGCTGTCCTCTTCCTCAGGTCCTCACTTACTGCTTTTAATAACACCACACAACAACTATCATAGAGTATTTGGTAAAATGGTGAAATTTAATCACACATTTCTATTTTTTCCTTTCTCTCTCAACCAATTTTGAAATTTCAGGGAAAAATTACTTTTACGATTCAAAACTGTAATAGAGCAGAATTCATCTATCCTATATTTAGAGATTTAAAATGTTATGGTGCAAAACTAAGCTAATTGTTTATACTTCTTCTATGGTCAGTGCACAGATATCTGAAGACTTGTCTCTAATAGAGTTAGGAGGAATTATCCTCTGGAGCTAGCTATTTCACATCATAAACTATAAAGGGAGCCAAGGCAAACAGTCAGCACTTCTATAACTAACTTTCAGACATCTAACATCCTTTCACTGAGTGTACTGTAGAGTTTTTTTGGTTTTCTTTTCCTTCTGAAAATCTAAATATATTATGTCCTTTATGAACAATGTTGCAGATGTATTTCATAACTCAGAGCATAGTAATGGTGTTTTTCGCTGTTAGATATGCTATTTTCCTATTAAGTTCATATGTGTCTGTAAATTCTTTAATTATTGCTTTAATACAGTTATTTTTCTGAACAAAACTGGTGCTTCATAAATCCCAAAATCACTTTAGTGACTCTCTCCTCTCATTCTCCTTTGGTACAACTAGTGATTTAAATGTGTCCATCTACCATAGTCATAGTGTATTCATTATCTCTAGTTAGCAGTGCAGAATTCACAAAGGCACAATGTGCGGTAATAAATTCCTCATGACTTTCTTTTAAGCTGTTCAGGGAAGAGCCAACTTAGCCAAACATTTGGGGTCATGGATAAAAATGAACTAATTTATGATGAACGTTCCCTTTTTGTTTTTAAAAGAATGGTTAAAATAGGTATACTCCAAAGGCAGTTAAAGCTTAATGCTTAGGAAATGAAGCAGGCCTAACTATATTTGTTCAGTGAACAATAGATCCTGTGGATAGACAGGGAGGGAGCTAGACTCATCAAGAAGTCTCAGAGTGGGTAAGATGTAGCCAAACCTTGGAAGCTCTAGCTGAACCATAGTTGTCTATATTCGTTCCTTTCCATTCTGCATGGATAGTGTTAAAGAAAAGTGCCTACAGCTTAATATAAATTTAGAACAAGTTAGAATTGCCTAATGGATTGGGGCTGGTCCTCAGAAACAGGGAGCTATAATCTGCTCTCAGAAAGTCCTTCCTTCAAAACATGAACTAGACTGAGCAGAAGTCTAATATTTAGAAAGAACTAGGCAAGAAAAAAAGCAGCCTTTGGCAGATATTTCTGAACTAAAGAGCTACAAGTTTAAGAGACATAACCTCTTATGTTTTGGGATGCTCAGGGAGATTGCATGCAATGAGCAACTGTTTTTAATTTTCAGCCCAGCTGACATACTATGTTTAGAACTTAATTTCTGCCCTTTTGGAGCACATAAACACTTTATTTCAGTATTCACTAATTTCTCCCCAAATACAGTAAGCAAAAGAAAAAAACATTTTAACAGTCCAGCTTTTGCTAAAAACGGGATATTGTTTTTCATGTTGGATGCTGTTTACTATTTAACTTACACATATCTTCACTGAAGCAGTCTGTGGTGTACAGCAATGGGAGATGAGAAATCTAATTTTTTAAAAAGAAACGTTTTCATTGGAAATTGAATCTGGTAAGGTTGGCAGCTCCTCAAATGATGCAGGACAATATGCTAAATAAGCTCTTTTGAGGAGCTAAATGGCATTTGAAATGCAGACAAGAGGTTATTTCCAAAAGGCTACAGAAAACAAAGGGTGTACTTCATGTGAGAACTGCTTAAAAAAGTAGCTGTAAACAAAAGAAAGTGTGGAACTATTCTACTGTGTTAACACTGAACTCTATTTATGTTTCTTATACAGTATTGGAAAAAAGTTTGAAGTACAATACCTTATTCTAATTATTAACATAATTATCTCTGTGATCTTTCTATGTTAGTAGAAAATTTTCTGTAGTCTTATTGTAAGAAAAGGAAAAAGCAAGTATATTGAAAAACTAAATATACTTCCAGAACAAGCAGTCCTATCAGCTTTTCCTGTTTGTCACAAAGAGAACTGTTAGATTAATTATCTTTAGGTAGAGGACTTGAGGACTAGAGGAAAATCTTGTGATTTTTCTCCCTTCTTCAAATGGACCTTCTGTTCTAGTTTTAAAATCCTGTTCATGGATGACTATTTTTGTGGCATAGACACAACTCCAGCAGCTGTAGAAGGCATTAAAATATCCAGCTGCTTTTCTTCACACATCAGACAGAAAAAACAACCATAAAAGACAGAGTGGGAAGGACCATTTAAATACTCCAAACAGTAATGCTATAGCACAAAGTCAGCTGGCTTAGTCAAAATGATCATCATCTCACTTGCAGAAATAACTGACATAAACAGGTGATGATTCTTCACACTTTCTCTTTTCTTGACTGCCCAGTTTGTGAAATAGAAGCAATAAAAATTTCCTGCACCAAAGGGAGGAGATAAATCCATTTGCCTTTATCAAGAGTTCAGAAAATATTGTCACAGGGACCATAGAAAAACTTGTAGGTAAAGGAAACTGATGACCTTATTTCACAAAAGTCACTGAACAGCCATCAGACAGTAAAAACATGTCACTTTTGAGTTAAGTGAGATCTAAACCAATAAAATCCTCTGAACAACCTCCCAGAATAAACAACATCCATCAAATTGTACTTTTATAAGAATATGAAAGCTAGTGCCTTAGAATGATCATCTGTTTCTGGATGCTTTGACCTTCTGCTGCTTGGTGGAGGAGTTCCCCTTAAGTTTAAGTGAGTGGAGGTACAAGCTGCCTATGTCTTACAATTGTAACTCTGCAGCCCATAGGTTTGGTTACACTGTCTTTATCAGAGGTCCTAAATAAAACTATCATTGGATAAAACTTCTCTCCTTAAGGTGATTTTTCACTTAAGTCAAAGACTATATACATATATAAGTACACATAATGTTCATTTTTTTGAGGAAAAATAGCTTATTTGCCCATTCAAATATCTGTCTTGATCACCAAAGATAAGGTATTGAGTTTTGTGAAGAGAGTTGTAAGAAAATAAAATTTCCTCCTCCTTTAGAATGTTTTAGGCACGTTTCTTATTACCATTTTACCATTTTCACTGGTGCTAAAGAGTCTTTTTAAGTGTAAAACCCAGTAAACCCAGTGATTCTGTGTTTATGCACTGAGTATGTTATACTGATATGCACTGAATCAGTTATTAATAATTAGAGATTGCATTTGTTTAACTTAATCCTTTACATGCGAGGTTTTTACAACTAACACTGAAAGTCAGCAGCTTCAAAAGTCCAATTCATTCTGTTCACCTTTTCTAGAACTGCAGCCTAATCTGTGATAAGTCTGATTCATTTAAATTTCGGCCTGATTTTTTTTATATCCTCTTGTGCTAGAAAGATAATTAGAACATAGCCTTTGAAATCTTTTAACCAATTTAGATCATTTGGGAATCTATGCTCAGTTTGCCTGCTGTTTTGATAATAAATGAGAATTCATCCTCCAAAAAATCTTGGCCTTGTTAGTAACCCTAAATGTTGGATAACAAGCGTACCATTTAGGGTCCATTAGCATTGCCTGGCACGCATTCATAATAGTGTATTAATAGTCCTGTTTAGGTTATAAAATAGCTGAGATGAAAAACATTGAGAATTGCTCAATGCTTTGTATTAAGTTCTGGAAAAGTTAGGGCATCTCTGACAAGAGCTAGGAATAGAAGTCAAGGGACTATGTCCCTAATTATAGAATCATTAGCACTTCTTGAAAAAATGGAACAATAAAATATTACTGCTCTTTTTGAGGATATGATCTTCCAAATTTTTCTGGAGCTTCTGAATGAATGGCTTTGTTTCCAAAAGAAAAGAAAAGAAAAGAAAAAAGAAAAGAAAAGAAAAAAGAAAAGAAAAGAAAAGAAAAGAAAAGAAAAGAAAAGAAAAGAAAAGAAAAGAAAAGAAAAGAAAAGAAAAGCACTTTCCAGTTCCACAGGCTTTCCTCCAACAAGTTCCTGCTGTCCTGTGCTCCATGTAGCATTCCAGGAAGAAAGAAATGTCTGAGGTGATGTGGAAAACAGGGTCCTTTGAGGGGAGCGAAGGAGCTTGGTATTAATTGAGGAAAGCTGTGTCTGACTGCAGTAGAACAAGCTACAGTGGAGGGGGCAAAGACTGGAGAAAGAGTATTTAAGACTTTACTATTTTTTTTACTACTGTTTATATTTTACTAATTTATTATTCCCTTTCTACCTTAGTTCCCCTTCAGAGCTTGCACCGCTCTCATATATATGTGTGCATTCTTTTTCTTTTAAGATCAGTACATTTTTATTTTGTTGTAATTTATTTTTGGCCAGCTATCAGCTTGATGCACCAACTGGTAAAGGCCAAGTGTGAATGTGCTTGCCAACATAGCTTATGTATTTCTGTCAGTTTTTTGCCTGCCAAAAGCATACTCCTTTCTGCTGTGGCCAGCAATGGAAAGAACACAAGCCAAGAATCAGTGATCAGATCTTTCTTTCCAAATTGTATCATGTTGCACATTTAGAGCCTACGGAGGAGGCAGTTTATGTATCTCCATTTATAAAAGACAATAAGGCCTAATTAAATTATTGTGCTTTTATTTCTGATTATTTGAAGATTTATAGACAAAGGACAAATTTCATTGTAGTGAGCAGGATGGCAAGCAAATCACAATGTGGACATACTGAAATAATTTTTCTTCCTTAGCTCGCAGCAACCCACAGAGATTAGACTAAAAGTTTTGAGTTCTGTCAACTTGATGAATATTCTTATCAGTGCAATCAACATGGAGTAGACTGATGTATGTGCTACCTATGTGTAAAAATGTAAGATGAAGTCCTGAGCATAGATGAAGCATTGTTTGAAAAGATATAATGGCATAAAGAACAATATTACTAAATTTATTTGAATCAACAGAAGCGTTTCCACAGATTTCTATGAAGTTAGGATCAAGAGCTCTGTATGTGGTCTCTTCAAGAATACATTTTGTGTCGTACTATAGCGCCAGTTATACACATTTTTTTTTCTTAGGAAAACTATCTTCTAAGTGACAGATGAAGAATAAATATATAGTATTTAATAGTGTTGATAAGAAAGCTGATAAATTGTCTTTCTTGCCTGAAAGTGTTTTTTTAACTATACTATTTGTTTCATGGCTACACCACTTATGTGATCTGCAATCAAATTGACTCAGCTAACAGCAAAACCATTATTTTGTTTCTTATTTGATATGGCATTCAACCTCAGACCCAAAAAAGACAAGCTAGATTTGTTCTGTCTTACATGTCCTAGTAATAAAAATTTTGAAGACCAGTTTTTCCTTTTGCATACTTATAGCTGTTCAACATCATGAACCTCAAATTCTGCCCTCTTTTGTCTTGCAGAACCTATTTACCTCCATGGGCGCTCAGTAAATTGGTGTTATCTTTGTAACTGTAATTTTGGCTAATAACTACAGAACTGTGCAAGCGGTAACCCAGCTTACTTTCCTATGAGTCATCTGCTGAGAAGTGATTCATTTTAAAAAGAAATTAAAAATTAAAATAAAATCATATATTGCTCTTTGACCCAGATGGTTTAGAATCACTGAAAAAAACAAACCCTCCATGTTCCAGATCCTTTTAATGTAATAACTCCTCTTTAATTGTGCAAAGCTCATCTGTCACTTTTCAATGTTCTATAATTTTCTTAAAATAATCATCCATTCAGATTCTCACGTATTTTAGCTGTGTTGTGTTTTATGTCTCGATTCACTGGCTGAGATGCAAGTGAATTTGCTTTGTGTGCTGGCATTAAGCAGTTCTGGAATATGCTTTCCCAGTGGCAGCACAGTTTTCCATTTGTTCTTCCTCAATATGAAGGTAATTTGTAGTGTTATGAAATGCATGTATTTTGCTACATATCACTTTCTAATGAACTATTTGACATAACATCAGGTATTTGACCTATGCTTTGTACAATGAGAAAAGAAAGTCTTGGTAATGAAAAAAACATGCATTATTACTTGCATAATATTTTAATTGGGGAGAAGGAAAAAATGAAAAGAACAAGTGCCAGAACAATAATAATATGATATTTAATATTATCTGCAAATTTGCTAAATATGAACTATAAGTGGTTTTAAAGAGTATAATTACATTGAGTGTAATCATTCAATTATTTGAATTTTTTCCCTAATTGGATTGGTACAATCGGATTTTTTGAAAAGGTAGGAAGTGGGTTTTCAGTTTAAATGTCATTACAGTTTATTTAAGTCAAAGATTTGAATTCTAGTGGGATATCACACATACTTAATTTTGAAGCCTTAACATGGCCTTAACTATTTTGATTTTATAATGATTTGATGTTGACAAAATTCTGATGAAAGATACACATTACGGACTTTCATTTTCTGTTATGAAATCCTATTTTCAACTGAATATTATTATATTTGAGCATTAAACATTTGATCCAAATGTTTTCATGCCATGTATCTCCTTCAATGTCTCTTTGGTACGAGGACTGAGGGAACGTGAAAATGTTGATGAACAATGAGGAAAAGGAGTGTTGAGAGTGAAAGGATGCACAGGGGGTCAGTTGAGAGGCAAGAGCCTTAGAGTGGGGTAGACGTTTAGAAGAATTTGGTAAGGGTATTAAAAGATATAAAGAGAAATGGAGAAGGGTTGGAATTGTCTTGGACTAGTGGTCAGTAAATGAAAAAGACGACACAAATAGAACAAGGAAGAGAATTTGTTGAAACATGTAAGCATAACGTATTTGCTAATTATTAAATGTCTCACTTTATAGCCGTCATCTTTCTTTTTTAGTTTAATTAATTGGATATAATATACATCCAAACACGACTGAAATCGTTGGAAGCTCATTCACAAATCCAAATTACTTAAATACCTAGCTCACTGTTGGTAATTATGAATTTACATGTCTGTTGTATTTAATTATTTTGGTAAGATTTACTTCTAAGATTCTCTCTCTTCCCAACCCTCAAAAAAAGGACAGGGTGAAGAGATTATTTCCCCATTAGATCCTTTTTTGCTGTAAGGTAAACTGTCTGACCCACTGCATTTATTTATGATATCTAGGTTAGCAATTTATAGCTTTTGGGGAAGTCTACATTTCTACTGATCTTTGTTTTGGTCTTTCTATAAAGATGGACTTGTAGTACTTACCTCTTTACTTTGTTCCTACTTCTTGTTTTTTTCTAAGAGTGACTCCTCCTCTGATAAAAGCAACTAATATTCCTTCTGTTTCTAAATGTATTTTTAAACAAATGCATTATTAAAGTTATTTTATCCAGAAAAGTGACAAAACAATTTTAGGAAGTAAACCTGTAGACATAATTGAAAATTATTGTGTTAGAAATTCTGCTTTGTAGTTGTAGGTGTGACATATACCTACTGCTTCTTTTGGATTAATTAACTTAATAAGACAAGTCATGTTCACAGAACAATTGTTTTCTCTGGTTATAATTATGCTTCATTATCTTTTAACTATATCAACATTTTTCCAATCCTTCCTTCCACTTTCCTATCCAGATTAAGTGCTATGAGAACACAAATATTTTTGTGGTGTTGCTAGTACTGGCTAAATATGAGAACTGTCAGTTTGAACTGAATCCTCAGCCTTGCAATGTAGACAAGAAATCCTTTGGGGTGAGGAAGTTGGACCAGGTAGATCCCAAAAAGGGACTCAGGCTTGTTTTTCTCTGCCCTATGTATGCAGGCCAGGGGGAGGCTAAGACCAGAGGCTCGGCTGACCAGGGCTGAGCAGCTCCTCTGGCCGCTGTCCCCAACCGAGGCTGCTTGGTTGCTCCTGGCACCCTCCTAGAGTCCTCCTTTTGCACAGAGATGAACCAGCATGGTTCAGGCTAACCTGCTAGATCAAAATGGACTAAAAACACTCACTGGGTTGTTGCAGTTGGTTGCAATTACTGCCTTCCAACTGATATACACCCTCTATCTGTATGACTGTTTCTAATTACTTTCATGATGACATCAAGTAAGTTAGCTCAAACTACCTTAACCACTTTCATTATTTTTCACTGTTCAGAGCACATCTATTATATCCTAAGATAACTGAAATTCAAATGAGCCACTTCTGTACCAAAAAAAAAAAAAAAAAAAAAAGCATAGCAGGAGAAGATGGCTGGCATAATGCTTAGAATTAGATACTAAATGCTAGTGAAGTTGCCCAGAAAATAGAAAATATAGATTCATCTCCCTCTTTTACCTGAGATGGCTCAGGCAAAGCTCGTACTTCTCAAAATGGTGTCTTAATCCCAACGAAGTAGGCGATGCTAGATGAGGCTGCTCTCTATTCCTCCTATGTAAAATGGGCCTGTTTAAAGTGTGTGAACAGTCAGGAGTACAGGATTTTGGGAACCAGAGTACATTAGAGGAAGCAGCATTTTGTAGTGCATTCTGGACTGTCCTCTGAGAGTTCTAGTCCTGCTCCTAATTTATGTACTTTATTTAATAACTATTTAATGCAAGCACGTAATTGGGAGCCTATCACTTAGGGTAATCAACTGAGACTTTTTACATGTAAGTTTTGTATCTCTCCTCACATAAACTAAGCTATAGTGTCATGCTTCCCCTGGGCCCAATTAATCTTGGCTTCCTTTTTTGCAAGTGGAGCAGCTCCGACAACAGAGGTGTGTATAGGTTGTTTGTAAGGGCACTCTCATGGGAGGTGGGAGATGCAGGCTTAAATCTCTTAGGCAGAAAGGAAAATTAAATCTAAAATCTGCTACCTCCTACACACATGCTAGAACTGCCAAGCAACTACATAAAAGGCAGAAACGATCACTTCCTTCTTAAAAAGCTTCTGTGGGGATTACCTGGTTTCGTGATCCTACTCATGATTACATGTCAGTGTACGATCAAGATAATTAACAAGTCACAGCTACTGCACTTACAGGCAAGAAAGGTATATTTCTAGGCATTTGGCAAACCTCAGTAGTTAGCTCAGCAAAGTTTTTCAGAATTTGTATTTTATTTTTAAAATTCCAAATAAGTCCTGTTCTTGGCTCCTCGGTGTATTTTGAAATCTACTCTTAATGAAATGAAATTATTAAAATATTTAATTATTAATTTAAATGATCATTTAACTAGTTTTGCTGATTTTAAATCAATGCATTTGAATCTTCAGAAGGCTCAAACATCTATTTCTGTGATAATGCACCTTAACCAGTGCACCGTAACACATGTGGTGAAGGTTTTAAGAAGAGAATATAAGCGGGCTCTCTACTCTGCCCCTGCTGTGCTGTAAGGAAAAAAAAGATGATATTCCCCATAGTCACAGAGGACTAGGCTAGAGCCCTGGGTCTGTAGAAAAAGATTATCCCAATCAGGAAAATACTGCAAACCTCAGTGGTGAATAACATTTTCATGTAAATCAAAATTGGGAGCTTTTACCCTTCCCCAAAGGCCCATAAGTATAAATGATTTATTAACACTTAATACAGTTATTAAGATTTATTTGTTAATAGGGAAAACTTTTCTGCATCATTACTAAGTGGAGACCTAGAGCTGAGATTAGATGGATGGAGGACAATAATCAATACTGCTCACTCGTGTAGGAGTTAATGACAACATGCATATCTAAGTGGCAGATACAGGAGCTCTAAAACATGAGTTATGAATGGAAGCAGAGTACATGCAAATGCTTTAATTTTCATAAAGAACAGATTAATAAAAATGTTTTAAATGTCACCACTCTAAACACGTATACCAAAATATTTCCATGCTAAAGCATTTGAAATGACACCCATTTTTAGATGGATTCAAATTACTTTCTAACTAATAAATATTATTACTTTCTAATTTCTATTGCCAACTGTTTACCAGCATGCTGCTTATTACTTATCATAAATAATAACAATGTTTTACTAATAGCTTTTTAACGAGTAATAAATAATTGCTCCATTAATACAAAGTGCACTAATTTGTTCTACTCTTGGACTCATTCCTCTCCTGCTTACTATGCATATATTAAAAAAAAATATGGATGTTTGTATTATTTTTAAAAGTGCAAATAATCCTGAGATAAGTGTCTAATAGATAACTGGTGAGACACTGAAACTTTCAGGGCACAAAGACGATGCAGGTTCTTTTTCCCTCTTTATGACTATTGATGTCCTATGAAGTCTCACTCAGTCTCTCTTACTTTTTCTGCATAGAATTTAAATTTGGCTTACCCCATTCATTTGGATGGAAATAAAACAAATGGAGGTAGAAATATCTACTCATTAGGCCAATTCTCAATAGATGTCTTGCTTGAATAAAAACTTATTGTTCCATGATAATTATTAAATGTATAGAGAACAATTGCAGAACAAAATCCGTAAAATCCTAGGTTAATTACGCAGTAGTTAAAATATTATCGAGGCTAAGAAATTCAAGCTACAATTATTTTTATCACAATAAAAATCACACAAAAATTGCTCAGTTTATTAATGTTTTATTTTTACTCTGCTTTCAATTCATTCAGATGCATCCCCTCATTCAGCTACAGGGACCATTAATTTTGCACTTTATTCAGAATTTGCTCAATTCTTCCCTCCAGTATATGAGTACATCCAGGAAGGTTTCAGATCCCTTTACTTCATCTGAGATCTTGGCTGAGCAAAAATTGAGAACAAATGGAATAAATACTTCGGGCTTTCAGTTTGTAAATGATTCTCTTCCCAAAGCAGAGGAGAAGCCAGGTGCCTATTTCACATGAGATCAAACTTGAAAGCTTCAGTGGTCTTAAATGGTGCACAGATTTGATTTGGCTCTATGCTGAGGTATGATTTTTCCTTGTGTGAATAAGATATACTTAGGATATAGAGGTAGAGTTTTCTTCCGTTCTAAGCTCTGAAATATCATAGCACAAGACACCTTTGTGCAGTAGTTGTAGTAGTATATTCATGTTAAATTTCTAGCTGTGCTCAGAGCTACAGGATAATGACATGCAAAATTTTGTGTTTATTCTTCCAGTTTTCTGATGAGATACAGTGTCTTCTAAGGGGCTTTATTTTCCAGTATTTTTGTGTCTATAAAATTCTTCTGTCTCTAAATAAATATTCTTTGCGACACCATGCCCCAATTTAGAAAATGGATTTTATGCCCACAATAAGAATTCTATTTTTGCTTAGGGAACTTCTGTGGATTTTTTTTTCTTTGTTTGCTCAAGGGTTTGTTGTCATTGTTGTGTGAAGAATACACTGTTTTCCGGTAATTGTTGCTAATAGACTGTCCTTCATTTCATCCCAGTTCTCTGTATAAAAATAGTCTCTGAGTTACATAGCCATTTTTAAAGATGTACACTTTTCTTTCTCTAAGTGAAGGCCCCTATTCTGATGTATTTTTTGTAGATTGCTTTCTCAATAGAAACATACTGACGTAAAAATTGACACAAAACTGGCCCAATGTCCTTGCAAATGTCTGGTATAATTGTCATTTTGTCATACTCAAACTTGCTTTGCATAAACAAATACGGAACGATAGTCCTATAACATTTCACCAAACTGAATTCTTAAATGTTAGGTTTATATATAACATTCCATATATTAAGGGAATATAAGAGCTAGCTCCAAGCCAGGTTTTGTCCAAAAGCCCTTTGACCATTCAAGCATGGTGACAGACCTGGACTGTAAACCTACTGAGAAGTTTAGATGTGGTGCTGCACTAACATGGTCACACAGCTTTTGGACTGATTCTCATTTGTGCTCTGCCAGCTTGGAGCATGGACAGGAATGTAATTCGTCGACATATCTTTGGAGAGGAATGTGAATAATGTAGTACACACAGTAATACCAGATTGTGCACCCTCTGTGACACTAATCACAAGGTCTTCCGCTTGTGAAATGGAAAGCTTGGTTCAAGAATGGAAGCTGCATGTCCCACAGAGAGGTGGTGGGATAGCTCATGCAACTGGAGTGCTGCAGTGGATGGATATAGGATCTTTAGGCAGGGAAGACAAGGAGGGGATTTCTCTCACACACAGAGGAGAAACTCAATTGTCTGGAGCTGCTGTTGAATGAATAACAGACCTGTCAAGAGCTTATGGGTCTGAAACAGGGGAAAGGCCACAAAGCAGCATGTCGTGGAAGGTGCTTTCTACAATACCTATTTAAGAACAGGTGCTAGAAACAGCCTTCTTTAAACAACCAGAAGAAGTTTCCTGGTTGCAGGCCATGGGGGATTTTAACCACCCTGGTATCTGATGAAAGGGCAGCCAGCAGGTGCAGGCAATCCAGGAGATTTCTGGAGTGCATTGGAGACAATTATTTGATTCAAGTCCTGGATGGGCTAACGAGGGCTGGATCTGCTACTCATAGATAGGAAAAGACTGCTCAGAGATGTTATAGTCAATGGCAGTCTTGGCAGTAGTGACCACGAGATGGTAGAATTTAAGAACCTATGGGAAGTGAGGAAGGGCAGTACCAGAATTAAGAGCCAGGACTTCAGGGAAGCAGAGTTCAGCTTGTTCAGTGAATGGTGAATGGGATCCTGTGGGAGGCTGCTCTGAAGGGCAAAGAGATGATTAATTTTCAGTGACAACCTCTTCATAACACAGAAACAGTCCATTCCACTGCACAAGAAAATGAGCAGATATAGCAGGAGCCAGCTTGGATGAAGGGTGAAATTCAATGCAAAAGGGAAATAGATGGCATGTAGAAGTGCTTTAGCCAAAGCAAAGGCCTGTGACATATATAAATTATAACTATATGACTCAAGATATAATCAATATTAACTTGTCTTGAATCTAGTAAAATTTCATTTTGAAGTTTAAAGCTGGCCTGATCTATCAGTATTCCAAATGCTACCATCACAACAATCTCTAATTCCTCCAAATACATACATGTGGATACATATATATAGACACATATATTCACTTGCAACAGTGAAGATGGCTACCAAGAACAAATATAAAAGCATCATCCAGATATACGAAGACAGAATTAGGAAGGCCAAAGCTCAGCTGGAGATGAAATTGTTAAGGAGCATGAAGGGCATAAAGAAAGGCTTCTCTATAGGTCAATGACTGGAAATCTATCTGGCAGCTAGTTACAAATGACATTCGTCAAGGGTTGAAACTGGGGCTGATACTTTCATTAGTGTCTCAGAGAGAGGGACAGAATGCACCACCAGCAAGTCCTTGAAATGGCACCAAACTGGGGGTGATGCTCTGGAGAGCAGGACTGCCATTTAGGAGGCTGTCAGCAGCTGGAGGTCAAGCAAAATGGGAAATCCTGCGTTTGGGGTATAACAGTCCAAAGCAACAGTACAAACTAGTTAGGTATCAGCTCTGCTGGAAAGAATCTGTTGGTGGACAAGCAATTGAATATGAGTCAGGAGTGCGCCCTTGTGGTGGTGAGGTTTAAGTGCACACAGGGGCTTGTTAGCAGCGTAGCCAGCAGGTCGAGGGAAGCAGTTATTCCCCTCCACCAGACACCTGAGAAGCTGAATCCAGAGTACTACGTCTGGTTTAGGCCCCCCAAAAAAGAGAGATGCTGATTCTGTTTTACTAGATTAACGCACAGTTTTACTATTTGAAAGATCTAAGAGTCTTCTAACAACAGTTCTGCCGATTTCGTGAAAATATCCTGTGATTTCAAGCTGAAAGTTAGCCCTAAATATCTCAAGTTAGAACCTGTATGGCTTATATGATTTATCTTAGAATCATAGGGAAAGTTAGGCTGGAAGTAACCTCTGGAGATCAGGACACATTGTTCTCGATTGATTAATCCAGTCTTCTGTTATATACAGTAGATAATTTATATCATCCATTTATTATACTTCATCTCAAAAAATATACACTTAGGTTTTTTGCCATTAAAATACTGAATAAAGGCTGTTCCAGAAAATCACAGCTCTTAGGATTAAGAAGCTTCATATAATGTTAGCTAAATATATTCATGGATACTTCATATGCATTTTTTTCTATTACTGTCATTTTTCTTAAATGTAAATAGCTGCTCTTCCTCCATAGTGTCTACCTACCATGTCATCTGTATGGATAGTAATCTTTCTCCCTCATTGTTTCAGCCTTTATTTTGCTAGGCTAAAGAAACAAAATTCTCCTAGTTACTGCTCCTGAAACAGGTTCTACGTTCTGATTGTCCGAGTAGTAATGCTTTGTACCTGCATTGTTTTGAATTCATCTTTCTTTACTACAGGTGATCAGAGCCTAAGATGAAGTCTCATCAGTGACTTTTGTAATACTATTTAAATTCCTAATTGACATACTTTTACCACTACATTACAGATTCATTTTAACTTTTTCCACTGTATTATTTTGGCAGCTCATCACCACCTTAATATTGACAAATGCCATGCAGTCTTTTTCTTATCCCTGATGAGATCTCAGGTAACAGCAGATGATGTATTTACAAAATATGCTGTCTTGCTTCTATACTACTGAATTCCACTCCATCTCTTTTACTTTCAGGTTACTTATTGCTTCCTCTATGAGATTCTGATCTTATATGGACGATGCCACCAATACATTTCATCAATAATGTTCTATTTTTGATATTATAGTTTGTTAATGAAAGTATATAGCATACTCTGTTGCTAGGCTAATCCTTAAGGAACATTACAAAAATATCATATGAATGTTTTGCATCCCCTTATTATAGTCTAATTCTGATGAGAAAATTTCTTCTGTGCCTTTCCATTCTTCTGCTGTCCTTATCTTTTCCCATCCCACAAGTAAACTGTCATATGTCTACTTCTTTACTGAAGAGCTTGTATCCATATTACTTCCTCAGTATAAAAATCCAGGAGTAATCAAAACTATTTATAACTATTTTTGCTGATAATTTGAAATAATTCAAAACCCAATTCTCTCTGTCACCTTGAGTGTAGATGTGTACATTAATGGCTGGGGACCCATGTATGGATTTTTCTTCTTTAGTTCAGTCATCACTGGAAAGAATGGGAAAAAGGAAATGTGACCCAAAATAGAAAGATGACCCCTAACTAAAAATACCTTTGAAACATTTTTCATTTGAAGAATTGCTAAGCCTTTCATTATTCAATGGCACCTCTGAGATTAACAGAGAAATTGGCAGGAGTCCCAATCTGACAACAGAGATTGAATACTGGATGCAAAGCTTCCATTTGAAATATTAATAATTAAAATTAATAAAGAGTCTTAAAGGCTGTCATTAAGTAAATTCAAATTCCTCTAGAACTTTGCTGGATGAACTCGAACTGCTTTCTCTTAATTACTTGTACTTCGTTCAGAGGCTTTATATCATACATCAAGCATTTTTTCTTTCTCAAAACGTAGACAACAATGTTGAGCAGTTCTCTTATATTCAGAATGGACCAGATCTAATATGTTTTCAGAAAATTCTTGCTACAATTGATCTTCTTGAAATCAAATTAGACTGAAGCGTGCCCCTTTAGAGCAAAACTTGATTACCTTGAGCTTCTTAAAAGGCAGTTGGTTCTCATAGCACTCAAGAACAACAAAAAAGTCTCAGAGCTTGGAAGGTCTTACAAGCATGGATGTTCAGGAAGAAAAAAAAAATGGATGGCAGAATTATTATGGTAGGACAAAAAAAAGGTGAATTTTGCAAGTAATGAGAAGAAATACAAGAAATTGGGCAAGTGAAGGAGGTAATGGGTTCCACACATTAGTATTAATTGCTGCTAGTACTGAAACAGGCAAATGTTCTGAAAGCTATTCTTCCAGGCTCCTGCATATTGCTATAACAATAAGCCAGCACACGGCTATCTGTTTGGCTTGAGATCAGGAAAAAGGACAAGATGAACATGTTGGACAAGATTTCTAATGACTATACTGCCTTTTCTGAATGCAGAGGTGTCTCAGATGAGACTTTGGTGACAGAAGGAACCATCATCCTAATAGTTAATAAAAGAATTTTTAACTCTGGGCAGACTCATTTGGTAAGAGTAGTTGGAATTTGTAATTAAATTTGTATTCTGAGAGGACTTGTAAGAACAGTGGTTAATTCTTAGTAATAAGTAATTTCTTATTAAACAGCATACAACAGCATTATAAAGAATAACGAGGGATCAAGGTATTACTGCATCGCTTTTATGCTTCACTAACTCTATGCTACATTTTTAAATAGGCTTTGATGCATCCATTTGTTGTTTTTCAAAAATCTCAGTGATGGAAGTACTGTCTGAAAAGAAAATGTATGCCATATCTATTTATAGATGTCACATGTAAAGAGATTTGGATGTTTTATTTCAAAACGTGTCCATTTGAAAAGGGAACCTTAGTGTTTAAAATATCCACTGGAATAAGGAGATCTGCGGACTTCATAGAGTTGAACCATGGTTTCTTACATTTTAGGTAAGTAGCCTAACTATCATTGGTTATTTACATTTAAGTACATCTTATCACTCATTTTGCACTGAAAAATGTGTTCAGCATATAAAAGGTATTGATGCAGGTCAGGAAAAAAAGAAAAAAATACCCTTAAAATCCTAAAAATATTTTATGATGAGAAAACTATTTTCAACAAGTTTTTTATCATGTTTCTTATTATTACTCTAAAAATGCTTTAAAAGGATGTTCCTTTAGAATGTCCATTGCAATTCAAATTGCCTATGCCTGCTGTCCTTGAGATTGTGTAGGTACTGTAACAGATGGGCAGAATGCCAGAATGCAGTGCAGGGAGTAATAGAATAGAAAAAGCAATATGTGGCCTAATATTCAGACATGTAAAGATCAGGATATTTAGCAGATTGACAGCTTCTTGGTAATGTCTCTAACCATAAAATACATTGCACCTGAAGGGGAAAGAACACAGCTGGAGTTATCAGCCTTTATCCTGGTGTCATGAAGGGTTTTTGTGTTTTTTTGATACTTACATTTTCATAACACCCCCTTTCAATTATTTACTTAAATAAACTTTGTTATTAATGTATAAAATACAAGAAACTGGAGCATTACTATGCCATTATTGGATTAGTTTAGATGAAAAAAATATTCAATTATATTACCTTTTTAGTTTTCCCTGCTTCCCATTTCATCTTGTCTCTAAGAGTAAATAAAATAAAGTCTATTGGCATCTCACTTCTGAAAGTACTTCTGCAAATACAATTTCTCTTTAAACAGAGTGAAATTAGATCACCCAAATGCGTCACCAAATACATGGGATAATTTGATTTTAGACAGTTCTTTTTAATATAGAAATTCTTGCTTTCTGTTACAATTGCATTGTTAATAATTTGTAGCACACAAACAGAATAGTGAATGCAATCCTTGGGTCTTCTCTCTGAAACAGTCAATTTATAATCTCAGCACCTGGCATTTAGAATTCAGGCTATTGCCAAAGCCTTCTCCATGATTTTTTCAGACATCCCCAGAAAGAGCATCTTAGCTCTTTTAACAGAGATGCCATAAATCCTTCACATATAATCATGTTTAGTCGGTGACAATCCCATTAAAATTCCAAGCATGCAAGATTCTTTAATCATGAGTTCAAACCTGCCTAATTAGAATGTTCTCATTAAAATAATTAGTCCCTCTCCTGAAGGGCTAATCCATTGATCTGTAATACTTCCATGTTAAGCCTTGCACTAATGCCCTTCCCAAGATGAAGATCTATCAATAATAAAAGACCATGATTAAATACTGATTAAAGAGATTTCTACTTCTGCTTGTAATTTTGTTAGCATAAGGTGTTTATAATAATAATATCCTATTGTTATGGTACCTTTCATCCCCACACTCTGCTCTACATACATAACAAACTATTACTTCAGTATTTGTCTGTGTTTCATATGAGCTATAGAAGCTAGGGGGCTTAGTATGGATATCTATCACCTCTCTCTCCCTCCTCCATTTCTATACATATGTTTTAAAACATTTTCAGACATGTCCAAACTATTTCTGTCCAACCAAAACCCCACCAGCCTGAGATAGATTTTACAAAATGAAAAGTTTCAGTAGAAAATCTCAGACTGAGCGATTATTGTTTGGGAACTGAAAACAGAAAACTATACGGCTGGTGTTGGACCACTTTAACTAAAGATAGAGCTTGCTCTTTAGCATTTTTACATTGTGGGCCAAGCCACCGTCTCTGAAAGGCAATATTCCAATCACTGGACATACATTAATCAAGTAATAATGACTGAAGCAGCCATAATATTGCTTCTTTTCTCTCTACTTCTCCAGAAGTTATTATACAAGAGAATGGCCTAAGAGAATGGAATGTTCAGCGTTATTCATCATTTTTATTTCATCAAAATTAAATTTTGGTTACCATATGAACATTATAGCATGCAGATCTGTGCAGGCTAAGTACACTTCTAACAGTGTGTTTATAAATGTTTTTATTTAAAACTCAGCATTAATTCCAATTAAACGCTATGGTGATTATTAAGTCCAAGTCCTGGGAATCCAGTGTCTTGCATCTAGTCTTGATTCGCTACTGACTCACCTGCTGGCTTGCCCTTGCTCCTTTGGACAAAGTTATCAGAAACTTCAAGCTAGATTCCTAAATCCAAGGGTAAGCAGCTCCCCCTGGAATTTCCAGAATGTCACGAGAATTTATTAACAAAGATGAAGCACTTCAAACTTTCCTCATAAACACTTCATTGGTCAATTTCTTTTTTTTTCTGGATAAAATACATTTTGTAGGACTTTGACTCCTGAATACCCTGTTCATTTTCTTTCTACCTTTTAGTTTGAATCAGGGAAAACAGATCTAAAAGTTGAAAAAAAAATTATCAATCCAGTATGAGCACATTTCTACCTGCAGCAGTTATTTTTGCCGTAGTTACAATTGTTTGAAAACAGAAGGTTCATTATGCTCTGAAATAAACTCCCTCTTAAATGCAATACAGTAGTATTGCAAACAATAATTACTATCAGTGAGAGCAGCCAGTATAATACGGTTCTGTTAGAATAAAGCAACAATTATGGAATTTGTACTTAAAATCTAAATAACAATTCTGCTTTTTGAAAAGGAAAGTTGCCACCCCCTGCACACACATTCATAGCTCAAGATCCCCAAACCCACAAAGGAACAGTGTATATTTCTCATCAACGATTAGAAATACACAGTACAGAAAAAGTGGCAGAATGAAAGCAATTCAGGCCAGTCAGAGACTGTATATACAGAAAAGGGGAGAAAAGATCAGGAGACTGAGAGTTTGTACCAAAAATTCTCCAACCACGACAAAAGCAAACAAAAAATTGCTCTTTGGTCTCATCTTGGAGCTAGTCTGTTGGTCTTGGTTGGAGATCTGAATATCATCGCATGGGTATGCCATGCAAGGTTATGCAGTAGATTCAGTATAAGTGTACAAGAGAATTTCAATGGAGAGATTCAGGTTTGATTTACTTCCAGCTACAGTGACGGAATCCTTTCATGAGCCGAAGAATTGTCACTGTTAGAGCTGTTATGATAGCAGTCGAAACAAACTTTTTCATCTTTATTGAATTCTATTTTTTCAAATAACTTGACTGTTTCAGCATTGTTGTTATTGTTCTTTGTGTTTGGATCGTAGAAAAGCATTTTGAGGGCTTTCTAAATTAATGCAAATTGCAGGTTGTGCAGAGAGACTGTCATACCAGTGATGTCTGGGTAATTAGTGAGCAACAATCTTAAATGTATGAAGTCCAATTATAAATTTCTGTTTGGGAGTGAAGAAAAGAAATCCAGATTTGTAATTCTGCAATGAAGTATAAACAAAATTCTCTGAAAAGTTTAGCAGCTGAAACTTAAACTGACATGTTTAGTATCTTTACAGGCTTTTTTTTGACTATTTTTAGCAATGCAGTTTAGCAGAAAGATAGAAGTTTCAGGTAGGCGCTGCCTTGGACACCTTGCCTTTGTGCTTAACAGCTTGTTCTGTGATATCTCAGAACCACTATTATGATACAAATATTTAATAAGAGGCATCTGTAGAAATGTCCTTTCTTACATTTTAATAAGCAGCTCGCTAATAAACAAACTAAAAAGCTAAGAAGAAAAATCTATCATTTTAACTCAGCTTAATTTTAATCGTAGAATAGAGGCATCATCAGAAGAAAAATGAAAATATCTTATATAAGGGCAATTGCTCTTAACATTCATTATTTTCATGAGTGGAAGAATAAAATGTCTCTTGTAAGAATATTCAAGTGAGCGTTGGACTTCATTAAAGACAATCTGAGGGAAACTTGGAACTGTAATTCGAAATTTCTACAGATTTGAATGAGAAAAAACCCACAGGCAAATAATATCAATATTTTCTCTTAAATAGAATTTCAAAAAGAGGCATTTTCACCATTTCCATTTGGTAAACATTGATCTGACGTTGGCTTGACCTTTAAGGTTACAATGTAATAAAATTAAATTTAGAAATAAAACTTGTCTTAAAATGAAAAATTGAAAGAATTGATTCTGAGAGTCAGAACGTGCTGTTCTTATGGGACATTGTTTCCCTCAAATAGTTTAGTATTATTCTTACTAGAATTTCAAAGTAATCTTTACACAGCAAAATTAGGTTTATTAAACTTTTAGTGGAAAAATATTTCTTCAGTGTCATGGTAGAATTATCACAAGAAAATTGAGAGCCTCCAAGACAGTTTTCCAGGTTGTAAATCTAGAAAAACAATATGCTTAATTGAATTCTTGCCTCACATGAAAATAGGATTTCTCAAAGGAGACATCAATATACATAGAACATGGCATTTATACAGTAAGTGGGCCAAAGTCTCGCTGCTGTTAGACTCAGGAATGAACTGAAATGCCTCTGCTTTCATCAGAACAAGACTTACAAAGATCCGCTTAGGCTTACGGTGCTGTAATTTGGCAGAGTTTCAGAAATGACACAGACAACAAGGAGGTAATGGTGTAACCTGTAGCAGCATAAAATCTAAGGTAAGTATGCCTTCACTGAGCTCCAGTCTGCCATAATCAGACTAAAGATAGTATTTATAATTAGCTTTGGAGTTATGCTACACAGCAATCTGTGCTTTAGGGTGCACCTTTAGAGCATCCTTTATAAATCTGTCTGTTCAATCCCTAGTGAATGATCACTTTTTACATGATTATTCCTTCAGAAATTTTCTGCTGCTGTATCATACATATCCGAAGAGTCTCAATCCCGCCTGCTTTTGCAATAGGAAAAGGTGTCAGTGCGTTACTAACTGAATTCTATATAGCGGTGATGTTGCAGTTATTACCTAGGGAGATGGCGACCCATGGTTACCCACAACTGGGAGTCTGTCCCTGCCCCTTGTGTCCCCAGATGCTGTAGCCCCTCTCTCCTACCTGGGCACTGCTGGAGGCACGCTGTCTGGTTATTACCATTGCAGCCTGATAAAGGCTGCAGAAGACATGACCAAATGCCCCTTGTTCATCTGGGAGCAATATTACATAGAAATAATTCCATTTGTAAAACAGATTTTCCATGACTTTATTCCATTGTTGAACACATGTGATTATAAAAAATAAATGACAGCAATAAAAGTGAAACAGGAATCATTTTAATATGGGTAAAAGTGTGGCTTAGTCATACATGAAAAGTATCATATTCAAAGCAAAGGTGGATAAAGACAGTGCTTATTGCTTCCTTTATTGTAGTTTAAATAATTTATGAGCTCTGCATCCTATTTAGTGATTCTCTGAACATGTAGAATGAGAAAGGATGAAGAATATTTAATGCACCTTTTCCTCCATTTTTTTTAAACTCTAGGTGTGTAATTGATTCATAATTTCAAATACTGGAAGCAAACAATGTTTGGGCCTTCTTCCTGCTGGGAGCAATATTGAGTGTGTCAATATATTTCTTTAGGAAGTCTAGCAATTGTCAGAAGATAAATCCGTGTTTCAGACAAGACATTGAAGTCCAACCATCTTTTACGCCTAGACTGAATCTTCAGGAACGCCATGCGTAAGTTGACTGATTTAATAGAAAAATTACCTATGAGTTTCTGTGAGAAGTACATCACTCTCACTGAAGTCTGTTAATGCTTTCAGAGGTTGAACCAAATCCTCAGATAGCATATATCAATTGCATTGGTTGTAACGGAGCTCCCCCAATTTACACCAGCTGGAGATATCATCCCATTGATTCCAACAGAGACAGGTTAGGTTAGATTAGCATCAGCAGGTAGTACCAGTTTTTCTGCTTGTGTCTTAGTTTACCAAACTAAAAGAATGGTAATACTGGCCATCTCACAGAGATGCTGAGAAGTGAACTGGTTATCTTTTGCAGAAGTGTCCTAGCAGTCTTGAATGTATTACACATACATCAGAAACACACTACAGAAACACATAAAGATAGGTAGCAATATGATAGTTTTCTCAGTCTGGAGAAAATACAAGCCACTTTTGACAGGATAAAGCCAAAGAATCTACATTTACTTAGAGCTCACTCTGAGAACAGCAGACTCAGTCATCAGCTGAGACAAGTTTACACTTAGAAGACCTGAAGGGGAGAAGTGGCTTACTTTTAAGCCATGCTATTGCTGCCTTGATACTGCAAATCGTAGTGCTGTGTATGGAGTCTCAATTTAGCTTCAAAGAAAATACGTATCTTATCAAAAGCAGTGTAGTTATAGCAGCATGAAGCTTGGCACAGGAAAAGTCATCCTGGTAAGTAGCTTATTTCAAGGTAAAGGGAATAAAAAGAAGTCTCTCTCTGCTACTGTATCATCCACCAAGGAGCATCTCCTTGGTTTGGGTCAAAACTGTACCTGAGATCCTTTCGAGTAGGACTGGGTTTCTGAGCAGTGACAGCAGCCATCTGCTGCTGCTGGACCTCTACCCTCCTGAAGACCATAAGCTCTTTCTGATACCTACTAATTCCCTTTGCATACTTAACGTGCTTGGTGTTGGAAAGAGTTGGAAGTTAAGTACCGTAAGTAGAGTACTTACTCCCTTAAGAGCTGATTCTCCTCCTACTGGAACATTTTGGTACAGAGAAAGATTTCTTCTGTTAAATGTATTTCTTCTAGCATTTCTTTCACTTATTGTTTTATTTAGGACTCCTTGAAGCGCTAACTAACACTTTTCATTGATAAATGCCTAAAAACACATGATGGAGCTAATAACATGGTTTTTTTCTTACCCAAAGATTCTTCTGCTGCAGTGCAAATCTTTGGACATCCTTGCAGGGCAGTTATTCTCTATTGTACGCCTAGCAGTGCAATGCACATGGAGCAAAGACTAAGCAAGAGCGTGTTTATTTTTGTGTTGTCTAAAGACTGTATAAAAGATGTTAGCATGTTGTGGAAACATATGCATACAACATTAATGTTCTCATCCATATATATAGCGTAAAGGGTCTCTCCGCACCCGTTGCAGTGAAAGCTTTCAAAGCCTGTATGCAAGCTTTTGGTGTTGTATAAGTTTAAAGATCATATTGACTTCTCCTGGAAATCTTTAAAAGTCTTTTTTTTTTTTTTTCAGGTAGCAAGATCTCTGCTACCATTTTATACACTACATATATTTCTGTATTTCTTTCAAATAGTTCTATCAGTCCAAATCTAGATTTTTCCTACAGCAAATCATAAATTCAAAATAAGCAAAATATTTCTAGAATATCCTTTTAATTCTTCAAAAGCAAACAAAGATAAATAAATTATTGTGTCCATGCTTTCAGTGAGGCTAAACTAAAGCAGTAATACATTACGGCGAAGAATTTACCAAATTACATATGAAAACTCAAATGACTGAAATATATACATGGTGAGTCCAGCTCTGCTTTCCTTTTTAATAAACATTTCAATGCTCTTTGCATAAACATTTTAGAGCACAGTTGCCTTTATTAAAACTAGCAAGATCTATCTTAAAAATTGTAGGTCCCGCTATCTAATTGGAAGTTGTTTAAATACCCAATGAGCTGATAGACGCTTTCTTCTAATTCCACCCTAAAACTATGCACGTGCGTTTGTCTTGTGCCAATGCTGTCTTTCAGCTTAAGTAGTTCTTTCCCTCCCAGGTTTTTACTTCAAAGTTGTATTTTACAGAGCGATTGTATTCCTCCAATCATACCAAAATCATACAAAAAATGTGGTGTCTTTTTAAAGTTCTTCTCACTTATTTTTCTTAAATCTTACATAATCTTAGGATTCAATGATCTTTACTTTAAAAAGAAAATCAGTGATGTGAAAATATTCATAATAAAGTATTAGGCCTGGCAGAGCAAAACTCCTTAACTCAAAAGGAACTGTAAGTTTGGGATCCTACAGATGCTGCGCATCTCAGAAAGGAAGACATAGCAACGATGGGAAAAAAAAAGAATAAAACCTCAAACCTTCTTTCATGTCCCTATACATCTTGGCACTGAAAAAATTATATCGGTGACTAAATAATCCTTTCTTTTAACTTGACAATATAATGTAAAATTGACATTAGCTTTTTTAGGATCTTTTCTCTAGATCCTTCTCCCCAAATCTAGCTCCTTTAAATCACATAAAAGACCAAGTAAGCCATAGGCAGACAGATGGATTTTGTCTTAGAACAGACAATATGGGAAAAAAAGCCACAAAGCTGCCCTCCTACTCATCCCTTATTGGAGAAATGGTGACGATTGGTCTGGAAACAAACAAATGGCTTTACAAGTTTTGTTACAGATCATCCTTGAATTGAGATGAGTGGATTTCTAAACTTTTCTTTCTGATATTTTTCTCTTTCATTACATCCCTTTTAACTTTATTGTAGTAGCACTTTTCTGTCTAGGTCAGTGACTGTGTAGTTATTTCTGAGTCAGACAAGATACATAATACTTAAGGGGAGACTGCTGTATCAAGAATAACAGAGTAGAATTTGCCACTTGGAAATAGTGTAAGGGCATAAATTATCCATATAATTTTTTAAATGACTCAAATTGCCATGTGTAATCTTTGGGGACATATATGCAGAGTTTGAGATTTTCCAGTTTAATTTTGATTTTGGTTTAGTTTCTTCCTTGTAAGCGAAAAGGATAAAACACAAGCAAATAAAAGCTACATCTATCCCTTCTCAGAAATATGGATTGGAAAGTCATTAATGAGACTTACAGACTGGTATCAGAACACTAAATTTAAACTTCAAAGTGGCTTCCCTGTTCTGTGGTTGTTTTTTTTTTCCTTCCCTCCCTGCCCCCCGCCCCCAACCCTGATACACTGTATACCTGAAGAAGGAGTGGAATAGGAAACTGCAGCCATGTATTTTTACTAGGGGCAATCCATTTTTTATTAAAATTTAACAAAAAGAGAAGTAAAAGCCTTATGTCACTCTCACAATTTCACTAGCAAGACTACAAGTTCATAAAAGTAAGTCCTCCTGACAAAGGTTTTAAAGCAGCATTTCGTTTTTGTTTAATAAAATTTGATTTTTATAAAGCCTTCCACATATAAAATGCACAGGCAGTTTTTATTACTGACTCCATGATTTTTTTTTTTTTTACAGTTAATCTTCTTACAAGACTAACCTCTTCTCATTACTTTAATTATTCCTTTATAACAGTATATGTTTCCCTTTTTTATTTATTATGTAGTGAATTATCAATAAAGAAAGTGTAACTTTTTTCTTATGATAGCATTTTAAGAAGTATAAACCTTCCAAATTAATTTCTTAATTAATATCTAAGAGAGGAAATGATGTGCAGGTCTGTTCGATATGGTATTATCGACTTGCTGGCTACCCTGAGTGGCATTTAGAACCTGTCCCTGGAAACCTTTCATCGGATGACTAATTTTTACCCTAAGCACAAAATCTGCTGAAGTGAAAGTGTGCCTTTTGCAACTGGGTTGCAACTAGCCTTAGTGAGCATGAGCCTTGTGAGCTGAACAGCTTGGATCTTAGAGATGATGAAAGACTGCATGGCTTCTGCATCAGGTGTGCCCCTCAGGGATTAAATACGCGAGGAGGATGAGGAGAGATGAACGTATTTCTTTTAATGCCCAAACCACTGCAACAAGCTGTGTTCTGAAAGTTGTTGCAACTCCTTCTTTTTTTCTTTCTTTCTTTCTTTTTTTTTTTTTAACTGGGGTGCCGCAGAGGGAGTGAATTGCTCTTGGTCACAGAGGTGAACTAGTTGCAGGCATGGTCCTTTTCTGAGGGTATGTAATTAAGGATTTGAGGGTCATGCCCCAAACACTGTATCTCAGTAGTTTGCATAGTTGTTGTATGAATATAATAATGCTTCCCTCTCCTCAGAGAGAAGGTGTGCAATTAGTTATCTAATAAATGCTTGTAAAGCACTTAGGAACACTCAAATGAGAGATGATTCTATTACTGTAAGTGGGGAAAAATGTAATTTTCTTCTTTCTTTTCACTGCTTCAGTTTCCTTTTCATGCTGAAATATTTATCGTGTGGACCATAAAATCTTTAAAACAGCTGGTATATCAAAGTTAATAAGCCAGACAGCACAGTGAACACACGTATTCCGATCAAAACATTATCAACATATCCTAGCCTGTGTGAAACTTAACATGCCAGAAAATGTTATGCTTGATGGATAGTTATGGCTGAGGAATTTTTCATCACAGAAAAAGAGATGTCAGGAAAGTGGAAGGGTTCAGAGTGCAATGAAATCTCAGGCTCATCCAGTGAATGGAGTGAATCTGAGTGTCAGATTCATCTGTGTGCCGGTACTGACACGATCTCGGAGATGAAGACAAAATGGCTCAGAGAGAGTCTGGTGCCACTCGCAAGCCAGGAGAAGGTATCGGTGAGGGATACGCCAGGCTGCATACCTGCTGTTTTTCCCCTGATGAATACAGCCAGGGCTCAAAATCAGGGCACAGGTTCACTGGTTTCCTCTTATCTCTGGGCTTTCTTCCACCTGGATATGGACATTTTTTCCCTTCACTTCAGCTCTGTCTCTTGCTTATTCTAGAAATGTGTGCTATTTGCATGTTGTGACTAGACCCTGCATGTTTAGTTTTAGAGCTTACGTGTTTTCTCCAGAATGAATGACAAAACGGGTGTCTTAGTATACAAACATATGAAGTTTTCCACTGTTTGGGGAGAATGAGATTTAGGATTTAGGAGAAAGACCCTTAAGGAAAGCCTTACTTTCCTTAAGCAGACAGATCAGAAAGACAGATGTTTCCTCCAGAATAAGGCACAAGTTTCTATTTTCACTGCAGTTATTCTCTCAGTAATTTTTTTGTTGCTGCAGCTATCAGTTCAAGGTTGATTTTTTGACCTTTTCATTTTTGTATATTTTAATTGTATTGTATGTAACATTGCATTAGGTAAACTTCTTCTTTGGCTGCTTTTCCTTTTATCTTTCTGAGGCATTTGGATTTGGAGTTTCAACTTTTACTCATTTCAGTAAGCCTTTCTTCATACACTATGTCCAAATATAATTTGGAATAAAGTCTAAAGCTCAAATGAAGTCAACAAAAATGCTCTGAGACATAAGAAAGAGTAACTGCTTGCCATTAAGAGTAATGTTTGTATCCTCAGGCCCAAAAAGTTATGGAAATTTGGTGGCACCTAAAACAGAATGGATTTTATTTCACTTTAAAAAGAGCTGATGAATTTTGTCCCCTGTGCTGATTTATCATCATGATTGTTAACTAAGTCCTTAGTTATCATACGTATTCACATTGCTTTAGGCAAGAAATCAGAAACATTTGCTATTTGGAACAAAAAGTACTTGGACATCTACATTAGGAGTTATAGAAGCTTTAGGAAAAAGTTGTCACTAGTCAGAGCTAAAAGTGCTTGAGCATGCTCAGTTTCTTCTTTTGGGCCTGAAAGATGCATACGCACCTGTGCTTCTGCTACCGTGCCTGACCAGCGGAGTTTAGGTTCCAGGTTATAGTCAAAGATGCCCCTAATTTTTCTGTGCAGTGCTAGACAAGGAGTAGAGTAAATCTTGCATTGACAGAATCAGTCTTTCCCAAAATACAGTTGCAAATGCATCCTTCTTTCTTAAAACCAAAAAAGAGAGTGTGGTAGCAGAGAGAGCAATGACGCCAAGAGATGCTGTCTACCATTCTGCAGATGATGCAAAGGTATTATTCCTTTAGTGTAGAGGGACATTAGCTCTCTGATTATTAGTAGCATGTGTTTGAACTACCTGTCAAAAACTGATTTTTGAATTGAGATGATTTGCTGTTCTTCAGAGGTAGTTACTTTAGGTAGCAATTATCCAAAGCTTTTTGTCTTTCCACCCAGCAGTGCCACCACCTTGCTAGTCTTGAACTGTTGTATGCCTAGACAATGGGACAAAAATATTTTGCTTTTGAAGGACAAGATAGTTTTAGACTGCCACTGTGAAACAATATAAAGTGTGTTCTCAGGTGTTCAGACTGCACAACTTGTGCCTCCTTGCTTTCTTGCAATTTGCAAATGATTGCTAACCCCTAGTGGCATCTCTTCAGTAAGTACCTGCTGATTTGAATGTAGCTGGCCCCTCAACAAATAGCTAATGGATTTTGGGAAGTTTTAGAAAGCGAAGGCTAGGATTCACTTTTCTTTCTGTGTGAGCATACATATGTGTGTGTTTATTAGGGATTATGATGACTTGGTTTTTTTCCTCCCTCAGGGAAAGCTTGTGTTAAATCTAGGAAAACAAATCAAGGCTAATTGGAGAAATTTCTCAGCCCATATTAAATTCTTATGAAGGACTATCTTCCTTAGACAGCAATCAGACTCAATGGAGTCAGGCTTATATTTTGAAAATAATAAGCTTGTTATCTGGTGCATATATATATACATATATATATATATATAAAAACATATATATATAACTACATATACAAGCAAGGTTAGAATGGTGCATCCAGGGCCATCACATATATTTAAAATGTAGAATTTATCACAACTAAAACCAGAAGCCTCCAGAAAATCTGGAAATAAAATGTTACACTGCTCCAGCTGTGAGGAGTCTTTCCAGCTGTACGTATTTGGGGCCTCTACATACTCTTCTTTATTCTAAAGCCTGGCAAGATCTAAAGATTGAGGTTATATCAGCTGTGGGTAAAGAGAAACAAAGTTTATCATCTGGTCTTCGTGAAAAATAGTTTTCTTACAGCTTTCTCATTCAAACAATAGGACTTTTCTTTAGGCAACATATGGTCTTGTTAGTGTGGGCATGGTCACATGCTATTGTGCCCTTTTTAAGTACATTCTCATGCCAAGGTCAATATAAACATCTTAAAATCAAAGCCAATAACCATCAGGCAGTCAGTAGTGATCTTAGATTGGCCACAGCAAGAGAACCATTTTCTACATAATCAGTAAAAAGATATTACTATGCTCAGGTATTATCACCTATTACAGAGCTGAGGTAAATGGGTATAGAAGGTTCTTAGAAAAGTCTGAAATGCAGCTGAGCAATTTTGTTATTCATTCTAGACTTGATTTTTTGTTAAATAGGTACCTTGCATACCTATGCAGAGGCATAACTTTTGATGATGATAATCAGTTATCTGAGAGAATCGGTGCTTCTAGTTGCTTTGTTAGTATGGAGAAAAGAGCTGAGACAGGAGTTGTTAGAGAGGTGTGGCAGGAGGTTAATGCATTTCAGTGGTTTCTGATGGAGAAGACAAGCACCCCATAAGCTCAGCATGCAGACACAGTTGGAGGCAGACAGTCATAAACTATGTATGCTCACAGGAAGCTTTATTTGCAAAGCTGATTTTGCTGGAAAGCTACCATTCTGTAACAAGAAAAATCATGTTGAACTTGGACAAAATTGTTTCAATTCCCAAATTCCACATTTGGTTGAGAAAGATGTTCTCCAAGAGAGATGAGGGTAAAATCATACTTTTATGTGGAAAAGAGTATTTGAGCTAAAGCAACTGCTAACGCTCTACTCAGGTATTCCGTTTTCACACATTGAGTAACAGCACATGCAGTGTTTAAAATATTCAAAATTTGCATAAGCATTTGAAATACAGATGAGAACCTGAATCTGCTCTTTGAGAAGACTGTGGGCACTATTCAAGCTGCTGGAAATACACTGATTTTTGTGGATTATAGAAAATGAAATGAGAGAACCTTATTTGGGTGAAAATATGCTCCCAGTCAGCATACTTTTAGGCCAAGGATCATGAGGATTAAGTATACTTCAAAGACACAGTTCAAGTGCTGCATGCATTTCTAGCAACAGTAGCACCCAGCATATGGTATTCAGACGTAGGGTTCTTTCTGTTTAATGTTTATGTTACACCCTGTTAAAATAAATGTCATTTACAAGGGAGGCAAGAAAACAGAACTCTGAAAAATCATACATATAGGATACTTAAATGAAATCTGGGTTTGCTTTACCTAAAAAGTAGCAGTAAGATTTGATTACCAGTTTTGGTTTCAGCTAAAGGATTTTCCCTGAACTGAAACTCAAATGAAATTAGACGTCTGCCCTAAAAAGAGATTTTGCCCTAGAAAACAATTAACTGACTCAATCTGCAGTACAGAAAATTATAGGAGGAAAAAAAAAAAAAGAAAAAGGAACAAAGGAAAGAAAAAGGTGGTAGTGAATGAAGCGTACAGTCATACCTTGACATGCATAGCCACTATTTTTGTTTCAATTTGAAATTCTTCCTGCAGTTCTACTGAGATTCTACTGTCTTTGACTTGTTTGTATTTGAACAAGACTTTCAGAAGCACCAGCACAGTACGTGGATACATGAAGGAGGAGCCCAAACCAAACCTGTGAATGTTCTGGCTTATGGGCAGCTCTGCTACTCCTCAGCAGCTGGTGCTTCATTCAGTATCTACCACGCTCACCAGCATGAGCTCGGTCTTTACTTACCCTTTACTTACTGTGCGTTGCTGTGTGTTTTATTTTGTGCCAAGTTCTAGGAATGCTATGACTTCTATTTGACTTTATGAAAGTATTGGAGAAAATGTTTCATATCATAGGTCAAACAAGGAGATAAAAACACAGGATATTACATTTCACAGACTACTGAGTCTATCATCATAATCATCAATAGCATCAAACAAAGGAAAAAAAAAACATGTTGGATTTTCAGTGATGTAGTGGCACTTTGAAAATAGCTGTGCCCATCAGCAGATATCTGCAGTACTGTCTGTGTTTTGAAGTGAGTGCTGCGAAGATGAGGCCTTTTCTCTCCAGCCTAAATTCTGAGGACTGATACTATCGTGGAAACATGTGAGGCTTTATACATACACACATGTGCACTTGTTTTAAGTCCAAGATTTACACTACTCTTCTGCTGGTAGCATTCCCAAGGTATTGGCCAAAGGACACCAAAACTTGCTGAAAGCACAGAGAGAAGCAAATGCATTACTAGGTGTATAGTGATTTTTTTCAAGGTATAATCCTATAAAAGCTGTAGCAGAGGATCGAAAGCACAATATCTCTTTTCTGTCACTCACTTAAAATGCTCAAAAGGTATACTCTGTCTTGTCTGGAGAGAACTGCACATAGAGGATTGAGTTTGATAGACTTTTTGTTTTGATACATCTCTGTGAAAATACATCATCTTGGCATGTTGCAATCTGGTCTTTCAGTGCGTAATCAGACCTTAATCTGACCTTATCTCAGTATTTTTGACTGTAGGAAATGTTTTAGGAACCTTTAGCCCCTTGGCTTAGGCTTTTGGGTAGTCCTACTATGGACTGCCAGATACAGTCTGTAAGAGAAATTTCCTGTAGGTATCTCATGAATATGAATAAGGACTATTTTAATTAATCACTTTCAATTGCATTATATTCATATGTAGTTTAAAAAAACTTAATTATCACTGCCTCAAATATTTACTGATAGCTGTCCAAAAACATTTTAACTGTTTAAAAAAAAATTTAAATTTCAAATCTTCAAAAACTATGGGGACTTTAGGCTACAAAAAATTTGTTATAAAAGAAAAAGTCATGCCTCTGGAACTGTTACTTATTAGCATGAAGGAGGAATCTGACAAGTGTTCTTGCAAAGAGCTTAACTTGAATGAATATTCAATAGTAGTTAATAATTAAGGATATGAGTCAGATCTTAATTTAAATAAATATTCCTGAACATTACTTGATTTTTTTAAATTAATTAATTTATTTTTTAACACTGCTAGACCAGTCTGAATGGTGAAAGGATAATCCATTTTGAGAAGTGTTTTTTTTTTCACTTGTTGGACTTTACTGGCACAAGCATTTTGCTGCTCTCTATAAAAATTACTTTTTTCTCAGTTCATAAAACATAATGTAGTGTTATTGTAAAACCAGATTTTACAGTGTCACAGCTTGATAGTTTATACGCTCATATTAAGCTTCAGGAAAACAAGCAGCTGTGGTAAGCAACACAGTAAACCTGCCTTACCTTATTCTCTGTTTTATGAACATCAGCACATGAGCAAGGCATGAAGATTGCCTTTTGTAGGCATAATTTCAGAAAGAAATCCCTCTTGCTACTGCTTCACCAATTGTAGCATTTGTTTGAAAATTCAACATAGAATCACTTACTTCCATATTTTATTACCATCATGTTAGTTAATCTAGTTAATTTTTAGTCTTAATTAACCTGATGGCTATAAACACAAGAAGGTGACAGACCTGAATCCAACCAAGGATTCCCATTCATAGTAATGCTAATGCAGATCGCAGAGCGGTCCTTCACTCCGCAGAAAGTACATTGCACCCTGAATTTGCTGCTAATACTATTTCTGATTTAATTTTCATAAGTAAAATTTGATAATGAGGGCTACCATAAGCACACATTATGGGGGATATTTTTTTCACGAGAAAATGCAACTGTTCGCGTGCTATGCACTGCCTCCTTCGCTTCTGCCTCTGCCAGCCCAAATGCTAACTCCTCCAAGCGCTGTCAGAGGAATTCGGACTTGTCTGAACCAAGATGTGTCAGCAGTTTTCATCATCATAAAATGTTACCACATAATAGGCCATACATCTGGCACGTAGCCTGAAGGAACCACAAATCTAAAGGGGATGGTAAGCCAAAGTAAATGTGAGATGCTAATATCAGTTTCTGATAGCACACTTAGGAAATCCTCTAGAAATCAACGTATCAAAGTCATTTCAGTCCCTAGGCAAGTCTGGTCTTTGTAACACTGGAAACATCAATTTCCTATAGAGGAGCTACTGGATCGTGCAAAGCAGACTGAGGAACAAATCAACATATTGTCTCAACAGAACATGCAGAAGTGATGTCTCTGTTTCCTTTGTCACAAAATAGTATGTTTTTCACAGGGATAAAGTTAAGAAGGTGAGTTTCGGAAAACATGTTTTGACCAGTACAGGTTCGTAACAGCAGGAATTTTTAATATTACTACCCTTGGTGCCAGTCAGCTGTAATCCTGCCACATCCAATAGCCTGAAAAAGATCAAGCTGTGTCTGTCCTTGGAGGGGAGAACTCCAGCTGCCACCTCGCTGCAACAAGCTGTTGATTTCAGTGATTGAGAGTGTGGCAGTCTTTTTTTTTGGGCTGTTAGTGAGCTAATGCTTCTGGGTGGTAGTAGAAGCCAATGTACATCTGCAACTGCAAATTTTCAGATGAGACGTAGAACAGACTCATTAAAAGATGCCATGTCACTTTTCCTCATAGGGTGGGGATTTGAAACCTGTTATTCAGACTATATAGCAACTTGACTAATACCTTTTTCCTTTGGAAATGCTGTCTGAATTGTCAGTGGTTAGTACTATAGTAAAGACGCTCTGTCATTTGCTGCTTTGAACTCTTGACTACTACTCCTATATGCTGCAACAGCTGCCTTTCAACTTGAAGTGGCTGTTTAACAGCAATGGTTGACATTATACGTAACGCAGATCTGTACATAAAATGCTCTGGGCAAAAATCATAGCCGTTATCATTCAATTTTATATGCATTAATAAATACTAAGAATGCACGGTACTTTTACTCACATTTACAACTGAATGTCAATGGAAAAATGCTCAAGGAACAAGATGCTTTAGAGAGCAAATAATGGGATAAATAATGTTTCATAATAAGGTAATGAGCCTAACTGTAACTCAGACATATAGCTACTTTATTACCAGGCTGCTGTTTTGTGACCTGTAAGAAATGAATGTGATGTTTTCCGCAGTTTGGTGCCTACATCCCAGTAGGACACTAGCTTTTCACTAAATGGGCTCTGCTTTTGGCAAGCCCAGATGGCAACTCAGTTTTGATTGCCAAGGGCTGACCAACTTTCATGACATCTATAGCAGCTCTCTTCAGATCAGAGAGGAGCTGAGCACTCCGATGGTTTTGTTTGGGGCTGAAGTATGCATTGCTGCCATTTAAGAGGTGTTGAGTTAGTAAATAAACTCTTCCAGTGTCTGAACAAAGTATCACTGCTTTCGTTGGCTTGCGATGTCTAAAGGATTTTTAAAATAATATTGCTAAATATTTTCTGTTCTGTAATTTCTGTTTTTCCTTCACCTTTATTTTAACAGTGGCAACTAAATACCTATTTTCTGTTTGTACCAAAATTTTGTCTGTGATCTTGCTCAAAGTCTCTGGTATGATACCTTTGATGTTTTCCCATGGCTCTCATCAAGTTCCAAACTTGTTCCAAATTCATGACCTTATGCTTTTTTTGGACTCCCTTCTCAGGCCTTGCTACCAAAGAGTAACTGGCAAGGTTTATTGGTCTCCTGCTGTAGTAGTTACATCACGTGGCTCCCCAAATTGCTTTATTCCTTCTCCTGGCACAAGGCAATCTCAAATGTGTTCGTTTGGCCCTTTGTACAAAAGCATGAAGCAGCACCAACAGCAGATGATGTGGCGAGAGCAGCCCGTTTGGCATTGGCAGTGGCAGCATCAGGAGCCTCAGCAGGAGCAGGGAACACTTTCTGTGGCTGTACCCCAATGCTGCGTCACGAAGCCAACCTGCTCTTGGCTTTCTGGTGAGAGAGAGGATCTTCTGGTTTGACTAATTCTGTTCCAATTTCTCTCCATGTAAGTTCTTGTTTAAAGGAGAGAAAGAGGGTGGAAGCTATTTTACTGCTTTGGTTCAAAATGTGTTTGCGTGCTGCTATGCAGGTTTCTATTGCAGAGGTGCTTTGTAAACGGGTCCCACACAGTGTTCTATACAGATCAACCGCAGCAAGTGAAACTAATAAAGTAGAGCAGTATAAAAACAGAAACTGGAGATGAAAATAACAGTGTAGAGTACTTAGTGCTTTTCTTCTAATGCAAGAAAATATTACAGTATTTTCTCCAGGCTACTCAAAATGTGCCAAGTGAAACAACCTATGGCATTTCCCTAGTGAGATTGTTCTGTTTTTTAATACAGCTCACCCAGGAAGTGTTTATTTGATATTCACTGTTCATTATTACTCTTGATATTTTGCTGTAAGTGCTGCATTTCGCAGTGATTGGGGTTTGTATGTGGATTGCAACCATTTTGAAAACTAAAAAGTCTCTATCTCAGTCTTTTTGGAAGAATTATCTTATTATGGACAAATTCTGAAATTCTGATGGACTGCTTGGCTGGATTCCTGCTGCAATGAATTCATATGATTCAGGAAAATAATGAAGGCTGCTGAAGACAGCTAGTGGTCCATTAGTTTGGATAAAACATACCCAGTATTTTAAAAACTCCAATAATTTTTTGGATATCATTATTGTATTATGAATTATCCATATAGTGATGTTTCTGCTCTTTTACCAGCTCTAGATATTTTACCTGTAATGTTCTTCAAAACAGTTTCCAACAATTTTTCCTCAGTCTAATAACTATGCTTTTATAGTAGTTAAACAGCTCTGGTCAGAATAAGGAGCCCCTCCAATATATAGTCTCACTGTTCAATCTCAAATCGTTTCCACTTTTATTAATCACAGATCCATGGCAAGTATTGCTGGTGACTGTGCAATTTAGTCAAATGAGATTGAGCAGTATAGTTGTAGTCAGTGTTTTTGACTATATTTCAGACTTTTTCAGTGTTAATAAAATTGGGGATAAAAGTCTGCCATTGATTTTCTTGGTGCGCTTGTACTACTCTGCAGCACTTATACTACTAATAAGAAAAGAATTTCTTGTTATTTCACTTGTAAGCGGAGGAAATTGTCTAGTAGAATAAGTCAGCAAACAAGAAAAATATGGAATTACATACTATTTTTACAAAATCATTTCTCTTACTATTTTATTGTAGCACTCCTTCATTCTATCTTGGATATAAATTGAAAAAGGTCCCATCTGAGAGTTCATAAGAAAAAACTATATGAGTCATTATAACAGAATCAAAGTTTACTGCAAGTGAGAATAAATGAATTCTATCCTGCCATCACTATAATTTCTAGAACATTATTCAAGTTGTGAAGGAGGTCTTGTTTTTTCTTACAACACAAAAAGTAGGTTGCCACCTGTGTCTCACAACATATCTGTAAATAACAGATTGCACCAATTATGTTAGTGTTTTTGCTGCCATGCATTAAAATGAAATGCAGCAGTGAGAATGACTTATAGCAGAATGAACCGTTTTGGTTTCTAAAGCTGATAAGCAGAGAAGCATGAATTATTAAACTGAGTAGCAGCTTTATAGAAAGGCGAGTAATCAAGATTTGCTTGCACAAAACAAGAAAGCTGTGACTAATTTCATATAATGATGTTTGCCTAACAAAATGGTACATTTAAAGGTCAGCTTAATAGTGGAAATCTGATTTCGAGGGGAAGGAGCACCTTTCCTTTTGCTATATAATTCAGCTGACACACGTATACAGCTGAGTGTGCTGAGTTTAGTTTTGAGTGAAATAGAGCAGATTCTTCCTGTTACTTCATATACAAGCTAAAAAAGGAGAGTCATTTAAAACATATTATAAAGCTATACATAAAAAAATCAGAATTTTTGGAAGCATGGCATTACAAAGACCACAAAGACCATAATGATTCAGACCTCATAAAAGTCTTTGAGTGTGTCTTACAAGGCTCAGTTTACAAACCATAGTAGGTCAGGCTTGACTTCTAATAATTCAGTTTTCTGCATAGGCTGAAATTAACTTTAAAGTATAGCTTTTTTTTTTCCCCCCTGTGTTTCTGCCCCTCCTCTCTCTTTCCAGTTCATAAAATGAAAAGCAGAGATGAGTATATATATGAAACTTTTTCTCTCTGCATAACCATAACTAAAAAAGAATAATTTTTTTGTCAAGACAGATGTTTTGTCTCTAACTCAGTTCCTATGGTTACAAAATTCTTCTGTACCTTCATTTCAAACCACTATCAACTGTGAAAGTCTCAAAATTAGAGTACTTGACTGAAAGGAAGTAACACAAAAACATGCTTAGGGTCATATCCAGAGCTACAATGTTAGGTGAATAATTTTTCAAGGTTGGCAAAATTAGCATGAATCCTTTAGGTCCAGTAAGCAAGGAAAACAAGGATAAAAACATTTCAAAGACTCTATACTGCCACATGACATTCATTTTTGTCCTGTGCTTTAGCTCCACAAGAGTGCAGATGGTTATTTTATGAATGCAACCAAGGTCATGGTTACTGGATCTAAGACTACCTGGGTCTATCAGGAAAGCCTCTCCGTTTTTGGAAAGCTAGCAGCAGTCTGGTCTAGACTTTCATGGTGATCCCTGGGAAAGAGATCGTCTTTTCTCTACTTAAAGATTTCTTTCCTACTACTTGTTTAGCTAGACTGTTTGGAAGCAGCAGGATTTCACAGCTGGTTTTCCCTGTGCTGTTCCCTTAAATGTGTTATCTTTGTGAGTGTCCCCATTGCTGATGTCTCTTCCTGCAAATACTCTATTGCTGAATTTCTTGTTTTTTTCCTTACTTTATCTAGTCTCAGCATGCTCTTTTTTTTAGCATAGGGACTGTTTCATCAGTAGTAAGACATCTTTAATTGACCTTTAATAAGAACTCTCCTTTCTATATTATAATCTCTCAAGTTTTTGTTCTGCACCCTCATGACTTTCCCTTACTTCTTTGTTTCTCTGAGCACAAGATGTTCAATTCCTTTTTGCTTTACTCATCTAACAAGAGCCTGAAGTTCCAAAAAGAAAAGAACATAAAGAAACTCATATCTGAGGCACTCAGAATCATTTCTGCACTTTCACAACAGATATACTGCAAACAGTCTTGTTTTTTCATGATGACAGCCCAAATTCTCCTTCTGATAGGCTTTCAGTTCTTCCAGCATTTGCATCAACTGTTTGCAGAATCTTCAGAAACACATTTAAAATATTTACAAGGCTTTGAGTGTTTTACATTTGCTGTCACCTTGAAGCGTTATTGATCTCAGATGTGGGTGCTTGCCTTGATTTAGCAACACTTAAAATGTTTTAGTTCTATAGTTTGCTTTGAGTATAACAAGATGAAAGAAAAGAATCATAGAGGAATAAAGAGTAAAGTAAAATGTTTCTAAAGAAAAATAACTTAGAATATAATAAAGGATCCCACATAACTCCCACGGGAAAAGCCATTAGAAAGACTTCTCAGGGAGATAAATTGAGGGGCAGCGAGGTGAAGGAGGCATTCTTTAGGGATGCAGAAAATCTCTTCCAACAAGTAATGGTCAAGGGATGTAAAATATACAGGATACTAAGCATGTTCCTTGAAGGTGCTGCACTTTCATTAAACTGTACAACTGTACATTAAACTGCACTTACATTAAACTGTATCATAGTGATAGACTGCACTAGAATACAAAAAAAGGGAGGGGAAGATCTTTCACTGAAGTTTCAAGAAGTTGGAGGTCTTTAAGTGCCAATCTTTTCTTATTTTTATTGTTACTATTGCTGATTTATACACAAAGGACAAGATCTCAGGCTATGAAATATATATAGGTCAGCTCAGCACTACTGACAGTATACAAGATGCATCAAGTGCTAAAGCTGGGAGCAGTTTACAGATGGTCTGAGGCCTTTACAACTTGCCGAAGAGGGCAAATGAGCCTGTGTGAAGTACAGGCTGTTTAAAGCTTGTCCCTACTGCTCCTTTGCTCAGGATCCCTGAAAATTAAGGTACCAGCTTCCCCTCATTTCATCAGCGATAGAAGAATAAAGGCATCTCTTTACTGAATCACACCTGAAATCTTCTATTTCCATATCTTTACAGTTTCCGATATTCGTCGCCCCCAGATGTTTTTGAACCTAAGACTGTTTCTGCCAAACTAGAACAATTTAGCTGAATCATTACCAACAGTCTCCCTCCTTTCTCCTTTTATGTCACATATAGAACTGGAAAAAAATGATCACTGCAAACAGGCCACTGCTAGAATAAATGTTGGGGCCTTCAGTAAATTAATCCATGGTACCATAATACTTGTCCAATCACACAATTTTTTAATTAGTGTAAAACCATATGGGATACAGGAGGAAGAAGTTTAACTTTCTAGTGCTTAAATCACTGGATTATTACTCAGTTGTTACTTGTGGTTGGAGCCATGATGTTTTTCTCTCTATTTTCTTTCCAATTTGAAAAGCTCTGCATTTATTCCCATCACAGACCACAAAAATCTTGGCGGTGACAAAACTTCCATGAGATGTTTCTTCCCCATCTTGATTTGACAATCTATTTTCTCAGGATCCACTTTAATCTCTTAGAAGAAGATAGTAAGAAATAATAATATCAGGTACAAAATAGGCTATATTACTATAAATTGAGGCAAAACAAATGCTTTTTCTTTTAGTTTGTAATGAAGTGGACCTCATTATTCTCATCCCTCCTCTGTAGTCAGTGAAGTGTGAACTGTATCAGCTGCAGCTATAGTCTTACTTTTTTTATTCTATTTTGAAAATCTGTAAAGAAAGTTCAATACATCCTTAGCAATATAAAACTGTAATAAGACTGTTTCAAGAACACAGCTAGCTAAAAATGGTTCTTACTGCTTTTAGAATGTGCTAAGCAGTTTGAAAGTGGCTTCTATCAGCATAGCTAAAACAGAGACCCCTTATATCAAAATTACTAGTTAGAATGGATACACAGTGATGTTTCTGTCAGTTTATCCCAATTCAAAACCAAGGTGAGACCTGTACAGTTTCTGAATGCCAAGAGAAGTACAGACAAAAAGATATGAATTAACCTACGCAAGTCAATGGGAACACAGGAAACAGAATCCATGCTCCTAAATTATAAAGGTTAAGATTTCTGCCATTTTACACCAAGACAGTAGCTGCATGGGTATATACTTAGACTTGATTCATGACAGTTTTATTTCAATACCTACTCTGAAGTAAATGGCTGTGGCTTTAAATACTTAACATGGTACCCTAACCACTGGGCTATTAAATATTGCTGTCTAACTCCTGGCCACCTTCTCAGAAGAATTCCCTACTGAGCTGGCATATTTTTGTCAGCACTTTTAAGCAGTTTTATTGCTGTACTAGCATTGTTCTTATCCTCATTCTCTATGGAAGTATCTGCTGGACAGCTGCATGAGTCATGCCATCTTAAAATTATTTTGAGATAACTACATCTTAACAGAAAGAAAAATAATCAGTTAATGATACCAGACAAAGGATAACACACATTATGTTGGGGTAAAACTATATAATTTGCTGCTAGTGAAATATTTAAGTAACATCTGTATAATGAAATTCAAATCTGAAATTCAGTGGTTTATTTGATTTTTAACAATTTAGTATAGCTTGTTGCCAATAAAATAATTGCTGAGGTACTTGTCCCTTGAAACCAATGATAGTTGTGTCATTTTGTTTCAGAAAACTATTACAGCATTCACTACATTCATATTTTTTGTAAAGTAGTCCTTGTATCTGTGATTTTTACAATTAGTGATGCATTGATAGAGTTTTTAGGAAAAATAATTTCTGAATTTTGTTGATGTACCTTTTTTTGGTTCTGACAAAAATGAACACATTTACAAATTTGAAATTGCTTATGAATAATTTTGGTTTTAATATGGCTGTTTTTCGCTGAGCAATTATTTTGAATCAACACTTCTCCCCACGTTTTATCTCAAGAACCTGTTCTAGTATTACTCTCAAAATACATATGATTCAAAGTACTACTCTAGAGAAAGGTTGCTTAAACCCATGCTTGAAGTGCAGAATATGCTTAAATGTTGGTTCTTTGAGCTAGAATGTAGAATTAGATAGCTGAAATAGGAACAGTGAGCTTTTCCAAACTACAAATCAGATATTCTGTGTAACAGTGTGTTCAGTCTAATGAAAGACACTTTATACTAGTTCCTCAAATATGTTTCAGCTGCTCATCAGAAAAGTAATTAGAGTCTTGTCAGTGTTGAATATAAAATGTTAGGACCGAAACACTTGTTTTTCCCCCTGCGTCCTAAAATGAAGGGGCGGGGGGGGGAAGTGCTGTGCTTAGTACAACCACGTCCCAAGACTGTCTTCCACCAGCCACTCTATCCTCCTACTGATACAGAATGGCGGAAAGCGTAATCAAATTCATGTTTCCAGGTAATAGTCTTCCTAAACAAGCAGGTTTGACTAAAGTTTTGCCACAGTACGGTTTATTCTAATTTCATAGAGTGATGATGTATCAATTAAAACTAATCCATCTTCGAAGTAGGAGCTGTTGAAAATTCTTTTATCCTCAGGAAGAGAGTGCATGAATCAGTAATTACAAAGCATTGCTCAGCTTCTCCATTTACTTTCATCTTGTGAGGAGATTAATAGCCATCCTTGGGACACCAGCTGCTTTCTATTTATCAAAGGGATGCCAGGGGCTGGCAGTTCTCCTGGAGGACTAAGGGGTAAGACAGGATGTGAAGAGCCAGCAGCATCTTTACAGTCAGGCAGGGGGAGGACAAACAAGTGCTAGTTTGTACATCTGATCCTCCCAAGTGCTCCCCGCACTCCCTGCTCAGTCACACTGTCTTCAAGGCTCCTTGTCATGCGACTCAGCTTAGCTGGTTACCCAGACCTAAGGTCAAGAGAATGTGTTATTGGAAAGAACTGCAAATTAAATTTAATTTGAATCTCTCTCCCCTTGCTCCCCTGTCACACCCCAACAAATCACAAGGCTGTCTCTCACCTAAAATTATTGTAATTAGTGTGCTGCAAGTCATGGAATTTCATTTGGGGGATCCATTTTGTGTTTCATTTCTCTAATGCATATGAGAATCCATCAGATTCATGCATCTCTCCATTTTATTTTATTTTATATTTTATTTTATATTTTATTTTATATTTCATTTTATATTTAAACACTGCATTTTTTTTGCAAATTCAGAGATGAAAGCAATCAAAGCAATTTTCATATCCGTGTCTTCTGTTCAATATCTCCCTGTACTCCAGAGAATCATGGTAAACTGGTGAAATGTTTAGGATTTTTTCTTTCTTTTTAACCTTTTCTTTTCAAATGTGAGTAGAAAACTGAGCATCTTGGGCTGTATATTCTGTAATCAGGTGACAGTTTGGTCTGGGTCTAAATGTCTGCAGACTATTGAAAAGGCATGTGAAAATTTGCTCTTTATTCTCTTAATTGTGCCTGGATTTTAACTCTTTTTGCAACTCCACCGAAAATGGTAGAATTGGGCCCAATAACTTAGGAACACTTTAAAATAATTTTCACTCATCTCAAGTATGGAAATTATTGATGGTTTACTGTTAACCCTAATAATATATACACCAGATCTAAAAATTCCCATTTACATTTAAATAGAGAGAAAATCCCATATGGCTTCAGTATACTTTATGTTTTAATATTGAGTTTTCTATCTCTATATTCAGCTAGTTGAACAAAATAATGTTTTGAATATTTATCCAAGTTTCTCAATCAGTATTCTTTGGTTGTTCACTGTTGACTCTCAGCACCAAATAATGCTTTATATAGTCCCAAATCTTAACAAAGTGCTTATTATGACTTTTGATAAATGGTTGAAATGTATCTTTTAAAGTTCATCTATCTCAATATTTTCATTGGTGGGAAAACTAATAGAAACAATAATGTATAAGTTACTTGGTATACAGTTCACAAAATATTCTTTTGAAATTTTTGTAGTAAGTATTCATAGGTGAAAATTGCAAGCATTATTTAGGTCATAGTCTCAAAAGAATGCTTCTATGCACTGTGAGAACAGTTATCTATTACTTCAGCTGAAACAGAATGATTTTCAAACTGTGATTACTGAATATTTTCTGCAAGCTGCTTACGGTGCAAATCTCAATTATTTACAGAAATTATCTGGCAATCTAGAAGAAATACAGTTGGATTCATAAAATGAGAAATGATCGTAATTAGCTGAAGAAGTAAAAATAGTTAGAATCAGATCTTTCAAGTTGTTCATCCAGCTTTTCTCTGTCCTAAACCAGCTCTGTCATCTTTTTTTTTTTTGAGCTGTCCTTGAGTAAAAACTGAAAATAGAGTAAGCACTTCAGAATTATATCATAATGAAGTTACATGAAAAACAGTAGTCCTAACCGGAGTGAGAAATAAATAGATATCTGCCTCACAGTGCAGACACATTCAGACTAGCTGCGTTGACTGGACAAAAATCTAAGTAGAACAGGTACCCAGACTGAGTCTGTATATTCTTAGGGTGATGATTTATCCAAGCTAGAATGTTTTAGTACTGATGCACTTTTCTTTCTGTTAGCTCTAAGATACCTGCACAGAGCTTCATTGCACCATATGGTTCATAGGATCACAGGATAATTCAAGTTGGAAGGCAGCTCCAGAGGTCCCTACTCCAGCCTCCTCAACAGGGTGACTGTGAGGCTGGACCATGTTACTCAGGGCTTTATCCAGTCTGGTCTTGAAATCCTCCAGGGATGGAGGTTGAACCAGCTGGATCGACACTATCTGCTGTGCCATGCTTCTTGAGAAGAGGAAATGAATTTCGGTTTTACCTGGAATGAAGGAAGGATTTAAACGGGAAGTTCATGATAGTCATTAACACAGGCAGTTTATTAAAATCTGGCTCATTGTCTTAGTGCAAAAATGCAACATGATTCTAAGAGATGTGTGTCATTACTTACCTGTCAGGAGAAGCAGCTTAATGCCACATCTGAAGGAAAGCAAAATAACTTCAGGATTTTGTTTGGATACTCTGTATCAGTTAAAAAATACCAATCACATTCTTAGATTTCGAAGTTAGATCTGAATGCTGATGGTCTGATCTCCACACATGAACAAGACCTCTTCTGGGATGTCCAGAGGTCAGACAAAGTACTGAAGCAAAGTATTTCATGAGATAATTTTCCTTTAAATATACACTGATGATATCTCTCCCTCGATCTCAACTGGCAAATGTCCATATTGTGAAATGTAACATGTAATAAGAGCTTAAAATGAAGTTAATTTTGGAATACTGAAGTTTTACAAGATTCATTTCTTCTCTGTAAATGATTCTTACTCCATGAAAGCCTTTATTTCTATGAAAATTCCTTTTTAGTTAAAAAGATATTTTTGTGGAGTTATAAATCTTAGGGACTAACATAAATGATCACCCATGAATTAATAACGCTTTAGAAACTCTCCTCTCTCTTTTTCATGGTATATAAGGCCTCCAATGTAAAGCAATATAATAAAGAGTGGGTATCTGAAATACGTCTGTTCTTCTGCTTATGAATAATCAGATCATAAGCTGTAACTTATCTTTTGTTTTTGCCTTTTAAATGACTCTTAGCTGTGACAGGAAGCTTAGTAATAAGAAGGACTAATTTTATTTCATATGTTCTGGTCATACACAATTCACTAGAGGCACAGGGTAATCTCATTAGCTTTCCTCGTGCCAAGGGTTTTCTCTTGTTACATTGATGACTTCCAGCATGTTTCACGTAAGTTTTATTTTCTTTTATCTAGTATTCCTCCTTCTTGGAAATAAAAAGACAATCTGTCACTGGAAATGAGATAATTATGTATAATTTTGTTTTTATCATTATCTATATTATATTACAGTACATCCCTGGGCAATACAAGTACTTAAGTTGTGTGGATAATATTGCAATAGACTTTCCTGGGTGAAGCATATATGTATTTTATTTTCATTATGATTGGCTAAAGCATTACAGTCTAATGGTTAGACCAGGGAAATCTGAGATACAGGATTCTGCTAAGCAAACCACAAACCAGTGAGCAAATGCTCTGATACATTTAATTTTTTTTTTCTTCTCTTGAAGTATCTGGGAAAGACTTCATTATTTCTTCTTCTACTATTCATAATTATTAAAATTATTTTATACAAAGCTGTTTTAACCTATGAGCTAAATAAGCTAACAGTAGATGAGTTACTTGTGAATGATTTCCTTTGCCTATGTCTTTGACAACTTTGCCTTTAATATGTGTAGTGTGTTTATTGGGCATCTGGATGATTTCTTTCCCTTGTTTTACTTGGAGATTAATGTTTTCAGCATAGACACATTAAAATCACTGTTCTTGCCTCTCTTTATTGAGTTATTAGTTAATAATTCAATGTGTTACACATATCCCAAACATGCTTTCCACATGGAACTAAACATCATTTGAAACCCCAAGTTTTGTTTGCTCATTAATATTTTATGCATTCCACAAAAATACTTCAGAAAAAAGACCAAAAAAGGAATGTGTACTGAATAGGGATTTGGAACCTAAATACAGAATGCCATAACCTTTTTGTATAATTTTTATTCTGAACCATATCACTGCTGATATGGTCCAGAATTTGAATTTAGGTAAACTGCTGCGCTTAAAAAACAGGCAAATTTTTTACCATAGCACTAGAATTTTGGGGGACAGATGAAAATATTCCTAGAGCTAAGCTGAACTTGGGAAATAACTTCAGCCTAAATAAAAATGATAAAAATATAAAAATAATGTTGAATAATAACATTTTGCAAAATCAGTTCTTATTTGCTACCCTTTTGCTTCAGGTCTTTTCTATCAAAAGCCAAAGAAATGAAGAGCTACATCACCAGTTTTCAAGGTGAACAGAAACCAATGTAACTACCGTAGTTCAATAGACTTCAATAGACTCTGAACCCTCAATAAAAATGCCTGAAGACACAAGGGAATGTACTAGAGGTATATATTTTGGATATCCCTGGAGGGGCTTAACTTGCAAATCCTCTTTCTCCAAAGCAGGTATCATTCCACAATGTATATAGTGTGTAAAATATTCATTAGGTTTGAGAGGGAAGCTAAGAAAAGTAATGACTCTATTACACAGTGATAAGGCGCTCACACTGGATGAATGCAATTTCGGTTCAACTCTCCTGTTTTTCAGAATAAGAGGAATTTGACTTGTCATACTTCTGTAGCTGCGCTTTTTGCTTTATTGTGTCAAAATTACAACCACACATCAAAAACAGGATACTATACCAAACGCAAGTAATAGACTAGGAGACCAGACCCAAATGATATAGATATGTTAATAAGAAAAAAGTGATACTTAATGTGTGCAGCAGTACACGATATCAGTGCATACCCAGTTCTGCAGAAAGGAACCTGCACAGCTAGTAGGTTTTGTTGCAGATTTATGTATGTCTAAAGACAGCTTGGCCTATGCTATGAGTTACGGGTAGCTTTTACAGGTTATAACACAGTTCTAAATATGATCAAGTTATGTGGTCACTATCCAATAGTTGGTATGCTTTCCCCCAAAAGGAGGTCCTTTTTCTTTTTAACATTTGTCAGGGTTTAACTGTCTAATAGCATAACTAAAGGCTTCACTAGCACAATCAAGCCATGCATGCCTCCTTGCTTTAGGAATCACTTTTGTTATGCCCTAAAACCTGTAAAGGTTGCATTTCTTTAGTGATCAGTAATTGGCCATCTGTTTTTATAGCCGTAGGGCCTCTGGTATCACCCTGTGCCTCTACTTTCAAGCTCTCTGCTATATTCATGTGGATCCTGTTAGGATTTCATGATTGTTTACTCTACATACAGCAGAAACTTAGAAAGGATAGAAAGGATATACACAGATGAGTGCTTGTATACATAAATATAATATTTATTTTATATTATTAGATTTGTTCTTTTTATAGTATATAGTTATAGTAAATATGTTTATATTTTACATATATAGTGCTTTCGCAACCTTGTTTTCATTGATCTCTGTCTAAACTTGTTTGATTTTCTTCAGGTTACAAGAGTCTGGCAGTGTTGACATGTTAGCTTATTGTTTATTTGGCTTTTATTTCAAGGCCTGAATGGTGAGACTTTCTAGTTCATTATTTCCTAAACATTTCCAGCTAGATCATTTTTTTCAAGTCAAACATTTTATTCAGCACAGAATAAAATATTTCAGTTTTTCATTTGTACAGGAAGAAAACAAGCCAATAGACCAGTGTGACTTGTGTTTTGTAATTTAATGATAGATGTGTTTGAGATTTAAGATGCCTATACTAGTCATATAAGTCTGATTTTGTTGGTGCCCTGACCAATTAATTTTTCACGAAGGTCTGCCACGAACAACTATGTTTCTCCATTTTTCTCTCTGGCCAAAACAAAGAATCCTGATCATATAGGTTAGAACTAAGCAAGCTCAGAGTTATTTAATTTTTGAAGATATATTCTTGGTTATTTAACAGTTATTAAATATATTTTCATTACTTGAGAATTTGTGGGCTGGGGAGTAACAGAGCCTCTAAACATACCTTAGAGTTTCTTTCTGTGTTATTTACCTGCTAAAATCCTCTCCTGGATTTTCCAGTAGGAGGAAATTGCCGGTATATAATCATCTTTTTCTTTTATTGGACTGAAAAATTCTGCTTTAGGAGGCAAGCTGTTGATGTACATTGTATTAAGACAGAAATGATAAGGCAAGTAAAAAGAGATTTTTTTTTCAAGATTCCCTTTGAGCAGATTCTGGCTATTGATTGTGACCGCTGCATGTCGGAGAGTGCAGAAGCTGGTTTTTGCTGCCACCCATTATTTCAGTAATCATGATGAAGCTCTTGTGCTATTGCTTTCTGGCATGGAAAACAGATATGCACCTTCTTCTCACAGAGGCACCTTTGTCCTCTTGATTACACACACATGTGAGACTTTGGTTAATACATTAGCACTTGAGGCTTATATGTCACTATGTATATAAATGTTCCTGAGAACAACTTAAGGAAGGAGTTGGAAAGCAGAGTATTCTACTGTGAAGAGGATTTGGGGGGACCATTTGAATGATTATTTCAAAGAGACAAAATTAATAAAAATATTACTTCTCCTTACAAATCTTTCCTCTTTTATGGTCCTTAGATCCTTGTGGCTATAGCAACGCTATTATTAATTAATGAGGAATTGTTCAGCTCTAATTTCTCTCTTTCATACAGAAAAGCTGGCATTTTTGTATCACTTGAATTTTGATGATAAGAATACACACTGTGTGGACTTTTTCCCTTTGTTTTTTATCTTGCTGCCGTTTGAGAAATATATTAATACATGAAGCATTGGGATTAAGCCAGCTGTTTTCTGTCTTTTGACTTTCTGCTAGCTTTTCTGTAGCGTCCACAGAACTGCAGGCTCATATGAGAATAAGGCCACTATTCAACATGAAGGATGATTAATGTCCCTGCACTGCTACCCCGAGGAACTGACCTTCGCACTGGTGAAGCCTGAATCAGTGAGAAATCCCTATCTCATCTTTCATTAAAATTACCCGTCATGGCCAAAGAGTGGCCTAGATATCGGACAGTTAAGCGAATCACAAAATGATCTTTCATCAGCAATAAATGCAAGCTCTCCCATGTATAGCTTTTACAAACAGTAGCTGTGTAGGAACTGAGGCAAAGGAAATGTGTGTGTGTGGGGGGGGAGAAGAATGCATAATGTATGGTTACTTTTCTGTTCTCCCTCACGTGGCATTTCTGTTCTTAAATAGCTCAGCTTTAATATTAGCAATTACATGAATCATGCTACGTGATTTTAACCTTCTTGGTTGTTATATAACAATAGCTTAGAAGTTTTCAAAATCACTTTCATTATGGCTGTGAAACTGTTCAATTATTCATTTTTTTTTAAGAACAAACTATTTTCTGAGTGTTCTTTCTATTGCTTTGGGCAAATTATCCCAGCAAATCTATCTGTCATACTCTGGCACCTCTACATTTATCTTAACAGTAATGCAATTAGAAATCGTTACTGTTTTTTGTTTTGTTTTGGGTTTTTTTGCTTTATGTTTATATCTGATTCCCTCAGCATCCCTCCGATGAACTTTCAAATATCCAGACTTTAGGTAAGCAGTGTCTTCTTCCAGTATTTGCAGTAGGTATTTGTTTCTCCTTCCCATTCCAGGAAAATGACTATCATGTAAATCCAATGGCAAAAAATTTAAGTGGTAAAAAAGCCTGTAATGTTAAGCCAATACCAGTAACACCAGTGGCAATATATATTATTCAGTTTAGTGGTATAAATGAAATTCTAAATGTAACTATGATATTGATGAATTATTTCACATAGAATAGACAGATAGAAAGGTCAGAAATTAGTACTGTGTAGTAAATGTCAGGTTCTTCTGGGTTAGTAGCATTTAATTGTTGAAGAGGAAACTTCTGGTAAAAAGGGAAGATTTTTCTCTTTACAAAATCCTCTGCTTAATTAAGTGGCTTCTTAACTTACTTATTCTTAAATTTTCAATTTAAAGAAGTCCTGAGCCCCTGTATTTTTATAGATATGTGCCAAAACAGAGTCAGGAATAGAAGAAGAAAGAATTCTAGAGACATCCAAGTTTTAAATGCTGCTAGAAGCTTGCATGAATTCTTTGCATCTGTAATCACTAGTGTATTAATGCTCATATCTTAGCACAAAATAAGGAGTAAAGGATTTGCATATTTGTAGGTAAGAGAATAAAAAGAAATACCAAAGGTCCTTCAAACTGCACTGAAGAAACTAGAGCTGGGCTGACTGAAAAATTCCAAAGGAATAGGCAAACACCTGTATCAAAAAGCTCTGCATCTTAAGGAGATAAAAAAATATTGTATCAGAAGACTCCTGGCTGAGACTGTGCTGCTGTATGGGACTTAAATCTGAAATTATGACAGCTTTTTGTCTAGTGAATGCTCAGTAAGGTTTGCTTGTTTCTTTCTTGGGTTACAGAAATGTTAACTGCATTGTTCCAGCCAGCTCCGTCTCAGATTATGGCACTGCAGTTGCATATGCCTGTATAAAATGCTGCTCTTTAGTACCATGGCTACTTGTGTCACAAACTGTAAGTGTCCTTTCTAGGGTGGCTGCAGTGATTCCTTCAGATAGTTTACACTTGCTAAATGCTTTGGGAGCTTATTTTGGGAAATGAACATTATTGCCTAAATTCCATATAGCATTGTTTTTTATATATAGCAGTAGCATGGAAGTATTTCTTTTTCCTTTTTGTGAGAAGATTTTTGAATATTCCATTCTTTCTCTCCTTTGCCTTATCCCGAGAATACAGAAGATCATATGAGTGCTCTTTGTTCTCTTTCCTCCACCAGAAAGCCTAGATACTAATTTACCTAATTCCAAGCTGATAATAATGAATACTAAAGTGATGAACACTACCTAAGAGAAGAAAGTGAGACATAGGAGTAATAATGCAGATAGCTATGTTGCCTTGCAGCTCTGAATTATGAGTTCAGTACTTAAGCTTCTGCTCTGAACCGTCTCCAGGCTTTGATTAAATGCATATGCTATTTACTCGCAGGCTTTTCTGTAATACCTTATTGAAAACTGAACCTCTGTTTCAGAAGAATCTTTTCTTCGACAAAGCATTCTTCCTTTCTTTCTTTAGATAGTATTTGTCTGCAGGCCCGGGTCAGGGGGCGAGGGCCTTGGCTTCAGGCCACCCGGGGCAGGGGCTTGTGCCGGCTGGCCGGCACTTGCGCCCATGGCCACCAGCTGCACCGTCTCTGAGCTGGCCACTCGGGAGAGGGGGGATGCGCTCAGCACCCTGATGCTCACTTTGGCTGAATTTAGCTGGGGTGCTTATTTTCAGTGTTAGATACATTAAAAAATAGCTCATGCTTATCTTCACCAAGTCCAAGGGGTGCAGACATCCAGAAGCTCCTCTGAGCAGGAGAATTCTAGCTCTCCTTTCTTGCCTTCCATGTTAATGCCCTATACTTATTTTTAAAAATGTAGTATCACCCTTTCCTGTTCCATTCAGGTTGAACAATTATTATGAATGAACAAATAACAGTCAGAAAGTTAGGTTCATAAGCTGACATTGATATTGACTATGTCCTCACATTGCAGGTAATAATACTAGATAAACTACTTAATTGCTCACAAACAACAAAGCCCTTTCCTGGGACTTCATCCGCCATCAATTTCTTATAGTCACATTTATTCATATCAGTCTATGTGAAATAGTTGCAATAATCATCCAAAGCACATAAAACATATGTGCTTTTTAAATGGGTATTTTATTATTTAACAGTACTTTAAAAATGAATTTGACACTTAGGAAAAGTGTTGACAGCCTTGGAAATTGACTTATCTTTTTATCTACAGAGGTTATATCACTAGCAGAAGTACAAGCTTCCCTCACAATTCTCTAAAAATAAGCCAATTGAATTATTTCCTCTGCTCATTACTGGGTCTTTAATTTGGAAATGATACAGGAGGAAATGTTTATGCTTTAGCTAGGACTGTCTTGTGTGACTGCCTGAAAGCCTTATAAAACGGAAAAGTAGAGATGGAGGGAGAGAAGAAAAGATGAGTAAGAACACTTTCTCCTTTAAATGTCAGATTTTATAACTGCTTATACTGAAATATGTGGTTTTATGAATATGCACTGAAGCTACTGAAGTAGCTTAATGAAAGACAGAAAATCAAACAGATTAATTCATTAACATTTTTTTTTTCTTTTAGTAGGCCACTATCCCTGCCCCTAAATGTATTTCATTCCTGATATGGATAATATTTCATCCACATTGTTTATTTTCTGCTCAATATACTTATGCTGAGATGCTTTGCAATCTGCCTGCAGGTTTAGCAAATACCTGTCTTCTTTATAAAAAAATCTGATCACCTGAGCCAACATCTTGATATTATAAGACTCCAGAGGCAGTCAATATAACATTGGCTATATTTGTGTTCTGCTGATACTCAAACTGTCCAATTGTTGGTTTATTTTTCAATATAAATCAGGCCTCTCTGCACTGCTTTAATTGACAACTGCCTACAAGTTTAAGTGGTTCTTCTAGCCAACAGATAACCCGGCATTATAACAAAGGCTAAATATCCTTTGCTCTTTCTGTACTTCTCAAGCCAGTGACCTGCAGTGGGGCAATTTAGTTGGCAGAAATGAAGGATTCAGCAAAACCTGAAGCTCTAGAACTTACATGTCAAAGAGTTGCCCAGGAGTTACTCTGACCTTACTGCACTGCTGTGGTAGGAGGAAGTTTCAAATCTACAGCAAGGATTAGTTATTCAAAGACTCTTTTTTCCAAAACCAAAACCCAACAGCCATCAGATGTTAACAGTTTTTATTTAGTTCCAAGTATATATTCTAAAATAAACAACTAATTTATTTGTATATCTCAAATTCTGAAACATACTTACAGGAAAGATAAATTTATTACTGATCTGACTTCACATTTTGAAATACAATTCAAATTCTTCAGAATACTGTAACAAATCAGATTAATCAATTATTTTGATCTAAGTAATTATTGCATAAAACTAAGATTCATGCAAAAATTCCTCAAGCAATTTAATTTTATTAGTGTCACATAATAAATTAATCATGGAGTTGATAATTGCAGCAGTGACTTTTTTACTTAAGTGAAATAGAACTTGTAAAAGCATATAGAAAAATATAACTAGTATTTATGAGCATAAAAATTATTTTAATTAAGGATCATATAAGAATGAACATATGCCTCCACCACAAGTTTATTTTGGCCTTCTGTGAGCATGTGGTGGTGCATTGAGGTATGACAAGAGAGAGATTTGCTGTTTTGATGGAAGCAAAATGGTAGATTGTAAAATGGGAACAGTAGAGTCTTATGGAGCACATGTGTATGGTTTTGGTATGGTGATTGTACACATACAGAGATAAGATTCACAAGCTATCATAGAGCAAAAGTAGTTAATTCTTATTTAGTTAGTTCTTTCAAGATTAATCTCCCCAGCCTTTTTGTGACTTCTGTTATGCCTTCCCTTCTGTTGTTTAGAGGGTTATATGGACTCATCAGAGGGTCACAGAAAATAATGTTCTGATTTACGTATTGTAGCTGGCCAGCAGAATAAATGAATAAGAACTGAATAGTGTAAAGAGCCTTGCTTTGCAGAGGAGAGATTAGATCTTGAAGAAACAACTTTATGTTTTGCACATATATAAAAATGCATGTAAAACATAAATACATGTGCAAATACACCCAGAGAAACATTACTTTGTATAAAATCTACTCTCATGTAAATGTGCACAGCTGCTTTTTTTTACAGATCTAGTGCAAAAGAGAGCTCATCACGAGCAGTATGTGCCTTATCCCAGGAAATTAATCAAATCATCCCCAGCATAGGTGATGAAATATAAAGGAGTCATTTCTTACCCAGTGGTCAATTGAATGACAGCCACTAAACTCAAACATTGTGAAGGAGTATTTTTTCAATCTCTGTACAATTAGACACTTACTCTTTACAGCTCTTGACCACTTACAGTTTTTTCTGGGAGGTAAAAAATACCCCTCTCATCATCTGTGAGATGAAACACAGCTTCAGGTGTGGCAGTGCAAGTTAGCTGTGTGCATATTTTGTTTGTTTTGCTTATTTCTCAGAATGGATTGAGTTTATACTGTTGCAATGGCACATAAAATATGAGCTTCAGTGAAAAATTTCCCCTGCCCTGCACACTCTGCATTGCCCAGCTTGCAACCTGAACAAGTCAGGAATCCAACAGAAGTTATGAAGTTTAGTTTCGTAATTGCTTTATTATCACATGCACATATATAAAAATGCATATACTTATACTGTTAAGCACATGAGATTCTTTAGAGATAAAAAGTTCTAAGTAAGTTTAACATGTTGTTATTAACTCTCACCAGACAGTTAAATAAAAGATGTTAAATCTACTGAATAGGAACATTAATGAAGTTATACTTTCTAGACAACTAATTAAAGGAATTTGCTTCTGCTTTTCTAGTGGGTTTTCTCATTTTCTGATATTTTACAGAATTCACACATCAGGAAATCAAATGACTTTAATGTTAGCAATGATTTGCTTATTGATATAAAGGCAGCATATTAATATAAAATTGACATATGTTTCTACTATAGTGAAGAGCTGCATTTAAACAAACCAAAAAATCTATGCAATTATTCTAATGATTTTTATTTGCAGGCTCTGTCATGCCAGTTTCTCATGTTCAAAGCCACAGGTGCAAAGACGTTCATGTCAATTATTATCAAATCAGTGAGAGGGTGCTTCAAAGACACTTTTCCCCAAAGATTACACAAAAATAGAAAGAGGAGAAAGAACAGAGGGCAAATTGCATTTGATGCACAAAGCATCAGGCTGAGCTTCCAATATTAATATTTATAATATAAAGAAAAAAAAGCATGATTGTTAAAAAAAGGCCGGCACTTTATCCCAGAAAGGGATAAAAGTAAGTTATATTGCTAGAATATCAAATTAATTTGCAGTTGTATAAAGCAATGAAAATGAAACATATTATGTCCTCTGCAAGAGATTTTTGTCTCAATGTAATTTCATTTACCGATTCTCCTTTTACTATAGATGATCACTGATATATTTTCAACTTCAATCCAAATAAAATGCATCATTGCTAAAATGATGTAAAAGAAAAGACTACATTTTTATAGTTGTCTGAATGAAGTTTCTTGCAGGGGTAGCGTGTGAGACATGGTAGTATATGCTGCTCTACAGTATGGTAGTATATGCTGCTCTACAATATATGTTGCTCTGCAATTCCCATTCCCTCCTACCTCTCTTGTTTTAGGTCTCCTTGCTATTCATACTGGAATCCCATTTGCCAGAAAGCAAACTTAGATGGGCTTTCTGGGCATAGCAGTAGTGCAAATAGCAGTGGAATCTATAACGAATGAATGGCATTTTGACAAGGGGGGAGTTTTGGGGTTTTTCAAATTTGCTTAATTCTCATGCCAGAGATGCATTTGATACTTTTATCAGAGGCATTGTAACAGCATGAAATTTCAATATCGTTTTGCAAGGCAATGATCTTTGACCCTGAGTCCAAAGCACTGAGATAAACTCAGTGCTCTTCTAATATCTTATCTGACTGGAAAAGGAAGAGTAGTGGCCGGCTCTAATTTGTACATTAGCTTCCAGTATACTTGCTGCTGTTCCTCCTCAGCACGGAAAACCCCTAGTTTTCAGCAGGGCAGCTAGTCAAAGATCCAGACTTTGCACCAGACAGCTTCTCTTTTCAGTATTCAGACTACCACAGTGTTTTACAGTAAGAGCTTAATTTTCCTTTTGAACCATTTATTAACATAATTCTTATCATCTTGATTTCATCTTGTATGGAAAAGTCAGCTGTATGCGTGTATTAGATAATTAAAAACATCACAATTCCTTTAATCATTTCCCTTCATTACAGTTCAGCTAAAAGAAATGTAATTGTGGCCACAGTAAAAGAAAAAGTAGTCATGTTCCTATTGCTGTACAAGAAGTCCTAATATTCACAGACAGGAATGTGTCAGGAAAAGGAAGAGAGAAACAGCTTTAGGAACCTTTAAATGTCAGGAGCCATTAAATAAAAGTTCATAACTAAAGCTATAGCAAGTGGTTTAAAGACTGCTAACATACCTATTTAAAAACATCTCCTCCTTTTCCTTTTATATCTAAACATGATGTTGCTGTTTGTGAAGTAGGCCAGATGGACCAAACTGGAGATACGGTTATTGCTTATTTACAAAATAAACTTAGCAGAAACGTCAGTGATGTGTTTCAACTGTTGTGACCCTGATGTAGAGCGATTGCCCTTTATGGTACATAAGACACGTAAGCCCATTAAATTGGCCTAGCTCTTCTTCATCAAAACCAAAATGCCTTTTTCTTTTATTTTATTTTTGGAGCCTCATGTAGAACCAGCCATTACAAATAAATTGTTTAAATTAAACCTGATTACTTAAAGGTAAAGTAATCTATTAAAGGGTCCCAAGTCTACCAGTCTTCTCTCAGGTTTTTAGAGCTTTTAGTCTAAAAGTGATTCCTCCAGCCTCACAGTTAGTAGAAACAGAATACATCCAGAGAATTCCTTTTTTATGTTCATTGCAAATGTTGATGCCATCTATTTAAAGCAAAATTTCAGTGGAGACGTTGCCTTACTCTGTTCCTACTTAGCTTTCCACTGCTAAAGTACCTTTGCAAATTTATGGTAAAAGTTTTCTGAGATTCCCAAAATAAAAATTCTAGCTTTAGGGACACAATATTCTTCATCTAGAGACTATGTGATTGATTTCTTTTACTTTGTAAGAGGAGCTGTCACTGAAAAGGAGGAAGGCAAGAAAACCCATGGATGTTAAAGAGGAACAGATCCTGGAACATCATGGAAGTAGCAGGAGACAGTTATATTCATGGTTGACTTTTCTTGAAGGACAAGCTCACTTTGAGCTCCCAGTCATATTGAAGACCTTTCCCTGACACCAAAGAGTGGCAGCCTAGCTGCCTGGTCCTTCGTGGGAAATGGATTTTGCAGGGATGTAGGTTCAAACTGGTATGGAGGCTGCTTGTGCGGAGGGTAGGGGTGGGGATCTTTCGTAAATATGTGCCATCTACCCCTGAGCAGTGAGTGCTATTGCAGGTCAAGTCAGATTATCTCAGGTTAATTTGAGGCAGTTCTCCTTTTTGAGATTGGTGGCATCACAATTTAGGGACTGGGATACTGGAGGGGAGAAAAGTGGGTTTTGTGGAGAAAAAACAGAAAAAGAGTTTTGATAGGAAAGCATAGTCTCTACTATGCCATACTGGGCATGTTTTGCAATGAAAATAAAAACTGCTTCTGCTAAGCTACTCTCTACATGTCTATTCATATTTTCATGCATGCTATCTTGTCTGCAGCCTATTCAAAAATGGCTTGGCTTGCTGGGCAACCTCCAATGATTTTGGGGAGAGAGGAAAAGGAATAGATATGAGCAGGCACGATCTCTGGCTGTGTAGAGAATACTGATAGAACGGACGACATATGTTGGGACGTTGGAGCATGCTGTGGTTGCCCAGTGTAGTCTTGCTTGGTTGCTATGTGGATTTATATTCACTGTTGGCAATAACAATGCATGGCTCCAAGCAAAGCACGCACCGTCTTGGAGATCCCATACGAGTAGGTGCCTGTTCTCTCGGGCAGCTCTTTAATCCTTATTGTTTGGGATAAGGTGACTCTGGATGCAACTGTGTGCACAAGCTTTCTACTGTCAATATCTCAAATGCAATTCCTCTGTGTTGCTGGAGGCCTCCTTGTGTGAAAGCATAATCAGACCTGTAGAGCAAGAAGCTAAGTCCTGCCTGTCTTGAAATCTTTGTGAATACCTCTGTAGGGGGGCTGGCTCCCTGGAAGTCTTCCAGGTCTCAGACACGGTCCTATTTAGAAGTGCTGGAGGAGGGAGGGTGTCCCTCAGGGTTTTTAAGGTACTTTCCTATACCCCTGGATGCCTTCCAGCCTCAGCAATACCAGAGATGTTGCCAGAAGTGGCTGTAAATCCAGCTCCCTATTCCTACCTACTGCAGAGCTGTTGGATGAGCTAGGAATATGTACTAACCCCATGAAAAAATAATTTCATCAAATACTTTTCATACTATATTTACTATTTGTCTTCCCACTCTTGAGTCTGTCCTTGAAGTTTTTGAGGGAAGGGAACTGCTTTTGCATTCCTTATAGAAGGCTCCAATTTAAGATCAAATCAAGTGTGGGATATTAAAGGCTGAGCTGCTATTGCATTTCATAGGTGGGCACAGGCTGAATACTTTGGCTGAGGATTAAACATTGAAACAGTGAGTAAGCAAAGAAAGAAATGGCATGGCCAGACTGCTTGGAGACTTGCATCACTGTTTCCATGGTTTATGATTTTGTTTCATGAAAAGGCATGAGAATTCCTGCTGGGTATAAAATAATAAACTGTTACGACATGGAATATGGAATGTTTTGCGTTAGCTTAGGAAATGAAATGTGAGGCAGTGCTGTGTACTTAATGATGAGCTCCTGGTGTTAGGAATGTAGCTTCCTTTAGCTCTCTCGTGCTTTGTAATGCTATTGTAATAGAAATGAATAATAATAAAACTGTATGCTATTTCACATGTTTTCATAGTCCTGTATATATAAATAATAAAATGGCATCATTTCCTTGCCTTCTATTGGCTGTCCGAGCAATAGTTAAGCTATTCTAAACTTAATATATTGTGGACTGTCCAGAAGAATAGAGGCATATTTATAATGGTTTCTAAGGCAACCTAAGTAGTTTTAAAAGTAAACTTAGTGATTTATTGTCTGCCCTGGCTACCTGTTGTGTTCAGTGCAATTCCCTGCTATTAGCTTATTTCTTGAAAAATCTTTGCAGTCCCAACTGTAAAATGAATGATAAACACTTTGCCACCCAGAAAGCCACCCTGTAGACCCACGCTATTCTTCTTCTTTTAAATATATTATTGGGGAACAACAAAAAATAACCTGAGGGTTACTCTGTTACATGGAGTGAAATGTAATGTTTACTTTAACGTAGATTTGTATTTTGGGGAAACTCACAAAAGAGAGATTTTACAGAAGAAAAGATAGTTTTAAAATATAATTTTGAAATAGAATCATTTTGCTCTTCACAAATAATTCTAAAAATAATTTGGTGAAAAATCTGTAAAATGAAAAAACTGTATCCAGATTTGTCATGGATTGAAAATACTCATTAGTTTGAGGAAAGTTTATACAAAATATCCATAATCCACTTTATCATAAATACAAACACCTTGAAATCCATATTTATTTTTTCAGAGGGGGAGATTTGCCATTTTACATGCTTATTATCTGGTTCATTTCATTAGGTCCAACTTGAACGGAAGTTATCCTTGCCTTTCAAACCAAACTTGTAGAGTGAAGGAGATTGCATGCGTCTTGAAAGGCAGAAATAACTCTGGAAATATATTTTTGCAAGAAAGAAATACACTCTGCAGCTTCAAAATCAGTGCTTTCCTGTAGCTGCAATATTGCAGACCTCCATGCTGGTGTTAAAAAATTAAATAAATAAAAATAATAGATGGACTGGAAAAAGAAACAGGTGGATTTTTTTTAGTTTTTTTTTCTTGTTGTTGAGAGTAGGGACAGTTGGAAGAAGTTTGAAACATTAAGAATTCCTGTAACATCTGGACAAGATCCCAGGCTGAATATAAACATCTTTACAGTAAAATCATAGGTGTTTTCGTAAAAAGATACCGTAGAACTAGGAAATATATGGAAAAGGATGGAAGGGAAGAAGACAAAGTAGACCAGGATTCTTCTGTTTGAAAAAGAGGAATAATGGGGGACATGATAAAAATCTATACAATGAATATTATGGAGAAGGTGAATAAAGGATTTGCTTTCACAATGCAAGACATGGAGATCGCTCAGTAAAATTCTATGGTTTTAAAAAAGAAAAAAATTGTTTTTTGCTGGTTTCCACTTTACAAATGCATTTCCACGGGCTGCTTTGGAGACTCAAAGGACAAAGAGATTCAAAGAATGATTACACAAATCCATGGAAGACAGAAATATTGCTTGCTACAAAAGAGAACAATATGGATGCAATTCCAGCTCAGGAAGTCCTAAATCACTGATTAATGGAAAAGGATACCTAAGTAAGTAGGACACTATATATGCATTTTTTTTGTATATTCATCCATTTTGTCTTCACTGGTATTACAATCCATCACAGGAGACTAGCCTAGACTGATATTTTCTGATAAAGAGCATAAGTTATAAATTTCTTATGCCTTCTACTATATTTTCTGAAAAGACAAGCATGCCTCATGAGTAAGGGGGAAATTCCACAACTGTAACTCCACCATCTATGGGAAAAAGAGTGTCTGTCTCCATGCATTGTGCCACTTAATTATTTTAATCTAGCAGGGTGTGCTCCAAATATCCAAGCATTTGTTTATGCAAGGAGAACTGAAATCCCTGGGCAATGTACAGATGATACCTAAGCATGGAGTTAATACTTATTTTCATTCCTTCCTTGGATTCTGAGAGCTTAGTCGGGAATCATAATATATTCAGAAGATCCATTATAGCCATGAAGTCAGAGAGGAAGTTTTCTTATTTCCCAGTTTTCTTATAGCGGATGCTGCTATCACTGTGCAGAAATTCTAAGATCTCCGGGATGCAAAGTAAACCCTTATGCTCTATTGAAAGTGAAGGAAACCATGAACCCTTTCAAATGGAAAAAAGAAATCAGAAAATTTTGAAAGGTCCTTTACTATGAAGGACGGTCCCTGTCTGTAAGTCTTTCAGTAATGAGAACATTCAATAATAAGCAGGCAAAAATCAAGAAAGGACTGCAAGATTTGTTTGTACTTCAACCTTTCTTTGCAGACAACCAGCCTATGCATTGAAAGTACCAGCTAGAAAACCCTGTAGCTGATATTTTGTGCTCTTTCTCACCAGCTGAGAGAAAGAGAATCTGCATACACCCCTTCTGTAGATAAAGGATTTTACATGTGTCTCTCATTCCTCAGCTTTTAAGTTCTTTAATCTGAAGAGTGCTTTTACCAGTGCTGCAGTTATGAATGAGAGTAGAGACCTGCATATGCTCCTGTCTGTCCTAAGTGTTGAAGGTTCTGATTTCTCCTGCACATCAAACACTTGTGTGTAAAGGGAAAAGATGAGTGAAATGTGGCCAGGCCATCAACTGTTCATTGTTTCTTAGGTGTCCCCCCAAGAAGTAAAACAAAACAAACAAACAGACTTATATTTTTGTATCTGGATGTGAATTTTAAACTATGCTAATTTTGTATATAACAGTTGTTCCAGGCAGACTCTATTTACAGTGTTCCTGCAGTTAGCAAGACATTGATATGCTCTGGCAATGAGTGTTTCCATAAGAAAACCTGCTATTGTGGTGCCTCATTCCAGTGCATCAGTCATATGTTGTTATGTTTTGGGAACATCAATCAAATACACGAGCTGAAATTAAAATAAATTCTAGATTTCTTTTAATCATTTGAAGCTGGAAATTTGCAGAAGGGCAGTGTCAAAATATGCCTGGTAAAAGTATCCAATATATAACATTCAAAACATACAAATTTGAACGTTTTACATTTAAGCTGAGAATGACCATAAGCTAAGGTCTTTCTGCCACACACAAGAGAAATGGATACACTGATCCAACAGTTCTGGCCTTTTCCAATCACAACAATTTGCTACATTGAAAGAAATCTGGTGTCTGTAAAATTCATGCTATGATAAGGAGAGAAAGAAATGAAGCTTAATCTACCTACAAGTCCTTCTGCACTTCGATTGCATCTGACTCCCTATGTTTAATGGAGGCATTCTTCTAGCTGTCTTTCATATCATAAAGAGCTTTTTCTCCATAGACTCCAGTCCCTGCTGCTTACAAACACTTCAAAAATGCATTAATGCAGTTTAGGCTATATGTAAATGTGGAGTGGTTGGATACAAACATAAAAATACCAAATCCCAAAATGAGAAAAAAGGGACAGAACATTTGTAGGAGGAAACTATCTGAAAGCTACAGGCAAATTCATCATGCCATCAAATTTTAGTTGTGTATCTATATTAAGAATTGTTGAGAATTTAAATCTATGGAGAGAGAGACACCTTCAAAATTTAACTCAAATCTTAGGTTGGATGAATCTGGACATTAAAAACTTCATTCATATCTCACATTTTTATATGCACATCTTGGACCTTAGATAAGAACATAGGAAAGGTCATTTATTTACAGTCCCATAGTTTACAGTATTTGCAGTTGTAGCAAATCTTCAATTATTCAAGGCTCTTTATAGAAAAGCGTAACTCCATAATACATCTTTTTCCTTACTATTACATGACCGTAGGCACATACCTTCTGCTCTAGTATAGTGGACTGAGTTTTGTTTATGGAGTGGAGGATACGTGCACACGCACACACACACACACACACACACACACACACACACACACCCCTCTTAATATTTTCTTCTGATATTTTAACTGAACTTTTAGTTATTATTAACCCAAAATTTCATACTTTTTAATTGCTGAAGTGAATTGCTTATCAGGCATCAAAAACAAATTTCCTTTCCTGTATTTGGCTGTATTCCAATACAGTTGTTCAGATTGAGTCAACAGCTAGGTTTTAATCTAAAGATGAGTGCCATGAGAGGTTTCTTCCCTAGATTGCACTTTTGGGTGAAGGTTATAAGCATGCTGGGGCATAGAAGCATTTACTCTCGAGGGTAACCTTACTGGATTATGCTCCACCATAAGGTCTGAAGAAGTTTTGAGAGTTATAGAGGTTATTCAGACAGAAGCGAGGAAGATGTTGATGAAACAATGTCAGGATGGCTGAAAAGAATTGTCTACAATTCTTTTCAGGCACAGTTCTGGAAAAGGATGGGTGGCTTTCTGCAAAGCAACGCATCATCTTAATCACTTCAGCACAGATAAGTTACAGAGTAAGATGAGTTAAAAAGAACAAACACCCTGGAACATACAGAGATGTCTACAGGGCTGAACCTTGGAGAATGGTCAGAACAATGTCATGTGTGATACCAAACTAGGAAGAGATGTAGTATGTAGAGGTATAGTGTGCACAGATGTGAGAAGTGAATTATTCACAGGAACATAAACTACTGCACAGCTTAGTGGGCTTTGAAGTGCGACAACTGATCCATTCACAGGTTGATGGATAAATGGAGAACTTCACTTGGGGGGACTGTGTTTGGGCATACACAGAAGTTATGTCTTCTGAAAAATGTCTGCATACTTGCATGTGCCAATTATGTTATGCCAGTTGTATACATAACAGTTCTAAGAAGATAGTGTTTGCAGTATTCTTCTTCTACCATTACAAAAATACTTTCCCATTTGTGGTAAAAAAGCAATACTGGATCAGCTTTCTCGTATCGCTTCAATAGTATTCTGTCAGGGCTTGCACAAACTACTACAAAACAGTTCAAAAAAGTCATTATAAGGGTAAGGGATAGCTCAGGTAAAATGTGACCTTTCTAATCAAAGAATTTGGACTTGGGGAAATGAGAAGGACATAGGTGAAAATAAAACTACCTTAAAATTAAAAAAAGGAAAAGAAGCTTTTTGGAATTAACATTTTTCCATTTATTTTGTATTAATATTAAAATTAGAATGGATAAAACATTCTATGAATGGTCTTCCTATATATTGTTTTGAATTTATTGAAAAAAAAATTTCTTAATATATTTTAAGCTTACACTTTAGTGACCTCTTTTCTCCCTGTCCCCCCAAAAAAGATTGCACCAGAAATGTGGGGGAAGTACGCAGCATTGGGGATAATTTAACTTTGCTTTTTTAAATGTAGCTATAGAAAACAAACATAGCTATTATTAGCCAAAGGGGCCCTTGCCAAGCTGCACTCATAGGATTTGAAGCAAGCTATTTCAGTCACAAATGATTTGATGCATATATTACAGCTGCGATATCTAAATACAGCCTGTTGAAAGTATGTGCTTTTTTGTTTCTAACAATATCACTGAGGATGAGGGGAGAACTGTCTTTCACAGATGAAAGTGGATTAACCTTATACCCTTTGTCTGTCCACTGAGATTTCCATATCAGACAGGACTGCTAAAATGAAGCAATCTCGTGAGTCACTGCACTTTTGAATACTTAAAGGAGAAATGAATATAATGTTGCTGAACAAATAATTTCATACTATGGGATAAAACATATTTTTAGTGGTATTACAGGATATTCAGTCACTCTATGACAAGAAAGGAATTAGGAAAATTACGGGAACTGTATATATAAAACGATTTATCTACCGGACCAAAATGAATATCATCATCCCCAGCTTTGTGAAATATAGCCAGGTAATGTCAAAAGGTTGGAATAAGTGCTGAGTATGAATTTTACTTGGTTGTACTTTAGCAATATTGCCACAAAACTTAGATTATTCATAAATACATAAGTAAAAACTTCATCATAGAAATGCACAAAATACAAGCAAAAATTATTCTTATCCATCTAGAGTCTCCATTATGATCATCAGTAGCAGAGATCTTGAAAAGTGAATTTAATCTTAAGATTTTCTATTGTTTTATTGCATAGTTTCTCTGGACAGTGTTTTGCACAACAACATATTTTCCTATTCATCCTAATGCAGCACTTGCATTAAACTATTGGAAAATGAATCCATGGTTTTTATAATTAAACCACTTCATTTCTGACTATCCTTAATTATGCTAGGCTTGGAACTTCAATAAATAACTTTTTTAACATGAATGAGTTCAAACTATATGAAAACCTTTCTCTATTTTTTGTTTTGTTTTGTTATTTTTCTTTTTTAAACATAGGCCTGAACCAATCATATCATTTGTTTTTATTTTGGTCTTTTAATTTAGTTGAAAAACCATAAACTCTTTATCAAGTACTTTCCTCCTCATTCTCACAACATGGAGATACAACTGTTTTTCATTTTTAATAATTTGTTCTCTATCTTTTCAATTAACTATCACAAAACATTGATATGAGCTGTAAAAAATAGATAAATGAGCCAATAAAATAATTTACCAAGAATTACAAGATTAGGTGTTATACGTTCTGAAACTATTTTAAAATGTAAATGAATTGAATTAAATTTTAAATAAATTTCATTTTCTTTTTAAATTAACAGGGTGCTGTGAGCAGAAGTTGAAAAACATATTCATTAAAATCTCCAAAAAAATATAAACCAGAAATTTTTGTTTGGGTACCAATAAAATTCAGAAAGAATAATTTTAAAATAAAATTATATGATATATAGGTGGTATTTCAGGAAGTAAGCAGAACAATATTTGTAAAGAAAGATCAAATTATCATTCTTTCACTTTCCCTGAAACATTGAAGAGAGGTAACCTAATGATAGAATAATTTATTTAAGTTTCTCTCAAAAATCCCTTCTGAAATCCATGAAGGAATTGTTTTAAAAAGTTTAAAAGTAAATAAAATGGGATGAAGAATATTGCTTAAATACACAATCCTTTATACAGTTCAAAAGTACACTTTCACCAGAAATGCTGAGACCTTCGGTTGTTCGTGTTGTTAATTGCTCAGCTCCCAACGTACGCTGTAGATAAGCCACACCTGGGCTCACTCTGGTGACTCACCAAGTCTTGTGGGAAGGACCAGAAGGCAAAGGGAAGCTTTGCTTCATGTTGCCTTTGTGTTGTCTCCTTTCCTTCTAACCCCTCTTTTTTTTTCAGGTTCTTTTCCTCACTAAGTTTTTTCTCCTTCCCTAGTGTGTTTCCTTTTTGCCATTCCATTTTCTGCTGGGATTTTTTTCTGTTTTCTGAGCCTTTTCCTCCTAGAATGTACTAGCTTCTGTTATATCTAATCTCTAATATCCCAGTCTCTAACGACCACTGCCATTACATCTACTGACCTGTGGTCTTATGGGCTTATCTGGATCAAGACGGGCATTTTTCTGTTGTGGTTTCTTGTTGAAAAGAAAAGAATAAGGATGTTCTTGACTGGGAGAGCAATATCTGTTTTCAAGGCAAGTTCCAACTAAGTTGATCCCATAACAGATAATATTTTCAATGCAATCTCATGCTTATTATGTTCAACATATTCATAAATCTACTAGAAAAAGGGGTAACTAGTGACTGACAAAGTTTGCAAATGAGACAAAATCATTCAAGATATTTAAATCTAAAGTTGATTGCATTTGTCGATACTGAATTTCTTCTGTCGTCTTATCAGCCAGTCATGTGGCATTGGGGAATCCTTTCACAACATGTACCTTACATAGTAATGCATATGGGAAAAATAGCTTTAAGCAGTGGTGAGTTCTGAATTAGGTACTGCCATTTAAGAAAGAGATCTAGAATCATTGTGACTAGTTCTCTCAAGCAGTAAGCTCAGACCTTCGTAACAGTAAAAAAGGCAAACAGAATATTAGGAATTATTAAGAACAGACTGAAAAAAACCAAAATGCAAAATATCATAATGACAGTATTTAAGAACTTTGGGCACCCTGTTTTTTGTTATTCCAAGAAGGTATAAAAGCACAAGAAAAGATAGAAAACAACACAAACGATTAGAGGTAGGAAGTTTCTTTTGTACAAAGAGAAATCCAGTACATTAGATGACATGAGAGGAGATATGATAAAATCTTTAAAATCATGAAAATACACAAAAATTATTGCTATTGTTTTGCTTAAGGGTGTCCTACTAAAATAGGTAGCAGATTCCACTTCCCAAACAAAAGAAAATTAAATTGTAGTACTCAGGCACAAGATGCTGTAGAACCTGTGGTCTCAGAAGGGGTTTAGACAAATATTTGGGGAAAAAAATATGTATTAACTGAGTGTTTACTAAACCATTGATGGTAAGAGGTGACATGGCAGTTTTAAGGTGTTTTTTAGGCACTTTTCTGAAACAGCAGTTACAGGTTACCAGTGGAGGTGAGATTCTTGTCTAACTCGGTATGTTGTTTCTAAAAGTCTTTTCCTTCTTTTCCTGTGTAATTTTAGGCTGAAACTTTCTAGAAAGACATGTGATAAATTAAGCATTTCTCATCTTCATGTATTTGTTCCCAGTAATCTTTGTCAGAAGAGGTGCTGGATTTTTAGTTCAATTTCCAGCTAAGGGGAGCATCTCTCTTTTGAAGTAAAAGATCAACATATTTGATTGTATTTTGTATAGTCAGTGATCCAAAATCAGAACATCCAGCTATTGATGTTTGAGGCAGCAAACTCCGGCGATGGCTTTTTAAAGATGTCTTATCTACGAATGATGTTTGGATTCAACATTTGCTAAGTGGCAGTTCAGTTGGGATAAACTCTTTTCTTACCATTGATGCCTTCCATTACAGTTAGGAATATATTTTGATACCATTTATAACATTAAACTTATTTATTAGATAACAGAGTTATATAAATAAGTAACTAAACAGAATATACCATGCTGCAGCCATAGAATATTTTTCCTTCCTGCAGGTCTGTAGGTTGTAATGTAAGGTACCTTTGAAATCTACAGCTCCTTCTCCTGATGTCTTCTTTAAGATGTTCTTGCAAAGCTTTCTCTTGTTCATGAATGGCTTTCTGACTGATCCAGGATGGCAGCTTGTATATCTGTACACTGGGGTTTGCCTAAGGATGCATTTCTTAATCTAGCTCGAACAGTGGCGTTTCAGAAGCTTCGGGGCTGCTTTTGACGAACCGGTTGTCTGCTGACCGTCCAGACTCTTTATAGCACCAGGTGCCAGTTGGAAGTTGGTAGAGTCAGTAGGGTTAAAAAAACATTGCAGGGATTGTCTCCAAATTCCTTTTGAACGGTCTGCAGTCACTGGAGACTGGTATACATATTATTTATATAGCGGGAGTTGGCAGGAATCAATTTTTACCTCAGTTGGCATGAAAAAACTGATAATAGCATTTACCAGTGGATGCCCTTTTGGGAACATACAGATAGCATATGAATTCCTGCAATTTCTGAAAGCGTTCTGGTAAAGGCTTCAACCGTAGTTCACATTCAAGTAAAAGTGCTGTTGTAAGTGTTAGCACTCCCAGGTTTCCCTTACCTGCAAAATCAATGACAGTAGGAGCATGAAGGCTAATCAGTGCTCTGCATACACCACTCCCAAGGAAATATGCTTCTTTAGTAGTGCCAGGATGTTTTTCTGGATTTGTGCTGTGAATTTTCCATATTAAGCATAAGTCATTGTTGATGAGCCCAAAGCAGAAGGGAATTAAAGACTGAAGGTCCCATGAAATAATACATCTCATGGGATGCTAGGTTGCCTTGTAATCGTCTTTGATTAGTCTGAAGTAGATGGACTGGCTCATGAAAGACAGAACTCTACCACATTTTTTTTCTCCATTTATGGCCTATATTTTGGAGGCCTGATTTGTTTATAGAACTGAGCAAACACTTTCCCTGCCATTGGGTCTTGTTATCTGTAGCTGTGTTCTTGAAGGAAATGCTTTTTGGATCCTTAGCTGCATTTCCCAGCATGTTTTAGTGGTATTTCTTGGTGAATAGTGAAAATTACATCAGTACTATGACTTTCTGCTTTCTTGAGGAGTGGTCATTACCAAGTACTTTCACAAGGTCTCAAAATGCCTTGTGAGCACTGTCCATTCTCCACATGGCAAGGCAGTGGTTTCATCAAATCACTTTTTTATTTTTAATTATTATTGTCACCTAACTAAAGTTGCTTTATTTGTTTTTCATAGTTTTTTTTTTTTTTTTTTTTTTTTTTTTTAATGCAGGTAATAGGGCCTAAGGGCTATGTCAATACCTCTCTAACTGTGTTTTGAGCAACAATTAACAGAAGGCAGTTTATCATACTCCAAAGTCCTGGGGAGCATATCACGGACGGAATGCAGATGCAGTATTCGGTCCCCTTCCTAGAGATGTGTATTCAGCTGATGGTAGTGTTTACGATATCCAGCAAGAAATCTGCAATATTATTAGGCTTCCATAATCTCTGAGATAACTAAGGTTCGCTTCTAAGAGAAGCAGGGTTTATCCAAAGGAGTAGTTTTGAAGGACTGTATTGTGATCATCTGCTTGCTGATTCATTTTTGTTGTTTCTTCCAAGTGGGCAATACTGTCAACATAATTATCTTTTAGGCAAGAAAGAAATGATTTCCATGCCAATCTAAGGATTATTCAGTATATCATTTCATGGAGGCTGACTGCACTGTCCCTCGATTACCTGTGCATAGCTCCTTGACACTTTGTGTTTCAAAGCTACAATTAGAAACTGCATACGCTGCAAACTGTGAACAAGTTCTTAGCATTGGGTAAATGAGAACAGCAGCAGCAAATTTCCCAAGAAACCAGTACTGTAGCATCCATCTTGGAAAATCAACAGAATTTGGAATGCTTATCATAAAAAAAAAAAAAAAAAAAAAAAAAAAAAAAAAAGATCAGATGAATCAAGTTAGTTCTACAGATCAGCTAGTTTGTCCCAGGCATGGCCCGCTCAGTTGATAGTTTTCCTGTCTGAAACACAAGCCTAGATTCACACTACAAGACACAACAATAATAACCATCCACAAGAAACCAGGAGACATGCAGAGAGTGGAACCTGCAGAGAGCTAGCCTTACACAAAGCCTGAAGGTACATAACAGCTTCTGAAATTTTTGTTGAAGTCAAAGTCCGTAAGTGAATCTGACGTAAGAATGTGCATTTAGTAGCATAAATTTGTCTTTATACTTCCTGAACCTGAAGCCAGTTTGGTAAGCAATGCTTCACAGAGATGTGGATCCACAGGGATGTTCTTATTTCTGATTTCTCTACTTAATAGGTGGAAGAGTTAGAGTGGCAGGGCTATTCATGAGAACTGTACCTTGCCTTGGTAAAGAGATCTAATATCTAGGTCAAATTCATCTTGATGTTTCCCTATGTCACTGAAAACTAAATTGAATCTGAGTCTTGATCCACCATTTACTCTGATTGAGTGAATTCTGGCTAAATTGTGGGTAAATTTGTGTGAAAAATCAGATTTTTCTGATTGGCTAACTTCTGTTGTTGCATCCTTTTAAATACCGACTTTTCACTCAATTATAAGAAAAGATCTGGGCATAAATAAACAGTACTTCCTAGATAAATGAGTTATCTGAACTCATAGTGGTTTTTATTTCTTTCAGGTTCCTGATAGTCACGTGGGCTCTGCTGCATTAATGTGCAGTTGATTTAATGAATGAATCTGATTTTCTCACATAATTTTTCCTTTAAAAACCATTTTTAATAGAATTTGCTACGTAAGTTATTATAACAGTAAACTTGTTTAACTGAAGAGGCCAACAGCAGTCTCCTAGCTGAAAAGTACAAAGTTCAGCTAGTGAATTTTAGGGGCTGGATGGCTCACTGGGTTAGTTTAGCTATGGACTTTAGACCTTAAGTGAAATTACACCAGAATGACTAAAATGATTAATGCAATCTTAACTCTCCCCCCCCAGCCCCTCCCCCCCCCCCCCCAAAAAAAAAAAGCTCTGAAGTTTGTGACAGGAAAGATACCTCCCCACACCATTCATTTGCATGAATAGAATATGTTCCTAGGCATAAACACTGCAAAAAGCACTAAAAAGATCAAACCAGACTGGAGAGGATCGTGTTCAAGACAGGCATATGTTCAGTTGGAAGTGAGTTTGCTGATTAACCACGCCTGCTGCGTATTGTAATTTGTCATTTTTTAGATAATCGGAGATCTTCAACTAATAATTACATTCTCCTCTCTAGAGCCCATTTGTCTGTGTGGTGGAGTGTTAAACTGTGATAGTCTGACTTATATGGTGTTTCTTCTATTTGACAGTGCTGTACTTCCATTAAAATGAAGTATTCTGGTAAAAGTCAGTGCTGAAACTTAATAAACAAAATCAACCGAAAGTGTCTCTGTAAAGGTAAATAAATGTAAGCATCTTCCATTTTGTATGTCATTAACTTTGAGATAGTTGTGTTTATTTTGCCTTAAGTACAAATAGAATTTCTGTTATTAGTTCTTAAAACCCTATTACGCATATATGTGTTTAAAGAATTATAATAAGTACCTAAGAATTATTTATCTATACATACATCATTCGATAGACTTTATGGAATGTGTGGTAGAAATAAATCAAAACCTTTATTCTTAACAGCATTGAACTGATGGTGGACTCTGTCTTGTGAAAGAAACCTCATGAGTGGCTACTACTGCAGTAACTTTGGAGAAAGGTCAGTGACATGTTCCTTAGCAAATATACCATTTACAGTTAACCAGCATCCACTCTGTAAAGGTGCCTGCCCTCTTGTATTTGTCACTGTGTTTTCTGAGCTAAGAAATAAAATTCATAACGATGTGAATAAACCAGTAAATAACAGGAGGCATTTTTCAAATAATTAGGAAGCAGGAGAAAGTATGCAACATCTAATCGTAACCTGTGGAATTCTTTGCTGGAGGGATTCAATAATTCATAGTAACATTTTTCACAAAATAATTTTAATAGGATTGGATAATTCCAGGCCTAATAAAAAATGTATTTTATGCATAATCAGATCAGGATAATCAAATTTCATGCTTCTGGGTATAGGCAGACCAATACAAGAGTAGAAACATTAACACCCTTCTTTCTCTTCTTGTGATAGAAACTATTGAAAAATGAACACAGATACAGTTTGAATGTTTGGTTTTATTTTCACATTTGGAGGGGAAAGAGGTTGCTCTCCATCAGCATCAGGTGTCACCTTAGGACTGTGGGAGAAGGTTTCCAAACACTGAATTAGTTGTCAGCACAGTGTGGCATAATATATTTTAGCACACTAAAAAGCAAAGGAGCAAGGTGTAGCTAAAATAATGAGAAATTTGATTAAGCAAAAGCTTTATACTCTTTATTTTCATTCCATCTTTTTTAAAATATAATTTTAGAGCTTGATTCAGAGTTACACTAAACCAACATTCTGTGTGATTAGTCCATAGCGTGTATTCATTGCTACTTGTGAAAGTATAATTTTCAAATTCCAGCCCGATCAGGGTTTGTTTGTGTATTTTTATATGAATATTGACAAAATAAATACAGGGCTTTAGAGAAGTTGAAATCAGCAACTTTTTAAGATTAAAAAAGATTTTTTTTCCCTGTTATTCCCTTCTATTATATTTAGGATATTTTTTTTGCAGTCAAGTGATTTTTTTGGACGCTTACTTTCTTCATTTTGTATTTGGTGCCCTTTGACTCTTCTTCCTGTATTCCATTTTTCTAACGTGTGGCCTCCGTAAGTGTAAATCCTCTTGGGGAAGAAAGACTTCAAGAATACTGAGCTGCAAGGTCTCACTCATATCTGGCATTTCCAATATCATAAATTAGCTCTCTTGTATCCTGGTGTTTGTCTGAACTCTTTAGCCTGACACAGTTGTTCTTCAAGGCGTAGCTTCCCTACCACATGAGCAGGCAGTGATGAGTAGTCTACGTGTCATAGCCTGAGCCATCATCCTCAGCATATAATTTCCATTAATATCTGACCCAAGACATTCATTGCATGGGTGATGGCACGAGTTCAGCTTGTTGTGGTCAGCAGTTCCTGTACCCTGCTGATCTGTGATCCACACCTGAGCAGCTGTGAAGCGGCAATTGCTGACTCAGGCTGTTCTTGCGGTATCGGCAGTGACAGCATACAGAGGGGTTAACACGCCTCAATACTAGGTAATAACTGACACTTTTATAAGCCTAACATAGATAAAATAAGAATGCCAAGATAAAGAGAATAGTCTAGCCTGAATATAGGGCATCTGAGCAAGACCAAAACTAGCCTAGGCAAAATTACTCATCTTCATAGTTTGAGTAAAATGCTCATGAGGTAGCGTGGGTTATTATTCTCTGAACTGAGCTGCACTTTGACACCTGCTCATTATTAATTAGAGTGCTAAACTTACTGACTCTTTCTGGGAGGAAATCTATCTTTGCAGGCATTTAGGGCCATGAGGGATCATTATGATCATCTGGCCTCACCTTCTGTATAACCACACCTGTAGTTTTTCACATCCAAATTTCTGTGTCTTTCACAATGAATGTACAGTGCTAATAAAGTGTAAAAAACACTGGTACCGAAATTTGATTGTATTTTTTTTTCATTCTAAGGACTTAAGAGTTTTATTCCCTTATAACTTTATTCTCTTACATATAATAGCTCCCCCTCTTTACAGAAAAAAGTGTCTATGTCTTTTGTAGTGATTATCAGGAAAATATCTTCTTACATTATCATATTCCAACAGTAATCAGTAGTATGGTGTCAGTGAAAAAGGATTTATTGGTCTTGGATTTCTGTGCAAATTAATGCAATAATATAATAGCTGACTTAAAAAGTACCAACTCATATCGCACTCTGTTATTTCTTCCTTCGAGCCCAAAGGTGTTATATGTTACTCCCCCGTTTTTTGCAGCTTCAGTGAAGTGAGGAAATATATTTTCATAAAGAGAACACAGGATCCCAATTATGTCAGTCAGCTGAGGTAGTGTAAAGTCTAGAGGTAGTTGCAAATAACAGAAAATAACACTAAAATCAGTTTATCTCATTACACCATGGACATATGATGTGTTCCTATGCTCATAATTACATTTCTTCCTACACAATATTCCCTGAGATTTTTCAGTGGCATCCTCCTCTGACAAGACAAAATCAGAGTGATCAGAGTATCCTACAGTATCTTTGAACTTTCCCCATAGAAACAGTAATACAAAACTATTCTAATGAAAATGAAAATTTAAATGCCCCGGTTTCTGTAGGTCTTACTGCTCTAATTAGATGGCAACATTTCAAGACTTGGGATGCTATTGTAACTGAGGTGATGGACTTGAATTTAAAAAATCCAAGTTCATTCCTAGCTTTGTAAAACACTCTTTCTAGCCTTGAGGAAATCCTGCCTTGTTTTTTCATTTGTACGATAGGGAATGATTACTATTCCTTAATTCCCGGAGGATTCAAACCTTTATGTATGCATGCTTTAACAGTGGTTAAAGCCACAGGACATCTTAGATGTTTAAAAGAAACTATAAAAAAATCTATAACTGATAAGAAAACTGAAAAGAAGATTAAACAGGCTACGTTACTGCCCTTAGCCAAAAACCTGCAGCAGTTGTGTTAGTTCAGCAAGCATTTTACCTCAAAGCCCCCTCCATTGGAAACACTTTTCTCCTCTTTTTTTCTTCTCGCTCTGGGATGAGGTTACTCTAGCTGTTGAAGGAAGAAAGCTTACTCTTAGTGTCATCCCTATGCAGCTACTCTAATGAGCAGCGAGGGAGGAGAACGAGGGCAGGAGTCGCAGAGCAAGGGGGGAAGGAGGCAGATCCTCGTGCCCAGAAGGGGCCAAACAGGGCTGGAGACTGCAGCCCCAGATCCCGTGCGTTGGCATCTGGTCCCTGTAGTGACGAAGTGAACATTACTTCGATTTCTGGAACAGAAGGTGAGTTCTTTCCTTAGCAGTGGACTTAATTACAAATAAAGAAATCAAGCTATAGAATATAATGATGTTCACCAAAGGATTAGAAACTTCAGTGGCAGGAAAGCAATTGGGCAGAATGCTGTTAACTAGTCTCAGCAAACGATCCCCATGAAGAAAGTGGCAGTTCAGAACTGAACATTTATTACACTGTTTTGCCTCTCCAAGTTAACAGTTTATGCATCTGACCACAAATACATGCTTTCCAAAATGCTTAGTTAAATTGGTTTTGTTCTGTCTAACATATGATGATACTAAAGTTCAAAACACCACCACATCTATACTCAATTTATACATATGTGGATGAATAAGATGAAGGGTGTTGTTGTTGTTGTTATTGTGGGCATATATGAGGCATGCAGTATAAATTTTGCAAGACAGTGCTACATGAATATTCAGTTTGAAAGTTGTTTTGTCTCATAACTACTGTTAAACAGGCTTTTTTAAACCCACAGTAATGTATACAGGTGCTAATACAATCACCAGGCTCTCAATGTCTCTGCTAAAGCAACCTTCAAAGTAAAATGGCAGCCTCAGCCCATCAGCAGCTCAGTGCCAATTTGAAAACGTTATCTTGCAAATACACTTCACAGTTCATTTCACAGCTATGGCCAGACATGGCTATGGTCTTGCCTCTACAATTTGAAATTTTCTATGCTGTGAAAATGGGAGATATTCTTTTAAAGACAGATGAAAACTACTTATTTTTTTCTTATCTTTCAAAAATTGTTACTCTTAATGGTGCAAAAATCTCTACAGATAAAATTTAGAACACCTTTATTCCATACAGGTCTACATGGAATTACATTATATGTAAACTACATAACCTACAACTAATATAACTCTCTATTTTTTATTCAAAGTACTCTTCTTCTTTCTCACTTTCTCTCCTTTCTGTTCTCTGCTCTGCTTTTCTTACACTTCTTTCTTTCTTTGCTGGTAGGTAGAACATGCTTAGAATTCATAATGCTGTCTGTGCATGTTATTTTAAACTTTTTTCAGTCCAAATTGATATTTTTAATCTGGTCAAATACTGCCAAAGGTCTATGCACTATTTTTAAATAGACAAATGCTAAAGATATTCCAAATCATAGTTTTAAAAAGAAAAGAAATCATAGTTTATAACCATGTAGTTTGAATATCCAAGTATTGTAAGAAAGTCCCTTGCTATATCTGTAATCTTTCTGAAAGTATCAAGAGAGTCAGCACAGGCATCAGAACCCAGACCTGTTTAAATTTCTTTTTAAAATTACACTAGCTCTGAGCTTCAAAGGCACAACTGTATTTTTACAGCAGTCAATGAAAGCTTAAAGTGAGCAGGAAGAAGCAGGATCTCTGTGTCAGTCATTTACTAGAATTTCCTGAAGGAGGAGGAAGAGGGAAGGAACAGTGGTTTTATTCCTCCTCTTCTCAAAGAAAAAAATTTTTTTTTGTTTAAGCTCTCAGAGTGCCCTGAAAGAAAAAAATAAAAGAATAAAAGTGAGCACACTATTCAAGAGTCAAGCTGGAACTGTTCTTCAGTATTCACTTCTGCCCTCTCTAACCTTGGTTCAACACTCTAGGAACTCTTCAGCTTTTACAGCCTGCCCTGGGCTATGAGCCCCAGCTCAGATCAACACCTCAGCATCCCCTGTCTCCTTATGTGCTACTTCCCAGCTGAGCATTACTAGAGTCTATCCTGTTTTTTATTCTCTTCTGTGCACTGCCTATGTCCTGCAGCTAAAAAGGAAATAATTTTATTTCTTTATTTATTTAGATTAAAAGGCAACAGAATTAAAGATGAGCCCAAACAAAACCCAAAGCTTTGGCTCTTATTATTAAGTGGAAATCCACTCTATCTAGCTCAGTATTGAAACCCTATAGTAAGGTTAAATGAACCCCTGAGTATGAGTCTGAACTTCACTCTTGGGAAGTTAGCTCCATCTCTAAAAAATCAGTTCTTTTTGATACACAGAAGAAGAAGAATATAGTCTCCTTGACTATGGAAGTAATGTCATCCTGAAAGACTCTTGGCTGACAGACGTTTTATCCTAATGGTACAGAATAGGCTGCTGTGACTACTGAAGAAATTCATTTCTTGTGCTGTGAGTGCCACCAGATCCTCTTTCAGAGTGGAGATTTCGAAATAGAAAATATTCAATAGGGCAATCCCACTGCAGTGCATTTCTGATGCACTGCACTGTGTATTATCAACAGGCTTAGTGGTTTCCTTTGAATATTAGACCCTGCATGGATTTCATCACTCTTTCTTCTACAAAAAAAATTCCTTCTCCTCCTGCCACTGCAGAATACTTTAGAGAGAGAAGCTGGCCCTGTTATCTTCATGCACTTCAGTATTTGTTAACGGAAAAGCCAATTCCTAACACCATAGCACCTTTAAAAATTTATTTAATTACAGCAATAATTTTCTGTTAGCCATGCTACTGATCCTGTTTGGGTTTAAAGTTATGGCTCATTATGTTTAGCATCTGCTTTATGCACACTGTTTTCTCATTATGAATAAATCAATAAATCAGTTAGGGGCAGTGAGCTTTGCATAGACATGCGGGAGAGAAAGTGAAGATTCTGTTAGTTAACCCATGGTGCATTGAGTACCTTTTTTCCTGCTACTGGTGTATCTAGAAAAGAGGAAAATATTGGCATGACAAGTTGAGAAAAATAAGACATCCCAGTGAAAGGGGAAGAGTTTGTCATACATCTGAACTAGATTCCCAGGCTGTCTGCAGGCTTGGGGTAGCTATGATCTGGCGTAGAGAATCTGGGATGAGTAGCCCTGTCCTAAACCCATGTGTTGCTTTCGACACCTGAACGGATGAGGAAGTGTGTGAGCCAGATGACCTTTCCCATCTATACAGATGCCACTGATTACCGTCACGGTCAGAGTACTGAAGTAGAGTTTCCTTTTGTGTCTTCAGACAGCTTCTGCCAGGGAGAAGCACTGATCTCTCAGTAAAAGTCCATGTCAAACTGTAAGGTATTCACTTAGCAATTTCCAAACCTTACTCTCCTCCAGCTCATGCCAACAAAATTGCATGGCATGTGCTACTTTAACTTTGCACCAACTCCTGGAGGTCTTTGGCTGATGTGGGGATGAAGTGTCTTGTTTCTAGATGGCTCTAAGTGGAATCTCCTGAATAATGTGCAAGTTTTCAGGTAGGAGTTTGTTGACCATGGGGTGTTACTGTAGGAGAGATGATTTATTTTGTGATGGCTTGTGTGTGAGATGCAGTATAGAAAGCAGGATGAGTTTTGTGTAAATGGATGAAGAGTGGACATTCAATAGGAGACTGTCAGGTGCAGTGTACAAGGCAAAGCTGAGGTTCCCTGTGTGGTGCAATTGGCCTGGCTTGGAAAGTTCATTTAGCATGGGGTTGTGAAGGTGATCGAGAAACTTAAGATTTAACTGGCAGTGTCGGCACCTTTCCTTCAGCCTGCCTGGGCAGGGAGAGCCAGAGGAGCAGAAGTGTCCCCAGGCAGTTCAGGGACCACTGCAAGGTTGATCCTCAGCAAATTCTAGATAGTGTCATGGATGGAGCATAGTTTGGTCTTCAGCTGTTAAACAGATAGTGAATTTAATTTTTTCAATAACTTTTAAATATTGTAATGGATTTGTTACAAGACATTTCTCCCTGTTTCACTGTGTTCTCTTCATTGCTGATGGAGATACTCTAAATTAATTATCGAAGCATGAACCCCGAAGAGATCTCTTATTTATTATTTCAGAAGATATCCTGAAGTACTATTTTTTGAGGGTGGAGAGGTGCAACTCATCGTTGCAGAAGGCTCCTTGCAATTAGTGAGGATCAGGAGAACACTTTGGTCAGAGATATTAGGAAAGGCTTACTTCTTGGAAAGCTCTGTGGAAACCAGAATGTCTTTGGAGATTGTATGCAAACTTCAGATTTCCCAGGTTTAAAGCTAGACGGTAATCGCTGCAATGATCTAGTCTGAATTCACAGATACTACACAGAATTCCACTGTTTGCAGTATTTCTTGCAAAAAGAACATGCATGCTGTTTAAAACTACATAAAGAAAATATATTTGACAAGGTTATCAGATGATCCCAAATATACTGGGCATCTTCAGAAGTATATTTCAGGTTGTAAATAAAGGATAAAGCACAATCTGAAACACTGGGCAAGAGTCTCCATAGATTATTTTCTAATACACTAGTATGCCAACTTCCAAGAAATATATTTCTTCATTTTGCAAACATGAAAAAGAAGAAAGGGAGAGACGAATGTTAGAAAAGTATTCAGATAGTCAGACTATAAAAATACATTTAAACAAATGAGTAAAAATCATGAACATTGCAGAAAATGTGCAATGTACATGGCAAGTATCACATTACTTAAAAAGGCTCATTGGACAAATTCTTGAAGTAGTTTAGAAAGTTAGTTGTCTTCTGCTATACATAGATGAGAGCCATATGGGGAAGTGTGATGGGTGGGGAGGAAGAATTGTAGAGCTGAAACCATATTGAGGCAATTGTACTACAAAATCATCTGACAAAGTGAAGGCGACTAATGAACAGGACTTTAAATTATTATTTTAGTACAAGGAAAAACACAACACATCTACCTGCCTGCCAAAGTAGGAGGTATTCTGCATTGCTTTAGATACCCTTTCTATTGCTACCAGGTTCTCAGGAATTTTCTGGCTTCTGCAGATAAAGGGCTGGAGCAATATCAGCAAGAATCCTTGTACATTCCAGCTTTCCAGGAATACACCTTTCTCCCCAATTACTGTTTCTGGGTTTGTTTCTTCTCCTTCCCTCTCCTCCTTGCACATTTTTTTGTTCCTGAAATCCATTTACATTATCAAAGAAACAAGCTTGTTGCTTCAGGGACATTTTTAACACTCATAAAATGAAATTCCATTTGAAGTCCACATATGGAAATACTGCAAGAGTTCTTTAAAATCCCTGAAACTAAAAACCGAATGGTGTCCTGTTAGTTGTCTGTGGTGTACCTGTCACTTTTTCCTCTGCTCAGATGACATAGAGTTTCCCTGGAATTAAGAAGATCAAAGCAAATTCTGACTTCAGGTAACTCTTGTGTTTGTGAATTCTGGCAACAGCTACAGCTACCTCAGAGACTGCCACATTGCCTGGAGTTTCAATTGTGAAGTTAGCAGAATAGTAGAGAAGAGAAGAGAGGAGGAGGAATAATGCTCATGGGAAGGGAAGCTGTGAGTGAGGTTCTTTATGAGTGTTAAGTTTTTCTCCAGAGTGAGCTAGTACATCTAGTAACCTGTGAAGGCTTGTCCTTATCCTAACCTTTCTCAGGTTCTTTCGGACATAAAATCTAATATATTTTGGTGTTCCTAACATAATGGACAAGAAGAAAGTGAGATTTCTTTCTGTTCCTTCTGTTCAATCTTTTGTGCACACATCAGAAAATAAGGCTTTTGATTTTGGATTTTGGTTGTTCTCCTTACAACTTCCATTAGATTAATAGCTATTTCTCACTTCCTAATTTAATACTTTTTATACTTTTATCTAAAAAAAAAAAAATCACATTTTAGGTATCTTAAAGAATAGTTTTATTTCATTTGGAAATAATTTCTCTTTATAATACTGTTGATCTGCAAGGATTTGTTATCGATTATCCCTTCCAACAAAATCAAAAGGAAAGAACACAAAGAAAAGGAGATTTTGTCCTTAGCATCTGGTTCCCCTGGACTTTTAGGACGTGGACCAATGACCAATGAAAATCTGCTACTCTGAAATGTGTTAATGTTTTGCATATTATTTGGAGACTGCTTTTTATGTTCCACAAAGCATGAAAAGTTTCCCTAGTAAAACATTTTCTCTTCCAACTTCATTTGTTGTTTCACAAATATTTTGTGTAAGACCAAAATCCTTCATATGTAATATCCCTTGATATTGCTTTTTGTTTAATCTTTTGTCTTTCAGTGTTCAGTTTTATTCAGGATTGGCTCTCTGTCTTAGCCAGGTAATCAAAACTGGATAGAATTGGATATGTGGCTGTTCTGCTCATTTTGTTTATCCACCTTATAAATGTTCTTCTCCTCAGGGTTTCTTTGGAAAAAATCCTCTTTACATTTTTCTTGGCAGAATTTGTGCACTTTTTAAATTGCTAGTTCGGGTAGAGTGTCCTTTGAGTTGTGAAGAACTAATCAGTTGCAAGGCTTGGATTAAATAGGTCATTTCTATATTTCTACTATTTATCAAGAACACATCTCTCTCATAACAGAAAAACCTCGAAAGACATATGATTGGATTTTAAAATAAACTGTACACTGTTACCTTCTGTGTTTGGGGTGTGGTCCCGAAATAAAAGTTTTAGTAGCCCAACAAACTAGAGATGGCTTGAAATGAACTTTGTATTAGACCTTCCATTGGAAATTAGAGTCGTCAAGGTATGGCTCCAAACTTAGCTGCTGTGGGATGCCATTGTCCCAGCAAAGTCTGGATGATTGGATCCATGTGTTCAAGCTGTGATTCCTCTTTTAAATATATTTGATAGAACTAGGCTAGTACTCAAATACATTCTCTGCAAGTACTAGTTCAAATTTTCAAAAGCATGCAACACAATCATGCTTGAAACCCTGGTGTTTGTTTTTCATTACATTACAATTCAAATTATCTTAATTTCTTCTAGAAATAGCAAAAGAATGAATTATAAACTGGAAAGGATTTTAATGCCTTAAAAAAACCCTTGCTTTGAATTGAATGATATGTGTTTGTGTGCCTGAAATGACACTTTCCACAACACCCTCTTAAATGTCTGAGATCCAAAGTTTTCTCTTTATGGGCTGAAAAATTGCATTCTCTATGTATCTATAGAAACAAATGTACTTATTACCCCTTCTTATTACGATTTTCCATTCAGTCTAATGAGATAAGATCCCATTCTAGACTTCATCTCCTATAATGCAGCAGACCTATGTGAGGAGTCTGCCATGAAATCAGCCTCCCTCAAAGAAAATCTGATATGCTATCATCAGTGCAAATAAATAAACAGATGTTCCTTGGCTTCAGAGGAGAATACAAGTCTGAGACACAGAAAATGCAATGCTGTAGAGCATTATTGCCAGAGCATGACTCTGCAGTATGCCAAAATTGAAATATTCTACTTTTCAATTTTTTTGTCAGCATTCAGCTAGTTTCATGGGAGAAAAACAATCTGATTAACTCATTGGATATTGACTGTTTGAGAAAAATTAACATACAGTTTGTCTGAGCCCGCTAAACAGGTATTTACATAAATCAGCACCACTCAACATACTACAGCTAAAGCTATAGATTAAATAGACATATTCTTTTGAAAATATATGAAAATAACAAATCATACCAGCTAATCTTGGCATAGCTGTTTATTTTTCTTGAGACAATATTTTGAGAAAGACTTGCAAATTGTTCAGACAGGCATAAATGTAAAAAAAAGAAAAAAAAAGTCTAAACCTCTCTTTTATTGTGTTCTGTTCTTGTCTTTCTCTGTTTCTGTTTCTCCCCCATGAGTTCTGACATCAGCCTTATCTCAATTCTAAAAGTTAAGAGTATTCAGTTTTCTGAAAAGCAGCACATCCTTGCTAAGAACAGGACCAAGAACACCTATTTTCTATTTTAAATTTCTATCAAATACTTTTAACAGGACAACCAGTTCATAGTGTAAAAAGAAAATCTCATCAGTATATTTTTCAAATAATTTTGCACAAGAAATTTTGCCTGAGTTCATTAAAAAAAAAGAAATACACATTAAAACAGTAGCTTTTAATAGCAGTAGTTTTATAGAGTACATATTAAAAAAAAGAGCAGCTTGGAAAAAAGTTTTGTAGTATAATTTAGAATGCTAGTGAAAATATACAAAGACATAGCATGCCACTAAATTCATTGGAAAAAAAGTTTTTAGCTTTTATACTAAGGTTATCTGGAAATCTGCTGCAAAATCTTTCTGTTATTTTTTAAACTATTATTTATTTTCCTGCTGTTTTTTTCACTGTCTTCTGCCTGTGAGTATGTAATAGCCATATTCACATCTGACTGTGGTTTCAAAAAGAAAGAAATGATGTATGTCTCTCAGTAGTCCTAAGTGGCATGAAACAAACCATATGCTTAAAAACAAAAAAGAAAAGGAAATTGTCCTGGATTTTTGACCAAAACTTGTGATATGGGTTATTTTAGCATCACTGGTTCTTTCCTCATTTCTGTAGTCTGTGTGATGACCATGAAATATTAATCAGCAGCTCTAAGTACTGATGAATAATAATCATCCTTCCCTAAGGATATGTTCATTCATCCATCCATTCATTTATTCATTCTCTATGCTGGCATGCATCAATGTTTGTTTAGAAAAGAAAGGCACTACCAGAACCAATGCCCAATAGTTAAGACAAATTCAAATATTCAAATTAGAAGTAATAAAAGCACTTTTAACAGTGATGGTAGTTAAAGTTTGGAAAATCTACAAAGAGAAATATTGGATTCAGCATCTTTTCAAGTCTTATCAAGCCTGGATGCTTTTCTAGAAGTTTTGGGGATAGGGACAGTTGTATGAAAGCATATTAGTTTGTATAATATAATAATCCTCAGTAGATGATCCAGGAATTTTTTCTAGCTTCAGTGGCTGAGAACATTTCTTGTGTTATATCAAGTGAGGATTATATCACTCAATTTCAATTCCAAACAGAATTGCTGGCAATTCAGAGAACACTCTGGTTTTCTTGAAGTTGAAGTCACCATATTCCTAGTGTAATATTTGTTAAACATGTGTTATATTGATACTTAAAATCTTGCCACTAGTGTAAATTCAGCTCTTGTTCCCTGTATCACAAGCTCTGGGAGCAGTTAAAAATTCTTTAAGAATCTTTCTACTAATTTACTAGCTTTGACTAAATAAGATGACCACAATTTCATTCCAGCATTGTTATATGTATTATTTATTTCCAAAAAATCAAACCAAGAGCTCATATGAACCAAAATATCCGAAGAACCAAAATTTGATGTGGAAGAGGACATAGACCAAACAAGTTCTGACTTTCCTCCATCAGCACTGCATGTGTCCCAGGTCATGACTGGGAATCTCAATATCCATGGAAACCTGAGCATCTGGGCACTCTCTCTAAAGTGTAAGGAAAGCAGCTCTGTTACAACTTTATGCATATAACCATGTTTAGTATTTCTATTAAACAAATGTATTTTTAAGAACGTTGGATTAGCTGATAAGAACATTACCTAGAATTCATTTTTCTTCTCTCTTCCCTTTTTGTAAAGTGACTTTGGATTTACTTACGCACAGAATAATATAAATTCCGCATGTTTAGTAGCTATTTCTTTCCCTTTTCAAGATCACCTTTGAACACCTCACTTTCTGGAATTGCTAGCCTCTAGTCAGGTGGGCAGAAAAGATCCCCCCCCCCCCCCGCCAAAGTTTCGGTTCTTTGGAGCCAGAAAACAACCTGGTTTTAGCTCTCTAAAATCACACTCTTTGGTGGCTCTCTAAGGTGATTCCAAGCCTTTGAAATCTTCCTAATCCCATTTCTCTTCTTCAGGCACCATTTGCATTGAAGAAAGCATCAGGCACCTCCTGACGGGAGCTCAGAGGCAGATGTCTCTCACAAGCCACTGGGAGGCCCCGAGAAGCTGCAGAGCTGGCAGGTGCCATTACTCACCTGTTTGGAGGACGGCAAATTTGGTTGTAATGCGGAGCAGCCCAGCCTGCGCGTGCCAAGGCTGCTGTGCAGCCCCGTCCTGAGGAGAGACGGGGCAGTCGCTGGTGCACGGCGGCTGCACGAACGCTCCAGCAGCCAGTCCCCGACGAGGGGACGGGAGCAGGAGTAACCTGACAGTGCTGCGTGCGGCAGAAACAGGCTCGGCAGACGCCTTCCAGCTGCTGCCTTCTTCAGAGGAGCTGTGAGTGAAGGCATACTCCTCTCCCGCAGAAGCCAGAGGTATATAAGTGTTAGTGCTGCTGTGCAAATCACAGAGCACCGGTCTTCTGCTGCCCGTGAAATGAGCGCAATAAAATGCTCTGCTCCGGGCTCAGCGCTGCTGTTGGCCAAAGGAATTTCTCCTTTGATTCAAAGCAGAAAAGTTTTACGGTTTGCTGCATTTTGATTTGATTATGGGAACATGAAATAAAATGAATTGCCTCTGCTGACAACATTATAACAAGCAAGAGAAAATATAGATTAAAAAAAAAAAAAAAAAAAACAAGAACAACATTTTTCCCCAACTGACTGCTTTAATAAAGTGTTGCATTGGATAATAAGTGCGCTGACTTGATCAGCATAAACAAAAGATACTTAACTGAAGTCACAAACCCTAGCTCACCACTTCAGAGGAGCTGGTGTTATTTGTGTCATAGTCCAGCAAACACTGAAAATCTTGTGCATGGGCAAAGAGGAAGCACCCCGATATATAAGTAAAGCCAAGAATTTGTTGTTAGTATAGTAGTTAAGAGTCTGATCATTATTAGTCCAGATCTAATTGTCACAAGAAAAGAAAGAATAATAATGCGGTTAAAACTGTTATACACACGCTTCTTAATTCCTGCACCTTTTCCTGGTATTGTGCTCCCTCTTTCCCTGCTCCTCTGGGTCCGAAGGTTGGTGGTTTCCTTCTGGGGGGGGCGCAGGTGGGCCAGGGGGGCTTCGGTGCAGTGGCAGCATCTGGAGTCCTCCTCTGGGAGGGATATGATGCTGGTGCTGATGATGTATGATTACTTCTTCCTCCCTCTAGGTCCCCTTGGGGTCATTTTTATATGTTTGCTAACATGCTTTTACACCTTTGCTCTTTCTTCATTGGTCTGCAGCTCCATGCTATATCCAGGTTTACTCTATATGGTCCATTTTACTTGTTAGGCACTATTTCTGTGTTCACTTCGTTACACCTAAAACCAGTTTTGTCCAATTCCAGTTCTGCACCTTTTTAACTGACCACTGATGATCGGTTTGTAGCTGCAGGATGTCCAGCACCAAACTGGGCCCCATCCCTTACCATCCCGTGCCAGTGCTTCTCTATACTGCATCTTATGTCTCCGCTTCTCAAGGCCTCTGTTATCATACCAGGTCTGTATTTCTCTGTACTGTGTCACTGTGTTAGAGTCATAAATATCTCATTTTACATAGAATAACTGCTTGTTACTGTTATCTCTATGAAACTATGGTTGTACCACAGAAACATAAACAAAAGTAAAGTAAATTAGCCAGAGACACCTTGTCAATTAGAGAAACTGCTGTCAGGCTAAAGCAAGTAAAACAAAGCTGCAGGCAGGTCAAGAACAGTTCACACAGAGCAAGCCTGACAAGCCTTAGTCCTGAGGCCTTGCAAATTCAGTACAATGCTTATGGCCTATTGCTAGCAATGGCAATACTGTATTGCAGGGCTACATGGTTACAACTTGACCTGTGCCAAGTAAAAATAGGAAAACATTGACAAATTCATTATTTCCAAAGGCATTGAGAATAGACACAAGGGGTATTTAGAACACTGGAAATCACTTCTGAAACTAAGGAAAGCCTTCAAAAAATAGAAAAAAATGTCAATTTAATCTTGACCTCTGCTTTAAAGAGTCCTAAGAATCAAATCTATCAACTCAGTTCGCTGAAGCAGTTCCTGGAAAGTATGTTTGCTACAGGATAGCAGAAGGCTTGTGCTCTTTTAAAGTTCTGTAGGCGCTTTTTTTATATCCTTGTTATGTAAGGTTTGCAGTTACTTTGATGATATAAAAGGAAAAGGTGCTTGAGTTATTCTCTAGAAACATTTAGAGCCAGGGACATATCCACAGCTCATGACAATATTTATAAAGCTGCAACTCATAGGGGTGCTAGCGTCTTTCAGATGAAATTTTAAAATTTATTCTTTTGGATCTTACTTATGAATATGATCTTCATGACATATGATGTCAGTCAGATGCAGAAAAGGTGAAGTTTTTTCTCACACCAGTTTGCTGAAATGATGCTAAGTGAACGTCCGCTTAGTCTAATGCCCTGTTTTGGGTGACTGAAGCACCAGGCTAGCTTGTAGCATGCTTGCGTTGCTCCAGTCTTGGCCGCCTTCACACTGCTGCAACAAAGCTCCTTCGTACTGACTTGCAACTTAGTTCTCCTTTTGTGCTAATTGATCAAAAACAATTGGTCTCTTAAGAAACACAAATTAATGTGTGTTTTAAAAATAAGTATAAAAGTAAATAAATAAAAAGACAGATCTGGGGTGCTCATAAATTAATTACAAAATCTGGGGGAAAACTACAGATTTTTTTTTTTACCTCCTTTTTCTTATTTCTAGGTCAGACATCCCACTTAAAACAAATAAAAATTGTTCACACATGAGCAGAAATACATAATCTAGATGGATCAATTAATGTGTATAGATATATCCGCCTCCTGTGGGCATGGGTCATAGTTCTGAGAAGAAGCAATTTCTATTTACTACTGAACCAATCTGTCAGCTTCTGTTTTTTCTCTGCCCCTGAGGCCAACATGATGTGCACACAACTAGCACAAAAGGACAAAGATGTTCCTGTAAAATGAACCATACACTGCAGTAAAAACATATAATTCAATCTGCTTCAGATTCAAGTTTCACACTTGTAACGGGAAATATTAAGACTTGTTGTCAATTGAACATATACATAAAACCTGATTTCCTAAAAAGTAATGGCATTTCATATCCAGAGTGAGATATTAACAGATGTATATCAGGCCTCTGGTGGGACTGTCTCTTTGAATATTTCCAGTATTTATCTATTGTTGACATTTTATACACATTTTGCTTGAAGAATTCATTAGCCAGCTGTGTTATCAGGGAAAAAAATTCTGTCTGCATTCAAAAAAAATCACAATATTAAGATAGATACCATTGTTGTAAGGAATAAAAAATGAAAAATGTGACAGTGAAGGAGATCAGCTGTGTGAAACTAGTTCCTATTGGAGACTTCTGCACAGTGAATGAACAAATATTTGACTACATTTTTGGCAGAGAAATATTTTGTCTTCTGGAAAGGTGCTCCAAAGCAAAGAGCTTTACTGATATCTCTTTAAATTTATTACATTTTGTTTAGAATTAACTTTATTAATCCAACTCGGTCTTTAAGCGTGAAGACTCAGAATATTATTCTCATTACTTTTTGGAGAATTGCTTGAAAATGTAAGGGGATTTCATAGGACACTTGAAAATCTGTTTGCCCACTGAGCTTTCTAGGTTAACTTCATCTATTTCTTTTCTCTTTGAGTGCACCTTTTTTACACCAAATGTAGTCTGCTCTGCAGTTCTGCTTTTAGATAAAGCAAAAGAATGCGCAAAACCTGTGGCACTTGTCTGCTACATTATGAGCCTAATCTTGCTATATATATAGTCAGATCCTTTCATCAAGAGGCTGAATCAGAGCACTTACATGGTTTCCTGTTTCCTATCTTTCTACTGTTGACTAAATATGGAGCTTAAGAGATGATTTGTGTCCTAGTTCTCTCTACCTTGTTCTCTCTCTAGTCAGCGACCTTGCTTTTCTTGCATTTTGGAGCTTGCGATCGGAGATACAGAAAGGCCTTCTTATACTTATTAACACACACTAAGTATTAGAGAACAGAATTCTATAGATAAAGAACTTAAATTGAAGTTTAATTCCTAATAATCCTACATCTCATTATAAGACAAAATAGTCTGCTTTACCAAGATATGTAAAAATATCAGAACTGATTAGTGTACCTTACATAAGCCAGGAAGACCATAATAGCCAATATAAAGACCATTTTCCTTAGAAACAGGGTGTCTTTCATCATTCTCCCATCTCTGTGTTATCTGCCTTTTCCCAAAGACACCTTCCTCTTTTTATGTACTTGGATCCAGTTATTCTGTTCTGTGATCAGATCAACATAAAAAGGCTAAATGTTTGCACTAGGCGTTTTTGCAGGGTGTGAAACTAGGAGGGCTCACATCAGCACCAGTGCTGGTTTTGAGAGGCCTCTCCTTTCTTCAAAATGCCATCTCTGCTCCATGTGTATGAACACAGCTGAGGCAGCAGGACAGCTGTGAATGAAAAAGCCTGGGAAGTAGGACCATTTCTTAAATGTCTCTGCCATTGACTGCTTTATATCATGGAACTACCATTTTACTTTCCCAACATACCTAATCTCAGCTGGACAGACAGACAGCCTGTCCTGGGGTAATGAAAGCTTGAAGCCCCAGAGGTAGATGTCTGTGGCATTTCCTTTTCACTTGCAGTCTCAAATTGCAATCAGTGATTTTTATCTGAAATAGGAATAAAACATATTTTGAACTATAGAGTTGTTTCACAAAGTAAAATTCAAAGGTTCTGTTGATCTTTAAAAATGAACAAGGTAGCAAATGTACCACACTAATAATTTTATTTTGGAAAATTAATGAAAGTCTTATATGTGTGACTTTTAAAAATTATTTTAGCCTAATCTAATATTGCCTGCAAAGAACAATGTCTGAGGAAATATTATGCTGCTGAGATTAGCTAGCACACGGAGTTTTTTACTGTAGGCCATGCTATTGAGCTTAAACATTATAGAATAAAGTTTCAAAATATGTCGCCTTCACTGGCAAACCTCAGTTCACAAGTTCCCACCCCAGGCTGTTCATTTCTGCTCACACTTCAATTCAGCAGAGTGCTATAGGTTGATCAATAATATGATACAGGCCAAAAATACTTGTGCTAATCTGTTTAATTTTTTCAGATGGTTATTTTTATTTAGAACTTTTTACAGATCTGGTTTACAGTATGATCCCACAAAACGTAGTCTGGGTACAATTTGGACAACACAGAAAACTGCAGCATGTCTTGACATTTAAATGGGTGACAGAGGTTTAGTGCTTTAAGCTAGCTTTTCTGTCAAAGCAAGCATATTTTGAAACTATGACCTGCTTAATTTACTCTTTGTGCTCCTCACATCATTCAACAGAAATTTAATGCTGATAGGAATCTATATAAAAGATTTTTTGACTATCTATGGACACCATCATATATTATAGCTTTATACTCTACCTATATCTTCTGACTCTGCTTCCATTTAAGTGTTAAATGCTTCTACTAATAACAGCCTGTGACACAGAGCAGAATGACAGGAATAATACAGATGCAGTGGTGCTTAGCCATGTGAGGAATTCAAGAAGCAAGTGTCAAACTACATTTTTCATGTGCCTTTATCACAGCACTAGCCGTCTGTCCTCTAATCCATCTTCACTTAGACTACGACTAATATTCCAGAATTCTCAGAGGCTTCCAATGGCTAATAGTTTTAACTCTAGTAAATCAAATTGCCATAAAAATGTTGCTTCACTTTCTACTAATGTAGAATTCCCACTTGAAAATTATATTGAACTGAAGAACAGAAGTGATATTTTTCACAGTGACATCAAGATGTCTGGATCAAGATTTAATGACTTGATCACTGTGATGTTGCAAATAACCAACTTTTCAGTTTTCCTGTCAAACAAAAATGTTGAAAAAAATCAACTCATATTAAATAGAATGTCATTTTTCTCAGTAAAATAAATGTTTTATAGAATGTGAGTGATTACATTAACCCCAAATAAAATGCCTGGGTTTGGTATATGTGATATAGACCTATGTGATAGGTCATCACTTCTCATTGCTCAACTTCCTCACTTTGAAAATTGAAGGCTTGGCAAATATTCAGTTCCTTTTCTTTTTCTGAGAAAATCCATCCACCTTTTATCATTATCTGTGGAGATTGCTCTAACAAGGGGATATTGGATATTTTGGGAGGAGGGGCAGAACACGTGAGTGAGAGAGACTGAGCAGTAAATTTTTTACCTCTTAAATTATGTAGAGCATTAAAATTTGCCAAATAATTTATGGAGAGCTGAGATTACATTTTTATGCTGAAATTGTAATAGCAGAAAAATACTTGGATCTCTATTTTTGACTCAGTTTACTAAATTTGTCAAAAAACCACTTGACTTTTCACTTCAAAGAACACTTTTTTTTTTTTTACTCGAGATCTGTTAGATATTAAGAACAAAAACGGGGCATCTAAAGTTTAAAATCAGTGCTATCTGTCTTCCTTGAAGATTGTTGTAGAAGTTATCATTACAAAAACAGAGCCTGATTTTTTATGTATAGAAAGTAAATAGTTCTATAAATATGTGCATAATTGTCTATATTGTTTTCAGGTCCACTGGAGCAGGAGTTACTGCTATATTTTTGGGTTTGCCCACATAACTTCACAAGCTTCGGAATACATGAGCTGACATCCTATTTAAGTCTTTCTATTATATTGCACTATTGTTTACTCTTTAACTGAAGATAGGCATCTCTAACTAAGTGCATGTGTTCACGTTCATGGATTTGACTGCTTAAACTATAGACTTTTTTTAAGCTTGCTTACTGTAACCATCTCTTCTTATTACTGCTTCAAACTAATCTTGTACAGCTTCCCTCCATGCTCATTGTTTTCTTCCTTCTTCTTCATAGTTTAATTAAATTACCTTCATAGGTGCACATGACATATTTGGCACCATGAATAATTTGGCAACAGAATACTGAAAGAAACTTGCACACATTTTTCTGCTTACCCTTTGAGATTGGATTTTTAGCTTTCTTTCATAATTTTATAGAGAAAATTGATGGATCTTGAGTCAACAGATTTCATGCCAGCTTCTGATACCGATCCATTCTTCTTACAGGAAAAAAGATTACTGAGGACTTAAAAAAAAGTCTGATTTCAATTTTTTAAAGGATTTTCTGTTTAGTGTCTTGTAAGACGTCTCTTTTCTTACATCAAGGGTTAAGATGCAACGTTGTGGTCCTATCATAAGCATTATCTACTCTTGCATTCTTTGCTTCAGGGTGGTGGAGTCAGACATATCAACCTTGATTATTAATATATTTTTTGAGAAGATTCTTTCAATTTTAATTCATCTCATAAATAATTTCTCATGGCTTATGTTGTGTAGTTGTATGCAACTTTCAGTAAGAGATCACCCATTTTTTTTTCTTTTTGAAAATAATATTTCCTTTCAGATGCTTGTTACCTATTTGGAGGTGGAATTGACAACTGAGAGTGGGGCCTGTAGTGCCTGCAGTGCTCTATGCTGTACAAACCTGTAAAGAAAGAACAGTTTCTGCCCAAAGGACCTCATGGGATAAATAGTTAGGAAAACCAAAGAATGGGGAAAGTAAACAGTGTAATTCCTGTTTTGGAAACAAGGTTTGATAAGATAAAACAGTTCTGTCACAAGAAGACTGCAGCAGAACTGAAGTAAAAATTGCACTCAGATTTCATGGTGTTCATTGCAAGTGGTCCGGCAGGAATCCCTAATAACGTTTGAACACCTAATACTTAAATCCATGATAGTTTTCAATATTGATAATTTTTAAGTAAAAGGATTGACTTACCAATGGAGTGATAAATGGTGGAAAAACAGTTCACAGAAAGCACAAAATATTAATTAGCCAACTCTGCATGTTTTCATATGTTAATTTGACCTTTGCTTGATTCAAAAGTAAAAATATGCACAATAATTATTTCAGTGTAGCAGATGTATAAAGAAGAACCTGAGAAATCATCAACAATATGATACAGTGACAGAATTAAACTTTTCTAGAAAAGTTGTTTTATTCTGAGTCCATTGTATTGGTTTGGTCTCCCTGCAAAAAGCTTGTAGGCACAGACACTGTTACTGAGCCTTAGGCTTGATAAAGTTATACTGTTCTGCTACTTCGGCACTGTTCTACTTTTCTTTTTAGTCTCTCAGAAGAAGAGGCATGAGCATGGGTAACTATCTTTTAGTCTGAGGCTACCTTGGAAAGGGAAAAAATAGGCCTCCTACAACTACAGAAAGATTTTCCCTTCTGCTCAGGAAGCTCTGTGGGACTTCCTCATGCCAGTTTAATTTGTCAAGGAAGTTTAAGGTGTTGTAGGGAAAGCCAATACAGAAAATAAAAAGATTTTTCTGTATGTGACTGTAAAAGTGATTTCCACAGAAATAATTTTCATAGAATATAACCACTGTTTGAATGGGACTAAAGAAGTTCTGTTTCTAGTTTTCTTTTTTTTTTTTAGTTTTGGGAGCATGGGGTTTTGATTAGAAAGACTATAGATGAAATGCTCTTTTCAGGACTGCTATACAAAACCCTTTTATCTCTGTTGTTCATGCTGCTTTCAAAGATTTTTTGACCTTCTTGTGAACACTATTCTGAAGTTCAGTAAGTTATCAACTTCCTTAAAACAATGCAGTTGTGCAGAAACATTCTCAGAAATCGTATAGCCTTGGAGTGTGGAAGAGAGGAAGAACTAGTCAGCACGTAGTCAAATTTTGTGGGGATTTGGAAAAGTCCTGTTAGGATTTAACTTGTTTGTTTGTATATTTGGATTTCTTATTAAATAGAGAAGAGGATCCTATTACTTTAATGGTGCCAGCTGAAAGAAAAGGCATTTAAGCTCCAGCTCCTTTGACATTTTGAAAATTAATGAAAGCTTCAAGACATCATTTCTGCTGCTTTAGCCATGGTGGTTTACATAGTCTAAATACATAGTTGATGAGCTACCAGATCTCTAACATGTATCAATACCTGTCAGCTGCCTAAATTTTCAACACATTTCTGTTCATTGTTACTTTAGTTTCACTGATATTTTGATAAAAGTTTTATTTCATTTACAATTTATCTGCAATCTGAGAAATAACATTTGCAGTTTGCAAGCAAATGTGGGGAACAGTGCCTTTGGGCACAGCTTGGGCATGAGCCAGTGGGAACCTTTGCGCCATGCTGAGTAATGCTGAACATTACAATGCAGATATTGAATAAAGGCAGCATCTGCTGTACCTCTTGTTTCGGAACAGCAATCACTGAACAGCATAGGAAAATGTATCTATTCACTTATAGACTGAACTCTTGTCTATCTTCCCATATCTGGCAGAAAGCAAAAATCACTGTGAAAAAAAAACCTATATTTGTAATTGTTTAGACTTTATTTTCAACCTCCTTTCACTTCTTTTCTTTGATGGAAGAGGAAATAAAGAAATAGAGGGAGAAGGAAGATAAAAAGAAAATAAAAAATAATCAGGTTTCACTGAAACTTACAGAAAAATATGCAAAATGTGAAACATCTGCAAATGTTTTTTATAAATATCTTATGTTTTGTCATTAAATGTATTACTGATCATTCTTTTGACCAACCTTATGTGGACTTTACTTTTTAAAAATGAAATGAAAACTGCCAAACTTATCTTCTGAGATTCTCAAATCTCCTCATATACATATAGGCATGTGAAGGACATCTCTATATGCATACCACTATAGATATCATTGGAACTATCCATTTCAACAAAGCTTTGCACAAGTGTTTGTGTGGTCCCTGTGTTTTCTGAGTGTTGTAGTATCTCTTTTCAGCAAAGATTTGAATATTTTATTACACTGAATGCTCAACACTGCAGATTGCTAGTGAAGTTTAAAAAAGAAAGTTCTACTATATTACAGTTATCAAAAATTTGATTATTGTGCCAGAACTGTCAATAACCCTTACTTGTTGTTTAGTTGACTTAATACCATTTTTATATGGGAAATGGTTCCTACTGAAAAAGTACTGATTCATTGAAATCAAAACACTTGTGGAAATGTGCTAATATTTAGTAATTTTTTTGACAGGATAATTCATAATTTTATAATTTGCAGCCCCAGAGAGGTGAGCAACAGAACAGTGCTCCAGGCTGTTCCTGAGTGTGTGACTCCAATGACAAATTCATATAATTTGACCTATGACCAAGACATCCAGACCTTAAAGGACTTCCATGTACTGAGATATAGAAACATGAATTTGGAAGTCCTGCAAGCACCAATTCTTTCTAGATCCATACTGTTGCAAACTCTCTAGGGAGTCCTGATGTTCGGTTAGACTTCTGTAGAAGTCGGAAAGCCAACCATGAAATTATCTGCAGTGAAGAATGAATAACCTACGCTCTGTCAAATACACATTATTTAACAAAGAAGCTTAAACAAAATCTCAAACAAACCCTTCTTAATTTATGGTCAGTTGCAAAACAAATTCAAATTCAATCTTTTCAAAGAAGATACAGAGAACTGTAGGGTAGGATCAAATTGCAGAGTTGGGGGAGAGGAAGAGAACAAGCAAGAGAGATATTCAAGAAAAGCAGAGACCTTCCAAGACCTCTATACAGTGTTGTAAGAAGCCAAGTGTACTAATAAATATAGGGAAAAAATAGGTTTTCAGGAGACAGAAAGTGTATTTGTTCAGAATAAGAAAGAAGGATGAAGGAAGGGACAGAATAAGTAAGAATGATTTCAGAAAGGAGATGGGTAGATAACAGAGAAAGTGCTTCTAATATTTTCCTAAGAGTTGTGCAATCCATAGGATTTTATTATTTGTGAAAATGCATATAATGGTGATCAAATGATCCGCTTGGATCTGATAGAAGCCAAATCACAGCTAGCTCTGTTGTCTTACCAGTTTGTGACCATTCTTGTAAGACCTGAGAGTGTATTGTATGAACCTTGGGAAATGTCCTGAAGCTTCTACTATCATCTCTTTACAACTGGAAACAAAACATCATGTGTTGGTTTGGATTTGACTGGAACATAATGGGAAGCCTTACTGTCTTACTAAGAAAGAAGTTATATTTGAGGGTTATTGACGATCACCTTCTTTGTATTAATAACAGTTAGATACTGTCACTGCAGAATAAAGAAAAAGGAAATGGCTTGTCTAGAAAAAAAAAAAAGCTCTTTAAATTCAAACCTTTAATTTATTAAAAAAGGCTGAAAGATGTCACCAGTTACCATAAGCCGTTTCAGACATTTCTCTGTGTGTTTGTGTGTGTGTGTGTGTTTGTCTATGGCAGTTGACTCCCAAGAGATAACAGCTTTTTGAAGGAAATCAAAATGGCCTGTTCCCTGACATATTTTCTAGGTTGATGCTTTTTTCTAGCAGAAGCCTGCTCCTGAGGCTTACTCTAGGCAGGGAGCTGCAGGGAGTTACAGGATCCTAGAGTTTATTTTACCAAGAGTCTTTGCCAAATGGTGGCTCATTTCTGAATGTATGCTACACTTTTATAAATGGCTGCAGGGTTATCACCTTGTCTTGGCACTCAAAACTGGCATTAAGCAATATGGAGAAGGAAATATTTCTCAAATTCTTCAACCTTTTGGGCAAGCAACTGTTTTCCAGGGTATGACTCAGCAGTATATATCTTTCGCAAATCAGTTCTCCAATACTATCGGACGTTTATTGTGCGTGTTAAATAGTCCTTTCATCAGAAGAACAAGTATCCAACTGAGGACAAAGAGCCAAATAGGAGCTTTTAGAAATTAAAAATAGTAAAAGTCAAGAAGCCCTCCGCTTAACCTGAAAACCAGTAGAGCTGTGTGGATTGAAGAGCATAAACTGCACTACACAAACAAATTACTGGTGCTGGAGAGGTGTCTGCTAGCGTTTCAGAGCTAGAGCATGTTTCAGAGTGAAATATACACAGGCAACGAAGTACCTCCCTCAGTTTGTTTCATTTCATTAACCGTAAGTGCTATGTCATCTTAGAAAGGCTAGGAGGGATGACCTGTCTAGCCAGGAATGCACTTAGTACCACGCGGAGAGACCTTTTAGAAAAAAAGAAAATAGTGTTGCAGATTTTCTTTTTAATCTGCTGCCTTTTCTAATGTAAATAGCCACAAACATTCAAATGGGTCTGCAATTGTCTGAAAGAAATAAGATCATCCAGGGTTTTTCTTTACAAATTTCAGCTGACATAAACAACTGCTAAAAATTTTGCTAGCAGGTAAGCATGAAAGGGCCTGCTTCTTTGCCCAGCAGAATTATCCTTAGTTTGCCTTTCTCCACAGACCCTAAGAAGAACGTTTATCGTCCTGGCCTCTGGGACAGAGCTGTAGCAAACTATTTTGGTGGTACTGTCACTGGCTCAGCTAGACTGGAGGAGGAGTGTTATGTTAACACTGCCCACTGTAGTGTTAAAGGCTCATGGTGTCTATTTGACAGATGGGAACGTCTCACTCACACCGAGCACAAGGATAGGACTGAACTTTTGGTCAGAATGGATTTATATTTCCTTTGGGGCATACTGAAGAGGTTTAACTATGTATTGCAAACACAGCTTTCAAGAGCAAAACTTTTGGAAGAGGCTACTAAAATCTTATCTATAGTGACTTTTGTATTTAAAAATACTGTTGCTGTTGGCAGCACAGCTGCATCGCTATTACCGACTGGGTAAGTCCTGCTAAGATGACATTTTCATCATGCAAAGTTAAGTGGCACAGGTCAGAAAATATCCACTAGAAATGGAAAACTACTTTGACTTCCAGTGCAGGTATTTACGGAGCGCAAGAACTTGTGTGGTGACTTTGTTATACAAGTTGACATGCACTGTAAATAACCATTATTTCAGTTTTATGGAAGAGCCCAGTGTTGATGAGTCATATAACAGCTACATTCTAGAAGCACTAAATGTTGCTTCCCTATGATACATCTAGGATAAAATTATTTGGTATTCCAAATTCAGCTAATAGGGGAAAATACAGTATAAAATGACTAGCAATATAAAATGACTAGTAAAGACAGGCACTGTCTGCAAAGAGGTCAAAAACTGAATGATTAATGGCAGCTGAGCTGTCCTTTCACTTGTAGAATTTGTTTTCAAGGTAGACTTGGAGAAGTTTGGGCAGAGATGGTAGAAA